>NC_133658.1:806281623-806881623 GCF_037893015.1 Macrotis lagotis | reverse complement strand
ACAGAGAAGGAGAAGAGAGAAGGAGGAAAGAAACAGAGACAGGGCATGGGTGGGGTGGGGAGTAACATGGTGTAGCAATGCATAGTCTGCTTCTGATTAGGGAAGACCTGAGTCCATGCCTTGTCTCTGCCACATATCAGCTGTGGGACCATGGGTTGTCAATAAACCTCACAAAATAACTCTCTAAGACTATCAGTTACAGGACATTTGTTCATCTTCACTTGGAAAAGGAACTTTCTCATCAGGATCAATCAATCAATATTTATTAAGTACCACCCATGGACCAAGTACTATGCTAATTGCTGGGAAAACAAAAAAGAAAAGAGAAAAAGAAAATTATAGTCCCTGCCTTCGCAGAATTCACAATCTAATGTAATTTCTTGTACCAATGAAATCTCAATTCAAGTCACACACACACACACACACACACACACATACATATATATATATATATATAATATAGTTATATTGTTATACATTTCTATATATAAACATGTATTCATATATGAATGTATATACATATATATATATATATACATATGTTTGTGTGTGTATTATAAATTGCTACCAAAGTGGTCTGATTTCTATTATGTCTTTCTTTAGATTGCACCCTGACCTTATATCTTTCCCTTTCTCTTTGTTTGCACATCGAATCATAAAATCCTAGAACTGGAAAAGACTTTAGACATAGAATATGATAACTTGAAGCAACCTTACAACATAGAATGTCAGGGATCAAAGTGTCTAATCCCTTTATTTCACAAAGAAGGAAAATGAATGAATGAAAGAATTAAATAGCATTTATTTAATTCTGATCATGTGCTTGGAGAATGCTAAGTTTCTTTAACTGAATTCTAAGACAAAGGCAAACTAATAGCTGGAGTCAAAGTCACAGAAACACAGAATTTTGGAGTTGTAAGTGATATCATTGGTCATCCCACATGATTTGTGCCGAAACAAAAATTTCCAAAATAACATACATATCCACCAAGTGATTACCTGTTATTATTATCTAGTTTCTTTTCAATCATGACTCCTTTGGGGATTTTCTTAGCAAAGATACTGCAGTGATTTGTCATTTCCTTCTCCAGCTTATTTTACAGATGAGGAACTGAGACAAATGGCTAAGTGACTTGTCCAGGATCCCACAGCCAGTAAGTGTCGGAAGTCAAATTTCAACTCAGGTTGTCCCAACTCCAATCTACCTAGCTACCCAAGTAATCATCAAGCTTCTGCTTGAAAACTTTTAATGAGGCAACATTCTCCTTCTCATTCCACTGTGGGACAATTTTAAGTATAAGGAATTTTTTTCCAGATGTCATGCCTTAAATCTGACTGAAATTTCCACATTGATCAACTGCATGCTTTTTCTCAATACCTCAATCCCAATTAATACTATGCCATGAAGTCTCACTCCTGCACTTCCTATGGGCTATCAAGTAACTATGGAGCTACAAAAATAAATAAGATACAGCTTCTGTCTCCCAGGAACTGCAAATGTAATACAAGTAAAAATGTACAATTTCTTAGAGAGGAATGAACACAGCAATATGATAGTTCAGCCAAGAAGGAAATCACTTCTGCCTCCCTTCACATTGTAATCCCAAGCAAGACTACCTGTCTACAGAGGCCCCATTTCATCACTCATTCAGTAAATATTTATTGACTGCCTACCGTGCAGGACCCTAGTGGTAGATGCTGAAGAAGATCTATCAATTTATCAAAGATTTTTTTGTGGGTTTCATGTGTTGTTTTGTGGGTTGATTGCCTACTCCAGTTTATGTATCTCACAGCTCTCCCCCATCCTTTACATTTATAAATAATGATAAACGGAGTTGCCCCTGACATATTACCAGCACACTATTCAAATCCCTTGTTGGGGACTTGTGAAGGGGATTTCCAGGTAGATAAAAGTCCTATCTAACATGTCATTTGGAGTCAATTCCCACTTCAAATGTGAGATTCTGTGAGTTGACTTTCTTTCCCTCCTGGCCTTTAATCTCTTGATAGGGGCATGGTGGGGATGGGACAAGCAATCTGTTTGTCCTTAGGAAAGTCACCATCCTCCCACTCCCATTTTTTTAAGTTAAATTGTGATTCCATTTACCAGCATTGCAGTTTTAGGTAAGTCGCTAATCTCTAAGAGTCTCCTTTTCATTATCAATAAAATGAAAGGAATGAATTAAATGATGTCAAAGGTGACTTTCAGTTCAAAATATATGATCCTATGCCACAGAAAGGGTATTAATGATCTAAAGGCCTCCTTAACCACTCCCCTTTTAGCTGCCTTGATATACTGTCACAAAATCATGGGATCAAAAATTTAGAACTGGAAGTGTCATTAAAGGTTCAATCTTCTCCTCACCCCCAGCTCCATGAATTAAGGACCCAGAAAGGTTGTCTTATATTATTTCCTTCCTGTCTTATAATTTCTTCATGAGATCATATATCTTGTTATGCTTTAGTCTCTTAAACTTGTTTTTTTCATTCATTTTAACCTTCAAACCCTCTATCCTTCAGTATTTTCCAAGTTGTTACCCCTTCTGTGATTTCACTTTTGTCCCTCCATCCACAATTTCAAAACTGTAGTTATTAATTCACCACACTTTTATTTATCTCACTTCCTCATCCTATCACTGCTCCCACCCTATCAAAACCCCAAGACTGAAGTACTCCTACCAGAACTGAATGAAATTAGAGGAAATCACAAAAAAATGGGTGCTTAGGTTAACTATAGATTCATGTTATCCAAGTTCAACTGGAACCCTTGCTTAAAAAGAAATTAAAAATAAGAAATGCCCCCATTTTATAGCTAAGGGCTGAACCAAATTCTAGTTACACAAAAGACCACCATATCTATATAGTGAAGGGTGAGTAAATTCCTTTATCCAAGAAGATAGTAAACAGGAACCAGAGGAGTAATATAGATTGGAATGTATACCAAACGATATATAATATCATTAATGAACTCTACCACTGGGGGCAAGATATCTTGCTTAACCAGGAGAAACTCTCCAGTCCCATCCCAGGAAAAATTCTCCAAAATCTCTATAGAGGCAAGTTGGAAATCAGAGCCGTGTTGAAATACATACCCCTTTAAAGGCCTGCATCTACCTTAAGTCTCTCTCTAACTCATCCATTCTGTCTGTCTGCCAGGCTGCCAGTCTGCCTGACTGTCTGTCTCCCTCCCCCAATTCTCTATCCTTCCTCTTCCTCTTTCTCTTCCTCTTACCTAGAACCATATGTATCTTCTCTTGAGTCAGAACCATAATGTTCCATAGTCTTAAATCAATTCAATCTGCCACATAGGGATGCAGTATCCAATAATCATACACTCCAACAAGAGAAAAATTGTATATAAATATGCTACATTGTAACCTAGGATTATATTTATAAATATGATTTCAGACAAGGGAAGATACAGTAACTATAGGCATTTTGAAAAGAGATAAGCAAGGAAACCCAGCATTTAGCAAAATACTTGGAACAAATAAGTGCCGATGTTTTTTTTCACTTATTCATTTATTTATTCTCTAATTGAATTCCATATCCCACTCTCCAAAGAAAGTACTCCAAATATCTTCTACCCTTGTCTCCCATACCACCACCTCACCCATCCTCTCTCAAGTGAAAACCTCACCTCTTATTTTACAGAAAAGACCAAGGCCATTCACTTTGTTTCAGAAGAACCCAACAAATATCACTTGAAGGTTCTTGCCTCAGTGCTTTTGCTTATGTTATTCCCTATTTCTGGAATGCCTTCCACCCCCTCTTTGACTTTTAAATTGCTACCCATCCCTTAAAGTTCAACTCAGACACCACCTCCTCTATTACCAATACACACACACACACACACACACACACACACACACACACAGAACATACAATTTAAGCAAAGCGTTTCCTCTTCACACTGAATATAGTGCTTCATTTTTCACTGCTAAAATGAGAAGATAAATTCAGGATCAGAAGAACTGGATTCAAATCCTAGCTCTGTTACACTGAGGGAATTGGGTTATTATTTAACCCCCATCTCAGTATGTCATCT
Source organism: Macrotis lagotis (assembly GCF_037893015.1). Classification (NCBI taxonomy): domain Eukaryota; kingdom Metazoa; phylum Chordata; class Mammalia; order Peramelemorphia; family Peramelidae; genus Macrotis; species Macrotis lagotis. The sequence goes on along the minus strand of NC_133658.1, from coordinate 806,877,575 downwards.
GTAAAATGAATGAGTCCATCTAGATGATTTCTAAGGCACTTTCCAGTTCTAAATCCATAAACCAATGAAATCATCTTGCAAGATTGTATATTCTAGTTTTGGTTGGTTGTTTGTTTCTAATTTACCTTGTTAGATTTTAGTTCCTTGAGTCCAGGGACCATATTTCTTTTCTTTTTGAAATTTACCTGAACAATTGTCATGGTGGTCTGCACAGAGCAGGGCTTTTAAAATATTTGTTGGTTAAAAAATGAATGATGCCATTAATTAGGGGATGCCTTCCTTTAAATATGGCATTTGATATCAACCCTTAGGAAAACTCAGAAAATAGCCCAAAATATTTTTCAACCAAAACCATCTTCCTACTTAAGTAGTCTAACTATAGGGAGGTAATAATCTCACTCCTAATGACTTTTTGCAAAGTAGTGAAATATTTCTGAAGTTTCTGCCATTGTCTGCTAATGCAGTGGAAAATTATGGACCTCTAATTTCTGAGCAAATCTTGATTTATTAATTAGGAGAGATTCCCTTTATCTGAAGTCTTTCCTATAAAAACCTATCAGATTCTTACAATGTAAAAATCATCCTTGTGCAGATGATGAAACTGAGGTATGGAAATGTAAAGTGACTTCCTCTAGCCAGTATCTAATCTGTGATTTGAATCCAGGTCTCATCACTCTACACCCATTATTCTATAAACCATATGACCAAATCATCTCTGCCAACATCCCCATCAGATAAAATCACTAACAACTGCTAAAATTATTATTGTTTATAAAGCACTGTGTTCAACACAGGAGGAAGATGTCAACAAACAGGCAGACAAGCCTTACATGGAAGGAGGAAGAAAAAGAAAAAGATCTGCATAAAGAAGACTCTAGGCATTATGATAATTCAGATGATAAGAATGTCACATAAATGGTTTCTTTAGTCTTCTTCCACTAGGTTCATTTGAATTCTCATTAATACATAAAAGCTTTGGGGTTGACTGGTCCAACTTTTGCTGTCTCCTATAGCATGTATAAGGTCAGTTTTCCATGGCACAAATAGGGTTCATAGTTGCAAGTCTGTCCCTATTGCCTTTGAACTTATATTATTAGTGTTGATACTGTGGAATTGGAAATGTCATAATGACAGTTTATGGCAAAGATCAAGGAAAATCTTGAGCTTTGAGAAATATGAATTGGCATGCCTAGTGACTCTAGTTGGGTAGAACAAGTATAATTCTTAGAATCATAGGCTCTTAGAACTCTCAAATCCACAGAGTATTACACTCAGAATCTATGATCCCTAAAATCTTACACTCACAAAATAGAATCAGATGCCTTAAAATAATAATCTGACATTTTTAGACTAGGATGGTCTTAAAGTCAAAGAATTTCTCATATAATTGTAGAATATCCCTGGGTCCCTAGAAATGTTGAGCTATCTGTCCATGAAGACTCTTTCTAGTTTTCCTAGGTTCACTGTAGACAATATGGGTTAATAAATTTTGTATAGCATGGCCTGAGCCTCTACAAATATAATACCCTCTAATTATAAGACATGTAAGTCACAAATTCAACATTAAAAGCATTTAATTTTAGACATAAAATCAGTATAAATAATAGGAGAGAAACAATAATAGAATGACAGACTCACTGTCTATTCTACATACAAATGGATACAACTAACTTAAATCTCTGGAGGGGATATATCATATAATACTACCTAATCCCCACTAATCCTCCACAGAAAAATAACAGAGAACTATAGTCACTTCAGAACTTATAGCCTTGTTGTTAAAGCTTAGGGTTCAGGTCACCTACTTTACAGAGTTCTACAACAGTCTCTCAGATTAGGCTACAATAACTGAAGTATCTTGGCTTATCTCCAGATTCATCAAGATTCTGCCAGGACTTCTGGGATTTTGTGGGGTGCTACAAGTTTCCCCTTCCATTTCTCTACTCGACTTCAGAAGCCTATTTTCCCCTCCATTTTCTTTTAAAACAACTTTTCTTTCTAATTTATGAATAGATGTTTCCTGATATAATTTCTACATCCACATGAAAATTTTCCAGGACTCTGACTCCTGGTTCAGATCCTTTGCTTTTGCATTATGGGCACTTGAAACCACTCTAGAGACCTTCATTATGGGCACTTGACACATCCCTATTACATTAGAAACAAACATCTAATTTTATACTCCAAGATTCTAGAACCTTCTAATTTATGACTCTTAGAATCATCTAAAGATTATTTCATCAAATCGCATATTCAAAAGTTCACCATTGTCTCCATGTGTCTCATCTCCAATCATATTAGGACATTAAAGCTTAGCAGGTATCAAAATATCATTAAAGAAGTTAGGAATTTTAGGGAGTAATCTCCTTGGTGACATAAAAGGATAAAATCAATCATTCAGTAAGCATTTATTAAGTAATCAATTGCATGTCAGGGATTTTGCTAAGCAACTATATATAATCAATATATAGATAGAATAAATTAGGGCTAATCAACAAAAGGAAGGGCACTATGATTATGGAAGTTCAAGAAAGACTTTTTACTGAAGATAATATTTGAAGAAAGTCAGGAGGTAGAATTAAGGAAGGAGAGAGTTACAGGCATGGAGATAGTGCATGAAGTCAGGAGATGGAGGATGTTGTTCAATGAACAGCAAGGAAAGCAATGTCATGTGCAAAGGAGTAAGGTATAATAAGAATACTAGATAGGTAGAAGGGCCCAGGGTATGAAGGACTTTAAAAGCCAAGTAGAGAATTTTATTTTTGATGCTAGAGATAATAGTGTGGTGTGGCAGTTTATTGAGTGTTATATGGTGGGGGTGGTTAAGGGGATGGGTTGACAAGGTAAGACCTAAGGTTTAGGAAGATCAGTATGTCATTGAAGTTCAGTGACAAGACAAAGATTAAGATGACTGGCAATGGTCAAGAATGAAGTGGGTGACTTTGACCTTTCTTAATTAAGGTCTTTTCCACTTCTCAATTTGTCTGAGGTTTTGACAACAGATTGAATATAAGGAGTGAGAGAGAGTGAGGAGTTGAAGATGCCAAATAGGTTTCTAGCATGGGTGACTAGAAGGTGTTTGGAACCCTAGTAGTAAAAGGAAAGATCAGAAAAGGGAAGAATTTGGGAGGAAATATAATGAGTTCAGGATTGGACATGTAATATTGAAGAAATCTGGGATAAGCAGTTGAAGATATCAAATAGAAATCATAAATGAAAATGAAGAAATGTTTGCTAAAACCAACTCATTGGAAAGGAAGGAAATTTATACCATAGGGTAAGCTCCTGGCCTCTGTTCCTCATCCATCTGGAAAAAGAATCACAATAACCATATAATACAACCTACCTCAAAAGGGTATTATGTGTTGTAAAAAAAAAGATCAGAGAATTCTAGCAATCGAAGCATCTCAGATGTCACATTTGAACCAATGGAAAACCTGGGCAACAGTGCCCTCTACAACACTTTCACCAGTCTTGTGGTGTTGTATTGAGAAGGAAGCCATTGCATCATTCTATTGGAAAGCAGAAATTGTTAGGAAATTTCTTTTTTTCCCCCATCAATGAGTATAAATTAATTTCTTTATAACTTCCATTCATTGCTCCTTCTTTTGATATCTAGGAACAAAAGATAAATCAATTAACCAAGAATTTATTAAGCATTTAGTTTTTGCAAGCATGTGCTAAATGCTAAAGAAAGAGGAGGAAGAGATAAACATGCAATAGTCCTTATTCTCATGGAGTTTACATTCTAATAGACAAAATAAGTGCACACAGGTCTATCTGTCTGTCTGTACACACATACACAAACACACACACATATATATATATGTATATATATGTATGTGTATATGCATATACACACACATATACCCCCAACCCTCTGAGGAAAGTTATACAAGAGCTATTATGACTCTTTGGGGACAGGGAATGACAAACTCAGAACATTTGCTCTCTGGTATATTTACACATATATGAATATATATATATATATACAAATGTACATATATACACATATATAAACACACACATATACATATACACAAAATTAATTTAAGTGGAACAAGTGTAATCTTTCTTCCACATGATAGTCAACCCTCCATATTTTAAAAAAGCTCTCATAGAAGATAAAGGTCTTCTCTTTTTCAGACCGAGATCCACATTCCCACTTACTCCTCACATTATGGCATGATCCTGAGACTTTTAATCATTCTTATTACTCATTTTTGGAACCCCTCCATTTTATTAATGTAAGAATGTAGTGCCCATAAACTTTGATACTCAAAAACCCAACAAGGTACTCATTATCTTTGCAACCTCTGCTATCTTTCCCATTAAGACTGAGCTCCTTGAGAGCAGGGACTCTACTTTATCTTCCTTTATATCTCTAGTTCCAGGCATACTGCTTTAGGCACTTAATGAATGTCTATTGATTTATTAGTACTGAAGATGTAGAGATGAGAAAAGGCAAACTCAAAGAACTTTTGGTCTACTGGGGAAATAGTTAACTATAAATGCATTCAATTAAAGTTGTGATATTTTCTGTTAAATTATTTGAAAAAAAATGTGTTCTCTTTCCTTCTCCAGCCTCAACAAAATTTTCTTAGAATCAGGTCCCCTTCCAATGGAGAAATGAGAAGCCCTGTCCCAAAGTCCCCTACTTCTATTAAAAAACCAAGCTAAGGGAATTGGGAGCAGCTAGGTGGTGTGGTGGATAGAGCACCAGCCCTGGAGTCAGGAGGACCTGAGTTCAAATCCAACCTCAGACACTTAGTAATTACCTAGCTGTGTGACCTTGGGCAAGTCACTTAACTTTCTTTGCCTTGAAAAAAAAATAAGGGAATGCCTAAATCCTCTGGACAAGAAGAGGCACCATAAAATTTCTTGAATATGTTGTTGCTTTTTCTTAACTCTGAAGGACCAAGGTAAGAAAATATGATATGTGCAGTATGATAGGTGCAACCAAGGGAAAATGGTCAAACATTGCCACATTATTAGTATCACCATCTATGCTAACTACCAATTCTATTCTACATCAGGATTTACAAAGTCTTTTCCTCATACTAGCCTTGTGAGCTAGGCTTTACAAACATTACTTTCCCCATTTTACAAAATTCTTGCAGGTCATAGAGGTCAGTAATAAAGGAAGACAATTATCAACAGATACCTGCCCAGCTAACTTTGACAGAATCAGCTGGAAGAGAGCTAAAAGAATATTTAGACCAAACCATATTACATAGTATGGTGAAAATATTTGGATTCAAATCCCAATTCTTCTTATTATTACTGATGTGATTTTGAGTATCTTTTAACCTCTCTAACCTCAGTTTTCTGAGTGGGTTAGATTAGATGATCTCAAAGAATCTACAACACTTGTGACAAATGAGTAGTCCCCTAGGCTCAATGTGAAGATCTCTGTGCATTGGTAACTACTACCAAGTCAGCCCAGTCCTTTTTGGGAGAACTAATTGTGCTAATACTTTTCCCTTACCTCAACCCTAAATGTTTTAATATTCCCCCTAGCCAATGTTCCCAATTCTTTCCTCTACAGTTACACAAAATATACCACAGCCCTCTTCTAGGGTATGCTGGAGTTGATTGTTAAATTTTCAGTGTAAGCATTTATACCTAGGAAATCAGCAAAAACTATAGATCAGAGCTTGATCTATTTTATTGTCTAGACTTAAAAAAGTGATAAAGTGTTAATAATTCAATTCAATTAAAAATATGTCATGCACATTTTTTCAGAGACCCCATTATTTTGGGGATTTTTGGTTTTGATTTGCTTTTGGTTTTTTAACAAGGCATTGGGGTTAAGGTCACACAACTAGGTAATTATTAAAGTCTGAGGCAGTATTTGAACTCAAGTCCTCCTGACTCCAGGGCCAGCGTTCTATCTACTGTACCACCTAGCTTCCCCCAGAGATCCCATTATTAAACATTAACCATCACACCCCTTGACCCTCTTCTACCTTCAAATACAGCAAACATGCCCCAATATTGTCTTTTTCTTTTCTGGAAGAAACATCTCTAGTTTGTTAAACTGAGCCTTCTCCTATGGAATATTCTCATGTATTTTAACAACCCAGTTTTCCTCCTCTGGATTCATTCTAGCTTATCAGCATCCTTCCTAAAATCATTCCTCTCCTGTATGACTCGCATCTTGAGGATATTCTCTTCCATGCCACAAAAAAAATCCTCTCACTCCACCTCAAAACTCTTTCTCATATCAGAAGTATCTTCTGCTTCTGAGGCCTCTCCCTATGATGAGCTGGTTCCTCCCAGAACTTCCAATACAGGGGAGAGACCCAGGATGACCAATCTGCTGCTAATTAATCTCCACTGGGCTTTCTCTTTTATGCTTTCTCATGTGTACCTCCACATTTCCCTCTTTGTCTGTTCTGTCTTAAATTTTGTCTTTCCCCATTAGAATGTAATGAGGGCAGGGACTGTCTGCTTCTATTTGTATTCCCAACCATAACACAATGCCTACATATAGTTAATAATATGCTTAATAAATATTTGTTGATTTGATTTGTTGACTAAAATGAAAAATTGAATATAATATTCAAAATATCACTAAGTCATAAATAGTGAAAATATCAACTCTGTCATTCTAGGTACTCTACCTTTTGTAATGATGGCCTAAAATAATTACCTTAAATTTTCCAGATACCATATCACACATTATTCAGTTGTTCAGTCACGTCCAACTCTATGATTTTCTTGGCAAAGATATTAGAGTGGTTTGCCTTTTTCTTCCCTAATATGCCTCCATTTTACAGATGAGGAACTGAGACAAATGGTTGACTGTTTGATTGATTAGTTCTTGACTTTTATTATCGTAGAAAATCAAAGTGACCTCATTAGGTTAGAAACAAGTTACAGGGTATCTGTCGCTAATCAAACCAATATGAGTTTGGAATAGTCTATCACTGGTTGAACACAAATAGTTTATGTGAAAACCTGGGGAGATTATTCTTTACTTATACATCTCATGTTTCCTTTGAACTGCTTCCATTCTGTCTTGCTCATAGAGCATAGCACCCTTTCTGATGAGGGCACGCCATTCTGCATGGTCCTGTGCCAGTGTCTCCCATGCTGAATAATTAATTCCAAAGTTTGTAAGAGAGACCTTCAGGTATTCCTTGTATCACTTCCTCTGACCCCCTTGTGAGCACTTGGCCCCTCTGTGAGTTCTCCATAAAGTCATCTTTTGGGCAAGTATACATTGGCATTAGAAACAAATAGTAGTTAAGAAATTTGGCAGGGTCACATAATTTATAAGTGACTGAAATCAGATTTGGACTCCTATTTTCCTGATTTCAATCCTGGTTCTCCTTGCACTGAACCATCTAACTGAACCACCATGTCACACTATGGTTACCCATTGAGCTGACAGTCTGGTAAAACTCTAAGATTATTATCCCATGGAATATAGATCTTGGTAATAGACGTAAAAATGACAGCACAAATGAAAGGATTCAAGGGAATTAGGAAATTCTGATCACCATTCAGAATCAAGGAATACATATGAACTGTGCCTATCAAGGTAAAGTAACCCTACCTGTAGATCTAATACTTTCATCAGTGATGACTCAGCTTGCTAGTCTGGCAAAAAGTAGTGATAGGGTTTGTGACACAACTCAAGTCATTACTGGTATTCCTTTAGAACTGTCCTCGTAAGAAACTAGAATCATGACTCCAGCTTTGCAGAAAGAGATACAAACATCTCCCATACAGATACTTCTCTAGTCCTTAGTGATGATAGAGGGAGAGATGGCCCATCAGATGTTGAACACATTTCTGGGCATATCACCCAGCCAAGGCTGTTCAGTCTATAAGGAGAGGTAATTGCCAGCAGCTCCACGACTCTGGACTCCGTCTGTGTTCTGCAAAGGGACCGGCATTGATGTTAGCTTCAAAGACAGCTGCACATTCACCATTTGGGAACAAAGGTGCTATGAAGTGACAGATTTCAAAGCGTGGAGGAGAGGAAGATAAAAAGGAAGGGGTGGAGGCACAGAGAGAGACAGTCTTTGAAAGGAGTGGGGTGGAAAACATTTATTTTCCTGATGGAGGCTAAGGAATCTTGCTCTCTATTTGTAAAATGTAAATTTTCCCCTCAACCCCCCCCACCCCCGCCTCTCTCTCTCTCTCTCTCTCTCTCTTTCTCTCTCTCTCTAGGAGTTATTCTAGCTTAAAACAGGGCCAAAAAATATATGTTGTAACTGCAAAAAAAGAGACAAAAAGAGAAAAAACTGAACAATGTCCAATGACACAAAATTAGCCTTTGCTGGTTCAGTTGTAAGACAGTAGGGGATTGACCAATCAATAAGCATTTATTAAACACCTTTTGGTATACCCAGGTATTGTGCTAAGTGATGGAGTAGGAGATGAAAATGAATGCATCAAGAGGAGTTCTTCTTTGAAGACAAAAGTCATGTCTTATTTACTTTTTATCTAAGTAGAGGTAGGGAAATACGCTTTTCTTCCACTCCCATCACCAGCTCAGATGATGTAGCCACTACAAATAATCACAGATGATGAAATGTTAAATATATTAAGGCATCTCCCACAGTGATGGGGAAAGGGCCTGGCAAGTAACATCATAGAATTATAGAATGTTGGAGACAGAAGATACCATCTAGTCTGATCCCCTCTGCATAACAGAGGAGGAAACTGAGTCTAAGAGAGAAGTGATTTGCTTAAGGTCAAACATACAGTTAGAGGCAGATTAAGAACTTGAAACCTGGCTTTCTGACTGCCTGTCCAGATGAGTGAAGATATCAGAGAGTGACTCAAAGGAAAATGGGAAGAAATTCTACTATACAATGGTAGGTGTTAACTCTTGAAATAGAGGCATTAGAGATATCAAATATTATCTAGTTTAATCTCATTTTATAGGAGAGGAAATTGAGGCCTAGCCATACTATACCAAAGTCTGTACTTCAATTCAGATATTGTGACATAAAATCCGAGATTCTTTCTTTCACGAAATTTTGCTGTCCTCTGGATCCATTTTTTTTTCCTACAATGGCCTGCCTCACTGATTGAAATTCTAGAATGACTCTAGAACGTCATTCCTTTGGGTCAAGGCATAAGACATCCCTTGATAAAATGCAAATATCCCTCAGAGAAAGAGAGAACACATTAAACTACCATCAGTCATCCATTCCCCAAAAAGTCTTTTCAAGAAGATAGATTAATAAAGTGAGTCTGTATTGGATTGTGAATGGAAGTGGAAAAGGAGAATGCATTTAAATGAACAACTAAGGAGCAGAGAAATAAAGATCTTTATGAAATAGAGAAGTATGGAAGGCCAATCCAGTGGTGTCCAAGAATAAGATATGATAAGCAGTCAGAAGATAGTATGAAAATTGAGGACCTTCGATTAAGGGAAGTGAAGAGTATAAATTGAAATAGAATAGGATATGGGCCACAATAGCCTATTCATAAAATAAGAATTTGAGTTTTTTCTTTCATTGGGATAGAATGAGTTTTTTTTTTTTTTGCCTCCTAGACTGTAAGCTCCTTGAAGTTAAGAACTATATGTGGTCTTTGGAACACAGTGCAGACTAAAAATATAGTCTGACCAGTATAACTTGCATATAATAGTAGAGATGAGGAAATACAGTAAAAGGTCAATTGACATTTGTCCTGATTTGGGGCTCATTTAGGCAGTAGCAATTATGATTATGATTCTCTTTTTCTTCCTAGTTTTCTCAATGGATTTCAGATAGAAATGATCCTAGAACAAGTCAATGTCTTCCTATTTTCCTTTTCATGTAGTATTCTAAAGACTGTTGCCCCAGTAGTTTTAATAAATGTTATTTTTACAAATTAACAGAAGCATTTAGCTGCAAACTTATCTTCTGTAGATTCACTGAAAGCATCCTTGGTACAATTCTAGTAGCAGGCAGGACTATGGGAATAATACGTACTTCATCTTGCTCCCACAATATTTTGATCTCCTCTGCTAGGATTTTTATATGTATTTTGTATGCCTTCCATTTCATGTAACTTAGAGATTATGAGTATTTAGTATGGAGACATATATTTAAAATGTGATTCTAAAGTTTTTGTGGATTGATGACTGTGTAGATGACTGTGGGCAAGTTTTGACTGTGATAATGGTCAAGTTGAGCACTCCAGTATATTTTGAGGTATGTAGCTTTAGTATGGGGATTTATCATCTGTTAATCCATGAAAAGTAGTGATCTTTGGTTGTATAATTCTAGTCAACATATTTTTACAACCTATAGTGACAGTTTACATGGTTTCTATTATTTTTCTGAGGGCACTGCCCTAGTCTGAACGTACTTTTATCATATCACTGATTGATCCCTGCTAAGCTACAATCTTGGATCACTCCCTAGAATCAACTGTCTGTTGACTTTGCTCCTAAGCACATGCTGCTAAATAGAGAAAAATCATGCAGCCATTCTTATTGAGCCTACTACAAATTTATGTTACACACTTTTACCTGAACCCTCATAGCAGTTAGTTAGACAATCTTACTTTACCTCCCTCATCAACTCACTATTCCATTTTTAGAGGTTCTTCTAAACCCTTTGATGCTTCCTCAAACCTACCACAATCCCCACTACCCATACCCTCTCAGCTAAGCACCTCATCTCATATTTTGCCAAAAAAATAAAACAAAACAAAACAGGCCATTCACATTACTTTTTCTCCCCTCTTACTCATTTCCTATCATTCATATGACTCTGATCTCACATGAAGAGGTAGCCTTATTTTTTTTACCAAGGCTAACTTAATTCCCACAATCCCATTCCAATCCATCTTTTTCAACAATTTGTTCTCACTATTATTCCCATTCTATCACTTATATGTGATCTCTCCCTACAAACATGTCCATGTCTCCTCTATCTTGAAAAATATTCCCACTTGCTCCTTCCAGTCCTGTTATCATCCCATATCTCCTCTGCCCTTTGTAGCTAATCTCCATGAAAAATCCATCTAAAATAGGTCTACTTTTTCCTCATCTAATTTTCTTTTTAATCCATCACAATCTGGCTTCTGATTGCACCATGCATGGAAAATGCTCTCCAAAGTTACCTATGTTATCTTAATTGCCAGATCCAATGGCCTTTTTTCAAGTCTCATTTCCCTGACCTCTCTGTAGCCTATAGCATTGTTGGTTACTCTTTTCTATAGATTTTCAGTAAATACTCTCTAATGTTGTTAGATTATCCTAACAATTAACCCAACAAATTATCCTAACAAATAACCTAAGAGATTATTAGGTTATCCTAACAATCTAGCTGCTCCTTCTCAGTCACCTTTGCTGGATCCTCATGCAGTTCGTGCCCTCTAACTGAAGGCATCCCACAAAGGGCTCTGCTGTACTCATGTCTTTTCTCCCTCCCTCCCACCTCACTTGGTGATCTCCCCAGCTCCCATGGTTTTAATTTCCAGTTCTATACTGATGATTCTCAAATCTCCCCATTCTGTCCTAACTCTCAGCTGACTTCTAACTTCACATCTTCAACTGTCTTTCAGATGTCTTGAACCCCATATCCAGTAGAAACCTTAAACTCAACATTCTCAAAATCAAACTCATTATGTTTCTCCATAAATCTTCCCCCAGTTCCTATCTTCCCTATTACCATGGAAATCAGTTTCATCCCTCCAATTCCTAAGGCTCATATTCTAGGAGTTATCCTGGATTCTTCACTCTCTCTCCCAACTTCCCTTCCTCTTTCTCTCCCCCAACCCTAACCCCACCTCTGCCATATTCAAGCTGTCATCCAGGTCTGCCAATTTGAGTTTTACAACTTCTTTAGAATATACCATTTTCTCTCTTCTGACACTGCCATGCCTTGGTATAATCCCATGCCTAGAGTATACCAATATTCTACTATGGTCTGCCTGCCTCAATTCTTTCTCCAATCCAATCCATCCTCCATTTAGTTACAAAAGTGAATTTCCTAAAATAAAGAACCTATTATATCACACACACACACACAAACACACCACTCAATAAGTTTCAATTGCTTAGGAACAAAGACAAAATGCTCTATTTAACAAAGTCCTTCACATAACCTACCCTATTCCTTACCCTCCAGTCTTATACCTTGCTCCCTGCCAAGTGCTTTTTGATTCAATGACATTGGCTGGTTATGCCATGAACAAGATACTTCATCTTTGAGTTTGGGGCATTTTCTCTGGTTATGCCCTATGCTTAGAATGCTCTTCCTTCTTATCTGTGCTTCTGGCCTTCCTGACTGCCTTTAAATTTCAACTAAAATCTTATTTTTTACAAGAAGTTGTCCCTAATCCTTTTTAGTTCTAGTGTTCTCCTTTTAAAGTATTTCTTTTTCATCCTATATATTGTTTGTTTCTACATATCCATTTGATAGTTGTCTCCCCCATTCAATTTTAAGTTTCTTGAGTTCAGGGGCTTTCTTTGGGGGTGGGGCAGTTTCATCCTTGTATAACCACTAATTAGCATAGTGCCTGACTTAATATTTATTGACTGACCATCTATGATTCAACCATTTGTCCAATTTTTTTTTTAGTGGACATAATATTGATTGAGTTAGTATGGAAGTCACTCATGAGGGACCTTTTGATTCCATTCTCTGATCTTAGGCATTTTAGACTCCAAACTCATTTGGTTATCCTTGACAAATTCATGTCATAAATTTATCAGCTTTAATCTTGTTTGAGAAAGTGATATTTTGTTCCCAAAATATTTCTATAGCCTTCTGAACCATATATAAATACTCTCAGAATATAATTTAATCCTACATCTACTTTCTAACAAGTAAGTCTTAATATTTTAATAACTCCTTTAGGATAATGAGTTTTAATTTCTCATTATTGTATGGAATAGATATTGTTTTAGAATATCCTTGCAATTCATTTTGATTTCAAAATGGCAATAAGTTCCTTAAAGTTGTTTTCTGATATCATAGTTTTTCTTTGATATCCTTATGGTTGATGGATCTTTCCATTATTTCAACACAATTTCCAGATTCAAGTTTGAAATCTTCCATGCCTGGCAGATTGTTCCTCTTCTTCACCTCTCCTAGATTCCTTCAAGTCTCAGCTAAAAGTATTCCTTCTCTAAGAAACCTTTCACTAGTCCCCTTAAATCTGATGCCTTCCCTAATGATTACTTTAAATCAAATTTATCCAACATTTAGTTTATTTGTACATAAAGTGTTTGTTTGTTTGTTTGCTTTTTGCTGTTTTGCATTTTTTATCTGGACTCTTACTTTTCTTTGTATTCCCAGTACTTATCACAATACTTGGCTTTTGGTAAGTTCTTAATAAATGCTTATTGACTAATGGGCTCTAAATTTTTCCATGGAATATAATAAGAATTTTTCCCTGATCAAATCCAAGTAAAATTTTCAGGTCATTGAAGAAAAATTTTATGAAATGAAAGAGCCATTTTAGACTAAAGAGTATTACCTTTAATTTTAAAAAAGTTATCTTATTATGTAATTTTGAGGATGATTTCTCTCTCAATACATTCAATTTTGATCAATGTATAGCATGGAAACAAACTATCAGGCTGCCTTCTGTGGGGGTGGGGGAAGAAGTGAGATTGGGGAAAAATTGTAAAATTCAAGAAACAATAAATAATAAAAAAGAGAAAGAGCATTTAGTATATCTCTTTCAGGGGAACATATAACCTTGTAACTTGATGTCATCAATGTACATCAAGTGATTAATAAGATAATTTGGCTCAACATCCTCTTTAATTGGAAAGGCAAAGGTCTATTTAGAAGAAATTATTTATGAGACAGGGTCAGGATAGGATTTAGATTATTAATAATATTAATATCTTCCATTCCTAGAGCCAAGATTTTCAAGTCCCTTCCTTCAAAAATGATTCTATGAAAAAGATAATGCTCTCATGTTAGAGATGAGATATTGAGTCAGAGTGACTTGCCCATTATCAAATGTCTAGTAGTGTCCGAGCAAGGATTCTAATCCAACACTCTTTCTGTTTCACATACCATTTGAAACAGACTCAATATCATCTAATAGTATGAAGCTAGACTATAATCATTAAAAGAGTCAGAGATTTGACTTGCCCAAGGTTATATAATAGATCTTAAACTTGAATATTCTAACCCCAATCTAGTGTTCCTTCCATTGCTGTTGTCTTTTCAGTTGTTGATCTTTCTTTTTCTCTATATCTTGGGAATATACAATAAAGGGAACTGGACATGGTAACTGCCTCTGCTTCTTTTGGCCCTTGAAAAATGCTCATATTGAACCATGTATCTGACCCTGGGCAAGTGGATGAATCTTTCCTTCCAAATCCCTCTAAAATTCTAAGAGCCTTTACAGAGTGCTTGGAGCAAAGGAGATGCTTAATAAATGTTGAAATTTTGTCTGCCTCATTAAGGTAGACTCTCTACCAATGTAGATTTGCAAATGTATCAAAATTTATAGACATAAAGAAACGTAAATAAAGTAGAATGCCTGGCTGTTATAAAGCACTTATAATCGATGCTTGTTGACTGATTGAAAGATCTCAAGTGTGCAGTTTAGTTCTTTGGGAATCTGAGTCCTTACTTTGTCACCAATTCTCTGTTAGACTTTGGACAAATCAATTTGCTTCCCTGAGGTTTGATTTCACAATCTCTCAAAAGGGATAATGAATATTACTCTGCTTATCTTCTAAGGATGTTACAAGGATCAAATGGGTAGGGGAAAGCTTTTAAAGTTCCCTTTTAACTATGATTCTAGGAACCTAGCAGATGGCTTTGCATTCAGAAGGAATTAATAAATATTTTTTTTTAAATTGGGCTGCACTGAATTACAATGAACTGAAATGATTCTGTGGAAGTGATATATAAGAAATAATGCTGAAAAGGTGGTGCAGTAGATCTAGCACTGAGTTTTGAAAGATCTTTAGAAAGACCTGAATTCAAATTCATATATAGACAACTAACTAGTTTTGTGACCCTGGACAAGTCACACAAATTTTCTGGCTCAGTTACAACTTTCAGTCGCAAAAATGGAAAAAGTTGGATTTTATGGCCTCTTAGACTCCTTCCAACTCTAAAGTCTATGACACTAAGAGTATAGTCAACTAGTAGAATAGAAAGAGAATACTAGAAAAGGCAGTTGGGAGGGGGCTCAAAATGTGTATGTATTACAATAGAATAATGTTTGCATTACCTTAGGCAATTACACATGGTATTTCTCATCTATAAAATGAAGGAATTGAGGTCCAGATTTCTGAAATTTTATGAGCCTACCTGAGTGTTCTTAGCACAGGAGCTATTTAATAAATATTTTGGTATTGTTTTGCTTTTTCTATATCTGTAATATTATTAAGGTAGGGAATTCCCTGTACCAATGCAGAACTGCATATGTTTCCCAATCTATAACTTATAAAGTTGACTGGGGGTACTGACATCTTCAGTGATTTGCCCAGCATTACACAGCTAGTTTGTATAGCAGACAAAACTGGGACCCAAGGCATCCTAACTTATGGGCTGGCTCTCCACCGACTAAGTTGTTCTGCCTCCCAACAACAAATGCTTATTGACCTGAATCAAATAAGGTTGTAAGGTGATATATATATATATATATATATATATATATATATATATATATATATATATATACATATATATGTATATATGTGTATGTGTGTATACATATTATATATATATATTATGTATATATGTGTATGTGTGTATACATAATATATATATGTATATATATATATATATATATATATATATATATATATATATATATATATATACATAAATGTAAACATGTATCTGAGTCAGGACAAGAAGTTGAATGTTCCCTTCCAAATCCCACTGAAATTCTATGAACCTAACAGAGTGCTTGGAGCATAGGAGATGTCTAATAAATATATATGTCTGTGTGTGTGTGTGTGTGTGTGTGTGTGTGTGTGTGTATGTGTGTGTGTGTACATGTAAGAGGTAGTGTGGTATTACAGAAAGAAAAAAACCAAGCAAGCCCTAGGTTTGAGGCCAAAGTCTTAGTTTCAAATCCTGTTCTGCTACCTGCAAGATCTCTGACCTTAGGCAAGCTACTTCCTTTCCTTGACCTCAATATTGTTTAGTCTGTTATATTTTGTCTGCTGTTTTGTGTTGGTTTATCTTGTTTTGTTTGGCCTTGAATTTTACCGATATTAAAAAAAATATCAGAAATGTAAGGAATGTCACCCAACAAATGCATATTTACAACAGTTCTATCATTTATATCCTTAAAGAGTCCTCTACATTGCTGAAAGTTTAAAAGGTCTTGTCCAAACTCACCCAGTCAATATTTATCAGAAATTGGTCTTCCAGAGAGTACTGCTCTCTACCCTCATGCCAATCTGCTTCATATTCATCTGTAAAATGATGGAGTTGGACTAAATAACTCGTGCATCAATGAAATCCTAGGGCATGTCCGTAACCCAATCCCTTCCTGCTTAAAATCCAATAAAACTATGGCAAAGCAATTTTTTATTTTCATTATAATTGTTTTTTATCTTAAGGATTTTGTCTGATTGGGCTGAGACTTCAGAGACGATCTGAACTAGTGGCAAGGACAAGGACATAAGATCATAGATATAGAAGCACAAGAATTCTTAGAGGTCATCAAGTTGAATTTTGTCATATTACAAATGTAGAAACTGAGATTCAGGGAAGTTGAGACTTGCTTAAACTCACAAGACTAGAAAATGCCTGAGGCAAGACTCAAATCCTTGTCTCTTCCTGACTTTAGGGCCAACATTCTATTCACTAAATTACTGGCCCAACATGAGCATCAAGTTCAACTACAAAGAGAGAATGGTTTAATTCAGCCTTTGTGAAGAGCTTTGCAGCTGGGGGTGTGAGACAGTGGAAAAGCTTACTCAGGGAAATTGTGCAATCTTCCTCCCTAGATTATTTAGGGTGAAGGTTAGATCATAATGTGAACCAGGGTGTGGCTCTGTATGGAGGAAAAGGGATGATATTCTGAGGTCTCTAACAGTGCTGTTGATTTTATGAAAGAGTCAAGGTTTCATATGTCACTG
This sequence comes from Macrotis lagotis, assembly GCF_037893015.1. Taxonomy (NCBI): domain Eukaryota; kingdom Metazoa; phylum Chordata; class Mammalia; order Peramelemorphia; family Peramelidae; genus Macrotis; species Macrotis lagotis. The sequence goes on along the minus strand of NC_133658.1, from coordinate 806,860,540 downwards.
CCATCCTTTGAGCACAGATGTGGTGATGGTGGCTGGATCAGAGGTATGACCTTTCTATCGTGTCATCTTGTCTATGACTCTGCCTCTCACAAAGGAATTTGTTGTCAAAATTTCCTTCACCCTCAATCTTGAAGATACCAACAAGAATCCTTTGCCCTTGTGGAAAACGATGTAATGCATTTTACTTGGGAAATCAGCGGAGTTAGGTCCCATTCTGAGTCCTGACATTTTCTGTATGTGTGAACCCAATTGGCAGTCCCTTTTGATCTCTAGCCCTCATGAAATTAGCTATAAAATGAGGAGTTTGCATAGGACAAATTAAAGAGTGAGAGATCCTGGCTAGAAACCAAGTAGAAACAATCACTCACTCATTACTTGTGGGCACCTGATCTCTGAGACAGCTTTTTTTTTTTAAATCTCTAAAATAGTGATAATCCCTATCTCATGTAATTTGCAGGAGTTTTATAATGATAATAACCACGACTCATATAGTGCTTTAAGGTTTGCAAAGTATTTTACAAATATTGAAAATATTTTTGTAGTTAAGTGTTGTTATCCCCATTTTGCAGTTGAGCAAAGTGAAGCTGATGGATGTTTAAGTAACTTCCCACAGTCATGCAGCTAGTAGTGTCAGAGGCCAGATTTAACTTTGGGTGTTACTGACTCCAAGTCCTGTTTTCTAGGCACTCTGCCTTTTAGAAAGTTTAATGTAGGGCACCTAGGTGGTGCAGTGGATAGAGCACTGCATCTGGAGTCAGGAGAACCTAGGTTCAAATTTGATCTCAAACACTTAGTAATTACCTAGCTGTGTCACCCTGGGCAAGTCACTTAATCCCATTGCCTTAAATAACATTTTTTAAAAAATCAAAGAAAGGTTAATGTATTTGAAACCACTTTGAAAAGCTAAAAGTTCTCTACATAAGAAGGCACTTTTATTTTCTTTTTAATCTCATTTAAAGGGAAAAGCCACCATACCCTCTACTTCTTTTTTTGTCCCTATCTACCCTTTGAAAGAACCTAGTAGGAAAACAATAAATATCTTATGGTAGAATGAATAGTGGATATAAGAGAGTAGAGATTTTAGGGGAGATAAAATTTTGCCATTCTCTTAAAGAGGAAATGATTTCACCTATGGTACCATTTATAAAAACTACTATAAATCTTGAGCAAGTTATCTTCCATTGTTTGGCCTCAGTTTTCTCAAGTGCAAAATGGAACAGTTGTCCTAGAGTATCTCTCAGATCCTTCTCAGGTTCATCTTCCCATGTTCCAAGGTCTCCTTTGGCCCTGATATTTTACAAGTATGTTGGAAATGTTAATTGAGATCATTTTCAAGTTTTAAACTTCTATGTTCTACATTCTGATATTCCATAAGAACTCTTCTAGCTCCAACATTTTATCTTCTGTGTTTAAACAATGTTAAAGAGATTTCTAGAATATTTTATGTTCTACTTCTCCAACATTTTCTGTCCTAAGGTTTCTTCCAGTGCTGATATTCTTCTCAAATTTAAGAAGCATTCAATAAACTCCTACTAGGGGCAGAAGGTTTAGATTTAGATAAGGTTTAGGTATTAAGTACCTGCCCTCATGGAGTCTACTGTCTTGGAGGAAGATCTAAGACACATATAGATGACTGTAATAGTCAACAAGCATTTAATAAAGGCCTCCTCTGAGTCAGACTTGGTGCTAAGTGCTGAGGACACAAGGAAAGACAAAAAATAGTCCTTATACTCAAGGAGCTCAATATCTAGTTGAGAACAATGATTAAAAATATAAATGCTGGGGCAGCTAGGTGGCTCAGTGAATAGAGCACTGGCCCTGGAGTCAGGAGCACCTGAGTTCAAATCTACCCTCAGACACTTAACAATTACCTAGCTGTGTGATCTTCAGCAAGACACTTAATCCCATTACCTTGCAAAAACTAAAAAAAAAATAATAAATGCTATTGGAGATATTAAAAGGCCCAAAAACTGAGTTTTAAGTTTTGTATTCTAATTTTCTGCAACCTAAAATTCCTCTCAGTTGAAATCCTATATTCTAAGGTCCCTTTAGCTGTGATTGTCTTTATTCTAAGATTTTTACCACCTCCATGACTATGAATTTTTCTCTAACACCATCAATGAATAGATTATTTTTAATTTGGGAACAGGGATGGAATCTTTCAAGTCATACTAGGAAGGTGGCCATTTAGTCTTCCTATGCATAAGGTAAAGCAAACTGCATTCAGAGGGTAAGATTTCTTACCTTTATAAATAATATTGATGATTATGATGACCTGCTGGGTTCTGATCATTACGCTAATCATTTTACAATTCTATCTCATTTGATCCTCACAATGACCCAGGGAGATAGGCATTATTATCTTCTCTTCCCAGTTGAAGAAACGGAGGCATAAAGATGAAGTGACTTGCCTAAGAATACACAATTGAATGTCTGATGTCAAATTTGAAAGCAAGTCTTCCTCACTCCAGCTTTGGTGCTCTATTTACTGTACTAAAGCTGTCTCAAAAAAGTTTTATTATATTTAACAATATAAAATCATGCCATACAAGACTAGATTTGGCCCTTGGCCACAGTTTTCCAAGTCCTGAGATAAACCTTCTTATAAATATCCCCAAAAGAAATCTAAGGTTAGAAAGACTTTCATTGCTTGGATCCATTGCTAGAATGTAAAGTTATGATTTCCCTATTAATGAGTATATTCAAGTGGGAACTTGTTGATTATTTATCAGGGATGATTTATGGCAGATTCATACTTCATTCAGGGAGGGATTGAACTGCCAACTCCAAAATTCTATAAATCTATTAAAGTTTCTTAAAATCAAAGGCACATCATTTGGGTCTCCAGAAAATTAATCCATATTACCAGGAAGAGAAATAAACACTGAAGAAATGTAGGCAGAGAGTGTTTATCTTGGAAAAGAGCAAAGATAGGGTAGACATGCTCTTTAAATATTCAAAGGGCTCTTAGTAAAAAGAGTTAGTTATTAAACTCACTATAATTCATCCCAAAGTCTGAGGAAAAGATATAGGGAGGCAGATTTCTATTCAACACAAGGAATAATTACCTTACAATCAGATATATCCAACAATGATGTGGCCTGCCTGAGTAATAATAGCTCACATCTATGTAGTTTTTAAAGGTTTTCAAAATGTATTATTGCTTTTGATTCTTACAAAACCCCAGTGAAGTAAGTCCTATTATCCTCATTCTGCAGATGAGGAAACTGAGGGAGTCTAAGTGACTTGCCAGTAAATGTCTGAAGCAAAATTAAAACTTAAATCTTCCTGACTCCAAGTGTTGAACTCTATGTACTTTGTAACTGATCTACCTAAGTCGATAGTAATCTTCCATCTATTGAAAGTAGTTTAGCAAAATCTCAGGTGAGATTTTGTAGATAGTAGCCCTGCTTTTTGATTCAGATACAGAATTATATTAGATGACCTCTGGGATAGAATCTAACTCAACAATTATTTTATTTTATTACTAGAAGTTTACACTATAAAACAGCATATCTTCAGAAAGTCTTTGTTTTTTTATTTAAAATCCTTTCCCCTTTCATCACTTATTCATGTGAAAGGTATGTTGTGACAGGTTTCTGGCAAGGTCCCAGATGTAGCAACTTGGAAATTTCATGAATGAAGATGCTTTTGAGACTTCCCCAAGTCTTCATAATATATCAAGGAAAATTTCATTTCCCTACGTGACTAAACCACCTTCCCTTCCCTCTCAGTTAGGGTCTTTGATGGATGCATCTTTGATGTCTCCTTCTGATAAAGGGAAATATGAAGGCAATGAAAGCTGAGTAAAAATAACAACTTCCAAGCTCTGTGCATTCTAAGCAAAAAAGAACACTATAATGGAAGGAAAAGATCATTGACTCTTGGAAGCCATTGAGGTAATTTTCCTCAATCTATAGAGGAAGAAATAGGGTCTTGGATGTTAAATTACTCAAGGCCACACAGCTAGTTAGTAGTGCCAATGAGACTCTAGTTCAATTAAATCAACAAAAGACGTATTACCTACTCACAATGTGCCATTGATAAGCACTGGGAATCAAAGGAAGGTAAAATTCTGGTCATCTGTATATGTTGGAAATGTATATTTTATTTAGAATCAAAAGATATTAAAATTTCATCTTTCCAAATTATTACTGAAATCATCTACCTCAGAAAGATGTGAATGTTCTCTCCCTAGAATTTGTCATGCAAATCCATACAGGTTTGTATAACACTTTATGAAGTTTATTATAAGAGAGCTTTGTGCTCCCTACAGGAAGTTAGACTAGATTCCTAAGGTCCCTTCTTAATTCTTTAAGTCTTTGAAAAAGATTCTAGACCACTTTCTCCTGAACTCTACTTGTACTTGCAAGAGAGTATGCCCTTGGTTTGGGGGGGGGGGTATTTGTACCAACTCTTTTTATATTATACCATATTGGGAAATACTCCCCTTTCTAAATGCTAATTATTTGGCTGACTAATTGAAATCAACTGATAATCATAAGGAAAAACGTTGGCTGAACTTGGTCCCTGATGGGATAGAATATAACTCAATAAGAAACTGGAATTGATTAGCAGAAAGGAGAAGAGAGGTGTGGAGGATAATAATATGCTAAGAATCACATCATTTTCTAATTATCTGTAAATCCAACCTTTGGTGCTGTTACTATAAAATAGGGATGGGGAACCTCTAATAGACAGTCCCCGTAAGAACAGTGGCCTGCTGCTGCCAAAAAAAACCACAGGCAGGACTCAAAATTCAATAAATTTCTAAAAATATTTTGTAAGTGAATTTATTAAATGTTTAACAAAATATAGCAGGGAATGATGTTATAAATCTGCAAATGATCCTTGAGAGAAAGGAAAGGTCCTACCCCTTCTCTAAAGATTAGATCCTGGCCCAGTGGTTAATAATGTGCATGTGCCACTAAAACTTATTTTTTCTTGTGATTATTAGTTAGCCAGATAATTAGTTTCTAGAAAGGAGAATTTATTGCTATGGTATAGCAAAAAAGAGTTGGAACAAATACCCACTCCCAACCAAAGGCACACTCTCCTGTAGGATAGGCAGAGTCAAGAGAAAGTGGGCTACCATCTTAGACAAAGAATATAGAACAAACTGTCAGAACTGAAGTCAGAATGGGGACTTAGAATATTAAAACTAGAATGGACCTTAGAGATCTGTTAATCACTGGAAAATCAAGCTAAAAAGGATTTCTTGAGCCATCTTATTCAACCTCTTTATTTTATTTTATAGATAAGTAAGTGGAAAGGCTCAGTGACCCACTCAACTTCATCCATCTTGTTTGTAGCCAAGGCAAGTTTCCTGCCTCCCAGTTTAGTACTCTTTCTGCTAACCCACAATGCTGTGTGTATTCTGTCTAATGAGAACTGTTAAAATAACAATTATGTGGAGAACCAAAATGTCAACACAGCTTAATCCATTAATTTGCTTATCACTGATCTATATTAACCACAGTACTGTATATGCCCATATTGCAAAAGTGTACATGTATTTAAATACATTACTTGTTAAGACTAAGATTCCTGATGAGGACCACCAGGCTAAGTGACCCACTTGCCCGTGGTCTGACTGCAATCCTCTGTCTCACAGTCAGTGCTCTTTATTCCATACTTTTAGTTCAGGAAAAGTGAGTAATTTCCAGCAAGACTAGGAAAGGAAGAACTAGACACCATTCATTGATTCAACAAACATTTATTAAATGTCTACTGAATGCATGGTCCTGTTCTAAGTACTAATAGAGATATAAAGTGATCCCTGATACAAAAGATCCATGCCAATAAGAAACTTATTAGACTATTAGAAAGGTAATAACATCCTGATGCAGGAGAATGAGTGCTAATGTAGTCTTTCAGATCTAATGAATGATCCTATGGATTTAGAGTTGGAGGTCCTAGATTCACATCTTTTTTTTTCAGATTTTTGCAAGGCAATGGGGTTAAGTGACATGCCCAAGGCCACACAGCTAGGTAATTATATTAAGTGTCTGAGGTCAGATTTGAACTCAGGTATTCCTGATACTAGGGCCAGTGCTCTATCCACTATGCCACCTAGCTGCCCCCTAGATTCACATCTTAATGAATATTTGTTGTTGGATTGATCCAGTCTCTGCCACTCACTTACCTTATTACCTTAGAAAAATAAATTTCCCTCTCCAGAGTTCCATTTGGTTCACACATGAGACAAAAAAGTTAGATGAGACTTGTAGGGTTTCTTTCATCTTTAAGTGGAAAGAGCATTAGACAAGATATGATTGTGTAATTCCTCTGATTAAAAAAAACTAGTAATTTCCCATTTTTTGAAAAGTAAAGTTTAAATTTGTTTACTAGAATTCAAAGCCTTCCATTGACACATCTTTTCATAATTATCTTATCTCTGTCCCAACTCCCCCAGTCTCTGTTTTGTTCCTGTTACTGCCTGTTTATCATGCCCTGTCTTTCCCTTTTCATTTGATATATTCTAATACCCAATTCAGAGACTACACCTCCTCCATGAAGTCTTCTCTGATCACTAATGATCTGGTCCCAGCAGCCTCATATGGTGCTTAGTTTCTAATTAGCTATGGTACTTTTATGCGCTATTGTGTATTATAGTTATGTATGTTTATGGCTTTTCTCCCATTAAACTGTAATTTTCAAGAAGACAGGGACATCATGCTGTCAAAAATTTGTATTTATTCTAACACCTAGTACAGGACTCTGTTCAACATAGGATTGATTGAATGACAAGAAGACCTGAGTTTCTTTCATAGACTGAGCTCCCTTCTCTCAACCTTTTCCAAAATCAACCCAAGTTTCCACTTGTGTAAGACAAACATGGAGAAGATGACCCATCTGATCAGCCTATCCGAAGTGCAAGGAGGGTCATCTCAGTTAATGTATCTCAGTAATGTGAAAATGCAAGACATAAATGAAAAGCATGAAAATTAATTTGTTCCTCTTTCTTCACATCTTAGGAGCAATTGCTTTGTAGTAATTGCTTAAATCAAACCTTCTTGGTGAGAGGATCCCAGGAAGAAGAGGAAAGGAAAATAACTGTGGCACTTAGGAGTCATAGGTTCTTGCATTCTAAGGTCCAAAGAGCAGGATCTAGAAGTAAGAAATTGAAAAGGGCTCAAGAAGAACTTTGCTTCTTCTGACCTCAAAAGACACAAGCCAGGGCTCCAATATCCACTTCAATATTTACTAGCTGCACAAGTTTTTCCCCCTCATCTATAAACTGAGCTGGTGGGGCTGGATCCCATCCAAGGACCCTTCCTCATTCTCACATCTGAATGTTGTGATTCAGCCAGCAATAATCATCTCTCTACAAAAGCTGTAGGTTGTCAGTGCTTGAATGGAGATGTCTGGGCTTGTTTGGGAGGCTCCAAACCTTAATCTACATTCTGCAGCCTCATCTCCCAGCCATTGAGTCGAGATTCTTCATTTCAGATCAGGGTCTTCCCACCCAGACCTCTCATTTACTGTTCAAAGTGGAAGAAATTTCAGAGATCATTCTCCTGATTTTATAGTTGAGGGAACAAGCCTGAAGAAACAAGGTCACTTGCTCAAGATTACACTGTAATGAATGTAGTGGTGCTCAGCTCTTGGAGGAAGAGGGAAAAAAAAGCAAAATATTATGCTCAGTTAAACAAGCATCAGAACACATTAACTTACCGTATTAGCTAATTGGAAAAGACCTTACCTCCAAGGTTACCTTGTATTGGTTTTGTATACAATTGGTGTGTGTGTGTGTGTGTGTGTGTGTGTGTGTGTGTGTGTCTGTATGTATATAGATATATATACATGTTTTTCTCTTCTCTTCTTTACCCTTCCAAGGACTTTCCCACATCAAGTTGATGTCATTTTATAAAGGAAGGGTCAATTAATAAAGGAAAACAGTTATTAATATGCTAAAAAGTATAAAATGTTTCTGTATTCTATTACCCCTTTAAAAATAATGACAATGTTTTCTGATTGAATTGGAAAGGGAGGTGGCTGTTGACCTGGAAATTTGACAATGACCTAGGGGTCCTTAAGAGGTAAGATTTTTGGAAATGAGACAAGGTATGTAAGGCAAAGAGCAATTTGAATAGCAAGACCCCTAAACTGCCATTAGGTATTGTTAAAGGAGAACTTTTTTCCTAACACTTTCTTGATAAGCTATGACAACTAACCACAAAGCCATGGGAACAGAAGACATGGCAGCAGAAATATTCTTCAGATAGATTCAAAAGCACAAAGGTGATATTAAAGACTGACATTATATAAAGCAATGAGCCTTTGGGCAGAGAAAAGAGACAAATCTGGAAACAAGAGAGAACTAGCTTCAACAGTTAAGATTTAAACTGTGGAAAGGAATAAACCCAGGGAATCCCAAAGATTGACTTGCAAGAGACACTGACCCCAGTAAAGGACAGCAGAAAGTCACCACCAGAATAACAAATATACAGGCAACTTGGTGGTGAAGGGGATAATGCACTGGATGTAGAGTCAGAGAGATCTGAGTTCAAATCCTACTTTAGACATACTAGCTGTGTGAACTTGGACAAGTCACTTAACCCCTAATTACCTAAGTTTCCTCATCTGTAAAATGTGAATAAATATAGCATCTACTACTTAGGATAAAGATGAATATATATATATATATATATATATATGTGTGTGTGTGTGTGTGTGTGTGTGTGTGCTTTGCAAATTTTAAAGCACTAGATAAATGTCCATTATGTGTATTATTATTGGTTTTTTTCCCTATAACAAAGATCTCTAGCACTAGAGACAGGAATTGTGTTGACCACAAACTTTACCTGAGTGTTTTACAATTGGTGTGCTATTGTTTCTGATTTTTCCACTGATGCTATGTATGTTTGTGGGAGAATATGCTCTGCTTTTGTGAAAGAATGTTTGCCACTACTTTTTTCCTACCATGCCATCTAAGTATATTCCTTTTCTTTGAACAATTTGTGCCCTCTGCCTGACTTGTAAAGATAATCTCACTGCCTGTTACTCCTGTCCAAGTAATTTGGGAGAATTGACTTAGAGTATGTGGACTCTCCTACGGGGACTTACACAGCAAACCTGCAAGTGAGGCATGTAGAGAGGTAACATCCCAAGAATACACTCTACTAACAGCAGGAAAATATTCAAACATAGTGTGAAAAGGGAAAGGTTTGGCAAACCTGTTTTTAAGAACTGAGCAAGTTAACTAAGGAAGAATTGAATTGAGGTAGGATTAAAATATGTGTTGATTTACTTTAGAGAATCTCATCAAGTTCACAGAAAGTGTCTACTACCTTATCCCTTGATGGTTATGTTGGTACTTTTAACACAAATACTAAAATAGGAGATGACTAAATTCCCATAATATTTCTTGTTGCTCTTGGACAAAATAAAATCAACCTCACTACTCCTTTTATTTGTCTCTCTAAGGAGAACCTATGAACCATTCTTCCATTAAGTAACAGTTTCTTCTTAACTGCTAGTTCCATTTAATGTGGGAATGCCAAGAATAATATGATTTAGTTCTAATAACATATTCACTGGGTCAGGATCTAACCTTTAGAGTAGCAATATGTAAACCTGGATTTATAGATAATCTGAAAGCACAGTGATTCTTCACACATATTCCCCCTTACCCCTAATCTTCCTTAAGAGAAAAGAGACACAAAGGTCTAGGGGTCTTTGTGTATTTGCCATTGTTTATGGGTTATTTTGCCATGGGTTACATCACTAAGTATCCAATGATGAACATTCTTACAGGTAGTATGCCTAGTTTTCAAAAAGTAGACAAGGTTCATTGCTGGGACAATCCTTGAAGCCCTCCCATCCTCGCAGAATCTACTAGACCTTATGCTCTGCTAACTTAGCTTTCAAGAACGTGGGGTCACCTCCATACAATGAGGCTTCAGAGTAAGACTTTGGAGAGGCTGATATTGAAACTACTTTCAAAGGATAATGTCATTTATGAGAAATTTGATGATAAAAACAGGATAACATATGTAAATTTTTTCCTGCCATCCATTAATAGTTTAGTATGCTTTCTATGATTTAAACATCTCTGCTTTTTAGAAAAAGGAAAATAATTTCTTTCATCTTCCCTTTTATTCTTCTGGGTTTCTTTATGATTAAACAATCATTTTAGCTAAGAGAAATGCTTTTATTTTTCCTTCCCTGAGATTCATTCTGGAGCAAATGGGTGTTGGCTTTCCATATATGGGTGTTCTGAACACTATATCCTTGTCTTTAAAGCCATATTTTTCATGATTGAAGTGTGTCCTCATTTAGCCTCCAGAGTCTTAAGTCTTTAATTTGGGTGTTTTCATAATTTCAAGAGTTCAAATTAGTAAATATTTTAAGATTTAAAAGTACTGTCTTCATAACAATCAAGTAAGGTAGATAGTATATCATGCCCATTGTACAAATGAGCAAAATAAGCATCAGGTAAGTTTAAAAGGGCAGTGTAAAAACACAAACACACACACACACACACACACACACACACACACACACAGAAACACACTATTGCACTATTGTTTGGAATATAAAGACCAGGATTTGAATTCTGATTCTGACTTGACTTTAGGACTTTGGAAAGATGGATGGGAACAAGAATTTATTAAGTGCCTCTTAATATAAGTATTATCTATAATATGTGCATATATATAATATAAGAATTTACATGATAAGAATTTATTATGTACCAGGAACTGTCCTAGCACTTTACAAATATTATTTCATATAATCTTCACAGGGGAAATAAGTGCTGTAAGGATTCTCATTTTATACACACAATAATTAGTCAGACAGTGGTTAAATGAAGACTTGTCCAGAATCACACATCTGAGAAGTATCTGAAACTAGATCTGAACTCAGTTCTTCCTGATTCCAGGCCAAGTGGTCTGTCCAAGGGCACCACTTAACTTGCCTTTGGGCAAGTCACTTCCTCTATCTGGGTGGGCTTTATTTTCCTCATCTTTAAAATGTCAGTTTTGGACTAGATGATCTCCAAGGTCAATTTACAGGCAAAAATAAAAAAAAAATTCTTAATAGTACACGATTTGCATCGGGTCATTTTGTAATCATCCACATGATCTTTCTGCTGTCCCATATTGTTGCTCAAGCAGTAGGTTGCAAGTAATGACGAGCTGAATCCTCAGAATTCAAGGATTGTTTTTTATTGACATTAGAAAGTTTCTGCTTTTATTAAACTGCCTCTTTATCTTTCTAAATGGAACAGAGAAAAAAGGAAACTGGTCTAGAATCAGACAACCGGGGTTTGCCTCTAACGACTGTGTGACTTTGGGGAACTTAAGAAACTTCTTTGAGTTTCAGTTTTCTCACCTATGAAATGATGGAGTTGAACAATGCATGGTTATAACAAGCCATTTTCTGAGACTAGAGAACACAGCACCCCAAAATGTCCTTAATTCAACTTTGTAATTCATGATATGAAAATAATAGCAAAAGTAATTAAGGGAAATTCAATTGAACAGAAGAAATGCTGAAAGACCATATTGTTGAATTTTTGCACCCTCCAAATCTCTATATCCTGATACAAAGCTGTAGTTACTGTGTCCTAGTTACAGCATTGAGATTAGTTCCCTCCTAGCTCTAGCATGCCCTGATTTCTTCTGTTCCATTTTCTTCCATTCTATTCTAAATTTTTTGCAGATATTGCTTGGTATGTTCAAAGTAGATATTGTTTCTGGCCTGAGGAGGTTTCTTGGATTTGATAAAATAATTTTCTTGTTCTATGTAATATGTTGCACACTTGTTTAATAGAGTTATATTTGAATAGAATTCATTTTCATTGAAAGACTCTGATCTCAAAAGTCTTCAGAAGGCAACTCACTTTGAGGCTATTCCAACCTAACAAAACATCACTCCATCTGGTGGTAACAACTCAAATTGCACTAATCTTTAAAGAATTCAACTTGAAGTATTTTTGCCTTGTCAACACAGCCCTATTTCAGGGGATACAAACACCACATTTTGATTAGGGCAGTGCCTCATCTTTTCTTTCCCTTCTTATAACAAAGTTCTTCAAAATCTACACTTACCCAGTTTCTTTCTAATTCCTAATTATCACTTCTCATCCTCAATTTACTTTGCAAATTATTTAATCATTATGTTTGTATAGCATCTTTCAAGTTTATTCAAGGGTTTTCATGTCTATTATTCTATTTAGAGTTACAAGGAGACTTTAAGGTAATAAGGATATATATTATAATTATCCTAGCCAGCATTTATATCGTGCTTTAAGATTTGCAAAGTACTTACATAAATCATTTGATTCTCACACCAATCCTGTGAAGTAGGTACTATTATTATAACCATTTTGCAAGTACAGAAACTTAGATTGAGAGAAGTAATTAACTCATGGTCATTCAACTAATATCTGAGGCAGGATTTGAACTCAGATTTTCCAGACTCTGAGTATAATGTTCTATCCACTGAGCTACCTAGCTCATATAATTAATAATCTATGTCTATTTATGTGACTTCATTCCATTTTACAGATAAGAAAATCAGGACAGATGCATTAAGTGATTTACCTAATGTCCTATAAGTGACCCTTTGCAAAGCTGGAACTGGAACCAGGACATTTTCCATTAGAATAACCAATGTTTTACACTCAGACAATTTACTGTACAAAGTTAAAAATGAAAGAGAGTGATATTGGGAATCAAAAAAAAAAACTGGATTCGAATTTTATTTGGCTCTTACTTTTGCTAGAAGAGTGATTTAGACAAGTAACAACCATGTTTTTTTCATCTTCAAAATGGTGACTATACTATTTATCTCATAGGATTGTTGGAAAGATTTAACAAAATAGCTAATAATGTAATACTTTATAAATACCAAGGTATTATATAAATTTAAACAGTTATTATCCCCAATCATCCTCCATATAGAATCTGAGTAGTTTAGAGTTAGAAGTGATCTTAGAAACCATCTTGACCAACCCATGCCTCCAATGATCACTTCTACAGTACATCTGAAAGGGGATCATCCAATCTATACCTACCTTTTAATAAGGGGGAATTCACAGGCTCTGGAAGCATCTCAACCTCTTTGGGATATCCCTATTTGATAAGCAGTTTCTCTCTTCTGTCAATCTTAAATTTGCTACCACTTAGATTTCATCTAGTGCTTCTAGTTCTTTCCTTTGGGACCAAACAAAACAAATCTCATCTCTCTTTCACAGGACAGCCTTTCATGTACTTTGTTTAAAACCATGATGCATATTGACACACTAGTCAAAACTCCCACTTGTGTTGCTCAACCCCGAGGCCAAAACAAGCCCAGTTCCCTTGTTCTTGTTACATTATGTCTCTCCAGTGCCCTCTAACTCTTCCCTAACCCCAATTCTATTTCAACAGTGAAAAGGCAAAAGATCAATAGCTAAAGTTCAATAGGTGGTCATACATTGCCTGATATATATATATATATATATATATATATATATATATATATATATATGTACATATTTGAAGTCTCCTTCAGTTTCTGTTTTCACTTAAGAATCATAAAACACACTAGGTTAACACTGAAAGAAAACCTTTGAACATAGAATATTAGAACATAAAATGTTAGACTAGGAAGGGTTCTTAGAATAAGTATTGAAGGTAGAAGGGACCTTTGAACATGAAATATTTGGACGCAAAACATAGAATGTATGAGCTGGAAGGGATCCTAGGGGCAGGGTTGCATACAGAAAATATCATGAATTTGTAGCTGAAGAATCTTGCTTGCTGATGTGACCTTGGCCAACAACAACGAAAACTGCAAAACCACAACAGCAATAAAAATACTAGTTAACATTTATGTATTGCTTTAAGGTTTGTACTTCACAATAATAACCCTGAAAGTTAGATGTTATTATTATTCCCATTTTACAGAAGAGGAAACTGAAGCACTTAGAAGTCATGTGACTTGGATTTTAGTTTCCTCATTCATAAAGGGGTTTATACTAGATAACTTCTAGAATCATAGATCAGCCCTATGCCCATTATCCTAGAATCATTTTGGTTAAACCTTTCATTTTATTTTTAATATATACCTCTCATAAGGAAATTGAGGCCCAGAGAGATTAATTATATAGTAAAACAAAAGCTTTTTAAAATCTTTCTCATTGCATAATGTAATTTAATATAAAATCACAATTGTCATAAATGGATGATTCATCACCTCTACCTAACTTAGGGAAGGACAATTAGAAAACTACATTGCATGTTTTATAGGAAACAGAAGGCATTATTGTTTTTGAAAGATCTCTTCATCTACTATGTCAAAATAAAAAAAGAAAAGTCAGTCTTACAGCTGGTTTCAAGGTGTTGAACTTACCTTTGTAGTTTCACCTCCATTGCGAGGACTAATGGGTGAAAATTGACCACATGTGTCTTGCTGCCAATGATCTAGAATACAGTGGGGGAGCATTTGGAATCTCAGTGCCATATACTCCCCCCCTTCTCAAAAAAAGAGGACTAGCCCCAAAAAGAAGGGGTTTGTGTACTTTTTAATCATATAGCAGGACTCAAAACTATTCATTGACCCTTTCTATATTTTTATCCTTGGTTCTGATCCCTTTACAATTAATCAAAAAAAGAAAATGACTTCTGTTCCTCTATGGGCCTTTACTTCATTTCTAGAGAGGCTTTTAGATTTGACCACATTCCATTTTTTTTAAAGTTCTTGGATAAAAATAAAACTTAAGTTGTTTGGGAAAAGTAAGAGTGATGTGTTGGCAGGAGGCAGTTAAGAGAACATTAGTTACTGACCCGATCCCCTAAAAAAAAAATTCAAGAACTGCTTGATAAATTAACATATTTTTCCTTCTTAGTCACAGACTCAGACATTGGTAGAGCTGCTAGGTACACTAGAGATCACCTAGTCCTCTCATTTTACAGAGGAGGAAACCGAAACCCAGAGAAGTTAAATAATTTGCATAAAGTTCACACAGCTAGTTAAAGGTAGATCTGAAATTCTAACCCAGGTTTTCTTTTGTTTCCAAAGTTGAGTGTTCTTTTCAAAATATCATGCTGTATTCTGATCACCATGCTGCATTGTTTTCCCATGAATCACTTTGAAAAATTGAGGATAATCACTTTTATTTATTGTATGGATTATATGATTGGATATTTACCATATTTAAAATTAAGATGTCTTAACATAATTATGAAAATGATTTTCACTTCATGAACCTGCTAAAAACATCTTATGAACCTTCAGGGATCCCTGAACCTTGCTGGGGCTGCTGCCCTTGAGAAATACCACCATTTGGAAATCCAGCAAAGACTTCTCTACAGTCCAAACCACCTCCCTTAATCTCCCCTTCTAATGATCTTTTATTTCCCTCCTTATTCAGACGTGATGATAATATCTATCCAAATTTATATCTATCTAAATTTATAGAACCAGCAGTTCTCTTTCCTTATTATAATAGTGTCACATTTCTATTGCAAAGTTTAGAAAGCACTTTCCCTCCAGACTCCCTTTGAGCTTAAAAACTATCCATATTTTATGGCTAGAGATTGAGCTAGGGAGAAAGGTGATTTCTCCAGGATCACACAGCTAGGAGTTATCAAACCCTGACTCTAATTTATATAATAATTCTTTTTTTAAAATTTTATTTATTTAAGGAAATGGGGTTAAGTGACTTGCCCAAGGTCACACAGCTAGGTAATTATTAAGTGTCTGAGTCTGGATTTGAACTCATATCCTCCTGACCCCAGGGCCAATACTCTATCGAATGTGCCACCTAGCTGCCCCTCTGACTCTAATTTAAATCTTCTGATATTCTCTATGTCATTTCCTATCATTTGCAAATTGATATGATATCATGATGAATAAACTTGGATAATTTCTCAGACTATTCTTGGTCATATTTTTCTTTATATTCTCTCTTCCTCATTGGTCTAATCTACTTCCCGAGTCTCAACAGTCATTTCTATGCGCATGATTCCAAAATCTTTACCTTTAGCTTTTAGCTAAAACAAACTACTCAACATTCTCTCACATGGTCCCCATATTCTATCAGCATGTTTTGGTTTTTGCTTTTCCTTTGCCCAAATCCATCTTTCTAATTCCTACCCATTCTTAAAGGCCCAAGTCCACATCCTAAAGAAATCTTCCTTGAATCCCCATTCAGGAGTTATCCATCTCTCACACAAATTCTTTGGAACACTTTATATCTTGTTTTAAAGGTATATTTCCACATTCTACTGTGTATTAACATGTCTTGGATCTATGTGTTCTTTTCTCAGCTGAAATATAAGTTCTTTTAGACCAGGGGACTGAGTTTCTTTCATTATTATATTCCCTACTTCTCTTCACTGAGTTTTGGACTGCTTTTTCCGTTGACCTAAACTGGTTTGTAACGTTATTTTCTTCAGTATTTTATTATCTCTGCCAAACTTCTGACTTGGTTTTCATGATTTTCCTGCATTGCTCTCATTTCTCTTCCTAATTTTTCTGCTACCTCCCCACTTGATTTTCAATCTTTTTTTTGAAATTTCCATTGCCTAAGATTGATTCCAATTTTTCTGGGAGGCTTTGGATACAGAAGTTTTGGTTTTGTCATCTTCTCTGCATTGAGTTTTGAATACAATAAACAATGAATAAATAACTGCCCTGAGAATTGTTTTAATACATGATTTACAAAGGAATATGGAATTTAGAACATCAGAGGTTAAAAGAATCTTAGAACATGGAATGTTGGGAACTAAAAGATGTGTTAAAACTTTAGCACCTGAAGGGGCCAAAGAACAGCTTTTCCAATCCCCTCATTTTTGTAAATGATGAAATTAAGATCCAAAGAGATTTAATGACTTTTTTTAGTATTTGTTTGTTTATTAAAATTTTATTTAATTTAATTACATATTACTAAAATATTCTTGATGTAAGAGTAAACATAATAGCAACTGCCCCCACAAAAATATAAAACCCCATGAGAAATAAAGTGAAAGGAAGAGAAAAAAATGTGTTTCAGTCTGTGTTCTGATACCTTCAACTCTGTCTCAGGTGGATCACATTCTTTATCATAAGTCCATCATAGAAGTTACTTCCATATTTTTCCACAGTTGCTATTGCTGATTGTAATTCCCTCCAACCATTCCTCCCCACTACCATCTATTATATTTTCTCTCTCCTTTCACTCTGTCCCTCTTCTAAAATGTGCTGTGGGGCAGCAGCCAAGCAGCACTGGCTCTGGGACCAAGAGGCCCTTAGCCTACATCCCACCCCAGAGACTCAGCAACCACCCGGCCCCGTGGTCCTGGACAGGCCACCCAATCCCACCACCTTGCAAAAAGTAAGAAAATACAATGTGTTATATCTGACTATTCTCTCCTATGATCTACCCTCTCCTCTATCACCCACATCCCCCCTCCTGTCCTCATTCTCTCCCTTTTCTTCTATATGTCTATACCGTATTGAGTGTGTATGCTGCTTCCTCTCCAATTTATTTCTGATGAGAATGAAGGCTCCCTCATTTCCCTTCACCTTCCCCCTTTCCGTACTTTTGCAAAAGCTATTTATTGACTCTTTTACATGAAATATCTTAGTCTATTCTGCCTCTCCTTTCTCTTTCTCCCAGTACATCCCCCTTTCACCCATTGACTCCATTTTTATAATATATTATACTTTCAAATTCAGATCTTTCTAGTGCCTCATCTATAAAGGCTCCTTCTACCTACTCTATTAAATGATTAAGTTCATGTGAGTATTATTAGTATCATCTTTCCATGTAGGAATACACTCAGTTCATCACCATTAAATCCCTCATAATTTACCCTTATTGTCCACCCTCTCTATGCTTCACCTGAGTCCTGTACTTTCTGTTCAGCTCTGGTCATTTCAACAGGAACATTTGAAATTCCCCTATTTCATTGAAAGTCCATCTTTTCCCTTGGAAGAGAATGTTCAGTTTTGCTGCATAGTTGCTTCTCAGGTGCATTCCAAGCTCTTTTGCATTCCAGAATATTATATTCCAAGTGCTACAAGCTTAATGTGGATGCTCCTAAATCCTGTGTAATCCTGACTGTAGCTCCACAATCTGATTACTTGGAATATTTTCTCTTTGACTTGTGAGTTCTAGAACTTGGCTATAATATTCCTGGGGGTTGGGTTTTTTTTTTTTTTTGGATCTCTTTCTGGTGGAGATAGGTGGATTCTATTTTGCCCTCTGGTTCTAGGATTTCAGGGCAATTTTCCTGTAGAAATTCTTCTTTTTCTTTTTCGGTTTTTGCAAGGCAAATGGGGTTAAGTGGCTTGCCTAAGGCTACACAGCTAGGTGATCATTAAATGTCTGAGAATGGATTTGAACCAGGTACTCCTGACTGCAGGGTTGGTGCTTTATCTACTATGCCACCTGACAGCCCCTGGAAATTCTTTAAAAATAAGATCAAGGCTCTTTTCCTGATCATGACTTTCAGGTAGCCCAATAATTTTTAAATTATCTCTTCTGAATTTGTTTTCCAGATCAGTAGATTTTTAATGAGATATTTCACATTTTATTCTAGTTTTTCATTCTTTTGGTGTTGAATTATTGTGTCTTGATTTCTTGCAAAGTCATAAACTTCCTTTAACTCCATTCTATATTGGAAGGATTTGTTTTCCCCAGAGAGCTTTCTTATCCCCTTTTCCATCTGACCAATTCTGCTTTTTAAAGCATTCTTCTCCTCATTAACTTTTTGAACTGTTTTATCCATTTGACTTAAACTGGTTTTTAATGTTATTTTCTTCAGCATTTTTTGAATCTCCTTGACTAAGCTGCTTTGTTTTGTGTTTTTCCTGCATCTCTCTCATTTATCTTCCCAATTTTTCTTCTACCTCCCTTACTTGATTTTCAAAATCTTTTTTGAATTCCTGTCATACCCTGGGCCTAACTTCTATATTTCTTGAAGTCTTTAAATGCAGAAGCTTGAACTTTCTCATTTTCAGAGTCTGTGTTTTGGTCCTCCATGGGACCAAAGTTATTGTCTATGGTCAGATTACTTTTTTTTTCTTATTCATTTTGCCCAACCTGTGTGTGGTTTGGGAGTACTTCCCAAGCTTGTGATTATTATTGGGATACCCCCACAAGGACCTCAGTTCCTTCAAGGTCTTATGAGAGACTCTGAATGCTCTCTTAGCCTGTGTTCTGGTCTGTAGATGACCACAAGCATACCCCTCTGCCCCAGGACTGTGAGGAGGGTCCCTTCTCTATGGAGGCCCCAGACTGTGACCAGGGTCTGAATATGGTCAAAGTCCCAGAGTCCTGTCCCAGGGACAAAGAACAGACCTTGACAGTCTTCCCCCACCCTCTTACCTTCCATGGGCTGAGTGCTCTGGGAGTCATTGCCAGGTGGCTCCCTGCTGGGAAGCTCCACAAGCCTGCTTCCATTTCCTAGGATCTGGGCTGCACTGTGGGCCACACTCACACTGAGGAGAACCACACTGCCCTGGGCTTCACACTGGCTCTGGCAGAAGTCTCCTGGCTTATCTTCCAAGTTGTGCTTGTTCCTCCCTGGGGTGTCAGATCAGAAAACTGCTTCTGCTGCCAGGAGCCAGGGCTCCCATGGACCCAGGCAACCTGGGGTCCTTCCCAGAAGACTGAAGCTCCTTCAGTCCAGTGTGCTGCTGCCCCTTCCAACCCCTTGGAACAGAGCCTTCCCGTTATTTTCCAGGTTACCTTGGACTGGAAAATTGCCTCACTGGATCTTTCTGTGGGTTCTGTCTCCTGAAAATTTAGGTAGAGTCATAATTTTAAGGTTTTTGAAATATTTTGGAGAGACCTCCAAGAAAGGCTGTTCTGCTGCCATCTTGGCTCCACCCCACCCCCCAGATTTAATAACTTTTAAAAGATTTCATAGCTAATCAGTGACAAAATGGGACTAGAACCCACATCACCTCACTTCTAGTTCAGTTTTCTTTCAACCACAAAATTGCAAGTAGGTCTCAGTGGATAGAGAGCCAAGCTTGGAGTCAAGATTCTTCTTCCTGAGTTCAAATCCAGTTCAGACACTTACTAATTGTGTGACCCTGAGGAAGTCACTTAACCCTTCATCTTTAAAATGAACAGAGAAGGAAATGTCAAAACAATCCAGTATCTTTGCCAAGAAAACTCCAAATGGGGTCATGAAGAGCTTGACATAACTGAAAAATGACTTAAAAACAACTGAATTATGCTAATTCCCCATACTCATCTGATATTGGTTTCAGCACTTTCTCAATTGCAATTTTTGAACTTTGATGTCTATTTAAAAAAATTTTGGCACCCTCTACATTACTCAAATTTTAGCTATCGTTTCTATTAGTGTGCTTTGTAAATGATAATGTGGCCACCATTTAATTATCTATATGTGGATTATATGTTTCATGGATAAAAGCAGAGATATAACTACAGTAGCATAACTAGAGTTTTAACCCAGAGTATTGATATCTGGGGGGAGCACATAACCTCACCAGTGTAAGCCCAAGACTCACCTGGAAGCCTTGAGTTATTATTATCACCTCCCATTATTCCCAATGCCTTGTCTTGTCCAACCCACCATAATCAATGTCTGATTATTGTGAAAATTTCTTTTCCAGAGCCTACCCCTACTGATTGTCTCCAACATGCAAATGCCCTCAGATAATAGGTTACTTTTATTGAGTCAAATCTTTGTGGCACCATTTGGGGATTTTCTTAGCAAAGATATTGAAGTAGTTTACTATTTTCTTCTCCAACTTCTACAGATGAAGGAATTAAGTCACATAGGATTAAGTGACTTGCCCAGGACTATACAGCTAGTAAGTATCTGAGGCTGGATTTGAATTCTTGATGTTGAGTCTTCCTGACACCAGGTCCAGTCCTCTATTCACTAGTAAGTTTATAGTAACCACCCCAGGTGTTCTTATGGAGAGTTTGTGCCTGACCTGTGGCAGAGCATTCCAAGCTTGTATTGGTCTGACCAGCCACAGTCAGACACATCATAGCTCATCACTATCAAGATGAAAATGATGTCATCTTGGTCTTCTTTGATTCCAAAGGATAGGAACCAAGCAACCGGTTAAGGCAGTGGATGACAGTGCTATTCTTAGACTGTCTTTGTCCCAACCAGAAAACAGATTTATTAGAGAGTTACTTTGGATCTACAGACTTTGATGGGGCTGAAGGAAGCAGGAGACAGATAGAATCTAAAAGAATAACTCACAGATGTGCTGTATAACATGCAGAGAAGACAGAATTACTAATATGAACCATAAATATTGAAAACAACAATAGTAATAACAATAACCTCACACTCGTATCACTAGGGAAAATAAATCAATTTATATTTTCCAACTCTATGAAATTTTTAAATGAAATTTCCAATTTCAACAAGCCTGAAATTAGCAAGTATATCATCCTTATTTTACATGAGACAAAACTTAGTTTTTAAAGTTATGTGACTTGTTCAGGGTCATATAGTTAATGGCCTCTCTGAACCTAGATATATCTATATAACAGATTTAGTACTCCTCTGCACTTATATTGTAGAAAGGTTTTGCAAAACAAGGATCAAAAGGTGTTTACTACTTTTTGATCTTGTACAAGTCACTAAATCTCCTTGTAAACTGAGTTTATATTCAAAGACTTCTGAGTTTTCTTCCAGTTCTAGATCAATAGTTGCCAAATGATTAAAGTAAAACACTATTTTCTGCCTTGCCTTTAGCAAAGCTATTACTAAGAATTTTTTTTAAAAAATATGGGTCACACATTAGTTGAATAGGGTGGGAGATCCATCATGGCAAATGAAAGTCCATTGGCAAAGAAGGGATTTATACTAAGGATAGTCTGATCATGGATACAATTCTAATAGGCAATTGGGTAGTCCATCCCTTGAAGATTAGAAATTTAAGAATAATCTAGGTGCTTTTTGTTTTGGTTACTTTAAGTGTAAAACAATTAACCCTAAGGGAAATTGGATCAGAGGGTTATTCTGGAATTTCAACTCTTACAAGTTGTTCTCTTCAATTTACTTAGTGACTATTAAGGGGCCTAGCCTTTTACATCATCTTAACTTTATCATTTCATTCATTTAATTTCCTATTATTAAAATTGTCTTCTGTTGTATTTTATGATTCAAAGCACTTTGGGAATTGGGAATTTCAGAACATTTCCCTGAAGAGAAGATATCTTCCTCAATATTTCGAAAAGTTATCTCCTACAGGAAAGAAGCCTCAATGCCCTTTGCTAGGTTGGTCTACAAATAACACACACACACACACACACACACACACACACACACACACACACACACATATATATATATATATATATATATATATATATATATATATATATATATATATATATGTCTGTCTCCAGGTCCAGCCTCCAAGCCTCTCTTGCTTTTTGGAGTTTATGCTGCAATGATATGGCCTCCACTGACATATGACAAGAAGGGATACTAGAAAATAATGAATGAATGAGTGAATGGTTGAATGAGTGAGTGCACTAATGAATGAATGAATGAATAGATGGATGGATGGATGGATAGATGGATGGATGGAAGGAAGGATGGATGGATGGATGATTGGATGGGTGGATGAAAAGTATTTATTAAATTCTGTACTAAGTAGTGAGGATATTAATTTAGAAAAGCAAGACAGTCCCCACTCTCAATCAACTCACTTTCTGTGTTGGGCAAACAATATATAGGGAAGAACTCATCTGCAAGTCATCTCAAGGAGTCCCTGATCTTAGGCTAGAGATGTAGGGCAGGAAACAGAAATTAGAGGTCCCTGAGGTACTTCAGCAAGTCAGATGACAGTGCTTAAAAATGGGAAAGGTCTAATGACAGGGCAGATGGTAAGACCTTTTTTTTGAACCATGCTCCCCACTATCTTCTCCACTGTGGTAGAGCACTCAAAGCCTCAGCATTGAAAGGAAGGCCAGGAGAGGGAGCCCAGTGGAACCTGATTCTTCCTGGGTCTGGGGGATGGAAACCTGTAAAACCAAGCTAAATAGAGAGATTCAGTGAGAGAGGACAAAAAAAGTTACATCAGGGGAAGAATATTGTTGTTAATTACAAAAAAGTAGCCAAACCAAAGACTAAATATACAATAATAGAAAATGACCTATTTATATTTAAATTTCATTGAAAAAGATAAGAATAAAATTACTATTACTATTAATAGCAACAAGAACATCATGAATTTCTCTAACACTTTACAAAACAATTTTCAATCCATGATCCTGAGCAGCAGGTTATTATAGCCAGGGTCCAGATGAGTAAATGAAGACCCAGGGAGATGATATCACTGATGAAAGGGTATATATTAATATGGAGGTAGAGGTAAAGCTGGAACTCAGATTCATTTTCTATTTTTAACTCATGGAGTCTTTCTGCCATATTCCACCACCAAGGTCCAGACTGATACATCCACAGGCATATGTACACCCTCCTTTCACCAGCTTATGCCAATATCTAGAACCAACCACCTCCCTGTTTTTAATAAGATCTTTCATTCCCTCTGACTTGTGGGAGATATTTTGTATATGTGCAAATCCACTCTTAATAGATTCTTTTGGCCAATTCATTCCCCTGATTTTCCATTTGAAAGAGTATTTGACTTTTCACTCAGCCTTTCTCAAGGGGGCCCTTAGAAAGGTTTGGAAAACTGTCAGAGATTAACTTCTTTGGAGATAATGCCTCCTTCACCCAGGATCCCAGCAGTCTTCCTATGTGCTGACAGGGCAGCCAACCAGCCAGTCTTTCCTGCCACTCCCTAACCTATAAAAGGGAACCCGTGACCCAGGCAATTTGGGGAAAGAAAATAATAAACAAAAACATACTTTCAGCTAAATGCTTTTGCATGGGAGCCATGTTTTGCTCCCAAAGCAAATTATATTTGGGAAAGAAAGCAAAATAAAAAAAGACATATAGTAACTAGTAACTTTCTCTTGACTCATCCCCATCATCCTTTCTTAATGTTTAGAGATGCCTTTGTCTCTCTAATAGGATACATAGATAGATTAGACAGACAGACAGATAGGGGGATAGGCAGATAGATTAATAGATAGATAGATGGCAAATAGATATTTAGATAGATGATAGGCAAATAGATTAAAAGATAATAGTTTATGCATTTATTAAGCATGTATATGTATTATGTATTAGACTCAGATAAATACTGGGGATATAAATACATGCAAATATGTATAGTTGAACTATGCTCTGAAGACCCTTCTCTCAACTCTCATTGTTATAAATGAGTCTTAGTTTCCAGAGTAGGGCCACATACACCCCTGGGGGTATCCTAAGTAGTTGGGACTAATTTTCTAATATCTGCTTGAGTCTCCACCAGTCTGACCCCTACCCCTAAATTAGCAGTTGAAAAGGATTCATTTCATATTTTAAAGTGCAAAGGCTATGATAGAATGATTGATTGAGTGGTTTTCTCCCCTATTAAAGTCTAAAATGGAATATGATAATTTTGACTTCTACCCTTGTACAAGACAGCCCCTGACTCCATAGAACTTGCATTCTAAAGAGGGAAAATAACTAACAACAAAGGGGTTGGAAACAAGGGTTGGAATGGAGACAACAGGGTTTGACTTTGGTGACTTGGAAATGATTCGGAAGATTGGTTCTAGGTAAGATAAGACAAAAGCACCAAGTAATTGCACAAGTAGAGCCCAAGTTTCCTATTAGAACAAAGAGGCATAATTTTGGACTTGGAGGGTAGAAAGTGTAGCAATCAACTCTTTCTCATGCTCTCCTACCTCTGGTCCATATCCTAAAGACTAGATGAGATCATTATCTGTTAGGTGATATGCATGTACTTATCAAGTGTGATTCAGTGGAGAGAGTACTAGCTCTGGATTCAGAGGATTTAGCTGCAAATATTTCCTGTTACCTGTAGAAATGTGAATAAGTCACTTAATTTCCTTAGGCCAGTTTCCTATTCTTTAATATAAGTGGACTGAACTAGAACAAGTCTGTTCTGATTCTATAAACCAACCAAATCATATCCTTTGCTGTCCACCCTGACACTATCCCCAGAATACTGTGTTCTCTTCCTTCTCCATGACTTTTGGTTCAGGTTGGTGAATATGATTGTGATGCCCTTCTGTTCTTCATGTATCGATTTCCACACTTTTTACAGTTTGATCTGGAGACCCTTTTAGGGGAGTACTCATGGTCAAAACACTTCATAATAACACTAAAATGTTTCTAATATAAAAAATAACAAACTACCTAAAGCAAAAATCTTGGGGGGAGTTGTTATCAATAATTTTGAAAACTATAAAGGGATCCTGAGACCAAAAGTTTTGAAAACTGTTGCTTTAAGCATAATTCAAATGCTAGCTCTATTCCACTAACTCCTCATATTGTACTGTGTTCTATAACTCTATAAAACAATTATAATAAAATATTCAAAATATATAGAGAACATTGCATTTTAATTGTGGTATATAACTGTGCTATATTTTATAAATACTTTTGATTTTATTTTTATATTACAATATATTATTTTATTTATTTATTTTATTCTCATATATACTTTTATAATATAATAAATAATTATGTATGTGAAATTGTTATATATTATGTTATACATATATTCTATGCTATATCTCTGCATTCATACATATATACATGTGTATAGATGTATGTGTGTGTGTGTGTGTGTGTGTGTTTGTGGTTATGTGTGTGTCCACTGTTATATCCCCTATCCTTACCTGACCCTAAATTTAGTGAGGGCAAGAACTTCATTTTAGTGGATTGGAGAAACAGAAATGCAGTGTAATAAAAAGAACCTTCAACTAGGAGTCAGAAGACACAGATTCAAATCTGTCCGCAACACTTGACCTTAAATTAATCTCTTTGCACTTCAATTCATCTGTAAAATGGAATAATGGTATCTAAATTACCAATTGTATAGCTTTGAAGGAAAGTGAAGTGTTAGTTTTAAATTATATGGGGTGTTGGAGTGGCTAGGTGACACAGTGGATAGAGCACTGGTCCTGGAGTCAGGAGTACCTACCTGAGTTCAAATTTGTCCTCAGACACTTAATAATTACCTAGCTGTGTGGCCTTGGGCAAGCCACTTAACCCCATTTGCCTTGCAAAAAACTTAAAAAAAACCAAATAAACAAACAAAAAAAGAATGAATGAATGAATGAATGAATAGACAGGCAGACAGACAGATAGATAGATAGATAGATAAATACATAAATAAATAAATAGTTTATATGGTGTGCCTCAAAACTCTTGTGGCAATTTTCAGCTTGGATAACCCAAATCTGCCCCAAGATATTCGAGCTATACTGTATAGATGTAAGTTCTTATTATTTTACATAATACCCCACATGCAGTAGATAATAAAAATGTATTTGTTGAATGAATGAATTCAAGAACAAATAAATAGTAGATTCACTGTCCATTAGACCCGCTTTCAAAGGGCCTATTCTTGAAGACTTTCCAGAATTGTAAGACATTCCAGAGGGGATGTTCTGCCAGCAATGGATCTGAGAATCTAACATCATCTCTAGCCTCTTGAGGCTGACCCTGAATTCTCAAACCCAGAGTCAGCAGAGCAGATGCTCTGGAAAGTCTTATCAAACTGAAACTGGCTAGTTTGTATTAACAGCAATAATGATAATAATAACAAAAACTAACAGTCACAGTATAATCACAATGAATAATAGTTAACATTTATCTAGTGTTTTGATGTTTGCTAAGCGTTTACAAATATCATCTCATTTGATCCTCATAACAGCCCTGGGAGAGAGGTGTTTTTATTATTCCCATTTTACAGATGACACTGAGGCAAACAGGTTAAGTGACTGGTCCAGTGTCCCACAGCTCCTACGTATCTGAGTTTGTACATAAGCCCCAGGTCTTTCTGACTACAGATGCAGCCTTTTATCCATTGCACCATCTAACTAGAATGAAAGAGAAAAAGTAGGGCAAAGAGAGTTCCCTGCTCCACTACTAAAATTATAGGGAGAGAGCGCAGGTGCTGATGCATAGCAGTGAAAGACAATGGTTGCTTGGAAATAGACTCTGATGGACACACTGGACCGGGGATCCCAAGACAACAAAAGATTGTTGGAAAAGAGCAATTGTTTCCAAACCCGACCTCCAAGAACTCGATGGCTTTTTCAGTCCCCTCTCCATCCCACTCTGCTTCTTTGCTTCAGCTAGAGCCGGCAGCTCAGCTGGAAGCAAGAACAGCTGCCTCCGAGCCAGAGGTAAAGGGGAGCTGGCTCCTTGTTGCCACGGATCAGGAAAGCTCTCTTTTAATGATGAGGCTGCTGCAATATTATTGCAACAAGCAGCAACCCACATGTTCGATTACAACAGGTTGAGCCACCAGCCCGCTCCCCTGTGCCAGATCTAAGGGAAAGGAGAGAGGAAGGGGTAAAAAAAAAAAAACAAAAAAAAAACAAGCAATCCAATGTCTCTCACTGAGATCATCAATAACTACCTACCCAGTTCACAGGGGCCCTGGCCCGGGCCAGGTGTGGGAACAGGAGAGAGCCCTTGTCTGGGTCTTTTTCATGAGTGGCTGAGCCGCCGCTTCCTTTTCTATGTTTCCTACTAGATCCCCTGGGGTTCTGAAGGGCTCCCCGCCTCTGCTCCGGACTTGGGATCGGAACTGGAGTCTGCCAGACCGGTATTGCCAGTTTTGCAGCCCAATCTTGTGCCTAGTCTCCAAGGGGGAGCAGGAAGGGAGTCGACTTTCAGGTGAGTCGCAATAGCTTCGCTGTGTTCCACTCACTCATGCTGAGCTGCATTGTGAGCGACTGGAAAGAAAGCCTTGGAGCAGGAAGACAGAGTCTTCCTTGAGTTTCTGGGGCCCCAGGAGCTGGGAAACTGAGTACCACCAAGGAGTGAGTGGGGTGGGATATGTAAGTTAAGGACCTAAGAAGGATGAGTTCACACTTTATTTGTCCTTCACTTATGATGCAACCTAGGGGAAATTCATTCAGTTGTCTGGCTTATGATTCCTCTTCAAAATGCTTTCTCTTTAATCACCCCAAGGTGCCCATCATAAGGCAACAGGGGAAGAATGTCTGCCCACATTTCCCCAAAACCAAATGGGGGCTTAAAAGAGTCACCCCATGGACTCAGCCTGTGACATTTATACTTAAACAGTTTCATTTCAACAGACTCGGTTCAAACTCTGAATTCAGGGAGGAATGGGATTCTGAGCCACCAGTCTTCTGGGGCCATCTTCCAGCTTCCATTTAACCTTTGAGAATGGGTAGAAATCATTTACTATTCTTAGAAAGGGCCTTGAAAGGTGTGAATGACTCCCTCCTTTCTATTCAACTTTCTGGAGAAAGGGGAGGGAGGGAATGGATGGGAAAGGTACTCCCCTCAATAAGCAGTCACCAGCTTCAATGGCCATGTGCAAATTACTGATTTTTATTGGACACTTTGGGGAATATGATAGTTTGTCAGGAAATGAAAGAGAATGTCCGCACTTATAAAATTCTATGGAAAATCAATGTAGTGCTTAAGTATATTCTTCTTCAGTTATTTGAGGAGAGAACTATTCTCTAGGCAACTAGAAAGGATTTTTA
Source organism: Macrotis lagotis (assembly GCF_037893015.1). Lineage (NCBI taxonomy): Eukaryota > Metazoa > Chordata > Mammalia > Peramelemorphia > Peramelidae > Macrotis > Macrotis lagotis. Next base: position 806,831,994 of record NC_133658.1, on the reverse strand, counting down.
AAGAGGAGGCAGCCACCACTGTGGGGAGAACATTCAGGGCCTAGCTAAAAGGTCACACTGATGTTTACTGCTAAATTCATCCACTTAGGGAAATACAGTGTGTGGGATGTGAAGAATAAGGGGCTGTGCCAAGTACCTGACTGGGGTTTTTTAGCATCAATTATTATTAGCATCTCTACAGGCCTCTTTACATGGTGACCTCCAGGTCTAAGCAAGTTCTTTTTTTTACCTGTATTTTCATGCCCCAACCCTATAGATTCCAGCTGATATTTAGCTCCCCTCAAACCACCTCCCCCCACCCCATGCCCCCAGCCAGAAAATGGAAAGAAGATGCAGGATGCTCAGGGTCAGTCTCAGAGATGTGAAATCATTCCACAGTAGGAACAGGAATAAAATCTACTGCCTTTTTAATGTGAGCTGAAAAACTGTTTAATCAATTTCTATCCATAGATATATGCTTTTTTTGTATAGATATGTGTGTGAGATACTTATTGATACATACCTGTGTGTGTGTGTGTACACACACACACACACACGTGTGTATATATACTCACTTTTTGTGCTGTGCCTGGGTATGTATATGTGGAAATCCACAAATGTCTATATATATTCCATCTAACAATTAGCTGATTTCAACCCCATTTGGTGCTTTTAAAGTTTTTTGGCATTTTTACTGTATTATAAATTTATTTTATTTTCAATTCACAGAACAAAACAAGCATTTCCATAACACAGTACAATAAAAAGATGATTGCATATGAAACTGCAAATCTACCATGTACAACTTGCTATTCTCTCCAAGTGTACAACAAAGTTATCATGTAAATTCTTTTCTTTTTTTCTTTCCTCTTCCTTCCCCCATCAGAGATGGCTAACATTAGATACACACACACACACACACACACACACACACACACACACACACACACACACACAAATGTAAAATTATTCTGCCCAAATTTCTATCACTTCTTTTTCCAGATATTAGATAGTGCCTTCCTTCATAGGTTAATAGTAGCTGATTTAGGTATAATCAAAATGACTTAGTCACTCAAAGTCATTCTTCAAATAATTTTGCTATTACTGTTTACAATGTTCTCTTGGTTCTGGTCATTGAAATCAATTTTGAATTAAAATCAGTTTTTTGGCTGCATTACTAACATAATAATATGTATGTTATTATACAATCATATAATATTTAGTATGGATGTCAGAGATAACCTACCATCAGCTTCCCCAGCATCATAACATGTCAATATATTATATTTATGTCTTGTATGTACTTAGTTATTCCCATGATACCTCTTCTACTAGACTGTAATCTCAAGACCTCCTTGAGAGAAGGAATTGGATTTTCTTTTGTCTCTTTTATTTTATATTTTATTTTTTTCCCAATTACATGTAAAATCAATTTAAAAATTCTTTTTTTTTCAAATTTTGAGTTTCAGATTTTTTTCTCCATCTCTCCTTCAATGAGAAGGCCAGCAATTTGACATAGGTTATACATATTTTGTCTTTCTTTGTATTGCTAGCACAGTGCCTGGCTAAATAATATGTAGGCACTTAATAAATATAGGTTAAATGATCGACCTCAGGATTTAGAAAGGTATTATAATCTTGGTTGTACACAGAATATTTCACCAGAGTACCTAATTTTTAAAAAATTCAAAAGTAAACATTAATTAAATTTTCAATCACATCATAGCATTTTGAACAAACTAGAACAAAAACCTCAAACTTAACTAAACTTAAATATAATGCAAAGGCATAACATAGCATTTATTACATGATTAAATTAAAATAAAATATTGGTTTTTTGAGACAGTACAGCTGGGTAAAATAAGCACTTTCTGGGGGGTAGGAATCTTGAGTTTATTATTTCACATCTTAAGATGTGAACTTATGATTTTGTATAAATCTGGGCAAGTCATTCAACCTCAATGAAGCTTAGTTTCCTCATTTGTTAAATGAAAATAATAATGCTTAAATCACTTATTACACAGGGTTTTTGTGAGAAGAATGATATGGAAACTTTTAATTACTGGGTCCATAATTAACATTAGTGTTATGAGAAGCCTTAGAATATAGAATGTTAGAACTGGAAAGGAATTAAGAATATATAGGATTGTAATATACATCAAAAAGATCTGAAGACACAACATTCTACAGTTGGAAGGCATCCTGGCAACAATATAATTAACATCGATTCTTTAGTCCTTAAAGGAACCTCTGTATGGTATGATAGAAGAGATTCTGGAGGCCGCCATCTAAACCTCATCTATGAGACATTAAAATTTTAGCATTAGATTCCAGCGCCCTCATTTTATAGATATGAAAAAGACCCCAGAGATAGAAAGTGACTTGCAGAAGGTCACACATCAGATTAAGTAGCAAAACTACAACCAGAAACCAAATTCCTTGACTTTCTTTGCATCATGCTTGTCACTGTCGTATCTAGGAGTTGCAGTTAATCATGTGTCTTTAGTATTAAGCAGAAGGGAGGAAAAAGACTCCTTCCCCACCCTCAGGATCTTCATTCCAAAAGATAATGAAAGGAGATTTCTTCAAATAGCAATCCTTTCTCAAGAGTCTGTACTCAAAGGCCCTTCCAGCTACAGCATTCTAAATAGTAAGACCATATTCTAAGAAGTCCATACTTTCCATGTTTTATGTTTTAAAGTTCTTTCCAATGCTAACCCCCTGGATCCTAATGTTCCTTTTGCCTCTAACATAAATTATTCACATTCACATAGCCCTTTAAAGTTTACAAAGACGTTTCCAAATGACAGTCCTCTGATACAAGTAAGGGAAGGAAGAGCGAAAAATAATGTTAATAAGTAGAGAAAGAACAGGAGATTGAGAAAGGGAACCTAAACTCTGGTCTCAGCAATTCATCTAATTTGGTATGTGACTGAGCAAGTCACTTCATTTTTCTTGACTATTGTGTTCAATTCTTTAAACTGGGGTAGAGGGTGGACATAGCAATGGGGAGGACAAAAGAAGGCTAGGTAGAAGATTTGATGATCTCTGTGCTTTCTTTTGACTCTTAAAATTAAGGAAAAGGAAAATCCTACATCATTTCAACAATATCCAGATTGTCCCTCAGGAACACTCCAAAATAAATACAAAAATCAAAGTATCAAAGATCATAAGTGGTCAGGAATCATGCCCATCCTATATGGTTAGCATAATAGCAATATATAAAGAAAAAGGAAAGGTTAGAATAATAAGGTGAGAACTGAAGAGACTGAAAAAGTTAAAATATAATTGTGATAAGAAATTTCTTGGGTTCTGGATTTGCCATTAGAAAGATTCTTTACTGTGGATCCAAATTGCTTGGACTATCAAGCATATTCTTCTATCCTTGTTATTCAAGGTTCTAAAAGGAAAAAAAAAACTGAAAATAGTATATGGCTATTGAATCACAGTGTACTGGGGAGTCTTAACAATTTTGTTTTGTACTGTATAACTCACCCCAAAGAGACAGTATGGTATAGTCCAGTTTCGATCATATATCCCTTATCATAAACTATTTTTCAGCATACAGTCCCCCCCCAAGTATAATGATGATGATCATGATAATAACTAGTATTTATGTGACATTGTTAGATTTGTAAAGTGCTTTATAAATATTATTTCATTTGCTCCTTACCACAACTCCAGGAGAGACATACTATTATTACCACCATTTTATAGAGTAGAAAACTGAGGCAAACAGGTTAAATAACTTGCCTAGCAAGTATCTGAGGATTTAAACTCAAGTCTTACCAAACTCTGAGTTCAGGGCTCTAGCATATACATATCTATATACACATGTGTGGGTATGGATATGTATAAATATGTATATGTATATGTATATATATATATTTGTTCCATTGAACTAATTATATACATTATATAACACAGAAAAATGACATGAAAATAAAATAAACTATCTTCAAGTAACTTTTTTAAATAACAGAACCTTCCTGGTCTCACTAACAATTTATTTAAAATTATTTTATAATTATATATATTATTAATTCTTTAATAAAAGCAATATAATTTAATAAATTCTATAATATTTTAAAATCTTGGCTTAACACTTTATAATACAATAATTTTAAATTCTGGTCCTAAGTGCACTTAATTTTAATATATGGTTTTAATGTCTGTCATGGGTTAAAAAAAATATCTCAAAAGAGATTGATTGAAATGGAAGATGAACATTTTTGGCTGTACTTAGTAAATCAAGATATTCATTCCTCAGTCCCATTCCATGGAGATTTTTGTAGAAATTTGGTTAATGAATATCTAGCTTGGTCATTCTTGAAACCTAATTGGAAAAGGTTGCATTTTTATATTTTGAATGAATGAATTCAAAACCCAGTGAAACTCTTCATTTGGAAAATCTTTAAACAAGTTAGACAATTCTGTTTCCAAACTTCTCAAGTGTGTTTTTAAGAGTTTTTAAAGGTGACACACTCAAGCTTAATTTTTTAAAGACTTCATGCTTTCATTCATCAAAATCTTAGGGCTCAATATATAATAGAGTGAGATTACCATTCATGTGAATATAAATCCATATTTCAAATATTCATAATGATTTCACTTTCTTGGCAGATCTGATTAGATGTGATTGTTCTTACCTTGGACTGTGGCTAATGAAGAGCTCATACTAGGAGGAGAAGTGTCATTTCTGCTATTTTCTAGCTATTCACTTATACTCACATTATTAGCATTATCTTCAATCTTTGGTTTCTTTGCAGGAATCTTTTTTATAAGCTACTGGGCCATTTTGCGAGCATTGGTTTAATTAAAACTAGAGAACACAGCCTATAAATCCACTCAATAAGAGCATACAAACTGCAATACATCAAAATCACTGAAAACAAGCTAAAGAGTGAGGGTGCACCTAAAAAATCTTCCCATTATTATTCTGCCAGAATAATTCACATGCCATACCTGACATGTTATTATAAATTAATCAACCAATAAACATTTATCCAGCAACTTCTAGGGGTCAAGCACTTGATTAGGTACTGAAAAGACAAAGACAAAAAAAATAGGACCTGTCCTCAAGGAACTTGCATTCTCTAAGAGGAGATAAGATATTTACATTTATAAGCATATAAAGAAAAAAGGTAGTTTAGGATAAAAAGGGATAGAATGTGTGGGCACCAGGAACAGCTGAATAAAGAAGGTAGCAATTAAACTAAATTCTGAAAGAAATAAGAAATTCTGAGATGGAGATGGGTATTCCCTCATTGGGCAAATCATAGTGACATAGTAACTTAGCAAATGATTTTTTAAGAAAACTATGAATGGAAAAGTCATTAAATTGTAGCCAACCTGGTGTTCATTCTCCTTTCTCAAACAGAACCAATGACATGGGGGTGGGGGTGATGTCTTGACTTGCAAGTGAATTGGTTTTGAGGCAGAAGTGTGCACAGTCATAAGCTTCACCCTTCCTATCCAGAGTCATCCAGTAGTGAGACATATGTCAGGAAGACTAGAGATGGCCCCAGATGCAATGCGACACCTTGACCTTTTTAGCCTTTCTTTGCCAGTTCTTATTTTATTTGAGGCAACACTTATTCAGTAGTTTAAGGTTGGGTAAGAGAGGAGGCAAAAAGATGGCCTAATTTGACTTCACAAAGAAATCAATCTAGGGGGAAGACCCTCAGAGTTTCTACGGAACAGAAACAATTGCTATTTAATGATGATGATGGTGGTGTTTGTCCTTTGCTCTTGAAGAACACCATGATATCAGGGAGATGATGCCAATACAACAAGTGGATTGGATTTGAGTGAGGGGTCTATATTAAGTGACCAGCCTCATTTTCTACACCTGTAGTCATCTGGATCCAGTGATCAGATTTGAATCAGGAGATACCCTGGATGCAAGGCAATCAAGGTTAAAAGTGATTTGCCCATGATCACACTAGCTGTTAGTTATCATATGTTGGAGGTCAAATTTGAACTCAGTTCCTCTTGACTTGAGGGTTGGTGCTCTATCCACTGCACAATCACTCTGAACTATCAAAACCCAAATAATGAATAAATGAAGCTTGGGCTGGGACCTATTATTGATCAATCAGTGAGAGCCAGAGTGATTTGGATTTAAGGGTATAGTCTAGTCACTCTATTGGAATCTCAAAGGGTTTTATCAAAGCCTGATTTTCCAGAGCTGTATTTCAAAAATCATAAATGAAAACTGTATGAGACAAAAGAGTTAATTGTTCTGGTTTAAAAAATAAATGATAGAAAAAATAAAGAAAAAGGAAATCTAACCCCAAACTCCAAGATACCTGAGGGAAAAATAAGAAATCAAAATTTATATTCCATTGGACAGAATACCCACATATAAGGATATGACTCCCCACATGGACAGAAGGAGATAACAACCTAGTGATAAAGCCTCAACTGACAGGTGAACCCATAGTTGAATCTTTTATGGTCTAATAGGACTTGCTGGAGCTTGCCTTCAGTCGATGTCACCTTCATGAAGCCATCTGCTATAGCCTTTGAGAACGTGTCACAATTTGGTTTCTAAGCAGGAATTTTATGGAGGGGTGACAGATGGGTCAACCTTTCTCCAACACAAAGATCCCATGAGTCCACTAACATCATGGGCACTTCTCTTCAGAGGTTGCACAACTTCTAAGAACTTATTTGAACTCTGCTCTCTAAGGCAACATCCAGCTCTCTTTCCATAAGGACAAACCAAGACAAAAAGAAAGTTCCTTTGTTATGAAGTAATGTCTAATAAAGATAAATATTCAAGGAAAAATGCAGTGTGGTAGGTGTCAAATTAACCAGAGAATCATAAATTATTAGACCCAGACCCTTTGAACATGAGATTTTTAGGGCTAGGAGGAAATTTAAGACAGGTAATATTAGAATATAGGACATACAATGGCAGTGCAAGAAAGTAACTGAGAACAAAGAATGTTAGATTACAAAATGGTAGAGTTTAGAGATGATCTAATCTCCAAACTCTTAAAAGTTAAAGCAGGGTCCTAAATCAGAGGTATGCTAGAACCAGCTCATACAGATTTTGTGAGAGTTGATTGTTAATTTTCAGTGCAATCATATTCACCCTGGAAATCAGCAAACACGATAAATCAGGATTTGATTAATTATTTTTCTAGACATAAGAAAATGAAGGAGAAATATTAATAGTGTAGTTTAAACTTAAAAAGTATTTTAGGACATTTCCTTCCCCATCAAGTCAGTTGTTAAACATTTATCAGCGTACCCTACCTTAGATGGATGGAATGACTTGCCAATGGCCATACAAGTTAGTAATAGAACAAAAAGTCAAATCATGTAAACAGCATTCTCCACATACCCAAACTCTCCCCATCTCTCTGGCACTTAGGTTCAGACTCTCTGTGTCTCCTTGTCTCCATGATCACCACAGCAATGTCTTTGTTCCCTCGAGGTCTATCTCAGCTTTAGATTGCCTTGCCTTTTCCCGCCCACCCCAACTCAACCCCAAACAGTCCCTTCAGATCTTTTCCTGCTCAGGAGGCAACTCCTAGCTCACCAAGGACCCTGTCCTCTGGGGCAAAACTCCCTGCATCCTACTGGTCTGGAAATGACAATGTGGTTTAGTAAACTTCAAAGCACATCCTCTTACCTCTTACATCATTAGTAGGGATTTGGGAGCTAAAACAGCTTCTCAAGGGAGAAACCAGAACAATTTGATTCATATCCAGGAACAAAAATTTCAAGTAAGCAGGTATGTTTCTTATCATTTTACCTTACCATATTTACAAATGTCAATGGTAAATAACATCACGTTTCTATGCTGCTGTTGTTGGCAGAACACTTTCTCCCAACCTTGTAATAGTAGCTAACAATTCTGTTAAGACTTAAAGTTTGCAAAATATGTTATACATATTTCATTTGATCCACAGATGGATCAATGCTGTTATTATTTATTATTTATTATTATTATTATTATTATCTCCATTTTACAGATGAAAAGGTTAAATTTAGAAAATTTAGATGACTTGCTTGGAATCACACAATCTAGTGTCAGAGGCAACATTCAAACTTCTGTCCTCCTAAAGGCTGTCTAGCATCATATTGACTTTGTCATCTACTTGTTTTCAATCAGAAAATGGAGGTCATGAAAGAATTCTTCTCCCTATTTCCTATTTGGGAGAAAAGAGGTTTAACCAGGTGACAGTCATAAGTCTACCTTAACTTGAGAACTAACTCCCACCTAGATCTTATATAGCTCAATATCCACACCTCTCTGACTGTCCAGGAATCTAACTAGCAGAAATATTCTGTAAGTTGCCAGGCTGCCTTCCTAGGAAGCAAATGGCAAGGGAAGTTTCGCTGAGTATACACTCTCTGCATAGCCTAAGATATGCCTGTGGAAAGGGAGAAACAAACTGTATCTTCAGCAAAAAACAAATGTACTGACAAGACTTTGAAGTTTAACTGTAGTATTCACATTTTCATCATTTTCTTCAGTCTAGACAAACAACTAAACAATAAATCAAGCCCCGATTTATAATGCTTGATGATTTCCAGGATGTTTGTACTTGCACTGGAAATTTAACTATCAGCTCTCACAAAATGTATGTGACTTTGTTCTTAGGTCATAAGCATGGAAATAAATGATTCTGAATTGGCTATCTTTGAGTTGTTGTTCAGTCATTTTTCAATCATGTCTGATTCTGGGACCCGATTTTGGAATTTTCTTGGCAAAGATATGTCATTTTCTTCTCTAGTCCTGAGGCTAACAGGGTAAAATGACGTGCCCAGGATCACATTTGAGTCTGTATTTGAAGTCAAGAAGATAGGTCTCATATTTCCAAATCCATCTAGCTGACCCTGACTTTGGGATTCACCCAGCAAATCACCTCCTATAGTATTAATGAAATTATTTGTGCTAGGGACAGTCCCTGAATGTTATACTATGTAACCTGAGTTCTCACCCATAATCATCTTGGGATGAAGACAAATAGGTGTTTCTTTGTCTTTTTTGATGATAAAATCTTGAGCATTTTCACCCATGTTTCTATGTCATTGAATACAGCATAATAAATTACATTATTTATCACAATAGTCGTTGAAATGTTAGCTAAGGTTTACAAAGAGTTTTATATCTGATATTTCCATCCAATGAGAGAGCTAAGTAATGTTGGTATTATGTCCAATTGCAGATGAAGGCTTAGAGAGATTGGGTAATTTGTCCTTAATGTCTAGTCATTGTCTGAGATGGGATACTAGTACATATCTCTCCTGATTCCATGGTGCCAACCTTGAAAAATCACAAACAACCTTTAAAGCAAATGTGTCTAATCCATAGCATGCTGCATGCAGACCTCAAAGCCCATTCATGAGGCCTAAGTCACATTTATCATTATACTCATTGTCAATATAAGTATAAATATTAATATATAGATATCAAATTCTACATGTGGCCCCTAACAAGTTTTTCTTGGACAACGTGACCCAGAAGAACTGAAAGTTTGGACACCCATATTTTAAAGTTTATCTCAAATGCCATCTTTTTCATAAGGCCTTCCCTGATTCATTACATTAGGAATGATCTTTCTCCAATCCAACTTCACATGGTACTTTACATCTTTCTGGTATTTTGTTCAAATTTTATCATTATTTGAGTCTAGCAAGTTCCCTTTTAGAATGTAAAGTTGATTCAGTTGATGTTTTCTTCTTTAAAGTTTTTATGTGTATCAGTGTCACAAACCAGAATCCTGCATACAGTAGGCATTTAATAAATGTTGGCCACATTATTGTTGAGTTGTTTTTCAGTCCTGTGCAGCTATTCATGACTACATTTAGGATTTTCTTGGCAAAGGTACTAGAGTAGTTTGCCATTTCCTTCTCTAGCTCACTTGACAGATGAGGAACTAAGGCAAACAGGGTAAAATGACTTGCCCAGGGTCATATAGCTAAGTACCTTAGATCAGATTTGAACTCAGAAAGAGGAGTCTTCTTGCCTCCACTAGTTGCCCATTTGCCAAATTACATTGGATTGGATTTGTAGTCAGAAGACCTAAACTCTAAGCCCAGCTATGACATAGACTGTGATGGAATTATAGGACAATCCTATATGAACTTCAACCTTTTGAACCTTAATTTCTTCATCTGCAAAATCCCTCTAGAATGTTGTAAGGATCAAATAAAAAAAAGAAATTTGCAAAAAATTAAAGCATATAAATGCTAACTGCTACGATCATGTGTGAATGAAAAAGAAAAATATTAGCACTACAGGCATGCCTCGTTTTATCATACTTCACTTTATAGTGCTTCACAGATACTAAGTCTTTTATAAATTGAAGGTTTGTGACAACACTGCCTTGAGCAAGTCTATCATTTTTACATTTTTCCAGCAGCAAGTTCTCTGTGTCACATTTTGGTAATTCTTGTAGTGTTTCAAACTTTTTCATTAGTATTATATCTATTAGGGTGATCTGTGAGCAGTGATCTTTGATCTTATTATTATAATTATTTTGAGGCACATGAGTCAAGCCTATATGAGATGGAGAACTTAATCAATAAATGTTCTGTGACTACTCCACTGACCAATAATCTCTGCCTATTCTTGGGCCTCCCTATTCCAGATACAACAATATTAAAATTAGGCCATTTAATAACTCTTTGATGGAATGATAAAGTGAAAGGATGTGCCAATCTTCATTGCTATCTCATTTTAAGAAATTGCCACAGTTACCCTAACCTTTAGCAATCGTTACCCTGATTGCTCTGTGGCCATCAACATTGAGGCAAGACACCCCACCAACAAAAGGATTATGATTCACTGAAGACTCAGATGGAGGTTAGCATTTTTTTAGCAATAAAATAATTTTAATTAAGGTATGTACATTGTTTTTAGACATCATATTATTGCACACTTTATAGACTACAGTATAAACATAACCTTTATATGCACTGCAAAACCAGAATAATCATGTGACTCATTTTATTATGGTGGTTTGGAATGAAACCCACAATATCTCTAAGGTATGCCTATATTTACCTTATAAGACTGTTGTGTAAAATGCATAAAACTAAAGAAATGTGTGCATTATTATTTGATGTTGCTTTTGTTTCTATGGCTACAATATATCCCATATATTACATAGCAGATAGTACATTGACCTATCCAGTTGTTGAATATGTTAAAAGGTCACAAAAAATTGGTCATGCCTATTAGATGACTAGAGTTTTATTTGTTTTGGTCTGGATTATGAGTTCCTTAAGAAAATTGACGTAGGGAACTAGCTAGTGAGGAACTCCTTTCAAATTGATAGCAACTGTCTATGATCTATTCTTAGAGCATTTCTTGGAAGTTCTGAGTACAAACCCTGCCTCAGAAATTTACTATGTAATCCTAAGTGGCTTATGTCACTCACAGCCTCAATTTCTTCTAAAATGGGGATAACAGTTCTTGGCACAATGGATTGTTGTGAGATCCAAACAAATTAATATATGTAAAGGGTCTCATAGACTTTAATGTACCATATAAATATTAACTATGATTAGTATCATTTCCAGAGTTAAAACTTGAACCTGAGTCTTCTGACCTCAAGGCCCGCCCTTTATCCTCTACATTAGGCAATCTTTCATAGTCAAGTCTACCTGTGTGACAATATTTAATAAAAAATAACTAAAATTGTCCTTATTAATCATTGCATTAATTATTAATCCTTTATTAATTTAAGTAAATTATTCCGCTGGCTGAGTTCACTCTCTAGACCAAAATGGTGAAATAAAAGGAGAAAGGATGGAAGGAAGGAAGGAAGGAAGGAAGGAGAAAGGAAAGGGAAGAAGATGGGAGAGAGATAAGGGGAAAGAAAGAGAAAGAAAGAAAGAAAGAAAGAAAGAAAGAAAGAAAGAAAGAAAGAGAGAGAGAGAGAAAGAAAGAGAAAAGGAAGGTAGAAAAGGAAGGTAGAAAAGGAGAGGGAGAAAGAAGGAAAGAAGAAAGAAGGGAGGAAGAGAAGGGGAGAGAGACAAGAAAAGAATAAAAGAGAAAGAGAGAGATGGAGGGAGGGAGAGAGAGAGAGAGAGAGAGAGAGAGAGAGAAAAGAAAAAGAAGAAGAAGAAGAAGAAGAAGAAGAAGAAGAAGAAGAAATGGGAGCTACCACTATTTTCATTTCATACCAACTTATATTATCATGTGCAAGACTTTTCATAGTGCAAGGACACTGTTGGGGGGAGATATATTTAAAGGAGGCTATTGTCCCTGACCTCCAAGAACTTCCGGTCTGGTGGAAGGGACAAGGTATAGTAAGCAAGCAGAAGGTAAAATTCACAGCATATGATGTAAGTACCAGTTCAGAGAGCTCCTGGGAGATTTAGAAGTGTGTGTTACTGTCTCAATGCAGTTGATTTCTATTATGTCACAGGAAGGCAACAAACACTGAACCTGGTAACAGAAAATGAAAGGATCCAGATTGCCAGTCCTCCTGAGTCATAGTCCTGAAGGCTGCCAGTCTAGGTCAGTGCCAGGATCACAAGGATCACATACTGTCAGAGATGGAAGGGAACATGGAGATCATTTAGACTAGCTCTTTGCTTTTTACAGGGGAAGAATTAATGAAATACGATTATCAGACAGGTCACTACATTGAGCAAGGATCATTGTTCAAGGGAAGGTGACCTCAAACATGTCTTCCAATTCTGAAGTTCTGTGAATCTGCCAATTAAGGAACTAATAAATCTTCATTCCATTGACTCATAGAATGATAGACCCAGAAGGGACTTTACAATGCTTAATGTTAGAACAGAAAACATGAAATGTTGGCAAACTTTATAGATCAGGAAATTGAAGTTAAAAGATAAGAAAAGTTGCCCACATCCACAAATTAAGTCATCGAAAGAGCCAGGATTCTAATTTGACCTTTTACTTAAAAATTTGCTTCACTCCAAAAGAAAGTTCATGTTTAAAATTTTTGAGAGGTAAAAAGATTTTGCTTGAGAATTTTTTTTGTATCTGTTGACTTTTTGTTTGTACAAATGATAGAAGTACCAAGGGGATCCATCCAAATGTTAATTTGATTATTTTAAATGAGCTTACTGGTGAATTAATAAATATGAGTGTGATAGACATTTTAAAATTTGTCATTTTGGCACCATTTTGATCAGAAGCTGCTATCAAATGGTAGGGCTTCTTGTGATATTAAGAATTCTCATACATTTGCCCAAGCTTCAAACTCCTAGGTTATCATGCAGTCCCAGACTGATTGTTTAGAAGAATTGCCTTCTTTCAAAATGACTCCTAGGGTTGTTGAGACAGCCTGTGTGTCTCAATGGCATTTATATTCACCATCTGGGTAGTTTTCTTCTATAGAAAAAAAGGATTTTAAAAATGCAATTCTTGCCACATTTAGATTCATACCAGAAAATAAATGTGCTGAATAATAGCTAAAATTTATATGGCACATTTTTTTTTGCAAGTATTTTACATTGTATCCTCAAAACAATGGTAGGGGATAGGTATTACCATTATCTCCCTTTTATACTAAATCAGATGGGAGTTAAATGACTTTCCATGGGTCATAATAATAATAATAATAATAATAGATAGCATTCACATCAATTCTGGAAGCTAAATATTATTATTATTATCCTCATTTTACAAGTGAAAAAAAGTGAAGCAAAAACTATTAAGTTACTTGACTAGGCTCACATAACTAGTAGTCTTTGAGGCAGGATTTGAACTTGTGTCTTTCTGACTTGTGACCCATACTTCTATCCAATATGTCACATGTCTATGGAAACATTCATTTTATGGTCAGTTCAACTCAACCAACATGTGATAAGCAACTACTCTATTCAGGAATCGCTACTTTGACTACAAAACACCTAGAGAAGGAGAACCTTTTTTTCTGTCAAAGGCCACTTGGATATGCATAACATGCTTTCATGGGCTATATTCAGTCAAACAATTCACTCCTAAAAATCTACTAGATTTATTGAATTTCAAGTCCCTTCCTGTAGTTGCCTTGGCAATGCTAGACCAATATGACCTGTCCCTGATCTAGACAAGTATGGTACAACCTCTGCCCTGGAAGAGCACACACACAATCTATTGATGGGGTTGGTGGAGGAGGGAGAGATATGGATCAGACATGTAAATCAACTATAATAGAAAGTAGAATATGATGATGGAAAGGAAAAGTAAAATAAAAGGGAGTGGACACTTGCAGTTGGCAAAATCAGTAAAGTCTTCACAGAGAAGGACACGATGGAGATGAGCCTTAAGAGAAGAGCAAACTTCCAATAGGCAAAGATGAGAGTCATGGGCCCAATGGCTAGAACAGATTTCAGAGTAGCAGTAGTGAGATCTAGCTTAGTGTTCAATGATGCCAACGCAGTTCTTTCTCACACGTGGGAGACGAAGTGTTAGAGTGGACATCAGAGTGGGCAAGAGGAGATGGAGGAAGAGCTAAGATGCTAGTCTGTCTAAAATGTAGACTGTGTGAAAAGGAATACTGTGAAGAAATAGGTTAGGAAGGTTCATTAGAATCAGACAACATACCAGGTATGTTTGTTATTTCATCCTGCAAGCAGAAGGGAACCACTGAAGATTTCTCAGCAGTGGAATAATAGGAATAGACTGTGAAAATTATTTTGGATGCCATGTGAAGGTCAGATTGTATAATGTGGTAAAAAATGATAATAATAATAAAGAAGTTAGTAAGCAACTATTAAGCACCTACTACATACTGGGAACTGTGCTAATAACTTGATAAAAATATCTCACTTGATCCTCACAAGAGGCTTTTAAAGTTGGTGCTATTATTATCACCAGTTTACAGATGAGGAAACTGAGAGTAAATTAACTCTCCATGGTTATACATCTGGTTAACAGCTGAACCAGGATTCCAACCATTGTCTTTCTGATCCCCTGCTGCCTCCAATATACTACCTGAGTAGCAATGCAGTGTGTTTCTGTATGTGCATACTGTATTGTTGTATAGAGGCATCCCTCATTTTATTGTTCTTTTTTTTTAAATGTGCTTTACAGCTAATTGTGTTCTTTACAAATTGAAAGTTTGTAACTTCATTAAGTAAGTTTGTCAGCACCATTTTTTCCAATACCATGTCACTGTGTCACATTTGGTAACCCTTAATATTTCAAACTTTTTTCATTATTATTATGTCTGTTATGATGTTCTGTGATGGTTGATCTTTGATGTTGCTATTTGGAGTGCCACAAACCATACCCATAGGAGATGGTGAGCTTAATAAGTGTTGTGTGTTCTCCCTCTCCTTGGGCCTCCATATTCCCTGAGACACAACAATATTGAGGTTAGACCAACTGATACATCTACAGTGGCTTCTAAAGTGTTCAGGTGAACGGAATAGTCAATGAGTGTGGAAAACTTCATTGTTATCTTATTTTTAAAAATTGCCATAGCCACTCCAACATTCAGAAGCCACCACCCTGATCAGACAGAAACCATAAACAGAGGTATGACCCTCCACCAGCAAAAAGATTATGACTTGCTGAAGCTTGGATGATGGTTAGTATTTTTAGTAATAAGGCATTATTAAATAAGGTATCTGCATTGTTTTTAAGACAAACTACTATTGCATACTTAAACTATAATGTAGTATAAACTTAACTTTTATGTGTACTAAGAAACCAAAAAAATAATGTGACTCACTTTGTTATGATATTCACTTCATTGTGGTGATCTAGAATTGAACCCACAATATTTCCAAAGTTTGCCTGGATATACAATGTAATATGTGTCAATACTATGTATTGTGCATGGAGTATTCAGGAGGACTAGCATCTCTGGTGTAAGGGCTTGCTGAACTCTTTTCAAGGCTGCATATCCACTTTTGTCCATCTGATTCATCCAAGATGCTGTGGCATGTGCAGCAGCCACACCCTAGTTAATTGTCTGGCCAGACAGATTAAATCAGGTTGAGGATAACTGACAGAACTTAATCTGCCAGTAAATTAGGGTGGTGGTTACCCTCAAGCTTATGCATATTTTTCCTGGTGGAATGGGCAGATGAAAACAATTTGTTCCAATGGCCATAAAGGCAACTGAGAATGTTGAGAGCTTGGTCAGACATCAAAGACTCAAAGGTCATCTGCATCATCCTAGGCCATTGCCAGTCATCCTGACTTTTGCCCTGCCACTGGACTTCAATGACTCAGGAAGAGCAAGTGAGACTGATGGCTTTGTGCAGCTCTGCCTCATTTTAATCCTATTCTTGCCCAAGTTTAGACATCATCCATGATGCCATTGGTCCTCTTCAAAAACAAAGGACAGACAACATTGAGCAAATAAATATTTAAGTACATTATGGATATGCTGTATTGCTATACATAATATATATATATATGTGTGTATATATATATATATATATATATATATATATACAACCATATGAGACAGTGTTACCTAGTGGCTAGAGCAATGAGTGTAGCATGATGTAGTGGAGGGAAGACTGGTCTTAGAGTCAAAAAGTTCTAAGTTCAGATTCCTCCTCTATCACACATTGAATATATGATACTGGACAATTCATTTAACCTTTTGGTACCCCAGATGTGCCAGTTTCTTCTTCCACCCAGCTCCCTCTACCCACAAGATCATGAGTCTATTTTCAAAAAATAAAAATAAAGCAAAGCAAAGCAAAACAACTTCAAAGTAATGTGGATACACCTGGGCTTTAGATCTTTAATATACCTGTATAGACTTTGACACTATGTCTTACAGATGTCACCTCTGCCCAGTGCCCAGCAGGGGACTCTTCTCTAGGGATAAAATCTGGAAGTAAGCTCAGCTAGTTATTTCAGACAGGCAGTGAAACATGGGCTCCAGTCACAGCTGTCATCATCACTCGATTTTCCATTTCTGGTGTACATTGTGTTTGGGGCTGAGAGCAGATTGACCCATGGAACAGTGTGAACATAGGGACCCGGAATAACTCTATGTATTATCACCACAATGTTAACACACAGGAAGTCCAAATGTAAGTAGATAGACACCAGCACCTTCTATCTTTTACCAATTTCTGACTGCCAATGAATTCTTGGCAGGAAACCAAACCAAGTGTGTTCAATCACCTAGGCAGCCAACAAGAATTTTAGAACACCTACTGTGTGCTAGGTCCAGCTACATTCTTAGTTTTCCCTATCCTGTAGCAAGGAATGAAAATTTATCTCTATATTTGTTAAAATACTATAAATAACCTCCTTTCTACTATCCAGGACCCTTAAATGCTCAGCAGAAATGCTAAGGCAATCATTAACCTCCCTCCATAGGTGATCCTTACAACTTTGCCAACCTGAGAACAGAGGATTTTATCTTCCTCTCTACCATCCTGTCTAGCTGAGCCTCAGTTTCCTAAAACTAGAAGGGATATTGGTGTTATGGGCAAGAATAATCCTATCAAATCAGATTATGGCCCTCAAAAAATGGTCAGAAAGCCGTCTTTGGTGGTCAACCCATTGGTGACAAGTTCAGGTGCACCGTGCACTCTGCTGGTCCTCTCTCTCTCTCTCTCTCTCTCTCTCTCTCTCTCTCTCTCTCTCTCTCTCTCAATTGTTTTTATTTACCTATAATCATGTTTTTCTGATCCTACCAGATGGAAGTTCTTTGGGAGCAGGAATGGTTTCTTTCTTTTATTTCTATAATCCCAGTGTCTAACACAAAAAGGTCATTAGTAAATGTTTAGAGACCTCAGGATCATCTCTTTAGCACATAAAGCACTGGAGGAGAACGTGAAAGGAGACACATAGTCTAAACAATAATATTATGAAATATGCATGTTACTCAAGTAGATATGCCCTTAGGGACACCAAAGACTGATGACACATCAGACATCATCAAACAACATAGACCTCTTATTCTACTGTCTCACCTTTTCCTAGAGGCAATTCCTAAATGTTCTCATTTATATTCCTGTTGAGGAGAGAGGCAGCTGGTGTTTTGGAGCTGGGTTCAGGTCAATCTTCTAATATTTCCTGCCAGACCTTGGATTGATCACTTAGCCTCTGTTGCCTAATCTGTTGCCCTCAGGAGCCTAATCTACAAACAGAATTGGATTATATTGCCTCCTAGCTTTAAATCATCTGAAGATTAACCTCTAGAGGAATGCTGGCCAATAGAAGATCTATAAGGTATTCTATAAAATAAAATTCAGGTCCCATATAGATTAAAGTTTTGTTTAGGCTTACAGCTAAGTGGAAAAAGTATTAGTTTAGGAGTCTTGGAGAGCTACATTCAATCTGGCTTCTTGCATTCTGTAGCTCAATCTTGACAAAATCACAGAATTTGGTCATGTATAGTTCCTTATCTAGATGGTCACAATGCCTTCATGTTATGGTGTTATGCATAAGACCTGGGTTAAAATCCTACCTCAGAATATATCTAAGTCCCGATGGGCAAGTCAATAACCTTCCCAGCCCTTAGACTCTTGATCTATTAAATGGATACAACACCCACCTTCACTAGGTTGGTAAGAAGAACAATTGAACATATACAACACACTTTGTACTCAAAGTGCTGCATAAATGAGTTATTGTTGCTTCCTTTAAATGTGAGCTCCTTGAAGGCTTGTATTATGTCTTTGCTTTTGTCTAACACAATACTTGGTAACTGCTAGTTGAAATGAATAGAACAAGAAAAATGAACTGAAAGTGCTTTGTAACCATGAGCTAGAATTGTTTGTTTTTCTGCATTGCCCAAGTGAAACACCTAAATCCAAACCCTAGGTATCCTCTGGGCCAGTTGAGTCGAACTCAAATAGAAATAAATGAGGACCACTAATTAATCTATAGGTATCCCTGTAGGCCTCAAGTTGATAGTTTTAAAGTGTAATATTATCTATATTTAATTGTATTTAATCTATATTTTAATTTATATTATTAAATTTCTCCCAGTTACATTTTAATCTGACTCTGACATCATTCTCAAGTGTTGTAGACCACCAATACCATGTTTTATTGACCATTATTATTATTATTATATAGGTGATGCAGTGGGTAGAGTACAAGATTTAGAGTCAGGAAGACCTGAGTTCAGATATGAATTCAGAGACTTACCAGTATGAATCTAGACAAATCCCTTAACTTCTATCTGCCTCACTTTGCTTAACTGTCAAGTTAGGGTATTAATAGCATCAACCTCCCAGGATTTTTGTGAGGAGCAAATGAGATAATATTTTTGATGTTTTTAATTATTTGTTTATTAATTTTAATAATTTCAAACATTTTTACCAATCATATCCAAAGATAGTTGTCAGCATTTATCTTATTGCAAGTTTTCTAGCTCCACATTTTTCTACCACCCTCTCTTCCAACCCCCCCCATGGCAACCAACAATCTGAAATAGGTTGTACATATACAAATGTATTTGACATATTTCCATATTAGCCATGTTATAAAAGAAGAATTAGAAACAAGGAAAAAATGAGAAAGTTAAAGAAATATTAAAGAAGATTTTTTAACACTAAACATAGTATGTTTTCCTCTGCATTTAAAATCCATAATTTTTTTCTGGATGTGGATGGCATTTTCCTTAACAGTTCTCTGAGGATGGTCTTTGATCACTAACTGAGAGAAATTGTGAGCATCATAACTGATTATCTCACAAAATTGCTATTAGTGTGTACAAATATTCTCCTGGTTCTGCTCACTTCATTCAGTATCAGTTCCTGCAAGTCTTCCTATGCTTTTCTGAAGTCAGGCAGCTCATGATTCTGTACAGATTAATAGTATTCCCTAATATTCCTGTACTATAGCTTGCTCAGCAATTCCACAATTAATGGACATCTCCTCAATTTCCAATTCTTTGCTACTACAAAAGAGCCACCATATATATAATATATACATATATATATGTATATATATATATATATATACATATATATATGTCATCTCTCTTTGGGATGCAGACCTAGTAGTGCTATTGCTAGATCAAAGGTTATGTACAGTTTTAATTTCTTTTGTACATAGTTCCAAATTTGCATTAGCTGATGGTTTTAAAGTACTTAGCATGATGCCTTTCACCTGGTAGGTGCTTAATAAAGTCTTCTTCCCTTTCCCATCATTTAAAAATATTTTTTCCCTGAGCTCTGTAAGGATGGATTGACATCTTTTCAGATAGGGCCTTTGTGTTCTTTGAATGGGGAAGATGGCATCATATCTCTCTCATTTTAATTATGCTGAGTTGCCTGTATGACAGTTGTCCACCAAACGGCAATTTTATTTTGTCCAGTCTCTTTCAATGCAAGCTTCATCCAAAGCATTTAAGCTAAATCACTGTGAAGCCTGAGACAAATTTAAGGAGACAGACAAAGAAGAAAAGGGACATACACAGAGACCCTATCATCAGCTTCTAAAGAACAGCACATCTCTTTGTCCATCCCTAATTGTTTGGTTTTCCATCAACAAAATAACACAGAGAGTTGACTAGAAGTTTCTGAATGGCTGAAACAATGGTCTTGATTTGACAGTGATGATGGTATCACATGGTATTTTGTCTTTGCTATTTAGAATTTCAGAGCACATGCCAAGATGCATGTAGAAGTACTATACATGCCAACTAAAGGCAAAATGACATTCCCTTTGGTATTCACCATGCATTAAGTGCTTACCAGGAACAAGAAGGGCCCTGACTTATGGTGAAGGACACAGAAATGATAAATTCAGACTTCCCCATCATGATTTTGCATACAATAAGTGCTTATTAAAAGTTTATTGAATTACTTTGAGGAGAAAATGATGGAATTTAGTCTAATGGAGCATCATAGAGGATCACAAGATTTGGTGATAGAAGGAATCATAGAGGTTATTTATTCCACCACCATCTCATTTTATAGATGAGAGAGCTCAGTAGGGAATGGAAATAACTTGGTTATGGACACATAGATAGTAAGTAGCAGAGTCAAATTTGAACTGAGGTCTTTGATCCCAAATCCTTTGGTTTTTTTTTTCTGTTACTCATCATATAAGTAAGGCATATACACTAATGAGCACTAGACCAAGAAGCAAGAAGTCTGGATTCTTATTCTACCACCATCATTAATTAACTATGTGACCTTAAACAATTTATTTAACTCCTCTGGGGCTCAGTTTCTTGTCTATACAAAGAGACAGTCAGGATACATGATCTTTAAGGTCTCTCTGAATTCAAACATCCTGTGAGACTATGATCATCAGAAGCAACTTGTGAAAAGGGAACTGAATCCTGGTTCCACTACTAGTTATCTGTGTGACTTTTGCCCAACCTCAGTTTTCTTTAAGACACAGTTCAAATATTATCTTTTGCATTAAGCTTTTCCTGATCCCAATTCCTTGTGCTTCTTTCCCCAAATTACTTTATATGTAACTAGCTTCTATTTTAATCTATTCACTTTATATTTATGCTGTTTATATTTGTTGTTTTTGTCCTTCATTCTTGAAGAATGAAGGTTGGTGATGCTATAACATTCGAGTGAATTGGATTTATGTGAGGGGCAAAATCCCCAGCCTCACTTTCTCCTTTGAGCCATCTGGGTCCAGTGGCTATATATGGCTTAGGATGACTGGGGATGGCCCTAGATGCCTTGGGAAACCTGGACCTTTTTAAGCTAAGGTCCTTTAACAGGTCTCAATTTAACTGAGATAACATGGATTCAATGATTAAGAGTAATTTATATTTACATTTCTGCTTATTGTTTCCCCCATTAGGATGGAAACAACTCCATTTAAAGATTGTTTTATTTTTTGTTCTTGTCTCCCTAATGTTTAGCAGAATGTCTCTCACATAATAGGTGCTTTTGAAATGCTTGTTGATTGATTGAAATTATGTCAAAAGTCTCTTCAAGTATTAAATCAAATGAGCTTATGATCCTGAAGAAAGAGACTGAGAGGGACAAGGAAACCCATGCCTGTGGAAGACCAGTCAATTACCAAAAAAGACAGAAAAAAGAAATTGCAAATATTTGAAAGGGACCAGGACTAAGAAGAAAATGAATCATTTTCTTAGAGCTCCAAATAGTATTAAGCAGGTGCAAGAGATACTTCAGAATAATTTTAAAAAACATACCTTTTCAATTATTCCTCAAGGGAGGAAGAACATGATTTAATCTCAGCCATAGTTCCTGTTTGAAAAGATGGGGGGGAGGGACCTGACAAAACTAAGTAGACTTCTGGGTTTGAATTTCACCAGTGAGACACCTTTGACCACAGCAGATTTCGGCCCTGATGAATGGGATGATCCTGATTTTTGTTCTCCCATTTTCTGGGGGCAAGCATCAGTGAAAAGATATAACCTGACACCAGATCTGACAAGATCTAATTTGATCAGCAGCCCCATTGCTTGTTCCCAGAAGCATAAGGCCTAACAAGCTTATGTCCTGCCTATCCCATTGCCTTTCTGGTAGACAGATCAAATCATTTTTAAATGCTGCCTTTAGTCTGGGGGAGTAGAAGGCCATGGTATTGGAACTCAGAGACTTGGCTTCATATGCCAACTCTGCTGACACTTAATAGCTGAGTCAAGTACATTTAATACAAATTTAGGAACTGCCAAAAATGTCTAAGGAGAGTGATTTGATGGGCAAGATGTATTATCTGTTCTTCCTCCTTCCTCTATTCTTTTTTTCCTTCCTTCCTTCCTTCCTTCCTTCCTTCCTTCCTTCCCTTGCCTCTTGCTCTTCCTTTAGCTCTCACTCTGACTCTTTTTCTCTTTTTCCCCTCTGTTTGATCCCATGTGTGATTTCATTTGTGTAAAGACCTTTTGTTGAGGCACTTCTTCTACCTGAGCAAATCATTGCCTTCTCTGTAGATTATTTTCTCAGAGAATGATCTAGGAATCTAGAGAAATTAATGAATCACCTGGGGTAACATGGCATGACTGGAACTCAAGTCTTCCTAACACCAAAATCAACTAAAAAAGAATTGGGTTTGAGGGGAGTCGAACTGCGAAGGGGGGGTGAAACATAGAACTAGATTCATAGCATTCGCATTAGAATCTGATGATTTTACATGGGGATAATTAAGAACTATGAGATAATGAAAGATCTCTAATAAAATCAATGTGGGTCTCTGCCCCTAGAACATAGATTACTTCATTAGAATCAGGTTCATCACTTTAGGGATGTTCTTCCCCTCTCTGTGCCTCAATTCCATACTGTATCATAGAGTTATAGTAATTAGACCAGCAATGTTTTAACTCCTAGGAACTCCTAAATTAACTAGGGTTGAGTATAAAATATGAGAATATTTTGAAATATTCAAAAGTTTCTCAGAAACAGGAGAATCTGAACCTAGGATTTCCAACCTCTGCCTCTCCATTTATTAGACCCATGGCCCCTTTCATGTAACCTTTTTAGACATCATCAACATCAACATCTGTGAAATGGGGATGATAATGCTGGCATTCCCTTTATCATGAAATTATAGAGCCACTCCTAGCATGGAACAGATAAGTCTCTTTTAGAATGCTGACATTCAGGGAGAAGGTGCTTTTGTGTCAAGAGGATTTTGATTCTTCCCAGAACAACCCAAGTTTTGCTGTGATCTTCAGCCAGTTCCACTCCTCATACATATACAGGGTCCTATTGATGTGAATGTCTCTATCCTGGGCTTACTTTTTCTCTACTACCTTCATGGAGTAATATTTATTCCCCCCTCCCAAACCTTTAAGACTTACATTTCACACATTTTATCATAGTTGATCTCATAGTACTTATATAAGATAGGAAATAATAATGATTTTTAAAAGATATTGTCCTCATTTTATAGATGAGGAAAGTAAAAATAAGAATCTTAAAGATCTTACCAATGACCACCTAGCTAGTAAATGTTAGAAACAGGATTTAAATCATATTTCCCCTTCCTAGTACATTTTCTAGTGACCTTATCCTAACGTTATTACTCTTAACTTTCTGTTCTTACTACCACTATCACCATTGTTATGGGCAAAATGGCATGGCAGCCTTGGAGTGAAGACCCAGGTGCAAGTGAAGCTTAGACACATAATAGTTGGATGACCATAGGCAAGTCACTTGATCTCTCAACACTTGGAAATTATCAAAGGCTTTAAGGGACAAGTGATATATAATCTTCCTGAATGAATGGAGTTTCCATACCAGGAATTCCCTAGTCCTATGAAATTACTGGACTGAATTAGAATTTTGGAAAGCATTCTATAGCAGATGATGATGCTGAAGCTTAGAAAGATTACATGAGAGGGACCATGCATCTAATGGATGGAGAATCAGAGACTGGAAGTCTTGGGTTCAAGTTCTGCTGTTTCTGAAACCACTTTTGAATATTTCAAAATGCTCTTATATCAATTAATTCAACAGGCATTCATATTCACCCTTGAGTTAAGTGCCACACTGGTTGTGTGAGAAAGGAGGTAAGGAAAAGCAAAAGCAAAGATGGCATTAATCCTGATGCCAGGGAGCTTACTAAAGTAGAAATGATACATCGAACCAGATATACAAAGTACAAAGTGAGATATGAAGATTTTGGAAGAGGAGCATAGGGAGTTTATCAGGTAGTTGGAGAATCTGCTGGAGAGTCAGCATAGGTTATCCTTTTATCCTCTGTGAAGCAGGGAGGTACAAGAGAACTGGGGCAATGACAGGTCAGAAGACTTGCCCTCTAGCCTCTTGCATTAATTTAGGAAAATCACATCCTCTTTATGCCTCACTTCTTCATTATAAAAGAGAGACAACCTGCATTGTTTACATCCAACAGAGAATATGCATCTCAAATGAATTAACATATATGAAAGCATTTTGAACCATTCAAAAGTACCATGTAATCGTCTATTGTAATTGTAATTGGTTTGGGCAGCTGGGTGGTTTACTGGATAGAACACTGGATCTGGAGACAACAAGCCTTATCTTTCTGAATTCAAATGTTACCTCTGGCACTTCCTTGTTGTGTGACCCTGGGCAAGTCACTTAAGCCTGTTTGCCTCAGTTACCTTACCAGTAAAATGAGCTGGAGAAGGAAATGGCAAATCACTCCTGTATCTCCACCAAGAAAACACCAAAAGGGATTAGTCACAAAGAGTCAGACATGACTGAAAAATGACTGAACAGCAACAGAAATTGTATAGTGTGGTTATTATTAGACTACTAACTATGCTAATTTTCAGAAAAAAATTTTACTGAGGTGGAAAAGGGACATGAGTTCAAAACTCAGTGCTGCTCTTGAAGCTTTTTGCATCCCAATTGTTTTATCTGTGAAATAAAGTCATTCAGTCACTGTTTCCTTCCAGTTTTAAGTCCAGTGATAAATCATTTCTCTTTTCTGGGCTTTTGTTTCTTCCCTGTACAAAGTCTGAGCTAAAGACCTTTCCACATATCTTTTCTATCAACAAAATAAATATGGAAAAATGGTAGCATCTCACCTCCTCTCCAATTGTCAAAATTTCATAAGCTATGCTTAGTATTATCTTTCAAAAATCCTCTATAATGAGTTCATGAAACTAATGTTGTATGGAGCCCTACTTGGCATTGCTTTCAAAGGACTACTCTTTGGAAGTTGCTATTTCTTAAAAGCTCTTACAATTATTATTGAATTTTGATATGGAATATTTCTACAAATAAACACATTTCCTAATTAAAAGCTGCACTTTGAAGACCAAAATTGCCTTGCCTTTAATCTGTTTTGCATTATATGTTGGAATCAATAATGCCCATGGAAATAGAACTTATTATTTAATATATACAATTTAAGAGATTAATGATGAGTTTTCCTGCTTAATCAACTTGTCCTTAGTGCAGAGATGAGAATTGTGCTCTTTGTGATGACACACCCCAATTGGGGACATACTTTCATTGTGCTTTCAAAGTTATGATCCCAAATGCTGATATTCAGATACAATGCTAAAGATAGGATAGGAAGAGAGGGAATCACTACTGGCATTTCTGATCTAAAGTTCTCAGAGGGATGCCATAGATAAGCCATTTCTGCAGAGTCACTTGGTAATTTCATCAGTGGTGGGTCCTTTTACAGCTAGTATCCCATGTCATGAACTACAATTTGGGGAAATTTCAAGGGACCCATATGCTTTATGTTGGGTATCAGTAGATAGAGGTATAAGTGTAGCCTATATCATACAGAATTCTGATGGGAAGTAAACTCACAATTGAAATACTTTCAATCTGAGAAACCAGGCAGTTTGTATGTTATCATGGAATGCACTGGTGTCTAAAATTAGTTCCTTAAACATCATTTATACTGGTTTTAATTTATTCTGTTCAAAGTTCCTTGATGGTAGAATGGACCTGGACCTGGTGTCAGCAAAATCCTGGCCTGCAAATCCTGTCTCCTACACTTACTAGCCATGTGAGTGGGGGCAATCACTTATGTTCTCTGAACTTCAGTCTTCATTTTTATTTTATTTTATTTTTTGTTTTTTGTAAGGCAATAGGGTGAAGGGTTTTAACCAAGGTCACACTGCTGGTTAAGTATCAAGTGTCTGAGGTCATATTTGAACTCAGTTTCTCCCCACTCTAAGGCTGGTGCTCTGCCCTTATCCTCATCTTTAAAATGAGTTCCTACCTCAGAGAGTTGTTTGTGAGGCTCAAATAAAGCAATGTCTCTGAAGAGCTTTGTAACCAAATTCAGCCGTTATTATTTATATAATAGTAACATTACCACATACAAAATTAGATAGTGAGAAATATTCTAGGACCTCAGTTGCCTTATCTGCAGCAATAACTTACTTTTTTTCAACAATAACATAATAATAATCATTGTAAATCAAAAACTATTTTAGGGTTTAAAATATTTACCTCCCTAAATCCTACTAAGATTCAGAGAGATTATATGAAATCATCCAAAACCACATAGCCAGTAAGTGTCCAAGTTAGAACACTTTATTCATTATGATTGCACTTATTACCTTTCTTCTTCCTCATCATTCTGGACTTTCTCCCCTATAGAAACAACCTTGACCAATGCAGATAAAATGCTTGATCTTTAAATTATTTGTGTCAAAAATTGTCTTGAGGGAGGCTAGGTGGCACTGTGGATAGAGCACTGGCCCTGGAGTCAGGAGTACCTGAGTTCAAATCCAGCTCAGACAGCTAATAATTACCTAGCTGTGTGGCTTTGGGCAAGCCACTTAATCCCATTTGCCTTGCAAAAAATTTAAAAGAAAAAAAAAAGAAAATTGTCTTTGGGGAATGAGACATATAGTGCCAAGTCTGGAGTCAGAAAGACTTGAATTCCTATCTGGCCTTAGATATTTAATAGTGGTGTGACCCAGGGCAAGACACTTCACCTCTGCCTCAGTTTTCAAATCTGTAAAATGGAGCTAATAATTGTATATTACAGGGTTGTTGTGATGATCAAATTAGATAATATTTTCATAGAGGTCTTATAATGATGAACACTGCATAAATATTATTGGTTGTAGTGGTTATTGTTGCTGCTGCTGCTATTGCTATTACTTCATGATCATAGAGTCATTTTGTATCAGAGACAGAACTCTGAGTTCAGTAACTCTCCTGAGCCTCAACCTGAGGGTTTCCTTGAATGATCTGTAAGATCTGGTCTAGTTCTGACATTAGCACCAAAGAATCCTAAATTTAGACTGTCAGATTGCCTTTGGTTGAGGTGGGGATGAGAGAGGGAAGCGAGATTAGGGGAAAAATTGTAAAATTCAAAAATAAATAAATAAATAATCCTAAGTTTAGAAATGGAAAGAACCACAGATTCTGATCCCCTTCACCTGAATACTTCAGAAGAAAGTTCTTTATAGAGCTTTCAGTGATGTCTTAAAAGAAAATAAAAGACTTCACCCTAGAGCTGGCATCTCACCAGGCATCTCAATCTCCTGTTCCAATCCTGATATAGTAGTTTAAAGTTTGCAACTGTTCATATATATATCTATATCTCTATATATATATATATAGATATATAATATATATACACATATTTATGTATATATTTATACATTTGCATCTGTATATATACATTATATTATATTTCCTTTGAGCCTTCTATCTATCCTGTGAAGTAGCTACTAGAAGTTTAGAGTCTATTTCTTCTTTTCAGGAATTTCCTTTGTGAAAACCCCCTCCACCTATGCAGAGCAGTTACTTAAGGGGGTAACATTTTAGAGTTACCTGGGTAATCGAGAGGTTGAGATACACTCTCCCATGTCACTCAGCTGCTGTATGAGAGGCAGGATTTGAACCTAAGTCTTCCTGAAGCCAAAGGCAGCATTCTGTCCTCTGCTTAAGGAAACCGAGGTTGAGAGAAAAGGAATGACTCGACAAAATTCAAGCTACTAGTTAGTGGCAGAGCCATGTCTAGATTTCAGGTCTCCTGACTCTTTTGCTCCTCCCACACCATGATGCTCCCTGTTGCACTAGTATTCGAGATCAAAACATAAGAAGCAGGAAAAAAAATTTCATATATTATTAATCTAACTTTAATTTAAAATTTAAATTTTTAAAAACATGCTGCTGGTTTTTATCATGAGTCAGGGGCTGTTACCATGGTTTGCAGGAGATGCTGATGATCCCAGGAAGGCCACATGTCTTTGGGCATCTCCCACGGTGCCCGCCCTGAGGATGGAATCAAAGTTCCCAGCTGTTAATTACATCTGGCAAAGATGCAGCAACAGCAGTAGCAGCAGGAAGCGGGTGTAAGACAGCCCCCCAAAATGTTGTAAAGTGAGGAATAATCCCGGCTTCTATCTGTGTATGTGTGTGTGTGTGTGTGTGTGTGGAGGAGGGGAGAGCAAGAGAGAGAGAGAGAGAGAGAGAGAGAGAGAGAGAGAGAGAGAGAGAGAGAGAGAGAGAGCTGCCTGCTGGTAGTGTTTCACTCAGACATGGGAGATTAAAACCATCACCTGGGCTCTCCGCTAACTCCCCCTCCGCCGCCTCAGTGGTGCAGACCCGTTTAGAATGCATGTGCCTTTCTCTTTCCAAAGCATTGTAGGATTGGCTCCCGCCTTCCATTCATGTAACCTGCGTGTGTGTGTGTGTATGTGTGTGAGTGTGTGTGCGTGTGTGTATGTGTGTGTATGTGTGTGTGTGTGTGTGTGTGTTGCTAGCTCGCCCTCTCTGTGTATGTGTGTAAGAGAGAGACGGGGGGAGGGAGGGGAAGAAGAGAAGGGAAGCTATTAAAAAAATCTACCCCGAGCCCAAGCCTCAGGATTGCAGCTGTTTCATGTGGGCCAGCAGTCCTACCAGGAACACTTCGCCGGGAGAAACCTGGACCGGCCTCTCGGGCGTGTGTCTGCGAGAGCCGGGCTTTTCCTCCGCTCCCCCGCGCCCCTCTTGTCACGGCGGAGCCCGCCCGGGAGGACGGGAGGACGGGAGCCCGGACCCCCCTGTAGTTGCCCAGTTTGGGATCGGGGCGACGAGGAGCCGGCGCGTCTGGGAGGAAGAGGGGCGCGCACACTTGGCTTCCGCCCGGCTCGCCTTTGGCCCCCGGAGCCCGCGGACACGGTAAGCCGGCCGGGCTGCGGCGGGTCGGGAAGGCGGCTTTCGTGTGCTGGCCGCCCGGCCGGGTCTGCCCGCCGGGCGCTCCCCCTCCCCGGCGCCGGGCGCCCGGCTCTCGGGCAGATCTTGAATATGGATCTGCCCCCCGCCCCCTCCATCCCCTCCCCACGCCTTTTTATGCAGCAAGGCTCTCCTGGAGCGGCTCGCCCGCTCGCTGGCGCTGCCATCCGAGGCTCCGGGCCGGCCGGGCTGCCTCCCGAGCCGGGCTCCCCGCGCAGGGTCGGCCCGGGCTCGGAAGCGGCAGCCCGGGCTCCGGAGCAGAGGGGTGGCGGGGGGAGAGCCCGGGGCTGGGGGAGTGGAGGGGGAGAGGAGTCCGGCCTCGGAGCCCCGGTCCTGCCGGAGGGACCCGGCTCCCTCTCCCTCGCAGCCTCGGGGAGAGAGCCGGGCGAGGACGGGGCTCCCAGCGGTGCAGCCGCATCCGTGGCCACCAGCCTTCCTCCCTGCGATTTCTGGGGGATCGGCTTTGGAGGACGAGGGTGGAGAAGGGAAGAGGAGAGAGGAGCCGGGGGTGAGGGTGGGACTCCCCGATTGCGTTCTCCTTCAGCTCTCGGCGCCATCCTCTCCTTACTCTGGCACCCAGCCTGTTTACATCTGCGTGGAAGTCCTGGTGGGGTTCTCGGTGGGTTCTCTGTGGAGCTTTAAGCGCTCCCCCTCTCCCCGCTTCAGCTTTAGAAAATGTGCTCTGGCTGGAAATGTGCGGATCCTGCCTCAGTTCTTTTCTTACCGCTTCTAAAATGCAGCCTGTATAAATTGGGGAACAGCGACTCAGAGGGCACTTGGCTGCGTCTGGAAGGTTGGTTCGGGAGAGAGATACTCAGGGAGAAATCTGGAAGCCCTTGGATGCGAATTCACGGAATTCAACTAGTGAGTGGTCCAGGATGCGGTGGCTTCATCTCCTCTTTGGAGCCCCGTGTGCTTCCTTTTACTCTCCCCCCCCCCCCACCGTCCTGTTCCCCTTTGGGTGATGTTGGAAAGTACTGGAAATGCGTTCATATCCAACTTTGAAAACTGGCTCCTCTCTTAGGGCAAGACTTGTAGGAGATTTCTTAAATGGCTTCATGCTGACTCGATACTTGGATAGGTCTGAAACTATTTTCAGCAACCTAAGTAAATAGCTCCCAGTGTGGAAACCTCCATCAATATGCATTGAACCCCCAGTCCTGTGTAAAATCTGGGTGTTTATATGCTGCAAGTTTGAACAAGTGAAAAAGGTCGCCATATAGATATGTGAGAAGGTAGAGGTGTAGGAAGTACTGGGGAGGGTGTGTGTGCTACACCCTAACTCTTACTTGCTGAATAGATAGGAATTATGTAAGCTTCATCTCTGATCAACAGAAATATTCAAACTCTCATATGGAACGGGACCCCTGACGATTTTCTCCACCCCCCCTTAATATAAATCAAAAAGAAACTCATAACCTCACCTAATGAGAACTGCATTTAAGGAAGGAAGGTTGTCTCTCCACAGGACCCGAAGTCCTGAGAAGGGGAATTTGAAGCTGGCACTGCCCATAGACAGCCTTCTATGAACTGGGCCTGGCAGAGCTCCTAGATCACTGTTCTAAAGATTGGGGCTGGGAGGTCTGTGAACAGTGCTTAGAGGAATAGAGTGGAAAGACAGTGTGTGTATGTGTGCTGGGGGGAGGGCTGTCAAAACTTCAAGTTTTCAAGGGATAACTCTGGAAATAGTGTTCTGGGAAAGGGGGGAGTTTGAGTTCTGCAATGGAGATCAACGATAAAGAAACCAGAGCATCGCACTCTCTCCCCTAAGCCCATTACTTTCCTCTCCCACCTTTTTCTTGAACTCAAATGCATTTCTCATGATCTGAAATTATCTCTACTATTTGGTCACCTACCTACACTTCAAATAAGCATCTGGATTCATCCTTAATATTTCACTCTGAATAAGTGGGCATGACCTTATGTGCCCAAGTGTCCAGTGGGCAAAGATAGGGCAATCATACTGATTTTCTTGACTAATTGGGGGGGGGGATAGGGGAATGACTTGATCTCCCTTCTCTTCTAGGGAACCAAAATTTCCCTCAACTCAATTTATTCCTTTGGTGCTTCTTGATCCAGCTGTCTCACCTTTGGGATCTCTGCCCAAAGACACTTTTATAGGCATGGGTAGAAAAATCACAGTAGTGGAGTATTTTGTGTTTTGTATTTCCCAACCTCCAGTGAAGAATAAGCGTCTGTATCCAGATAGTATGTTGCAGAACATTTATGTCTGGGCAAGTCATCCTGAATGTCCTGTTGCCCCCCCCCCCCCCCATTCCCTTCAACCTGCCTTATATAGGTGCCATTAGTATTTTGGCAGGTCTCGGACTGCCAGCAACTCTATCCCTTTCCCTGCCCCCCTTCTTAGATCCCAGATCCATCTAAGTCTATTACATGGTGTAGGATAAATCCTTGCTCAGTCTGCCTGTTCAGGGCCATTAGGACTTCCTGCTGCTGCCATGATCCTTAACAATGCAATGCTGAAGCCAGTACTCATGCCTCAGAAATCACTAGGTGCTCTAAGGCCATTGACCTTGGTTAAAGGTTCCCCTAACAGGACATGTTGGCTATACCTTTGCTTTCAGCCACCCAGCCCACAGCCTAGCATCTCTGCTGCTGCTGCTCAAACACCAGGGGTGTCTGCTCAAAGGCTATTTATCTGCGCTGGGGAGACTGGATTTGCTACAAGGGGGAGGAAGGGAACTGGGCCTGGAGGGAGGGAGATGCGAGATGCCAAGAATCTTGGGAGGGAAGCTTTGACTTCCGTGGAGGGTGGGGAACTCAACCTGCAACCTGTTTCTCACAGGGCTCATAGGGGCAGAGACGGGGGAGCCTCAGGGGAGGAGGCAAGAGTCCTGGCATGTTAGCAACAGAATCCCATCGAGCGCCCCCCTTTCTCTCTCTCCCCCTCTTCACCCCTCCCCACCTTTTACTTCCCTCTTACTCTTCCTCCCCCCTATCTTTTTCGTTTTTTCCCTTCCTGGGGACAGCGTTATCTGTCTCAGTGTCTCGGTATCTCGGTCTGCCTGCCAGACGGCCTGACTGTCTGTCTGTCTTGTCTCCCGAGCCGATCTATGTCTGAGTTCCTTTCCTTCCCTCACTCCCTCCCTCTCTGTCTCTCTCTGTCGCTCTCTGTCTCTCTGTCTCTCTCTCTGTCTCTCTCTGTCTCTCTCTCTCTGTCTCTCTCTCTGTCTCTGTCTCTCTGTCTCTGTCTCTCTGTCTCTCTGTCTGTCTCTCTGTCTCTCTCTGTCTCTCTCTGTCTCTGTCTGTCTCTGTCTCTCTGTCTCTCTCTCTCTCTCTGTCTCTCTCTCTCTCTCTCTCTCTCTCTCTCAGTCTGGTTGAGATCCGCTCTTTGCTTGCTTGCTTGAACAGTACTCGGTCAGCAGTTGGCTTCCGTTTCGAGCTGGGTGTTGGGGGTGGTGGAGCGAGAGTGCGGTGGGGGTGAGG
Organism: Macrotis lagotis; assembly: GCF_037893015.1. Taxonomy (NCBI): domain Eukaryota; kingdom Metazoa; phylum Chordata; class Mammalia; order Peramelemorphia; family Peramelidae; genus Macrotis; species Macrotis lagotis. Next base: position 806,799,081 of record NC_133658.1, on the reverse strand, counting down.
TGGGTGGAGCTTTGGGTTCAAAAGCCGGGGAGCCCAAAGGGAAGAAACTGAATCGAGATTGATCTCGGGCTGTGAGACTGGTCCCAGGACACTCCTCCCTCTTTCCTAGGTCTGAGCAGAGCTTCGGAGATTTAACCCCTGGCTGAATCATACATCCACCCCACCCCCCACCCATCACCCCCCAACTTTGTTCCCTTCTACCCTCAAGCAACTTAGGGGAGAGTAGCATCGTAGATAGGAATGGGAACACGTTGCGTATTAAATGTATCTGCGGTTGTGGTTCCCCCCCTTCTTTGGGTGATTGTGTGTGTAGGAAGAGAGGAGGAGGACAGAGGCTAGAGGACTGGAATATTGTTTTCTTTCCAGCTAGTTGCTTTCATTTTCCTGAGAATAAAGAAAGAACTGAGAAAAAGCTATCTTTTTTTTTTTTCCCCGGGAAGGGTGATGATGGAAAGGGAGTTGAAATGTCTGTCTAGTATGTGGAGTTACCTGTTTGAGTTTATTCTCTGCTTTCCTGGGGCTGAGAACTGACAGAAATGTGTGGTGACTGTCCATAAATGTTTAAGGTAGGACAAAAATTATTGCCTTTTTTAAAAAAAAATCCAGTTATTTAAAGAGGGAAATATTCACTCTGAATGGAGGGGAGGTCCTCACATTGTTTAGATTTGTATGTGTCCTTGGGAAGATGATCAATACCAAGAGGCTTTTTTGTTCACGTGTAGTTATGCAAAGTTTCTGTCCCCTTTTGTCATAGGTGAGAGCAAAAATAGGGACAAAGGGACAAAGAATTTCACTTTAGAAGATCTAAATTCAAATCCAGCTGTGTCACTTGATTGGACCCAAAATTTCACGTCTTGGTAGAAAGGGGAAAATATTTGTACCTCCTTCCTAACAGGCTTAGTGGTAAGAAAGTATTTTGTCAACTGTAAAGGGCTATATAAATATTAATAATAGCTAACATTTATGTAGTGTTTTAAGGTTTGCCAGGTTCTTTGCATATATCATCTCATTTGATCCTCATATCAATCCTGTGAAGTAGGGACTATTGTTAACCTCATTTTAGCTTTTTGGAGAAAACAGTATGAAAGGAGTTAAATGACATGCAAAATTTGAACTGGAAGCTTCCTAAAAGTTCAAATCCAGCTCTATCCACCAGGGCTACCTAATCTCCTGCTGTAAAATATATTTCCACTTCTAAGGACCCATAATTTCATCAGTAAGGTTACCCTCCCCCCCACACACTTCAAGTGGGATTCAGATTACATTTCCCTTCATATTTTAGTAGAAATTCCTTCCAAGTCCCTGCAGCTGCCAAACTCATCACCTGGGGGCCAAATGTCTAATAAGCCTCTTGGAACTTAGGCTGGTCCTCAGAGGATAGATAAAGACCACATTCCAAAACTAACCTGGATGCCTTTCCAAGATGGTAGAATCTATCCAAGCCTGTGACCTGCTAGTAGGAACTGTGAGATGACTTGATAGAGGGTATACTGCATATGTAAATAAATATGTATACATATTCAAGAAAACACATGTGTATGTGTGGACAGCTAGGTGGCACAGTTGATAAATTGTCAGGCTGGAGTAAGGAAGACATCTTCTTGAGTTCAAATGCATGGATTAGCTGTGTGATCCTGGGCAAGCCACTTAACTCATTTTGCCTTAGTTTCCTCATCTGTAAAATGAGTTAGAGAAAGAAATGGAAAATAACTTCAGGATGCATATTTGCCCAGAAAACTCCAAATGGGCTCACAAAGAGTCAATACTGAAAGGACTGAAAAGTAAACTCTGTGTGTGTGTGTGTGTGTGTGTGTCTGAGTGTGTAAGTGTGTCTTTAGACTTGTGATGGAGAGGCAGGATGGCACACTGGCAATGCAATCAGACAATGGTAGATTCAATCCTGATACTTTTTAATCATTATTTTCTTGATCAAGTAACTTAACCTCCTGAGGCCTACCTGTCTTGATCTGAAGATGAAGTTGAACTAGAAGAAAGGTTCCTTCCAACTCTAGATCCTTTGAGTTATAATCCTAAAAGTTCATCCAGGAAGGGATTTCCCAGTATGGGAAGTTCTTGGCTACACAATCAGTAATCTACAATTCAAGTGCTTTGGAGAATTGTCTGAGACATTAAAAAAGTTAAGAGTTTCTGGCTGCTAGGTGGCTAGCAGATAAAGCACCGACCCTGGAGTCAGGAGCACCTGGGTTCAAATCTGGTCTCAGATATCTAATAATTACCTAGCTGTGTGGCCTTGGGCAAGCCACTTAACCCCGTTTGTCTTGCAAAAAAAAAAAAAGTTGAGTTCCCTCTGGCTAGCATGAGAAGGAGGATTTGAGCTAGTCTTTTTTTTTTTTTTTTGGTCTTCAAGGCCAACCCTTTTTTTTTCCATATTGCAGGTTGTACATATTATAACTTTATTGCTAAGTCATTTCAGTCATTTCTGACTCTTTGCTACCCCATTTAGCATTTTTTGGACCAAGACAATAAAGTAGCTTGCTATTTCATTTTATAGATGAGGAAACTGAGACAAACAGGGTTAAGTGACTTGCCCAGTGTCACGCAACTAATACATGTCTGAGTCTTCCTGACTCCAGGGTAAGAGGGCTCTATGCATTTTACCATTATAGTATTAGCAATAAACTATTATGTTAGTGGCCTTTTCCTAGACTTTCTACCTCTAATTCTTTGAAGGGAGGGTAAATTGGTGGGGATAAAAGTATTGTCTTGTTAGAGAGGCTTATAACCCTAGGCATGGAATATTTTATTTTCTTGGATCTCCATGAATAGCAGAAGGTTTAGTGGCTCTCTTGCAGGCCAGGAGAGCACAGTATTTTCCTGATGGTTATAAAGTCCCTTCTCCCTAAGTTGTGGCATGACATGAGACAATAATCAAATGAAAACACTGCTTTATTTCCTGCCTATTTACCAACAAACTTGGAAAGGATACTTAGAATTTTTAGAAAGAATTCTCTTTGCTCCTCTGCAGAGGTTTATTTCTACTTTGGTTAGAATTTTGATCCTGCCTGTTTCTCTATCCAAAAAGCCACCTCCAGGTCCTGGAGCATAGCTATCATCTTATGTAAACTGAGGTCCAGAGTCAAACTTACCCATTTTGAGGGTGAGATGGTTTGAACTTTGAGGAGCAAGTAGCAGACCAGGTCACTGCAATAAACAGATCCAAACAGTCCTTCAAACATCCTTTAAGTGGTGAGAAAGAGATTAAATGAAGAACAGCCTTTCCCAAAGATCCTTCTTCCCCTTAAAAAAAATGACCATAGTACCTATTTGTTTCCATGCCTCCTTAAGTTGACCTAGTGCTTCCTCAGTCTTTTGCAATGGGGAATTTTTTTTTTTGCAATATTAGAATCAGAGAATTTAGATACTCAATGGACCTTAGAGAGATCAGCTATGTGCCTGACTTTTTTAGGAAACTCTCTCCCAGAGAGAGGAAGAGATTTGCTCTGGATCAAGTAATGTCAAAGAGAAGAACCCAACCTCCTGAGCCTTAAGGCTCATGAGTTGTACTTGAGCACATCTTCTTACCACCTTGGCATCAATTTCCTCTCTCTGAAATGAAAGGAGGTGATCTCTTTGGTTCTGTATGACTTCTATGCTTTCATGATCCAAAGCAAGGGGTTATTCACCAGGGGTGAGAGAGATAGTTTTTGTTTATGTTTTGTTCTTAATATTTTGATAAGTATTTCAATATTGTCAGCAAGTCAACAAAAATTCATTTAGTGTTTAACTAGGTGCCAGTTACTGTGGATAAGCTTTGGGAACACAGATACAAACAAAAAGATAATGACCATCCTCAAAGAGATGATATTCAAAATGTAGTGGGGAAGAAATCACAGAAAAGGAAAAAAAAAGGTAAGGAGAGAAGGGAAAATGAAGGTTTCCAGGTACGGTATCATAGAGAAAGTCTTGGAGGAGAGTTAGGTGAAAAAACTGGAGACAATGAAAACATGGGTGGCCTGAGCAACTTTCTTAAAATAGATATTCTGAAAGTTCAGGGTTAGAGGGAGCTTTCCAGGATACAATGGTTTGGAAGGGAATTAGAGAACAAATCTGAGAGGAAAATTAGGAGTAAAGCCTAGAGAGGAAGGAAGAATATAACGGACTTCCTTATATTTCTATAGATTTCATTTCTGCATTAAAAAACATTATTCTGAGAAAGAGTCCATAGTCAAAGGGATCCTTGACCCCTAAGAGGTTGAAATCTCCTGTTATAAACTCTCCTTCCTTTCTCACTTCACCATTCCTTGTCTTTACAATTGTTTCCTTCTTGGATAGGTGCTTGTTTTACCAGCAAATAAGCCTTTTCTCGTAGTCAGCTCAGTAAACACCCTCTCCCTCCTGTGTCCATCTCTGCCATAAATCTCCAAGTGAAACAATAGAACAATGGGTTTGAAATCCCCGTCCTTGGGGACTTGGGTCCAAGAGCCTACAAGGTGTAAATCAACGTCAATTCAGATTTAAAGACTGAGTGTTACCTTCCCAGTTACATGGTCTATCAGTGGAGCTCATTGTAACTAAAAGCTCAAATACTCTGTCTCCACTGGGAACTGACAGATTGGCATATCTAGGCACTCTGACAGCCACACGTGCACCACTGGCCAGGAAACAGGCAATCATGGACCTCCAGTCAATAGATTTTCAGAAGGGAAGATTTCTAATGTGATGTTTTAAAACTATGTACACGTTTAGTGTAAATGTATGTGTGCATGTGTGTATATACATATCCATTTATATCTTGATATATACATATCGTTATATTTTATGTGGAGAGAGAGAGAGACTCACTAAGATTGTACATCACAAATGAGTCGCTGATTTGCATTAGTGGAAGGCGATACCAGACTGAAAGTCCCTAAACTCATGAAGTCACAGGTCTAGACCCCTTTTTCCCCACAGTATTCACAGTATTTCTCTCTCTCTCTCTCTCTCTCTCTCTCTCTCTCTCTCTCTCTCTCTCTCTCCCTTTTCTCTCCTGATGCATAGATGTGTAAATATGTAGTACATGAAAACATGTAGTACCATAGCACATATTTATTATGTACATATGACATATGTATATACCTTAAGTATTGCAAAGTGCTTAACAAATATTTTATCATTTGATCCTTACAATGACCCAAGGAGGTGTGTTTTATTATTCCCTCTTTTTAAAGATGAAGGAATTGAGGCTGATGAAAATTAAATACTGTATGTAATATGTACTTGTTTATATATTTGTTTCTTTTTCCATTGACATATATTGTTTTCAAAATAGAACAAATTCTGCCCTTGACCTCAGGGCTCTTTAGGAGAGATCATAACCAGATTGTTGTCCTCTGCTCTGATCAGACCCCATCTGAAATATTACATCTAGTTCTGGATCCCACACCTGAAAAGATCATTGATGAGTTTGACTTATAGAGTGGTGGGAGAACAGGTTTGTGAGTGAACTAGAAACTGTTTTCTCTGGATGGATTGAAGGGATTGGACATGTATAATCTAAGGAAAATAGACTCAAGGATGGAAGGAAAGAAGGAAAGGAGGAAAGGGGAGGAATCATGAGATCTATCTTCAAATATTTGAATAGTTGCTATTTGGAAGCAGCAGCAGCCTTGCTTAGCCCCAGAGGGATGAGCTCAGACTAGGGCATGGAAGTAACCAGGAGACAAATTGAAGCTTGAAATAAGGGAAATCAAATTCTTAATGGATAATATTAAAAGTGGATTAGGTCTTCCCAGGAGGTGGCAGGTTCCCTGTAATGGGAGTTTTTAAAAACCATCTGAAGGACCATTTGTTGGCACTTCAAGTTAGGGCTTGGGGCTCTGTGATTCTTGTGATTCTTGAAAGTTCTCTCAGCTCTGAAAAATATGTGGTTCTACTTGAAATCTTCATTTGTTCATTCAGTTACTCATGCAAAAAAAATTATTATTAAATCACCATGCTAGGTACCAGAGTCTAATAAAGTTACTAAACTATCGTTGTTCCTTGGTATCTTCCTCCTTGCCCCCCTCCATTCTTGCCATGTTGAAGTCTCATGTTTCTCAGGAAATTTGGCAGCTTATAAAGACACACCTAATAGGAAGAATTCCTATGTTTTGTTGTACAGATTTCACTCAATCAATAAACATTTATTAAGTGACTACTATGAACCACACTAGAAATTCAACTGGAAATCTATGGATAAGGGTTTTTGTGCCAACCTCCTGGACCCTCGTTGTTGAGGCCTCATTTTAAAAGTTGGAGAAATTGAACTTTGATCCATCAACCCATGGCCTAACTGAGACAGAGGGAAAATTTTCTTTGGTTTCATTCATTCATTCATTCATTCATTCATTCATTCATTCATTCATCTATTTATTTGCTTGCTTGCTCATTTATTTTCATTCATTTATTCTATTATTACTTATTTGCTTGCTTGCTTATTTCTATTCATTTACTTATTTGTTTGCTTGCTTGCTCATTTATTTTCATTCATTCATTTATATTTTGTCTGTTTGTTTGTCTTCCTTCTCCCAGCATCAGATTTCCAAGAAAAAGTGAGGATTTTATTTCTAAGTTTTGACTTGTCTTTATTAAAAATACAGATAAATTTAAAAGGAAGAAAAAGAAATCAGTTCAACCAGTGGGAGAAGCTATACTCCAGTTTATTAAGGTGGATGGATTTTCATTCATTCACTCCATTCATTTATTCTACAGATAGCTATAAACAGCATTTCTGTATGCAAGACCCTGGGGTTGATACAAGGGCTACAAAGATAGATGTCACTGCAGATTCTGCTCTGAAAGCGTTTAAAACTAATGGAGTGGCAGGAGTATAGACAGAAAATTCATTTCCACAAGTATTTATTAAACACCTGAAATGTGTGAGTTACTATGCTAGGTGCTAGATAAAAAATGCAGTACGTGCCCCCAAGGGGTTTCAACTTACAGGGTGAAAGCAACAGGATGCATTTATGCAAATATAAATATATTTCTATAGGAATATTTGGAATTTGGGATTCCAAGAAGTGGCACTGAAAAGGGAGAGCATTCTAGACACTGGAGTACAGCCTATGCAAAAATGCTGAGACAGATGATGGCATGTTGAATTTTGGGGAACAGTAAGCTGCTGGTTTTGTGAAAGGGAATGTCTGACAAGAGAGGCTGGAGTCTGTAAGATGCAAGGGAAAGGTCCAGGGAAAGTGCCAGGACAGATTTGAAGAAGGAAAGATTATTTTTGCTGGGGAGTGGGATTGAAGGCCATTAGGAAGAGTTTTTATTAAGGAAGTGAAACCTGAACTGGGACTTAAAAGAAGGAGATGGAGATGGGAATTAAGGGACTATTTCTTCCAGGCAAGGACAAAATTCAAAGACTGGAGACAACAAGACAAGGTGAAGAAAAGAACTTTTATTTTGTAAGAAATGTTGAGAATGGGGCAGCTAGGTGGTGTAGTGGATAGAGCATTGACCCTGGAGTCAGGAGGACCTAAGATCAAATATGACTTCAGTCACTTAATAATTGCCTAGTTGTGTGACCTTGAGCAAGTCACTTAAACCCTAGTGCCTTAAATAAATGTAAAAAAATTCAAAAAAAATTTTCAGAATATAAAGAAGTACACCCTTTGCAGAGGCCTTGATTGCCAGAAATAGGCATTTTTGCTATTATTGTTGTTGATGTTATTCCAAGGCAACTGGGGAACATCGAATGTTTTGATTAGTGAAAGGGCATGATCAGAATAGTGCATTAGGAAGTCTGAGGAGGAAAAAGAATGGAGAGAGTAAGACTGATTAAGAGGATCTTTTTTAAAAAATGAGAAGAACCAAGGTCTGAATGAGAATAGTTGAAGAAGGAATATCAGAAAGAAAGGTCTGGAGCATGAGATCTCAGGGGATATCTCTCTCCAGATTTTTTAATTCTGTATTTCTAGGAAATTAGCTTTATTTGGGACTCTCTATGGATTGGTCCATGTCAGTGGGTTCTGATCTTACTGACTTCCATAACCCCTTCTTTTTTTTTTAGGCTCTTTTTTTTTTAGTTTTTGCAAGGCAATGGGGTTAAGTGGCTTGCCCAAGGCCACACAGCAGGGTAATTATTAAGTGTCTGAGGCCACATTTGAATGTACTCCTGGACTCTAGGGACCATGCTCTATCCACTGCACCACCTACCTGCCCCATCATGGCCCCTTCTTAACAGAGACTAAATAAACTATGCTTTATCACTCAGGAGTGAAATTGGAACTCACATTTTCACAACACTTCATAGTTTATAAAATATTCTCAACACATCTCTAGTAGATTAAAGCAGCAAGAGGTAAGGGAGATCTGACTTGGAATCCAGTCTCAGACACTTTCTATCTTTGTGACCTGGGTTAGTCACTTAACTTCTGTCTGCCTCCATTTCCTTATCTGTAAAATGGAATAGTAATAAATAAATAAATAATAAATGGAATAGTTAATAGAAAGATTGAATAAGTCAAAAACTGGAAAACCCTTAGCATAGTGTCTAGCACTATGAAGATGATAATGATGATAATGATGATGATGGTAAGTAGGTGGCTTTGTAATAAGTGTGTTCAAACTGGAGGGAGGAAGATCTAAATTTAAATTCTGCTTCAAATATTTGACTGTATGACCTGTGAGCAAGTCATTTAATATTTTTCTGCCTCAGTTCCTTTATCTGTAAAATGGGACTTTAATGAAGATTAGTTAATATGCAAAGCATGTTTCAGATCTTAAGGCTCATATAAATGCTATCTGTTTTGTTATGATTTATAATATTATTGATATTTTACTAACTTTTAATAGCTAGCATTTATAGACTACTTTAAGGATTGCAAAGCCCTGATTTCTTTCACAGCTCAGCTAAAATCTCACTTTTTACAAAGAGCCTCTCCCATGCTCTTTACCTCTAGTGCTTTTCCCCTATTGATGATCTCCAATATATTCTGTCTATAACTTCTCCATAATAGGTGTTTGCATTACACCTGAGCCCCAGTATTATATGAGCTCCATGAGAGTAGGATCTTTGGCTTTTTAAAATTTGGGGGGGGGGTTCCCTAGAGTTTAGCTCAATGTATGACACATGACAGGTAAATGTTTCTTGACTGATAAATATCCTATTATTTTATCATCACAATAACCATAGGAGGTAAATGTGATTATAATTTCAATTTTATAAAGATAGGGAAACTGAATCAGACTGTGACTTGCCCACAGTCACACGCATGTCTGAGACTGGACTTGAACTCAGGTCCTTCTGACTCCAGGTCCAGCCCACTGTCCACTTTGTCACCTACTGAAGCATCTCTAGTTTCCTTCAAAGCTCAGTTCAATATTCAGTGGAGAACCTTTCCTTAACTCCCTCAATTGCTAGTGTTTTCCTCTACCCACTGTACCTTGTAAATATTTGTTTTGTAAAGACTTACACATGTACATGTTGTCTCTCTGGACACATTCAAAATTCTTTGAGGTCAGAGATTATTTCATTTTTGTTTGTGTGCTCTACCGCAGTCTGGCATATAGCAGGCACATAGCTAAAAGGGACCTTGGAGGTTATCTAGTACACCCCCCATAAGTTTATAGAGAAAGAAACTGAGACAGAGAGAGTTTAAGTGACCTACTGGAGGTCTAAGGAAGGAAGGAGGGGAAAAAGGAAAAGAAAAAGAAATGAAGAAAGAAAAGGAGGGGAAGGAAAGAAGAAAGAAAAGGAAAGAAGGAAGGGGAGGAAAGGATGGAAGGAAAAATAAAAGAGTGAAAGAAAAAAGGGAGGAAGGAAGAAAAAATGAAATGGAGAGAGAGAAGGATGGGAAGAAAAGAAGGAAATAAAGACAGAAAGATAAGGAAGAGAAAGAAAGAGAAAGAAAGAAAGGGAAAAAAGAGACCAAGAAAGACAGGGGCAGCTAGGTGGCACAGTGGATAGAGCACCATCCTTGGAATTAGGAGGACCTGAGTTCAAATTTGGCATTAGACACTTAATAATTACTTAGCTGTATGACCTTGAACAAGTCACTTAACCCCAATGCCTTGCAAAAAACAAAAAGGAAAAAAGAAACAAAGAAAGAAGGAAGGGAGAGAAAGAAAGGAGGGGAAAAGGAAGAGAAAAAGAAATGGAGAAAGAAAAGGAGGGAAAAGAAGGAATGAAGGAAGAGAGACAAAGAGAAAGAAAGGATGAAAGGAAGAAATTGAAAGAGGAAGGGAAAGAAAAAATGAAGGGAGGAAATGGAGAGATAAAAAATGGTGAGGAAGAAATGAAGGTAGGAGGAGAAGAAAAAAGAAAGAAGGAAGAAAAAGGAGAAAGGAAAGGAAAGAGAGAGATTGGTGACACTACTCTCTTTCACCCCTATACCTAATATTTGACTTTGTTGGGCAGAAGAGATATTGGGAATTGTATTCATATCTTCTAAAGGAGAAGAGGGCAGGTGAAATATTTAACTAATGAAATTCACTGATGTCCCTGATAAAACAAATAAACCTTTTAAAAATGTTTTTGTAGGGTGAGGTTGGTAAAGGGAAGGAAAAACTTGTGGTTTCAATAAGATGGGGAAACTACTGAGGGAAACTGTCTACAAATCAATCAATTAATCACCAAGCATGTGTCAAACACCCTGACTGTGCCAGACCCTGTGCTACAGGATACAAACTTATATGAGATCTTTAAGCCTGACCATTCCACTCATTAGTCTTAGAAAATTGCCTGGGCCACTGACAAGCTGAGTGATTTGCCCAAAGTCCTTTGGCCTGTGTATATAAGAAGGGGTCTCTAGATACTGGTCTTTCTGACTTCAAGGTTGATTTTTCTTCTCTTTATAATGCTACTTAAGTCTCTTGGGTTCTTTAAAGAAAAAAAAATCTTTGGAGAAAATCTTTGTTGATTTTTAAATACATTTTTAAATACATGACTCCTGGGAAAGCTGGAAACAAAGGATTTCAATTAATAATTGAATCGTCCTGAGCAAGTAACTTCCCCTCTCTTTGCCTCTGTTTTCCTATCTGTAAAATTAAGGGACTGAATTCATTGGTCTCTAAAATCACTTCCAGATGACACATTCTCTTTGCCAGTGGTATATGTATTGAAGCCCCTTCAAATTCTAACATTGAGACAGTGTGATATAGTAAGTACTCAGACCAGGAGTGAGGAAAATCTCACTCCAATCCTGCCTCTGACATCTACTGTTTGATCTTGGGTAGGTCAGCTACCTTTCCTGAGCCTCAGTTTTCTCTTCTGTAAAATGAGGGGGTTCGGTGAAAAAGTGTCTACAGTTCCTTCCAGAGCTAAATCTAAGATCGAATTATATCATGTACTAATAGACTACTCTTGACTGTCCTTTCCAAATCTGATGTTCTATGTTATGTGGTCTGACAGTTTTTCTTTTAAAATATCTTCCAGCTTGAGAATTCTATATTCAATTTTTCTTCTTTGAATTCTTAGGGGAGAGTTCCTCTGGTTTTCAAAGAGTTAATGGTTGCAAAGTAAGTTTATTCCATTCTTTCTCATGTTTAAAATAATTTCTCTCCTTTGATGTGTGTCTCCACACTTTTCAGTAGGGCTTTTCTTCTTCCTGCCTCATCAGTGGGAGGTGCTAGGGAGAAATGTGAGATCCTGGCCCTGCCTGGACCTCTCAGTCCATCTTCCTGTGAGCCTCAGCTCTGAGTCATCACCACGCCTCACCTCCTGGGTTGCTCCTTCCAGGGAAGATACTTGCTTTGAATTCGATAATAGTCCCTGTGCTGGGTGAGAAAGGGGAAAGGCGTTGTTGGTCACACTCTAGGGAATGAGTAGGAGTTTCCAACTCAGATCTGTACTACTTTTTGCCATCCTTGGGCTGAACTAATCTTATGGACTTTCTTTGATTTAACCACCAAAGCTTTGACCAGATCCCCAGAATCTTTTACCCAAGAGTTTTCTGCTTCCTGGGCATGATGTGTTAGATCCTAACCCTGCCTCTTTCTCTGTCATGATCTTCTACCTAACTTGCCCTAAGACAGGGAATTTGGTGACTTCTCTTGCATAGTTTTTTCAAATTCTCCTCCTATAGAAACAACACGGAGCAATTTAATGGTAGAGGACCCAACTCTTGACACTGACTACAAGTCATTTAACCTCTCTGAAGTCTCAGTGTGCTCATGAGGTATAACAGGTCCTCAAATGAATATTTCCTTATCTATATTTTCTTTCCTCTTCAGCATGCTGCATCACTCCTACTGTGGACATAACACAAAAGGACACAGATCTTTGACCTTTGGGTGGGTTGTCTCTTTCCTGAGTTTCTTTAGAAACTAGTGTTCTATACTTGTTTAGTCCTAAAGTGTCCCTTCTTCAGTCCTAATGTATTCCTCCTTCCTGACATCGAGAAAATTTGAGGAAGGTCCCTGGCCCATTGAGTGGATCGTTTATGAACAAGAATCACACAGGATAAACAGGGATGGGGGAGATGCTGGATGTGTCTTGGGAAGAAACATCTACGGCAAAGAGACCACAAATATACTTTGGGCCAACTGGATCATTCATTCTACCAAGCAAGTCCTATGCATGAGTAAACATAGCATTTCATATTCCTTGTGTATGCTTATTCTTACTTGTATATTTACTATGCTCAACTTTGGGCACCACATTTTAAGAAGGATCAACTTGTGCAGAATATGCCAGGCATGTCCACACACACTTCCATACTTATTACCATTGGTGTTCTCTTCTTTCTATCCCTTCCCCTCAGGAAAAGAAATCAAGGGACACCCAGAATGCTCTTTTAGAAATATCCATGACAAAGGCACTAATAAATCTTTATGCAGGGGATTAGTTGAATGCCCAGGGACTGGAGACCATGCCAGAGACAGACCAGTTAAAGAACTGAGGATGTTTAATCTGCAGAGAAAAGGCCTTAGTGGGCGGGGGGGGGGTGACCTGTGTCTTCAGCTATTTGAGACTTAACACGGAAGCTGGCTTAGACTTTTTTCATTTGGCCCTAGAAGGGAGAACTAGATAGAATGAATGGAAGTTACCCAGTAGTAGTTAGTCAATCAAGTCACATCACATTTATTAAGCCCCTACTATGTATCAGGTACTCAAAGAAAGAAAAAAGTCCTTGCCCTCAAGGTGCTCACAGTCCAAAGAAAGTAGAAAGCAGAATTGCCTAATGGTTAGAGTCTTGAATTTGGCATCAGTAAATACTGGGTTTGAATCCTCCCTCTCATACTTACTAGCAGCTAGATGGCTTTGGGAAACTGATTTTTTCATTCTGTTTCTTCATCTCTAAAATGAAGGCAATAATACCTGTTATACCTTCGTCACAGAGTTGTGAAGTTCAAATGAGGCTACGTTTTGAAAAAAAAGACTTGGAAAACATTAAAGCACTAGTAGAATGTTCTTTTATTTTTATTTATCATAGTACCAGACATCCCAAAGTGAAGTGGATTGCATTGGGAGGCAGTGATTATCAGATACTGTAAATGTTCAGTCACAGGCTGGAGGGCTACCCATTAAAGAGGACGTAGTCAGGATTCCTGTTCTCTAGTGCTTTCTGAGGTCCCTTGCTTCTATGATAGCATTTCTGGGTATGTTTTCTTCTTCTTTCTAATCAGTAAGCTTCTTTATTTATCTGAGAGCTCCTTCAGCCCAGTGCATTACATGGAGTAGCAACTTAATAGATGTTTGTCGAATGAATGAGGGAACCTACTTTAAGGAATGGAGACAAGCTGCATTTTTAATTACTGATGTCCTTTTCATACAAACAATTAATATGCATAAGTGCTTTCAAACCATTTGTTCTCTTAGGATGGTTAAACATGTCCCCTCCTGTCTTGTTTATGTTATTAATTTGCTTAGCAAACAGTTTCTCCAGAGCAAGAGTGAAGGTAAACTCCAGCCCAGCCCAGGTCAGATGAGCAAACATTCTGAATTAGGTGGATCTAAATTAATGAGGGTTTACTGTGACAGGAAATGTTTCCAGTTCAAGGTTGGATGGAGAAAACTACTTTTTAACAAAACCTTTGCTGGCCTGATAGAGCGTTAGTTGTTTTAACATTTTATTAACGTACAATTATTCGGCAAGCTTTTCAGCATCAAAGCCTTTTACAAACATTAATTAGCTGATCCTCACATCACCCCCATATGGCAGCTAAGTATCATTAACCCTATATTTGAGAAAACAAACAGACACAGAGAAATGGGAAAAAAAAAAGGAGGGAAGGGCTTAGAGCTAGCTAGGCCATGGATGCCAGAGGGAAGACTTGATCAGAATCCGGCTTCTACATTGAGGTCCCTACTTTTAGTCTATGGTGTATAGAAATCTGTTTACTCTCATCTTGTAATGATGCTAAATTAAGTCCAAGTTTCTAGACTCACAGAGCATCATTTGCCAAGGAGGTCTATCCATCTTCATTGTTTGGGAGGTAGTGTTGGTGCAATGGAAAGAGGGCCAGGTCATTTTAACATATGAATAAACTGAGGTAAACCGAGTTAAGTGAGTTGCCCAGGGTCACACAGCCAAATAAGCTTCTGAAGCCAGATTTGAACTCATGAAGATGAGTCTTTCTGATGGAACTCTGTCCACTCTGTCACCTAGATGTCCTTGTAGAGCATGCCTCAAAAGGGATATTTTGAATGAGTAAATGTATATTGTGTGCTTTGCCAGTTTAAAAGTATTCTACAATATAATGGTGCTGTATAATAAAAATGCTATCTAATGAAATTGCAGTTCTCACATTATATATTCTAAATTCCCTTCTGTCTGTGACATTCTATGTTCTGTGTTTCTTTAAGATTTTTTTAGCTCTTCTAATCTGGGGTCTCCTCCAGATCTAACATTTCATAACCTGCCTTTCCCACCCATCATGCTCCTTCAGAGAGCCCCAGGCTTTTAGTGCTTAGGGGAGAGTAAAATCCTCACATGAAAATATGCTTACATTTGTTTGACCCATTTTTATTCATTTTGTAGCCCTGTGTACATGTCTGGGGCTACAGCAACATTAAACATTCATACTGTATCATTCAGTCCATCCCCCTCATAAGGTGGGAAGGATTTCCATGTAGTAGATGTAACATTTGATCTTAGCCAGTTGTCCTGCAAAATATGCCTTGAATTGTCAGCTGTTTTCAGATGTTAATGCCAACAACTGTCAAGAAAATGGCCCACCTGTATTATTTGTTTTTTGCATGATTTTACATCTTTTGCCTGATGAATGTTTGGTTCACAAAGTCTCCTTTTTTTAAAAATTTTGTCCTTATCCTGAAATTACCTGGAATTCAACCTCTTTTCAGATGCCCTTTGAACTCCATCTAGCCCTTCTCCTACAATGAGAGAACCCTATAATAACTCATACTGACATTGCACATTAATTTACAAAAGACTTTCTTCATTTCTTCACAGATCATATATGATATTAGACAATCAATCAGTAAGGTTTAATAACTCATATGCTAACAACCCAATTCCTATCCTCAAAAGGAGTTTGCATTCTATATCAGGAAACAACATGTATACATAACATATAAGCATATACAAAAAAGGCAAATATAGCAATAGGTGATATTTACATAGTGTTTTAAGACCTATTGATCATATCTTTATAATATCTCTTATACACTTTTTTCTCTTCTCTAAAGTTGCTACTACCCTGTTGCAATCTCTTATCATTTTACTACTCATGTACCATTGGGACCATCTCCATCATCCTGATCCTTATCTGGCCACTGGACCCAGAGAAAAAGTGAGTCTGATGACCTTGCTCAGCAATCCCTCACTCAAATCCAGTTCACCTGCTTGTCATGGCATCACCTCCCTGATGTCATGGTCTTCTTTGAGAACAAAGGACAAACAATAACAACCCATCCAATTCAATAGCCATTTGGTTGGTCTTCTTGCCTAAAATATTTCCCTATTGAACAATGATAAGTAACATTTATATAGTGCTCCAGGAACTAGTCTAAGAACTTTACAATCATTATTGGGCCTTACAATAACACTACAGCAGATAGTGGTGAGAGAAATGCTTATTAATATCCAATGATTTGATGGGATCCAGAGTTCCCCCCCCCTTTTTTTAAAAATTCAGTCCCTGAAGATTGAATTACCTTAGTCTTCAATAGGGTCAGACCCACCCAATCTTACAAAGTTTTTAATCTAAGATAGAGAAGTCCATTGTGTTCTACAAAGGTTTGGGTGGGGATACATTCTTTCAATAGTTTCCAAGGTTGGGAAATTTTGTAGTAAATGGACAAAATCAAAGTTCAGTACAATAGGTCCAGGCCCTCATTGTAATATTCAAGCCCACATTTCTTGTTAACCAATAGAGTTGTTTGCCACCCTCTGGAACACCAACTTTTCCAAGAGTATATAAACTGTGACTCCCCCAGCCATGAAGATCTTTGGCATTAGAGGGTATCACTGACCTCTTTTTGTTAATAAAATGTGAGAATTATTCATAAAATGATTAATTACCCAAAATTATGTCTCTCAAACTTTTTTAAATATTAAAGGTACTTGGCTAAGGTTACACAGCTACTAGGTATCTGACATGTATATTAACTCATTATTTTTGGACACCTTGTCCCAGCATTCTCTATACATTGAATCAGTTCAATTTTCAAACAACTATCAGAGTAGTGGTCTAACCATTTTCTGCTCTACTTTATTTGCCATTCAATCAACTCAAATAGCCCCTATGTGAGGCTTTAAATCCTTTCATAATCTGACCCCTTCCCAGAAGACTTTCCCAGTCTGCTGATACTTTTATTTCTCTTACTCCATGCCTCATCATGTACCCCTCTGATCCAGTGACATTGGACTCCTGGATGTTCTTCTTGCAAGACATTCCATCTACCCACTCAAAGCATTTCCACTAATTCTTTCCCATGCTGGAATGTTCTCCCTCCTTGTCTGGCTTCCCTGGCTTCCTTCAAGTCTTATCTAAAATTCTGCTTTATGCAAGAAGATTTTACGGATTCTCCTTAATGCTATTGCCTTCTTTCCTATTTTTCTCATACATATCTTGTTTGTACATTATTCTTCAGTTGTTTTTCAGTCATGTCTGACTCTGCATGACCCCTTTTAAGGTTTTCTTAGCCAAAAGTAGTTTACCATTTCCTTCTCCAGCTCATTTTACAGATGAGGAAACCGAGGCAAACAAGGTTAAGTGATTTCCCCAGGGTTTCCCAACTAGTAAGTATGTGAGGACAGATTTGAACTCAGGAAGGGGAATCTTCCTGACTCTAGACCTTGGGCTCTATCCATTGTGCCACCTAGCTATCCTGTTGGTATATTATCTTCCCCATTAAATTGTGATCTCCTTAAGAGAGGCTATGTTTTGTCTGTCTTTCTGTCTCCCAGTCTAACTCACTGTCTGACTTACATAATAAGAGCTTAATAAATACTTGGTGAAAACTTATAAAGTGCTTTGCATGCATTATTTCATTGGATGACCCCTGTTTAACACCTGAGAAAAATGAGACACAGAGAGATTAAATACAGGCTCACACAATGCACTAAGTACTGGAGGTCAGAGTCACAATTCCATCTTGTCTGACTCCAGATCCAACATTCATTCTAGTAGCATCAAGCCTGGGAAAAGAGTAAATGTTTAATGATTGGTTTTCCTCCATTCTCATTCATTCAGGCCATATCACTCCTCACAATGAGAGATAAGTTAAGTAGACTCATCCAGAGAAGTAAAGGAACCCCAACCTGGGTTGTACAGCCAGGAAATGATAGAACAGTGGTTCAATTGCAAGTTGGCTGGCTCCACATTTAGTGTTCTTCCCACTGTACCACATGCGTTGTGTGTGTTTGCATATCATGCACTAAGTGTTCCCAGGAATTTTCAAGTAACATCGTTGTTATGGTTACTCATGTGGTTGTCATCTTCCTTGATTTTGTGTGAGTGTGTGTGTATATGTTCTTTCTTCCTTCTTCCCCACCCAGTGTCATAGAAACAAATCCTCTTGTGCAGTTGTGTTTCAGAGACATCAAACCCATGAAAAGAGTGAGAGTTGATATGAAAAGTGGTAGAAATCTTTACTGCCTCTAAGACCACTCTCTGTTATCTCTGATTTCTCTATAAGCTGAGACAGTAGAAGATAGAAATGACAGCTGGATTTTAGAAATGTTAGAGTTTGGATACTTAAGATTAGAACACAAGTAATGGATTACCAGAGTTAGAAGGGGCTTTAGAACAAAGAAGCTTGACTCTCAAAGATGGAACGGGTCTTAGAACTTAGAAAGTTGGAGTTTGATGGGACCTTCATTTTACAAATGAGCATGCCACCCCCACCCCTGTCCCAAGAGGTGATTGACTTAAGAGTCACACAGATAAGTTATTGGCATAGTTGTGATTCAAAGATAGGTCTCCCAATTCCTAATTCAATTCTTTTGCTTAACACTATCCCCTTGTTGGCCTTCTGATTGGAGAAGCCTCTGTGGAAGGAGACTCTTCTAGTTCTCTCTCAATTGTCAAGAATGCCATGAGAGACATATTACAAAATAATGATGTATCCTCAGACATTTTCATCCTTGGGGCAATTTATTTGCATCACATTCAGTTGAACAGACTTTTAAGTCTTGCCAGTACCAGTAATTTACTTGAACAAGTTTTTCCTTCTTGGTCACAGTTTCTCCATCTGTAAAATGCAGAGGGAAAGCTAGGAAGGACTCACTAAAGTTCTTTCCACATCTGCTTTTTAATAAGTCTAGAATAATATTATCAAAACAGAATTCTGCACTTAGTAATTTCTCATTTAGTACTTTTTATTATGTCTCCTAGTATAGTCTGGTCTAGGCTTATTGCTATGCAATAATGATATACCAGAAGTGGCATTCTGTGGAAATATTCATTAAATAATTTATTTTAAAAATGAAAGACATTGTGAAGGATATATATGACTGAAAAAAAAAGTTGTTAGACTATATGAGAAAGCATCAATAAATTTACCTGAAAGATATATGTGTATCCCCCAAAAGGTGAGGAAGGTGACACATACCAATGTTTTAAAGATAAACAAGTCACTTCTTTCCCTCAGTCTTCTCCTCTACAAAATAGGACGTGGCTCTGTGAAGTACTGCACAAATTGTAATTCAGTGCTTGGTTGTTTTTCAATTGTGCCAGAACACCTCATAAGTTCATTTGGGGTTTGCTTGACAAAGACACTGAAGTGGTTTGCCATTTCATTCCCCAGCTTATTTTATAGATGAGGAAACCAAAGTAAACAGGGTTAAGTGACTTGCCCAAGGTCACATAGCTTGTAGGTATCTGAAGCCAGATTTGAACTCTGGAAGATGAGTCATCCTGTCTTCAAGACTTGTGCTTTAATCTACCTAGTTGCCCATAAAAATTATAAAGGACTGTGCAAAAATATCAGAATCACAAAATTCCAGAGTTGGAAGGAAACTCAGTCACCATCAAGTTCAATTTCTTTTTTTTTTAGTTTTTTTTTTGCAAGGCAATGGGGTTAAGTGGCTTGCCCAAAGCCACACAGCTAGGTAATTATTAAGTGTCTGAGACCAGATTCAAACCCAGGTACTCCTGACTCCAAGGCCGGTGCTTTATCCACTACGCCACCTAGCCGCCCCTCAAGTTCAATTTCAATAAACAAAATGCATCCCTGATAAAATATGGAACATAATCAGTCCTCCAATTTCTGCTTGAAGACCTCCAGGGAGAGGCAACCAAGACCCTCTCAAACTTCTAGAAGGAATATTCCATTTTTGAATGATCTCATTATTAGAAAAAGTTTTTGTTTTATTTTTTATTACATTGCCTAGAATGTGAATAATAATAATACTTATTTTTAGATTACTTATGTGAGATTTATAGGAAAATATGGACATGATCTGCACCAAAAGACAAATGATTTCAAATTTGAGACAGTGGGAGAAAAAAATTTCAAGATTTGGAGACAGAAACTCTGAATTCAATTTTTTACTTTTCCACTCATTATTTATTACCTCATTTAACTTCTCTGGACTTTGATTCCTTCTATAATATGAGAAGGTTATACTAACTGAGTTCTAATCCTTAAACATATGCTATCTAGGTCAAATGAGAATGTAGGATTTTGTTTTCTTTTTCTTTAATGGGAGGAGGTAGGAGGGAGAGAAAATTGATTTTTATTCACAATGAATAAATAAATAAAGGAATGAAGGAAATGAAATAAGGCTGTGTATTATTATATACTGATAGAGATAAGAGATAAAGAAAATGCTCTTCTGCCCACAAGAAGTTTACAGTCTGATATGGATTAATACATATAAGTGTATTGTACCAGACAGTCTGTTCACTATCCCCATGCCAAAATTGCCTTTCATACTGAGTTCTTTGTCGTGAAATGGAGGAAGGAAGTAACAGGGCTCAGTTCATTTCATCACTATTATCCCTACAGTTAATTTCACACTGTCTGCAGCCCTTGCATATCCCATCTAGACCTGCTCATTTCAGGTTGAATCTGCCTGGGCCATGTGAGTGCTCTGTGTTATTAAGTTGAATCCTCATATTGGTCTCTGTGAGCACCTCTCTCTGCAAATCCAATTGCACTAACTTAGGGCTCACAAATGGCTTAGTTGAGACAGTGTTCATTTGAATATTTCATGAGAACCTTTCTGAAATGAGCACTGCTCTTCTGGGGTATACACTGAGGGTGAGAGTTAGGGGGAGACCCAGATACCATGGAATCCAGAACATGCTTTAGATGTTGATAAGGGAACAGATTTCAAATGGCTTTGCTCCAGGATTTCAATGTGAAGATTCTTCACATTGGTTTAATTTTACTCAGCCAGAAAAAAAAAAATAAGATAACACTGTGCTTGAAAAAAGCAATGTCAGAATTGCATGTCCCATCACAACATTTCCCTTCTAGTTGGATTGCTCCTATTTTGAGAGGCAGTGGTGTATCAGAAGGAACTCTACATTGGGAAGCAGATGATGTGCGTTCCTTTTGTCATTCCAACCATATGACTTAGTAGTTGATTGCTAGTCTCTTCATTTCTCTGAGCATTCTCTTTTTAATCTTAAAATCGAATTTATAATCCAACACCACCCATTTTGCAGCATTATTATAAAGAAAAAGTCATTTGTATTTGGCAAGTGATATTAACTATACCTCAACTAAGGGGAGCAAGGGATACTGTCCTGTGGGGAGGCAAAAAATTCAGAGAATGGAGCAGGGTGGCAACAGCGAAGAAGTCTAATCTAAACATTAGTCAGTAGTTTCCTATTTTATTTATTTATTCCTACTAACTAGATAACAAGTACTATTGTTTGTATGCTATTGAAGAACTGCAACTGTGGTCAGCATCCCCAAATGTGATATTCTCTAAATTTAAGCATCCTAGAACAAAGCCTCAGTAACCTTGCTGTAGTTTCTGTTCTTCTAACCTGAAGTTCAAATCATAGCTTGTATAGAGGACTCTGATTGTTTAATGTCCTAGGGGGAGATTCCCATGTGGGGTGGAAGATTGGTGAAGTAGATGACTTCTAAGTCAACAGTAGTGCTGAGATTTTATGATTCTGAAGGTCAGGGTCCAGTTGCATAGGCTTCCCTGGTGATTTGCCAGTACAGTGGTATCCCTTGGCCGGATGCCTGGTCAGGGCAATGTTTAAGCCTTCATTCCCAGCTGTGCTTTTGAAATAGAGTTTTGGGTCCACCCCTGAGCAGATATGATAGACTTACAGAGTCTCAGATGGAAGGGGACTAAAAGGTCACTCTAATTTATTCCTGAATAGGAATCCCCTCCACAGCCATCTGGCCTTAAAGACCTCCAATGATGGGGACTTCCCTCCCTCCAAAGGGTTCAATCCTGGATTGCTGCAATTTTTTAGGAAGCTTTTCCTTATATCAGTCATAACTTTCTACAATTTCCATTTGTTCTTTCTCCTTTGGGCCTCTGGGGTCAAAGAGATATCCTCCTTGTAGCCTTAAGCTTTCTGAGGAGGTTTCCAATGGGCCTCTACTTAGCTTAGGCAAGGAAACAAGCCTGAATGCATTGTCAATTTTTAAATAAATTGCCCAATCAGACGACTGATTTAAAATATAGAGGTGACAAGTGAATGCCAGGGCTTTTTGCAAAGATGACTAATTAAAGAAGCAGAAATAGAAGTATGGTGTGGTCTCCCCTCCTCCCCTCCAACCCCAGTTTCTCCCTCCTCCCAGTTTCTTCCAATGAGCCAGAGTTACTGTAATGAAAACAAGGGGAGTGTGGTGTTTTGTAACTATTTTTATACCTACATCAGACTTGATGTTAGTGGCTTTGAATTATTTAGCATTCTTCTTCCTCGGCTGTCCTCTCGAGTGAGTTTTTTCTTGTGGGGCTGCTGGGAGTTGTACTGAAACCATGTAGGCCTGGGAGTGGGCAAGCATTGTCTACCTGACTTTTCATTTCCTTAGGCTTAAACTGTCCCTTTTTTGGCACCGAAGCTTGGGGGTGGGATCATGGGGCTAGGGATTAAATTAATGTAAGTAGTGGATGCTTGGAGTGGAGAGGACATTAAAGAGGCAAATAAACACTGACAAGAGATGGGGGAGGGGTAGAATGGAGGGAGCACTGACCTTTGGGATGGAATGGACTGGATTGGATCATAGACCAGCCCTGGAACAGACCTGGTGGTCTCCAAAGCCCCTTTCAGTTCTCATGATGGGTTGTCTTTATTTAATCAGATCACTGCATGCATTGGCATATCCCCAGAAAAGAGATGGCATTGGCATAGCAGTCCTTCCTTTTTGGTATGCAGGCCACCTGAGAACATTATTAGGTCCCAAAGGCATTTTTAAAATCACATCTGTCAGAACCACATGTTGGGTAAGAAAATCTTCCTGAAAGTCCAAGCAATACTCTTAAAAGTGCTATCTTCACTGTGGGCCTCTAAAAATTTATGATTGATGGCTATAAAATACCTGGAACAATGGAATGAGATGAATTGAACTCTTATCTTCTCCTTTCCCCCTTGTAATTAATGTCCCAGACTTCTAGAGGATAATATGACATAGACATAAATTTTAAACTAAATCCACTGCATATTTAGTTTGGGTCTCTCCATGAATTGTGTGGTCTTTTTCACTGATATTTGGTTTGATTCTTAGTTGTGGGGAGACATGGAAAGGATCTGGAGGAATACACATTTTTTTCATTCCATTCTTTCAGCTCCTATTTAATTATTTGTGACCTTAAAATGACTCCCTTTCATGCCTCCTAAGCACCTCGTTTTATTCTGTGTGGAGACACACTTGAATTATTATATAAACTGCCCGTGAAATCTAGGTTCCCCCAAAATGAGCTGCTGACATTTGTTTTTAAAGTGCCCATCACTGTGGCACTGGGATCAAATAGGTGACATAGTATCAGCTGTATTTCCTTAAGAATGCATTGTAATTCTGTGCCCAGGAATATCATTTTCTCTTTAATAAAGTAATATTTGGCACAGTCAAATTTCTTGCTATTAAATTTCAGAGAACTTTCTGAAATATTAAGTGTCTTTCACAAATATATGTGATATGAAAGCAGCATTGCCAGTTTTCCTAATAATTGTTTAATTCCTTTGTTAAAACACCCCAAAGTGAAGGGAAAGAGAAAAAATAGAGAAACAGAAAGATTTTTCCTTAACTGAAAAAGAATATGCTCTCTAGAAATCTAAAATTCCTATATAAAAGCTAGATGTTTATGCATAGATAGAAAGATATGTTTGTACATTCATCTATATCTCTTAAATCTAAAGCTAACATTAAAACACTAATGGTTCTGCCTATAATTATTATATTAATATATATTATTATATTAACAATAATTATAATTATGATAACACATCTCTAACAATTATTTATGGTTTCCAAAATGACTCCAGTAGATAGATAGTGTAATTATTTTTATCCCCATTTTATAGATGATGAAACTAAGGCTGAGAGAGATTAAGGGGCTTGCCTAGGTATAACAAAGCTAGTAAGTAGCAGATGGAAGATTTGAACCCACATTGTTTGTGACTCTCAAGTCCAACGTTCTTTCACATATAATATGCTGGCATTTTAATTCACTCTCTCTTTGCCAATGCTTATAAAATCCTTATTTTCCATCACAATGGAACTTAAGCATCATCTTCCATATAAACTTTTTCTGATCTCCCCACCTGCTAGTGCCTTCCCTCCCAAATTACCTTATATTTAACTTTTATATTTTCTTTATTCTCTTTCTATTTTTACTGGATCCATTTATGTGTCCTTGGCATCTTTTTCTTTCAGAATGTAAGTTCAGTGGGCGTAGGCTTTGTTTCATTCATTATATTCCTATTTAGTTCTTGGCACATAGTAGGTGCTTGAGCTGATGCTTGTTTTTTTGTTTTGGGGAATTTTTTGGCAATGAGCAACAAAAATAGCATATGCAGCTGTAAATTCCCACAGATTTTGCTCTTTGAAATCTATTTATTTTTTAAATAATGCACAAACAAATTTTATCATGGCATGTTATGGAATGACCGCTCCTTTGATATCTCCAGCAGTCTTAGTTCTTTAGAATGAATAATATATTCTGCAAAAGGAAGTGTCTTTAGTGTCATGAGCGTGAATCTGGGTAGATGAAGATAGGGCCACAACAGAAGTTGAAAGCCCCAAAGCATCGACTCTTGCCTTTTGTCTCTCCTGGGGCAGCTGAAAGCCCAGCTTATCTCTATGGCATATTAGTCACCCCCTATAAATTGAATCTATTTTCTGTTCCAACCTATTTTATCAGCAACTTCAAAGAATCTAGCCACAAAGAATAAGGATTTTGAATATTTTTTTATAAGTTAAGTCACCAGGAGGGAGAAAATCTTTACAGAGCATTGTAGGAAGGATTTGCTTTGTTGAAAAAGCTAAATGACAAAGATAAGCTTTTAAAAATATATGGAACAAAGAGAACACAGTGGGATGGAATGACAATATTTAAATCCTCCCCATTCTTCTAATGGGTGACATTGAGAATAAAGAGTTACAACATTGGGCCTCCCCCATACACTCACACAAATACACAAACATACACATATGAATCACACATGAATATGTATCCTCTAGAGAAGGGGTCTTAACATTTATTTGTGTCATGGACCCCAGTGCTTATAAATGAATAAAATACATAAGATTACAAAGGAAACCTCTTGTTTTGAAAATTGCATAATTTGTTTTTTTCCATCCCAGTTCACAGACATGCTAAGGATCTATCCCCTTCTGGAGTGTTATCATAGAATGTGAGAGCTGGAACCTTAGAATACAGAATGAAGACTGTTAGACCTGAACATAGAAAATTGATTGTTAGAACTGGAAGCCCTTGAAGATCCTTGTCAGTCATAGCAATTCATATGTGCTAGTCACTCTAGGAAGGGCTGGGGATATAAAGGAAAAAAAAAACCCTATTGTTCTGCCCTAAAGGGGCTTACATTCTAATGGGCAGGACAACATGATTGGCTACCTCGTTTTAGAGATAATAAAAGTGAAGAAGAGGGTGGTTATTTGACTTGCCTGAGATTACAAAAGGTTTGTGGGAGGGCCAGGGTATGAAACTAAATCTCCCAAATCCCACCTCCCACCCCCCACTCCCCAGCACTACCTCTCTGGAGTCCTGACAATATTGTAACTGAGAAGGGTGTTTAAGGACTTCCCTTCTTTAATTTTAAATTTATAATAAGTTTCTTGAATTCCAATCCTTGTCCCTTGTGGGTGCCATTTTAAGAAATGGCAATGTATAAATGAATAAACATCAGATCTGGAGATCAGATGCATATTTCTATGGCCATGAGTTAAAAAAAAGAAACAAAACAGGGAGGGGGGGGAAGAGTTCAGCAAAACTAACCAACACACTTATTATTTCTTACATAATCACCCCACTTCTGCAATGAAGTGACAAGATGGTGCATTTCCTCTTTAGTGCTCTGTGGCTGTGTTTTTGGTCAAGTAATTATAATTACTTAGAATTCAGTTTAACTTTTTCCCCCCACTTTCTTTTAAGGTTGTTATAGTAATTGGGTATATTTTTCCCTAGTTCTGTTTGTTTCAACCTATATCAGTCCATATAACTCTTCCATATTCTGAATTCATCATATTTATTATTCTAATGCAAAGTAATACTCTATTGTGTTCATGTGTCACAATTTGGTGATAGACATGCTTTTTCTTCTGTTCTTTGCTCCCACAAAATAGTTTGTGGAATGTCTGTCACAAGAAATGGGGACCTTTTATTTTTTACTATAATTTCAAATTACTTTCCCAAAATTAAAAAAAATTCATTAGCTTGGGTAATGTGGATATGTCTTTTAAAGAGGTAAAGGACTATTTGGATAGTATTTCATAATAGTAACAACAACAATGATAATGATAGTTAAATGTATATGATTCTTTAAGGTTTGTGAAGTACTTTTTATATCTTATATTACTTTATCGTCATGACAACCGTGGGAGACAATTGCTATTATTGTTCCCCATTTTATAGATGAGGAAACTAAGGCAGAAAGAGGTTCCATAATTTGCCCAGGGTCACACAGCTAGTAAGTGCTGGGAATAGAATTCAAACTTAGGTCTTTCTTACTTCAGGCCCAGAACTATATCCATACTCTTATCCATCTGTCTCTAAAAAAAATAATATTTATCTTTATATTCTGAAGTTGTAATTATGTTGAGATCCAAGAAAAATATAACTTTTATCCAAATAAGTATTTATTTTTGGAAGTCATAATACCAGGAGGCACTAGGCATATTTCAGTATGGATGTTATTGTTTAAACCATTATTGTAACTTCTCAATGGGAAGGACCATTTACAAGTCATATCAAGAAACTAATTCCATTGCTTTCTAGGCTTGCTTTAGTTGTTTGATTTAAAAATGGAGTTGCCTTTTTAGTTGACTGGAGAATAAGCCTAAGTACCATTTAACATTTTCCCCAAATTAGATTCCACTCTTAAAAATTTTCCAACACTGGAGGTATTTGGAAAAATCTGTTGTCATTACCAAGGAGCATTTTCCCTACGTGGTTTGAAAATTGACAGTTTTATGGGACTAATAGTAGACCTCTAGGTGACAACTTGGAAATTTTAGGCAATCAATTGAAGATTAAAGTTCTGATCTGTTAAAAAAAGAAGTCCCAAAACTATATTAGTATGTCATATAGAGTCATGAAATTACAGACTTCAGAGTCAGAAGAGATCTGGATGGCCATTCAGGCCAATACATCTTAGATTTTGCACTACAGCATTCTCAATACATGGTCCCTATTCAAAACTTTCAGCAATTTGCTGAAGACCCAAGGCAGCTCATTCCATTGTGCCATATCTTTAACTTTTAAGAAATTCTTCCTTTTATTGAGCTAAAATTTCTTTTCCTTGAATTTCCACCCATTATGCTTAGTACTGACCTCTGGAGTCAAGTAGAATAAAACTAATCCCTCGTCTTCATGTCAGCCCCACTAATACTTGGAGGCTGTTAGATATGAAGAATCCAATGCATAGGGACATTGATAGAGATTATCAGACATTGTAATAGATAGATTGGATCTGCTCTGCTATTTTTCCCTTCCTTCCAACTTTCTTATTGAAGCTGAAATATCTATTCTTACTTGTAGATATACTTAGAGAGGAAGAAAGTATATATCGTATTCCAAGTATTAACTCTATATAATCAACGTTGCTCACTAGGTTACTTAAATTGTATGCTATATAAACAGGATGTTGGATACCCTATCTTAGATTCAACAATAGAACAATAATGATGGCTCACATTTCTCTAACCTTGTGTAGTGAAAAATTAAAGAACTTTACTCTCATAATCTTATTGCATCTTCACAACACTTTAAAATGTTATACCCATTTAAGAGATGAGGAAACTGAAGTTAGAACAATTAAAAGGGGGGAAGCCAGGTGGCGCAGTGGATAGAGCATTGGCCTTGGAATCAGGAGTACCTGAGTTCAAATCCGGCCTCAGACACTTAATAATAATGACCTAGCTGTGTGGCCTCGGGCAAGCTGCTTAACCCCATTGCCTTGCAAAACTAAAAAAAAAAAAAACAAAACAATTAAAGGATTTGGCTAAAGTCCTGCAGCTAAACTAATAAGACTAAACCTGAACCCTGATCTTCTGGGTCTTGATACAAAGTTTTTCCCACTATATTCCCATCTCATTAAAGTGAATGAATCATCGCTGCAAAATTTTTAAGGTGCTTTGTTGGCATCTATAATGGTTGTTGTCACAGTCTATAATAAAGATAATGGTGCTATTCAGCACCATTTTAAAACAAATAAGGAAACATTCTCCAAAGCAGTGGTCTACAAACTTTTTTGATTATGTCCTATCCACTAAAAAAAAAACCCTCTAGTGGATGTGCTAGGGATGGAAAACAGATTTTTCCATAACTGCTGCTATGGTTACTCAGATTGAGGTTAACACCTCTCTAGAAGGCCAAAGCCTGTCTCTGAAGAAGGAACATAGGAACTTCCCCAGCATTGAAGAGAAAGGTAGTATTGGTAGGAGAATGTTGACTTGTAATGGATAGGGCAGAAATGTCTGTTTTGGAAACAACTGCCTATCTGAGAGGGAATGTGACTCAATTTCCCAACCTGTGATTGGATCATACACTCTGAAGCTGGCACACCCTTTGGAGATTGCTTTTCTGAAGAATAGTCCATTCCAGTAGAATGTAAGTTCCTTGTGGGCAAAAGGATGTTTGTGGATTCTTTTTTTTAAATATGGCACAGGGGCAGCTAGGTGGCACAGTGAATAGAGTGCCAGGTTTAGAGTCAGGAAGACTCCTCTTCCTGAGTTTAAATCAAACCTCAGATACTTCCTAGTTGTGTGACCCTGGTAAAGTCACTTAACCTTGTTTGCCTCAATTTCTCAACTACAAAATGAGCTAGAGAAGGAAATGGAAAACTACTCCAGTATCTTTGCCAAGAAAACCCCAGAGGAGGTCATAAAGAGTTGGACATGACTGAAACAATTGAATAACAACAAAACTGGCACACAGTAGGAACTTAATAACTTATGACTCACTAAATGAGTTGTATTAATCTGTAAACACATAAGTGGAATGTGTTTACACATTCTGATGAAAGGCAATTTTTCTTGACCTAAAGACTTTCTCATTATATCCTCATAGCTGGAGATCCTTTGATGATGTTTTACTGTAGAATTTCAGCCACATTCCCATCGCTAAATGAAGACTTTAGATTGGGGTTTCTTCATTTAACATAAAATTTTTAAATTTTCTTCTTTTTTTAACCATATCATCATTTTCCCATTATCCCCACCCCCTCTGAGACCTATCCCATAACCAATATAATTTTTAAACAGGAAGAAAATCAGAAAAACTGAACAATACATTGAAAAAAATTGAAAACCTGTAAAATGGATGACACCCTTGGAACTCCAACCTCCAAAAAAAAAGAAAAAAGAGGGTCTCCTCTCATATCTCTTTATTCAAATCCATGATCTTTGTAATTTTATTGTTCACTTGAATTTTTGGTATGTGGTTGTCCTTCATATTTACATTGTTGTAGTCATTGAATATATTTTTTGTTGTCTTTATTTCATACTTCATCAGTTTATGTAGATTTTCCCATCACACACATACACACATATACAGACATACATACCAATAATTATATGTACCATAATTTGTTTAGCCAGTTCTCAATCAATGGTCATCTACTTTTAAAACAAGGGTTCTTAATTTGGGATCCATGATTTAAAAAAAACAAATTTATAGCAATTTCAATATAATTGTTTCACTTTGTAGAACTCTCAGGGATTTCATTTGATGCATTTAAAAGTGTCATTCTGAAAAAAAGATACAAGTCCATTCCTCTAGGATGACAAATCTCTAGAGGTAGAAGAGATCTTAGAACTCTCTAATTTGAGCCTTTGAAAGGAAAAGAACTTGTTCAAGGTTTGTGCCACAAACATATTAGCTATAGGGTTATAAAAAATGACCAAACCTTCTATCCCCAGAGCATCACCTCATCCTTATAATGTAGCAGTGATTCTCTATGAGCACAGCAGGATTGGCCAGCTTTAGATCTCCATCCCAAATGGTCATATGGGCTATTTATTTCCATTCTGTGGTTGAGCCTCCTAAGCATATATTGATCTGATCAGTCACAGTTGGATACAATGCCCCTTGACCCAGACCTCATGTTACCAATGGTCGTCTTTGAGAAGGAAGGACAACTACTCCTACAAGTAGGAACCTCTTTGACTTGTGAGCCTTGATTTGAAATTTGATCTGTAACTCTCAGGACAATGGCATTTGGTCCCAGTGCTGGCCAAAACTGAGAAGAATTAATGATATTCAGACAGGAATCAAAATCTTGAATCACATTGGAAACAAACAAAAAAATAAATGAAATTTCTTTGGGTGCTAAAGTACAATGAAAATGTAGGACCATCAGGATTCTAAGGAGGATCTCTGGAGAACAGGGTCTTAGTTAACTACTTTACAGATATCTGTTTTGTCCACAATGTTATACAGTACTGATATATTGATCAGTGCCTAAGCTACAGTGTATCTTGGCTAATATGTGCTGCATTTATCCTAAAGAGTGGAGATAGAAGGGGAAATGCTAGAAGAAAGTGGAGGATTCATCTTCTGCTTCTGTTTCTTTTCTATAGTGTCTTGTTATATTTGAGACATAGATTATATAGATTGTTAGAGGCAGGTGACCTTATAGTATAGAATATCAGAGCTGTAAGAGGTCTAGTACAATTAGAAACCTGGAAGAGAATAGAGAACACAAAAAATGTCAGTGATTTTGGAGGGATCTTAAATTACAAAAAAAATTAGAACTCATAAGGATTATAGATCAAAGATTTTCAAATCTTTGAAAAATCTAAGGAAAGACCTTAGAACACAGAATGTTAGAAGTGGAAAGTACCTTGGAACGTACAATATTCCCTAAAACTCAGGCCTGAGATGTTCGCTTCTGGTATAGGCAAGTAGGAAGGTTGCCTTGCACAGCACACCACTCACTATAATAAACATAATTGTACAACTCATACCTCCAATTTTGGTCGGTTAGTGTGCTCTTCTTCATTTGTCAAAGGACTAATAGAGGTAGTCCTAGTACTAATAGTAATAGCAATAGCAGCAGCAGCATCAGTAACAGTAGCAGAGGGCAGTAGTAGTAGTCATAATAATAGTAGTAGTAGTAGTAGCAGTAGTAGTAGTAGTAGTAGTAGCAGTAGCAGCAGCAGAATATAGACTGTCAGAGTTGAGAAGGACTTTAGCAAATAGAATCAAAGCTCAGAGGAAGAGCTTAAATCAGAGAAAAAGATATTTTAATGTGAGATATAAGACCAAAGTCCACACAATGATCTTACAGATTAAAAAGAAAAAAAACCTTAAATTCATAAAATTGACTGACCCAAGGTTCATATAACAAGTTAATAGCAGAGCCAGGCCCAGGCCTCAGGTCTTATGACTACCAGCTCAGAAGTCTTTTTACTATATCACATTACAGGTATAGCTATAGTTCTCTTGGACAGCAGTAATATTAATAAAAATGTATCAGGTAGAGGGTTGAGCCAGATGACCTCTAAGGTCCCTTCCAGCTCTGAGATTCTGTGCTTCCATGGCAACCCTGCAGAATATTAAAGTTATGGGCAAAGACAGAAAAGATGCTTATAAATAAAGCAAGAAAGAGCAATTAATATTAATATGATTGATATTTCTATAAAACAAAATTATGTTTTTAGCCAAACTTTTGTTGCTAGTGTCAATATGTGAAAAATCTTACGTGAACCTCAATCCTGGCTTTGAGATACCAAACAAACTGCCTTTCTCTTTATCTGCCTTTCTATCTGTTGGTCTGGTTCTTAGTTATACATATATCTAAGCATAGCTTAATATTGTATTAAGATTTGGGGGATACTCTATATGTTTATATTCATATAAACTGTACATGCTCATGAAGTGCAAACACCATTATCCTTTATTGACAAGGAGAAAATCTTGAGTTCAAACAAACAGTAATAAAATTTGATAGTAAGAGTATAAACAACACTTTATTGAAACATGGTGGTCATTTTACTTCCCTGCTCTAGACATTGACCTTTTTTTCCTATCTTAGGCTCAGATACCTTCTGCATAGGCAAAAATCATAGCTAGCTTGTGGAGCATTTTAAGTTTTGCAAAGCACATCCTGAAAATGGTCTCATTTTATTCTCACAATAATGCTGAAAGGTAAATACTTTTATTATCTCATATTACCGATGAGGAAACGGAAGAAAAGGGTGCTTAAGTGACTTGTACAAGGTCATGGAGTAAGATTTTGTAGTTTAGATATGAATTCAAATATTCCCAAAACCTGGTCTGTCATTCTAGCTGTCAAATCACCTGTGATTTGTAAGTATATGCACATATATATGTATATGAGTATATGAACACGCTTATGTGTATGTGTGTATTTTTGAATATTTGTATATCAGATTGTTGTTATTCAGTTTTTTTTTTCAGTTAGGTTCAATTTTTTGAGGTAGCATTTGGTGTTTTCTTGGCAGAGTTACTGGAGTGATCTGCCATTTCCTTCTCCAGATCATTTTCAGATGAGGCAACCAAGACAGATAGCTAAGTGACTCTTCCAGAGATCACACAGTTAGTAAGTATCTGAGGCTGGATTGAACTCAGATCTTCCTGACTACAAGTCCAGCAGTCTATCCACTGTTCCACCTAACTGTAATTCCCCTGCCCCCACTACACACACACACACATGCACACACACACACACACATGCACACACACACACACACACACACACACACACACAGTGGGTTCTTGTCAATCATTATCAAAGAAAACTAAAATGACATCACTATGTTAGAGGCAAGTTATAGTGTGTCTGACTATGACTGATCAAACCAATATGAGCTTGGAATGCTCTATCACAGGTCAGGCACAAATAGTCCATGTGAACACCCAGGGGAGTTTCTCTATACTTGTGCTTTAACATTTCCTTGGAGCAGCTTCAATTCTGCCATGCTCGTAGAGCACAGCACCCTCTCTGATGAGGGCATGCCATGCTAGGCAATCTTGTGCCAGTGTCTCTCATTCTGCATAATCAGTTCCCAAGTTCTTAAGAATATTCCTGTATCACTTAATACCATTAGAATTCACCTAGTCCAAGTTCCTCATTTTACAGATGGGAAAACTGAGGTTCAGAAGAGGGAAGCAGCTAGTCCAAGGTCATATAAGTAGTAGGTAGTAGAACTGAGAATGGAACCCAGATCCAGTGCTCCTTTTGAATTAGCATAGAATTATCTATTTTTGTTTGAAACTTCATTAAGAGCTGACTGTTCCAGTTGCAGAGCTGGTACAAGTGCAGAACATGAGGGCTTGTGAACTATTTTGTCTTTGAGAAGTAGGTGAACAAATACCCCAAGGAGGTCAAAGACAGAGGGAAAGGTCCCAGATGTACATGAACACTTAGAGCAGCACTTTGACACCAAAAAAATATAATGATAACTACTTAGAAACAAAGGTGGTGTCCATTAACTGGTAAATGACTGGGCAAACAATAGTGTATGGATATACATATAATAGAATATTATTCTATGTAAGAAATGATGAATATGAAAAGCTCCAGGAAACTGAACAAAATTCGTGTGTGTGTGTGTGTGTGTGTGTGTGTGGTGCTAATTAGCAAAAGGAAGGAAGGAAAGGCAGCTAGGTGGCACAGTGGATAGAGCACTGACCCTGAAGTCAGGAGGACCTGAGTTCAAAACCGGTCTCAGACACTTAATAATTACCTAGCTATGTGGCCTTGGGCAAGCCATGTAAACCCCAATGCCTTAAACTAAAAAAAAAAAAAAATTAAAAAAAAGGAAGGAAGTAGAGAGAGGGAAGGAGAAAGGAAAGGAGAAAAGAAAGATGGAAGGATGGATGGAAGGGAAGAAGGAAGGAGTGAGGGAGAGAGGGAGGGAGGAAGGAAAGAAAGAGGGAAGGAGTGAAGGAAGGAAGGAAGAAGGGAGAATAGAAGGAAGGAAGAAGGAATAGAGGGAGAGGGAGAGGGAGGGAGACAGAAGGAAAGAAGGAAGAAAGGAAGGGAGGAAGGAAAGGAAAGTGGGGGAGAGAGGAATGAAGGAAAGAAGGAGGCAGGGAGAAAGGGAGAAAAGAAGGAAGAAAACATTTGTTAAGCAGCTATTCTATGCCAGGCACTATGTTAAGTGCTTTATAAATATTATCTCATTTAATCCTCACAACTCTGGGAGGTGGGTGGTTCTATTATTATCCCCATTTTACAGATGATAAGACTTAAGAATACAGAGTTTAGTGACTTGTCAACCTGGCTAATGAATGTTTGTCTAAGGTTAGATTTGAACTCAGATCTTGCTGACTTCCAGGACCATTGCTTTATCTGCTGAACCACCTAATTGCCTCTAAAGAGGGGGAGGACTGAGTTCAAATGTGGCCTCAGACATTGGGTGAGACACATCTGTATCGCCCTGGTTAAATCACTTAATCCTGGTGACCTCCCCCAATGCCCCCCCCCCCGCCCAGTGAAAAGAGAATGGTGTATACATTGATCACAATGAAAGCATGGAAAGTCATCAAAACTCTGACCAATGAAGGGACCAGTCTTGACTCCATAGATTTGATGCTGAAACATCCCTGCCTCTTTGTCATAGAAGAATTTTATGGATAGAGATACACATTGTCAAACATGACCAGTGTGTTGGTTTATTTTGCTTTGCTACATTCCTTTGTTATAAGGCTATGGGTTATATATGTTGAGGGAACAGGGTATTTATTGGGAAGTGGCATTTATTTTTAAAGTATCAATGAAATGTTAAAAAAATAAATGAAAGTCAAGAAATAAAAGTGGTTTTTTTTTTGGAGGAAATGGGATAAATATTCAAGGCTTCCTTGAAGACTAGAGTTGCACCAGGATTTGGAAAGATTAGAATGACTAAGTTCCGGGAGGGGAAGGGGTGGGGAGGATTTTCAGGTGAGGGAAATGGAATCCAGCCTTGATATTACTGTCTGTGACATCTTCAGCACTTGCCTCAGTTTCCTCACCTGTAAAATGGGGTATGGATGAGGTTGGACTGAGTTACATAATCTCTCTTCCAGTTCTAACTAAATATCTGAAATTCTGGCTCTGTCATTTTATTCACATAGGAGTCCTGATTTACCTCTCTTAGCCTCAGTTTCCTCACTTGGCAGATGGGAATAATGGTCTGTGCCACCTGCCTCATTGTGGCTATCATAAGGAGAACAATCTGCAAAACATCACACATGCTATAAATGGGGATGAACTGACATTATCTGTTTGGTACAGTGGAGAACTCTAAATCATCATCAAAATTGGTTGGTGTTTTTTAGACTGCATTTGAAATCAAACTTTCTGCATCTCCCTTATGTAGAGCTCCTGACAGTTGATGGATGAATAGGATAATGGTTGATCTTTGTGCTGAGCTGGTGCCAGGAGTTCTCACGCAATATAATCACTTCTACCCTTTTTAAGAGCATTCTTCCCAAAGCCTGCCAACCGCCTCGGGCCAGCAAGGAGTGATCTTTAACATGCAAAAGTCAGAGAGCTGATTTTTT
The DNA here is from genome assembly GCF_037893015.1 of Macrotis lagotis. Lineage (NCBI taxonomy): Eukaryota > Metazoa > Chordata > Mammalia > Peramelemorphia > Peramelidae > Macrotis > Macrotis lagotis. Next base: position 806,763,577 of record NC_133658.1, on the reverse strand, counting down.
TTTCTCCTTTACTAAGGTAATCACTCCATCAACAAGAATTTCTTTAAAAAACTACTATGTGGGCCTCTAAACACAGTGAAAGAAATCACCCTGATTCTCAAGAGCTTGTACTCTAATAGAGGAGGAGTGGGCTGGACTGTTTTTGCAAACTAGCTTCCATTGTCCCTCAGTTTGTGTCATTCTTTACCTTCAATAAAGTCTGTATTATTTTAGAGACTACCATGGTTGGTGCACAGAGTACTGGACTGAAAATCAGAAGACCTAGGTTTAACTCCTTCTTCTGCCCTCTTGCCAGTTAGGGGACCATGGGCAAGTCTCAACTTCTCCTGAATGCAGTTTCTTCATTTATAAAATGAAGGGACTGGACTAGGTGACATCTATGGACCTTAGGGTAACTAGATAGAGTGCTAGACTTGGAGTCATGAAGATTTATTTTGCTGAATTCAAATCTGGCCTGAGACACTTACTAGCTGTGTGACCCTGGGGAAGTCATATAATCCTGTTTGTTTCAGTTTCCTCATTTCTAAAATGAACTGGAGAAGGAAATAGAAAACTGCTCTAGTATCTCTGTCAAGAAAATCCCAAAATATGGTCACAAAGCATCTGATATGACTGAAATGACTGAACAGCAACAGAGACCCTCCCAGTTCTACATCTCTGTTCCTATGGCCTTTTGAGTAAAATCTCACCAATTAACATAAGAGGAGTTAGGGCCATCTGAAATGGTGAGTATTCTGCACTGAGAGGATTTGGAAAGAAAAAAAAATCCAAAGAAATGCAGTTTGTTATCTTCAGTTATCTGAGATCCTTCAAGTAAGGTAAAACCTATATAGAATGTAGGTTTCAAAAGGATCCTCCTAGAGCATCTTGTTCAGAATCATAATACTATTCTTCAGCATAATATACAAATTCTTATCTGGTCTAAATTTAATCACTCCTATGCATAGGAGATCATTACCTTCTAAGACAGCCCATTCCAATTTTGGTAGTTTTAGAAAATCCTTTCATGTATCAAAACAGCATCTCCTTTTCAATATCTTCACCCTAATGACCCCCATTCTCCTCTTTAAGGACAAGGAGAATTATGTCAGTGGGTGGGTAGAAATAATCAATGGACATGCATTTATTTTGTATGATCACAGACTGCTTGCTATGGGCAGTGAAGTGGGACAGTGGATAGAGTGGCAGCCATGGAGGCAAGAGGATTCATTTTCCTGAGTCTAAATTTGGCCTTAGATACTTATGAGCTGTGTGACCCTGGACAGTCATTTTACCTTTTACCTTAATTCCCTCATATGTAAAATAAGCTGGAGTAGGAAATGTCAAACCCCTCCAGTTTTGTCAAGAAAACCCAAATGGTGTCACAAAGGGTCAGGCACGAATGAAAATGAATCAACAACAGCAACAGGCTGCTATATGCCAGTCACTGTGTTAGGTAAATATTGAAGTTACAAAACTAAAATTTCAGGCCTCAAGGAATGGCAAGGGCACAGAAAAATCATTTGGAATGAGTTAAGTCTTTGACAACTGGCAGCTAGGACTATAGGAAATCATGAAAGGCTTCCTGTAGAAGGAGGCTTTGAGGTAAGCCACGTTGGTATTCTTCAGTAAGTTTATCTGAAGAAATAGCTAGGTTAGCAGGTAGAAAACTGACCTAAGACTCAAGGACAGATTTATTACCTGACTCTAGATAAATTTTTCATTTAACATTTTCAAGTGTTCCGTTTCCTCATCTGTAAAGTGAGAATAGATACTTGAAGGAAGTTAGCTCCTTCCTCACTAGGTCATTATAAGGATTGAAAAAATATGTCAAGCTTAGGTATTTAATAGGTGCCAAACAAATGATTTTTCATTTCCCCCCTCCTATCTGCAAAGCACCAAAAGGTTGTGACTTGGCCAGTGTCATACAACCAAAATAGGTCAGAGGCAAGAATGAAACTACATCTTCTTAGCTCCAAGGTCGACTGCCAGGCTCTCACTTATGTGAAGATAATAATCATTTCTTTCACTCTCTAGGCAAAATATTTCTTCAAGAAGCTTTTTGCTTGAGGGTAGGTAGTATTTTGTATTTGTATTTGTATTCTCATAGCCAACATATAGTAGGTACTTAAATGCCTGTTGACTGATTGATTCAACCAGATAATCCTCAGATGCCAAGGTTTTCATGATTTCATTGGACACACACAGCAGCTTGTCCTTCAAGGCAGCAGGATTAGGAACTATATCTCCCGTCTCCTTTTCCCATGTTCTTCCCAACATACCACACTTGGTCTCTCTTTTGCTTATCAAATCTGTTTCTTACAGATGAAGCAAAAGGAAATGTCAACTCAGACCATGTCCAAATGATCTCAATTAATGGAGTCCAGTGAATGAGGTTTCCTGGATGCAGTTTTGATGCAACGAACTCTTGCGGCTCAAGGCCAAGGCTTCTGCATTCTTTGACCATGACCCAGGGCTGTTTGGTCTAGTTCCATCTCTCTACTCAGCCCTTTATTTGGACCGTGTTTTTTCAGAATCCATTTATATAAGATAGCTTTGGGAATGCTTGTTTAAAAAAAAATCGAAAAGCACGTTGGGTTTTTATTGCTTTGGCTATAACATGTAAGGCTAAAAGAGTTACATCTGTTTCCAGTAGCAAACAATAAGAAACAGCAAATTCTTGGGGTGGTAATAAGCTGAAGTCTGATCCAAAGGAACACATAGGAAAGTGAAGGAGGAGTGAGAGAATTAGATTTCCTTGACTTCTCTGACCCCAAGCAAAAGATCTTGGACTTGGGGTCAGAAGAACTGGGTGGGTCCATGCTCAGCTCCCAGATCCATCATTATAAGCTGTGTGGTCTTGGGGGAATTACTTAATATGTCTGAGCATCACTTTCATCATCTGTCAAAAATGGACATCAATATTCATCTTGCTTACCACATGATGTAGTTGTGAAGAAGCTGCTTCTCATTGAAGAAGTGCTACATACATGTGAGTTGTCATGGAGTTGGGACCACAAGTAAGCCCTGACTATTCACCAGACTCATGTGTTAAGAACTAGGGATACAAAAAAGAAATTAAATAAAAATAAACCCTTCTCTGAAGGTGCTCATAGAATAATAAGGGAGGCCATGAACAGCCATGTTCAAACTAGATATATTATTTCAGAGAGATACCAGAACTAAAACAAAAGATTAGGAATGTCTTTGAAGAAGGACTTTAGATGAGATTTGAAGGAAGTCAGAAAGTAGACATGAGAAAGGGAGAATTCCAAGCTTGCTGGATAGCTATGAAAGCCTAGATTTGGGAGATGAGAGTTTATTGTTCTAAGATCAGCAAGGAGATCAGTATCACTGGATTATAGCAGATTAATGTAATTTTTGGTGTGGTCCAATGAAAAGAAATTCAAAAAGTAAGTCATAAGGTCTTGGCTCTGCCATTATCTCCTTTTAAAAATCCTATTTTTTATTATTAGCTTTTGTTTTTATATCATTCCCATTTCCGTTTGTTGTAAGAAAAATTTAAGAAGAAAGAGGAAGAGGTATGGGGAACAATTTAGCAAAATTAACTGGCATGTTTTAGAAATAGTGGCATATTCTGAGTCAGACAATATGAACTTGAAATCTGGCTCTCCAATCTAATCTCTGTGCAACCTTGGCCAAATTATGGTGCTTTGGTGCTTTGTATGTGGTGCATTGCTTTGAGAGAACTGGGTCTTTCTGTGCCTTGGTTTCCTCATCTATAAATTGGGTGAGTTATATTAGATGACTTCTAAAGAATTTTTCAACTTCATATTTATATCCATATCCTTATCCATAATCCTTCATTTATAAAAAGAGGAGGGGAAGAAGTACATCTTCCCAACTCTTCATTGAGTCTACCACTATAAACCTTGTATAATCTATTTACTGTTCTTGAGCCTTGATTTCCTTTTCTGTAAATTGAAAAGTTTTGGTTGGGTCATCTCTAGGTATCCTTCAGTTCTCTTAATTTTTATGGTATATTTATGTTCTTTCTCTAATAATGTGTCAGCTATGTCCCTTATAATGATTATTCATAATTCTATAACATTTTAAAGATTTATAAAAGATTTTTTCACAACAATCCTGAGAGATGATTAATAAGAATATCAGTGACTCACCTTTAGCTAATATTTTAAGGATTGCCAAGTGCTTTGCTCACAGCAGTCCTGTTGATGTAGCTAATGTAGGTATTATTCCATTTAACAGATGGAGAAACTAAGACTCAGAGTAATTTGCCAAGGTCACATAGGCAGAAGCTAGAAAGGATCTTAGAAGACACTGACATTGCAGATGAAGAAACTAAGGCACAACTTGTTCAAGGTGACAACTAATATGTGTCTGAACCCAGACACACCTTCTGGTTCCAAGAATAATGCTCTATGCATTCCTCCTGGTATATCTCAAGAGGTTTACTTATTTGCTATGGGAATGGAGGGTCTGCAAAATTTCAACTATGGAAATCCGGCCATCATGTTGTAATTTAGAACTGAATGAAAACATCCATCATGGTTTCAAGATTTTGATTCCATCCCTTTTTCTCCCCAAAGGCTGCGTGATGCTAAATGAGCAGAGATGTGCACTATTCAGCACCATATTTAATTCCTGTTTTTAATTAATAGTCATAAATACAGCCAGAACCTTCTAAAGAGAAGAGAGTAAAACCAGAATTACAAGACAGCAGCAAAAGCCCCTGGAGCTGAACAGGGAGGTATTAATAGAATGCTCTGTGTGCTTCTCCCAGTGTGTGCTGACCAATCAATAGCAAGGGCTGAAATCCTTGGTGAGGGATGGAGCATCCCTACCAGGTTCTGAAAAATCAGCTCCTAATTCCCAGAGAGCTCTGGCAGCCAGACCACCAAGACCCCTGTGAGATGGCATAAGTCCTTTGGAAGAGGATCTGTCAACCCCCCATTGAAGCCGCTGGTTTCCAAAGAGATACACATTTAGTCAGAGAAATCTGAAACTGAACCAAAGATAAGAGAGGAGGGTTTCTGTCTCTTGCAGACCACAGGCTGGTGTGTGAACATCAGAAGCAGCTTTGGGAGTGCTGAGAACAGGCTTGTGACTATTGAGGTCACTGTATTCTGCCAGGAGCCAAATTTAGCAAACAGTGCCATGAGGTGTGTGGGTTGTTGTTGTTTTTGTTGTTGTTACTTTTTTTAAAAAAAAAAAACATATCCCTGATCCTAATTTCCATGTGTGTTTTTTGTGTGTTTGTTTCTTTTTTCTTCTTCTTACTCTCCAACACCTTTTGAGAAATGCAGTATGTGATATTCAGGAGGGGTGCATGACCATGGCCATGTGGAGAATTCACTCTAGTCCTCTCCATATGCTCTGTGTCCAGGTAAACAGGATTCTCCTTCTTTAGAGAACCATAAGATAAAGATCTGGAAGGGATGGTAGAGATAATCTGGTATACCAAGAGTATTTGCAAATGTTTAAAACCAGTTCCCCCTGAAAAAAATACATACATAGCACACTTTTAAGTTTAATCTCCATTATTAACATTTTCTCCATCAATTTCTTAAGTCTAGACAATCAACAATACAATAAATCAAGCCCTGATTGGAGGCCTTGATTTTCTAGACATAAATACCCACATTGAAAATTTAGCAATTGGAGCAGTATGAGCTCCCATGCACATCCCTGGCTAACACCCTTATTTGATAGATGAGGAAAACAAGACTGACAGTGTGAAAACCAAATGGTAAGAGGACCCGGAATCTTTTTGTCCAAGATTCCCCAGATAGTAAGTTGAAGTGCTTGAAGTGATTCCAAAAGAATTATTCTTTCTATGACAGTGCCTTCCTTCTCTCTTTTAGACAATCCCACGTCTATTCTCCTCAGCTAGCCCCCCTCTTCCTCCCAGCTGTACAATGACCAAGGAGGGAGAGATTGATCACCTCACCTAGATTAGTTTATTTTTTCTCCCCGAGACCTTTCCCCACATCATTGCCTGTGCCTTCTATCCCATCTTCGATTATTGAGATCCTACCCCTCTTTTAAACTCATTTTCAAATACCATCAATTCATTGAAGCTTTCATTGAATACCTTAATAAGAGTGTGGGGGAAAGATCTTTCCTTCTTTTCCCTATCTCATTATTTTGTACTTTTTCATCCTATTTAGTTGTGGCTATGGCATATGTCTCTCAGGTCCATGAGGGTGATAGACCATATGGATCTTTTTTTTTAATCTATGAATTGTTTCAGTCATGTCCTTCTCTTCGTGACCTCATTTTGTTTGGCAAAGATCCTGAAGATATTTATCATTTCCTTCCTCAGCTCATTTGACTGATGAGGAACTGAGGCAGTCAAGTAACTTGCCTAGGATCATACAGCTAATAAGGGTCTGAGGAGGGATTTGAATTCAGGAAGATGAGTTTTCTTCTCCAAGCCCAGTGCTCTATCTACTGTGGTAACTAGTTGCTAAGAATAATAGTGTTCTGCACATAGTGGGGGCTTAATGCATCTTTATTGAATTAATCACTATACACTTTTGTTATTACTGTGTATTAACTGTTTATGGTTTGTCTTGAAGAAACAATTTCTTGTCAAAATGACATTTTTGTTTGTTTCCAATATCATTTCATAGAAGGATTTCAGAAAATGAGAATTCCCTTCAGAAATCTTTTCTGTTCCAATGCACCCCCCAGTTCAATGAGCATAGAGCTCAAAGACCTACTACATATAAGGTACTAGGGATTCAAATACATTATGAAAATCAGTCCCTGCTCTTAAGGAATTTACCTGCTACTGTGGGAGAAAGAGAAAGGTGTTATAACATATGAACAGATAATTAGCAACGTGATAATTTGAGAAGTCAGAGAACTCTAACAACAAGAAGATCAAAGAAAGCTTCCTGTAAAATGATAAAATAATCTATTTAGAGGTAACTTGTGAGCTGAACCCTACAGGAAGCTAGGGATTATAAGAGGCAGAAAGGAGGTGAGCATTCTATACTTGGGTCACAGCCAGTACAAAGACATGAGAGAAGGCACTAGAATACCCACTTCGGGGGACTGGCAAGCAGGACAATTTGTCTACAACATAGAACAATTGAAGGGGAATAATGTGTAATAAACCTAGAAATTAGTTTGCAATTAGATTTCAAAGACATTCTAAAGTAAAGGCAGTAGGGGGCCATGATGGTTGTTGCTCAGAGGAGTTGAAGAGGGCAGAATTGTCCTTTAGATAGACTCTTTTGGTAACTGCTTAGAAGATAGATTGGAGAGATTGAGCATGGAACCCAAAATCCAATTGGGAAATTTACTATGGTTTAAGTGAGAAATAAAGCTCTAAATCTAGGTGGTATTGTTGAGAGTTGGAAGAAGTAGGTAAATGGGAGAGATGTTATGGAAGCAGAATTGAAATGAAATGAACTTGTAAAATAAAGGTGTAGAATAAGTATATGCTCCTAGTTATGTCAAGATAGGTCTCTTAGCAACCATTTCTATTGCCTCAAGATCTTGGACCATTCTTGAGGAATCAACCTGTTCCTGGGAGCCAAAATTTCAGAGAGGAGGGCTTTAAATAAGGGATACATACTGTCTTAGATTCCAAATGAGTTAGCCAGAGTATACTCCTAGAAGAAGCCTGTGTGTGTATGTGTGTGTGTGTGTGTGTTTGTGTGTGTGTGTGTGTGTGTGTAGATGCTCACTTAATGCATTTGGAAAAGTCATTGCAGATCAATGATCTGTTAAAGTTGAATAATTTCATATGATGTTTTAGCTCCCATTAAATAATTTGGTTCCAAAGTCAACACACTATTCTTCACAAATCCCTAAAGGACTTGGTCTTTTTTTTCTTTATGTAATTTTTTTCTTCTTTGTAAGGTACTGGGGTTAAGTGGCTTGCCCAAGGTCACACAGCTAGGTAATTAGTAAGTATCTGGGTCCGGATTTGAACACAGGTCTTCCTGACTCCAGGGCCGGTGCTCAATCCACTGAGCCAACTAGCTCCCCCCAGGACTTGGTCTTTTCCATCATCATACTTTACCTTGAATCAAACTCATGTGAGTACATGTCACATCCCTCCTAAAAGACTGCAACCTCTGTGAGAACAAGAACTGTGTCATCTTCATCTTTTTATCCTTTGTGCTGAGCAGAGAGTCTTATTCATAATATATATATTTAATAAATGTTTCATGAATTTTCTCATACTTTAACAAAAAATATAGTTTAATAACTAACATTTCTGCACTATTTTAATTTACACCTCATTGATATCTTTTGTTTTTATACCTCCTACATTTCCATTATATACTTAATCTTCTCTAGGAAAAAATTAATAATTCAAAAAATTAACCAACATGTCAATCATATCATACATTATATTTAGTGCTCTACATCTAGTGTCCTACCTCTATAAAGAAGGAAGGGAGGTGCTTTGTCCCATCTTTTCTTTGGCCCTGGGCTTGTTCATTATAATTTTCCAGCATTCAATTCTACTTTAGGTTGTTGTTTTTTCCATATACATTGCAGTCATCTTCAGGCATATTGTTTCTCTTGTGCTTGCTTCATATTGCATCAGTTGACATAAGCTGTTATGTCCTTTTGTATATTCTTTATCTTAACCATTTCTTACAGTGCAATAAAATTCCATTACATTTAGGGACCATAATTTGTTTACTTCAGCCCTCATCAATGGTCATCTATTGATTTCCATGTCTTTGCTACTACAAAATGTGTTGTACCACTCAAACATGATATCTCACTTGATTCTCACAATTCTCTGAGATAGGTTACTCTATTATTATTATTATTATTATTATTATTATTATCTTATTACCTAACACAGTATCTGACACATGGTAGATGCTTAATTAATTTTTATAGAAGGATTGATTGATTTCCATATTATAGATAATTGAATAGGATTAAAGAGGTGAACTGTTTTTTCCAAGAATTGCACAACCTTGAGAATAGAAGATCTATAGATGGACATGATAGCTATATTCAAGTATAGAAAGGATGGTTATGTGTGGGAAAGGTATTAAACTTCTGGTTGGCCCCAAAAGGAAAAATAATCAACTATTTGTAAGTGGCAAGTGGTAAAGTAAATGTTAGATTTTTGTATTGTGGAAAATTTTATAATAATTTGAGCTATTCATTAATAATACTGGCTACTTATGAAGAGAATTAATTCTTCCTCAGTGGAAGTCTTCAAGCAAATATCAGGGGACTACTTACCACTTAGAAAAGGAGTTCAATGCTGTATTTTCCATGAATGTGTTAAGCTCTCTATCAACATATAGATTCTGTGATTGTTTGACTTCCAGATGCCACTTTGCCCATTAAATAAACTATAAATATCTGATCATTGAGAAGAGCATTGGTGTTTGGGATTCTTGGAATCTCATTCAGGTAATTAGCAACCCCTCCCCCCATTCGCACACCCACACCCACAATAATTCTGATCACAGATCAGTATGACCATTTTTATCAGGTCCTTAGCATACTGAACCAATTAGGACTTCTTGTCCCAGACCAAATTTGCCTATGGGTCAATGTATTTATCTGTAGCCAGACTATGTGTGGAACATAGGGCTCAGTTCTAAACTGCACATTTTAGGGGAGACATTGACAACTTAGAGCATGTCCAGATGGAAGTTTGGAGACTAGATGATATTAGGAATGTATAAAGGAGCTAAGGAGGCTTAGGATGAAGCAGAGAAGATTAAGGGAGATACCCCTATTGATTCTAATTTAAAGAATTGCCAGGTAGAGGAAAGAGAAACTTGGTTTGTGTTGAAAGAGTAGATGCAGATTTTCATGCAACAAAAGTAAATTTTTGCTATGTCAAAAGATGTTCAGCCTAGGTAGTGAATTCCCCATCACTGAAGGTATTCAAAGATAGCCATTTTTCAAGGATGCTATTGATCGAGTTAATTTATCAATTCATATATCTTAGGGGAAAAAGGCAGAATCAAATCCGTGGGAATCATTTGACAAGAGACCAGGTGTGAAGAGAAAAGTAAAGTAAGATTCTGAGCATGATTTGAGCTGTTTCATTCTATTATGTGACAAAAGCAGGTACTCAGGTGAGGAGAAAGGATACTTGACAGAAGACTTATGTTGGAGAAAGAGAAGTTAGAACCACAAACTGAAGAAAGCATCGCTGAACAGTAAGTGAGAAGATTCAGGTTGTGTTTTGAGCTCTGTTATTGGCAATGAGATCTTGTCAAATCGCTTGACCTCTCAAGACTTTCATTTCACTCATTATAAAATGGGAAATGATCACTAAGATCTTTCCTAACTTTGATATTTTATGATTTCTATGAAGAGTAGAGAGAAATCTCAGTATGTGTCAATATGGGCAATAGTTAGGCAGTGGGAGAGAAGAGGCTGAATTAGGGAAGAAAACATAAGGGCAAGTTTTACATTGAAAAAAAAAGTAATTTTCTACCAGTGGATCATTCCCTTTTATCCTTATATTAACATCCTGCTCACCCTTCAAGGCTCAAGGGAGATAAGGGACCAAGTAGAGACCTGATGGAATAATTTTAAAAATTCAGAATGGGAAACAGGAGAGAAATGGAGACGGGTCTGATCTGGCTTTTTCCTTAAAATAGAGCTTCTTAGAGGAAATGGTCAAGTGGAGGAAGGAGCCAGAGACAGAGTAAGCTTCTAGGGTGAGACAGTTTGCAAAGGTATGCTGGAAAGTCATACTATAGATCAGAGAGGGATGAAGGGGAGGTTGATTTCATCTCTATACCTGAATGAACTTTCTAACAATGAGAGCAATAGCTAGGCTGTCTGAGAAAATGAGCTGCCTTGAGAGGGAGTGAGTTTCCTATGTTTGCAAGTCTTTAAGCCAAATCTGGGAGATCATTTTTGCTGAATACAGTCCAGGGAATCCATACTTCAAGCAGGCATTGGTCTAGAAGACATTTTCCAATTCTAAACTTCTGTGATCTAGTCAGTGCCTCAGCTCTCCTCTGTATCTCAGCCTCTCTTTTCCACAAGATTATTTACAAATAGCCTCAGAAACTTGATAGTTCCAACATATCTAATAAGATTATTTAAGAGATGCTCAATCCCATCAAGAACTAACTTTGAATCCTTCAAAGACGATGAAAATGGCTCTAAATATGCCTGAGCACTCCCACCACTCCATCGCATGGCTATATTTAGCCCCAGCACTGTCTCCCAGCTCCTTAATATATTCTGCTTTCACTGGAAGAAGCTCTCAACAAGATTTGCTTTTGCAGTTCATTTTAAAAACAACAACATAAAAAAAACAGCACTGGTTTACAAATCATGCAAAACATGAAGAAAAGACCTCAGTCCTTATCCTTTCTGCCATTCTTCGACAAAGTGCCTTACAAACATAATGTAATTAGATGATTATTTTATACTCATTAATACCACAGTAAGCTATGAATAAGTCTCAAATCCCATCAAGCACCTCCAGTCTTAGAACAGTCTGAACTGCCATGAAGACGGACCATGGGACTAATACCCACTTTGCCACCTCCTGTCTTATACTGAGCTTGATCCTGATAATTCTGTTTCTTCCTGAACTTTGCAATAGCATTTTATACTGTTGTTGTTTGTTATTGATGGGAATATGCTGAAGGGTTAGGGTTTTTAAGCTGTGGCTTCATTGGTATAGAAATTTTCCATTTGGAAACACACCCCACTGATACAGGTCTGCAACTTTTTTTTCATCACCAAGTCTTAGAAAGTGATGTGTCCCTTATAACATAGCTTGAGTACGACAGTGGCTCGATTTGAACTCAGGTTTATTTGATTCCAAGTCTGGTCTTTTCTCCATTAAGCCTTGTTGTCTCTCATTTTTGCTTCTCATAGTTATTCATACAATGTTTACTATATGAACTAATGAATCCAATTTGGTTCAGTTCAACAAAACTTTATTAAATAGTCTATTGACTGCCAGGACAGGCTTACATTCCGAATATATTATAACCAACTAGCAAACAGTCTATCCCCTTCAGCAGCTCACACTCTCCTGGGGAAAATCGGTATGAATGAGCATGAAATGTCTTCTCTATAAAACATCCTATAATCCCTGATATAGTGAGGATTCCTTTTTTTTGTGTGCATTGGATGAGTTGGATGGTCACTGAGTTCCCTTCCAACTGTCACATGTTATTTTTTCAGTGATCTATTAAACTAATTCTTCTGATTTCTAGGAATTGTATGACATTGCTTTTGGTTTGAGGAGAGAGACAGTGCTGTATGACTTAGAAGACCTTAGTCTAGTCTTGTTTTTCCACTGTCTTACTATATGAACTGGTACAAGTTATTTTTCTTTGCTGGACCCCTGGACCCCTGGACCCCAGACCCTTATCTATTAAATAAGGGAACTGTCTAAAATGCTCTGTTTCTCAACTATGAGATCCTATGAGGAAAGATAAATTGTAGTCCCTTTCCTTGTTTTCCACCATTATCTTTCTCCACCCCTGAGACTCTAACCTTACAATCATAGAACTAAAAAACTGAAAACAACATCAGAAATGATCTAATCTAGCCTTTTCTTCTTTCTAATATTTTGTTTATATTTTTCCAACTACATTCAGCAGTAGTTTTCAATGACCATTTTTTCAAGGTTTTGAGTTTTACATTTTTCTCCCTCCCACCTTTCCCTTCCCCTTCCTGGCAGAAAATAATCTAATATAGATTATACATGTAAAGAAAAATCAAATCAAATTGGAAAAAAATTAGAAATATAAAACTCCATAATTTCTTCTCTGGATATGGATAGCATTTTCCATCACAAGTCTTTTAGAATTGTCTTTGATTATTGAACTGCTGAAGTGATCAAATCCATCATAGCTGATCATCACCCAATCTTGCTGTTAGAGTGTATAATGTTCTTCTCACTTCACTCAGCATCAGTTCAGGAAAATCTTTCCAGTTTATTTTGGAAGTCTGTCCCTCACGATTTCTTATAGAACATTAGTGTTCCATCACATTCATATACCATACTTTGTTCCTCAATTGATGGGAATCCCCTTAATTTCCAATTCTTTGTTGCTATGAAAATAGTCCAACCTTTTCCAATGATAGAGCAGAATGATTACTTTGCTTGGAACCAAGAGATTTGAGGGCTGGTGTTGTTTTTGACAATTAACAAACAAAGATCAAGGGTACATCATTTAATTTTTCTCTGCCTCGGTTTCATAATCTATAAAATTAAACAACTTGCACTTCTTGCCCCCTGGGATTATAGTGGGGCTAAATGAGGTACTGCAGATTGGCAAAGATATGAGTTATCGTAGAGGAGAAAGTTACAATGCAGAATGGAGAATTCACTTGCCCAAGCCCCCACATTTAACTTGGGAATTAGTGAAGATATGATAAGTACATGTAATGAGTCAAACTGTCATTTAGACTCTTCTTTTGGGGGGGAACAGGTGGAAAATTAGGCATTCCAACCCAGACCTTTCAAATCCCTTAAAAGAAGATTTCTGAGAAGTTTCCCAGAGTCAGCTTATGAGACCATGCATACACACACACACACACACACACACACACACACACACACACTCACATAAATACACACACTGACACAGACACACATATACACAGACACAGATACAGACACACACACAAACAGGCAAACACACACATACACACACACACACACACACACACACACACACACACACACACACAGAATTCTGGCCCATAGTGCCTCACATAGCACATTCATAGAATCAGTTAAGATGAAGTCTAGAATTTTAAAGACTCCTGGCTTCTCTAGCCCCTGGGTCATTGTTTCTGGGTGTCTTTGATTCTCCGAAGATTCTGGGTAAATCCTAACAGCCTGGTATGTTCATTTGAAATGTCTTTTCTCTCTTATAAAGTATTTGGGGCCTGGTGGCTTAAGTAGGTCATAGTCAGAAGAACTAATCCCTGTCAATAGCGCAGGTTGTTGGGGCTTTTTTTCCCCCACTCAGTTGAATGTTTTATTCCCCAAGACCGCTGTTTTCCATGGAAGGGTTTAGCTATCACATCCTTCGTCTTGCCTTGCTTGTTGTTGAGGCAAGAACCCAAGCACACCTTGATGTATTCCTTCAGCCAGGAAAATTTTCAAATTTGTTCCATCACCAAAGAGGTTTCAGTACATGGACAAGTCTCTAGTTGTCTTCTTTGTACTTGGCTGCTGTAGATGTCAGCTCCAGGAAATCCTAGAACAATGAGTGGGATCACAGAACATGGATGTCTGTGGGAAGGTACCTTAGAATGAAGACTGAAGAATGGCACAGCCATTGGACTTCAGAACACAAAATACAGATATCCTCATCAAGTCTGGGCTTCTTTTGAGATCCTTGTGGGGGATGATAAGAAGTTGGATAAACTGAACAGATCCTTCTTCAGTCTTTTGATTCCAAATGAAATGCTTATGGAATGAATTATATTACAGATTGTTAGAACAGAATATTAGATTGAATGAAAAGGAATTTAGATATTTTTATTCCAACTTCTTCATTGTACAGTTGAGAAAACTGAAATACAGACAAGAAAATTAACTTGCCCAAGATCATACAGCTCTTTAGCCCCACAAATTAAATTCAAAGCCAGGTCTCCTGATTTCCTCGTGAGCACTTTTTTTAAAAAAAAATATGACATCATATTATCTTTTGGATATTATAAGCCAAAATTTGGACCTGGGATTTATATAAATCAGACCACCACAACTGAACCAAGCTTTAAACATATATATATATATATATATATATGTGGCACTGATTTTCTAACAAATAATCTTATATTTGGTTACTACTACTAGTTGTCCTTCAGTATCAAAGAGGACTACACTGACCAACCAAGAGATTGGTTAGATGGTAGAATGGAAAGAGTCCTATATTTGGAACCAAAAGAACTGGATTTGAATTTTGGTTCCATATAAATGCCAGTGATTATTATTAAGCAGATACTGAACTAGTTTATTTAAGTAAGTTTACTGTGTCCCCTTCCCAAACAAAAGAGTATAAGATTTTTCAGACCTATTTTTGTAGTGCCATTAGGGTCTTTATGGTGCTTACTATAGTACTAGACAAACTGAATTGATCTTTTCCAACTCTGACATTATTTGTTTGCCTCAGTTTCCTTAATTGTAAAATGAGAATGATAATAATGGTGCCTATAGCCTACAACTGATGTGAGAATAAGAATACATTCACAAAAAGTATATAGCATAGTGTCTGGTACACTAATTCCCTTCTCTTCCCTATTTTGGATCTTGGAGTTTTGATCATTGGGAATGGATGATACAGGAGATATGTGAGTTCCTTTGCCTCATTAATGGGGTCCTCAAGCAGTTATATGGCACCAAAATTCAAACCCAGATCATTTTACTCCAAATCTAAGGGCTCTTTCCAGTTGACCAGGCAGTAGATTATTTGGTAGAAAATAAGCGATATATTTTTTAAAAAGTTAGTTTTGGCCATAGTGATTTAATTGATATAAATGCCAGTCCCAAATTTTGGCTTATAATTCTTTTCCTGCTTATTCAAAAGACACTAAAGATGGCTTTACAAAAATTTTCTCTCTAGCTCATTCTATAGAAAAGGAAACTAAGGCAAACAGGGTAAATTGTCACGCCTAGGGCCACACAGATAGCAGACTGCCCTACAGCAATGTTATATCTTTCACAGATGTAGAAAGATAATACCCAAAAAATTTGGTTAATTGATCTGATTCAACTGTGGGGGAGGGGAGAGCTGCTATCTAGTTGTATGTTACAAGACTCAAGCCTCAATTTAATTTTGTTCAACAGTTTTATCAATAATGTCAATAGTTTTTATTAATAATATGTATTAATATTTAAGAGTATGCTCTTATTAGGAATAGTTCATGAGAAAGGTGACAGAAAAAAAGATTTAACATGATTTAGATGAGCCAAGGAAAGAAGGAGAGAAATTTAACAAAAAACAAAATGGTAACTATGATCAGTTACAGGTTGGAAAAGATATGCCAAGGAGGTGTTTCATTTGAAGAAGAGTTTGAGGTCTAAGCTAACAGTAGATTAGCACAATTAAAGGGGACCTTTGAATACTTTAATAGAGGTATCATATGCAGACAGAGGGACATAATGGTGTCACTATAGAATACTTGCATTGGTACACACCTGGAATATGGAATTTGTGATTAACAAATTTTAAAGAGAGAAATTGGTCATTTAAAACATATCCAGAAGCATACACATACAAATTGAAGGTACCATCTTCTATTTCTCCAACTTCATATTAACTATCCCTCATGCATATATACATATATAAATAGATATATCCCTTCCAATGATGAAATTCTGTTGTTCTGCAAATTCACTGAACTCAGCCTCAGTTTTCTCATCTGTTGAATGGGCATAGCATTTTTTGTACAATGTTCTCTGCACAGAAATGTTATGGGGAAAGCATTTGATGAATCCTAAGGCAACTTTGAAATGGGAGCTAACGATTTCAGATAGAAATCGCTGCCTTTGAAATCATTGTGAGATTACATGATTCTATGAAATGAAATAAGGCATCTGGAAGTGCCTATAGAAAGAAAAAAACCTAAGGGACCTATACAAATGTGAGCTACTCCCTTATTTGCTAAAGTGGGGATAATAACAGCTTTCCTGTCTCTGTGGAACAGATTCATCATCCTAGCTTGGAAGTTGCATCCAGTTCAGAGAAAGTACCCATGTAAATATAGGAAATTACTATTCATTTTAGCTCATATACCTTCTTCTGGTGAAAAAAAGAATGGGGGAATTGATATATTTTCTTGCACTCACAACTATTTTAAACTCAAATGATGTGCACCGAGGATTACCTTGACCTCAAGAAATTGTTAGAAAGGCATGGGAGAAAAAAAGTGGAAGAAATACTGTGAACATTTAGGTCCTTGAAATCCACTGCTATTATCATGCATCAGACTGTGAAAAGTAGTGTGATGGAATGGGGAGCATTATGCTTGGCATCAGAAGACCCGGATTTGGATTTTGACTACACCATTTACTGGTGGCATGACAAAATAAGTCATGTCCCCTCCCTACACACCTTTCTTTGCAGCTTAAAAATGTGGTTTATAAGAGTCACTAGTCAGCATAAGGGATGTTGTAAAGACCAAGTTAATTCAATACATATAGTAAGTGCTGTTATTGGGGAAAAACAGGAATGTAGTTTTATGATGCACTCTTCATATAAGTGAATCCTGGAAATTAAGACCAAGCAGACTGAGACTAGAAGGAGTCTTCTTTTATCAATCATCATCATACAATGTAGTGGGAAAAACATTGATTTTGGGGCTGGCTTATGGCATCACTTTTCTAAGCCTAAAATTCCCCATGTAAGATAAAGGAGTTGGATTAGTAGACCTTTGAGGTTCATTCCAATACTGTCCAGGACCTTTATTTCTTCCATTCCTTTTTTTACAATCATTACTGTCACTATCCATATATTTAGACATATATCCACATATTTAGTTGTTATTCATATATATATCCATATATGTTATTATCCATAAAATATACATATATTATCCATACATTCATTCCTTTTTATTATTATTATAATTATTATTGGTATTATTAACATATTCGGTATATTTAGTTGTTATACAAAAAAATCCATATATTATCCACATATCATTTATTTTTAAAAACTATTATTGTCATTATCATTACTATTGTCTTTATTTTGAATATATTTAGTTGTTCAGAGGACATTAAGCTGTAGCCATGCAGCCAAGAACAACCAGAATGTAGTTTTGAAGACTAAGAAATATGTCTTAGCAGGATTCCTTGAAGAAAATGGGGATGATTAGTCTGGAGAAGGGAAAATTTAAAGTGGATGTGATTACTTGACTTACAAATCTCAAGGATTGTCACATAGAAGAGAGTTTGGATTCCATTCTGCTTGACCCCAGAGAATCATGAGCAGTTAGTTGATATTATAAGGAGGCAGATTTGGACTCTATAAAGACATTGGTAGCAATTCAAACTATTCAACTGAACTGGCTGACTTCTGAGTGTTAACCATGTGACAGGGAAATATACTTCCTTTCTTTTGGTCTGGACATGTGTGCATTTGGAAGGGTCCATAGAGGTCATGAAGTAATTCTTTTTGAGAAAACAGTTCATTTTTAACCTTAATTCTGTATATATATATATATATATATATATATATATATATATATATATATATATATATATATATATATATGTTATAGACTACAAGCTACTTATCAAGTGCTAAGATCCCTTCTGGTTCTAATGTTCCAACATTTTGTTCTCACCACTAAAGTTCTGGGCATTGTTTAATGGTTCAACAAAGGAAACTGATGTGACTTTTTTTGGAAATGACCTCAAAGAGGAGGATTCACTACTTGTTTTGCGATTGCTCTCTAAGGACCATGGGAGATCTCCAATGGACTTGCAGCTGAAACTATCCTGTATGTTCTCGTTCCCATTATGATATCACTCTTTGTGAGTTGGAATCATCTGACTTTTCTATTTGTTTACTTAACATTTAGCACAGTGCTTTGTACATAGTAGATGCTAAATAAATGCTTTTTTTAATTCATTTTCCTTTTTGGTGTTCTAATGCCCTTTGAATTCTGTGTTTTAAAGTCTCTTCTAACATCTTCTTGTTATATTGAAATGCTGTTAATGTATTCCACAAACTGAATCCTGTGATAAGGATGATAATGATGATACTGAGCCCTTGATTGTAGAAGACAGAGTTGTGGTCTGACCTAGGGGCATTAGACTGCCAATTGTGGCCAGGCTGGGTTGGCTTGAGGGAGCTCTCAGAATGGCTGCAACATCATTCACATCCCCTCTGTATCTGACTAGCAAAGAACCATTGGGAATCATGGGATTGCATTTTTTCCCTTCAAGTCTGAATTTCTTCGCCTTTGTGACTCATAGAGTTATTTCAGCCACTCTCTTCTCCTCACATGTGAGTGATCTAATGGTCTTATAGAACTGCTGTCAGGGACAAGGGGCGGGGAAGGGAGGATTTCCTGAAATAGAGCAAGCTCCATGACTGAAGGTCAGGTTGAAGGAATAACTGGCTGGTAATGGGTTGAGAAGGAGAGAAAAAATGAAGAAGAGAGCAGTGCCAGCCAGACTGCCCATTTTTTTTCACTTTTTAATAACCTTGGTGTTTTGATTAAGGCAACCATTCCTAGAAGTGGTATCAGGAAGACCTGAGTTTGAATCATACCTCATTCATTTACTCTCTGTTATGACCCTAGGCTGGTCACTTCATTTATCCCAGACTGTTTGCTCATCCTAAAATTGAAGATGTTATAATAATGGGGTTGGGTTTTAAAAGTATCAAATAAGATAAATTATGAAAAGCATTTGGCAGCTAAAGTACTTTATAAAACACTATATAAATGCTAGTATATCTGGCATTTTTATAATGTATATGCTAGATAACATTATTATCATAAACTTTAGTGATATGCTTTCTCAAAGAGCTGGAAAAGAAAAAGAAAGGAATTTTGAATATATTTCATAAAAGATGGTGGCTTCAGAATCCATTGGAATGATTCATGATTGTGGCTCTATGTTTCTTCTCAAGATGCCAGAATCTCAGATTTGGCAAGACCCTCTGAGATGTCTTACATCCCAACCCATGTCTCTGCCTGTATCTTGAAAGATGGTCTCTTATCAGCTTTCCAATTAAACCCATGCAGTGACAAGAAAATATCACATTAGGTGACCTTTTTCATGGCTATATTGGCTTCATTATCTTTTTTAGTTGGACTGGATCTGCCTCCTTTAATTTATCACATTGATGTTAGTAGGGGGAAGCTGAAGATATTCAGTGATAAGTACCAGCCATTTTGTTGGATTATGCAGTTCTTTAGTCAGTCTTCATGTCTCAACGATGTCCCTTTTCATACTTCATAGCCCTGCTAGGCTTTTCTTCTCAGAATTGTTTTCATTTTGTAGATTGGCAGCACTTTAGAACTGATGAGGATCTCAAGAGTTATTTATTTTATCCCTGTCAATAAAGCATGAATTCTTCCCAGACAAGTAGTCATCCTGCCCCCAAAAGAAGATGTTCAGTGACAGGGACCTCATTATCTTATAAATAGTCCATTTCTAGTCAAATTTGTTTGTTCTCATCAGTTGGAAAACTTATGGAGAACTTAGTGGTGATTATAGGATATAGAGGGAAGATGAATCTAAGTGTTTGCATTTTCCCTCTAATAATCAACTAATCAAAGTATCCACGTATATAATATAATATATATATATAATAACTTCAGTTTCCCTTATATAAGTTCATATATGTAAAGCCCTTTGTAAAACTAAAAGTATTATTGTTTTTTGTTTTAAAATTTACAAAATATTTTTATAATAGTTCTATGGATTAAGGAGGGAAAGTATTAATATTTCAGTTTTACAGGATGGCTAGGTGGTGCAGTGAATAGAGCACCAACCCTGGAATCAGGAAGACCTAAGTTCACATCTGATCTCAGTCACTTAATTGCCTAGCTGTGTGACCTTGGACAAGCCACTTAACCCCACTGCCTTAAATAAATAATTTTTTTTAATTTCAGTTTTACAGATGAAACTGGGATTCAGGAGGGCAAGATAGCTCATCCAGAGTCACAGAGATAAACAATATTGGACCCATTAAACCAAGGTTTACTGTGATAGACATTTATTCCACTGTTGGCAATATCAGTTTAATCTAGATTGCTACTCTTTTCAAGATATCTTTAGAAATTCTATCTCTAATTTGAATTCTTCAGTTTCAGAAAAAAGCTTAGTATGAGGTAGTATAGGAGAAAACTACTTTGCAGACTTATGCATTCTATATAAATATCTGTTATTGTCTAAGTCATCTTCCAGGCTTAAGCACAGCACACTATTGTGTTTTCCACATAAAATTTAGTATTATTAGTTTGGCATTCAAGGCCCTCCATGAATTAGTACCCCACTACTTTTTGAGCTGATCTCACCCTGCTTCTAACCTTGAGCTCAGTGATTTAGTTAAAATGAATTCTTCTCCATTAACACTGCAATATGATTTCCCACTTATGTATCTTTATCCATGATGTTACTTTGGCTGGAATGCTCTATTCTTCTTCCATCTTCTGAGAATTCCTGCATAACCTTTAAAGTCTAGTTCAGATGCTTTCCTTTCAGAGAAAACCTCCCAAACTCCCCCAGGAGGAAACAACTTTGCCCACCTCAGACTTCCCGTTCTATTTTTCTGCTTGTTCTTTGTACTTATCACTGATATGACATGACTATCATATTATACTTCTGACTTCCATATAGATATCAGAGAGGGCTGAATTAGAAACAGTGGGTGGATGCAAAAGGGTCAGTAGAAGTTTGATGTAAGAACAAATTTGCTGGGGTTGTTGAGGCCCCTTTATCTCCTGGAGGCTGATAATGGGTTTACATAATAATGATGTTTGTTCTTCATTCTTTTTTTTTCTTTGATTTTTTTGCAAGGCAATGGGATTAATTGATTTGCCCAAGTTCATACAAATAGATAATTATTTAGTGTCTGAGGTTGGATTTGAACTGTGGTTCTCCTGATTTCAGGGCCTGTGCTCTATTCACTGTGTCACCTAGCTGCCCCAAGATTTGTCCTTCATTCTTTTTTTAACTTTTAATTTTATTTATTTATTTATTTTGAATTTTACAATTTTCCCCCTAAACTTGCTTCCATCCCCCCACTCCCCACAGAAGGTAGTCTGTTAGTCTTTACATTATTTCCATAGTATTTATCCTTCATTCTTTAAGAAGTCCATTACATCAGGGAGTTGATGCCATGACAAGAAAGTGAATTGGATTTGAGTGAAGGGGGGCTGTGCTAAGTCATCAGTCTCACTTTCTCCTCCAGAATCTAAGCTAAATCTACCCAAACTTTTAGCATTGGTCTCTTTACACATCTCCCTCTATCCCCCAGCTCCCTCTGCTTTTTCTTGTTACCTTCTAACCATTGTATATATATCAATTTATGTGATCATTGTTTTCTCCATATAAGCCTCTTGAGGGCGGGGGCTATTTTCATGTTTCACTTATTCATTCATTCATTTATCTATTGCATATCCCCAGTACTTAACACAAGGCTCAGCACATCGTAATAAATGCCTATTGATTAATTAGTTGGCTGATTGATTAATCAGTCAACTGACTTATAGGTGAGTGAGAAATCCTTTGTGATCACTGATGTTTTCTATTTTTTATCCACTTGTGTCCTATCACACCAGCTAGATTGAAAGCTCCCTGGTAGGGCAGCTCTTTTTGGTTCCCCAAGGAACCAACAACAACTTATTTCTATATAGTGTTTCATAAAGTTTATCTGAACCTCACAACAGCCTTGTGAAGTAGGTACTCCAACAATTATCACCTGATTACAAACCTAGGCCCAGAAAAGTTACTGCTTTCCCAGGCACAGAGCTAGCAGATATGAGAGAGATCAGAATTAGAAACAGTGGGTGAATGCAAAAGGGTCCGTGGAAGTTCAGGGAAAAAAAAAATAACCAAATTTCCCACCAATTAGAACTGTTCAGAAGCATGGAGGTGGTCAGTTTTCCCTTATTGAAGATTGTCAAAAGTTGGATGACCCCTTGTTCAGGTATGCTGTAGAGGGAAGGTTTGGGTTTTTTTTAAGTTATAGAGATGAACTCTGAGAAACCTTTCCACTATGGGGTTCTATGAATTTTAGATACTTTATGAAGTCCAAATTTGAAGGAAGGGAAGTCTCATACTAATAATTTTCCTTTTTCTTGCAAAATAATGTTGAAAAACCTAGGAACTCGCCGTAATTTTTTTCTCCAGAAAGTAGTTACCATCACTGAATCTTAATTAGCAACTCCAGCAAAAATAGAATGGTCTTTGACCTTCTGGATGCCTTGGATTGACCTCCATTCATCCTCCTATTCCGTGACAAGTTTCCTTATGGAAACTAAAACTCTGAGGAGGGAATGAATGTGACCCTCCCAGAGACACTGAATCCATGTCTCCCAACTCCAGAGCCAACCCACTGTACTATGCTGCCTCTCCTAGGAGCTTGCACGTAGGTTGAGGTATGCCTTGGAAAAAGATGAAACCATCTTTAAAGTCAACAGGGGAAGGGAGCCAAGAGAGAAAGGATGAGGTACTTAGGACTTCCCAAGTTTATCCCTAGAAACTCAGTAGGAAGATAAAGAAATGATTCATTATCTGATAAAGCGTGATCAGACTGGATTCTTTAATACCCTCAGCAGGTGGAAGATTTATTTAGGAAATACTGATTTTACCACCAACTAGTGAACAAGTATCAACATGGGAAAAACCTGGAATTATGGAATGAAGGAGAGGGAAGAGTCACTTGCAGGTTTCCAGCCTGGATAATAATTACAGGAATCATAAAAATTAATGCTATTTATATGATATCTTATGATTATGGAGCACTTTATTTACATTATCTCATTTGATCTTCACAACATCCCCATGAGGTGAACAGGTCATATGGTTATTGCTATTTTACAGTTGCAGAAACTGATGCTCAGAAGGGAAATGATTTCCCCAGGTTTACAAAGCTAGGAGTGGAATAGCCAGGACTTGAATTCTAGCACAGTGACTAGAACCTAAATACTTGGGTTTTTTTTTTTTTGTTGTTTTTTTCTCTTCTTCCTTTTGTTGGAGGCACTTGGACTTAAATTACTTGCCCAGGGTCACACAGTTATCAAGTATCTGATTCTGGATTTGAACTCAGATCCTCCTCACTCTAGGACCAGTGCTCTATCTACTGTGCTATCTGGCAACTCCTTTAAATACTTGTTACATTAAATATTTCTCCTGACTCTTAGTCCTAGAATCCCTTCCACTGGCAGACATGGGATAATTCTGAAGTGAAGCCATTTTTGGAAAAGTAAGGGAAGAGTGGGCTCTCTGGGCTCCGAATATGGAACTGGAGCTAAGTTTACATGTTAGGCTTGAGAATATAAATTGAGAGGAATTTACAATAATTTACAAAATCATTTTTCCCTCATTTGGTTCCATTTCCCTCATCTATCCAATAAGAATATTGGACCAGATACTCACTAAAGTTTCTTCAGCTTTAAGATCCTGTGATCTTTGTTGTAATATCTTCTAAAATTCTAGCATGATTTGTTCCAAGGCTCTGTTTAAGCTTGGACATTCTGTGTTTCTAAATCCCTTCTAGCTCTGTAGTCTATGTTCAGCCACGGAAAGGGCACTAGATTTGGAATCAGAGGCCTTTGGGTAAAATCCTGATTCTGTTAATACCTGTATAATTTGGGCAAGACACAATTTCCCAGGGCCTTATTTTCCAGGTTATCATTAAATATGACAGCTAAGGGCTTTCTTAATTGTAAATCCTATGAAAAATATAGGAGTGATGACACAACCAAAGTTCCCTCCTAGTTCTCACATTTTGTGCTTAAAAAATCTCTTCTATCCTTGACATTCTGATTCTATTCTATAACTCTATTGGTAGAAATGATGACAGAAGCCAATAGTAATGGTTGATACTGTTTAGCACTTAAAAATTCCCAAAGTATTTCACAACACATTATCTCATTTGGTTCTTACCACACCCCTCTTAGGTGGGTATCATTACCACCACTTTATGGATGAAGAAGCTGAGGCTCAGAGAAGTTGTTAACCCCCTAGCGGTCACCCAATTAATAAATGATAAAAGTTGGATTTGAATCCAGGTCTTCCTAATTCCAAATCTAGTCTTCTATCCATAATATCACATTCTGGTATAGAAAGGGAGAGCAGATACTAGCAGACAGGATCTTGGGAGAAAGTCACAGATAGGGGACATAAAGAAGAAGATAGAATGGGATAAAAGGGAAGTGAGTTTAAAGAGGAAGGAGGAAATCTACAGAAATAAACTGTCCCTAATTCTAGACCACCTAATGGGTTCAGAAATCTCTAAACAACATAAACAAAATCAGCAGTTAGTCTGGTGCATTTCAGAATATCAGGTATTAGAACTGAACCAAATACACTTTTAAAAAAAGAGTATAAAAATAGCTGTTGTTACCAAGGAAGAGAATCCATATGGAACAAAAAATTAAGGCAGGATTGGGGGAGTTGAAATGAAGCAGATAAAGAATCCAATGGTTCTATCCAAGAACTTAGATGCCTTTCAAGCAAAGAGAGGCGAATTCATAAATTCCTAAAATCTCAGAAATAGAAGGTAAATTCTATGTTTCTCTTATCCTGAAGTCAATTGTTCCCTTTGCAGAATCTGCATCAAATGATCCTCTGGATGATTCTTAAAGCTATCTCATGATATGGCATTGCCTTGTTCTAGGAAAATGTGTTTATTATCAGGGATATCTTTTATAATCTTAGATCGGTCTCCATCTTTTTCCTGTTGCTTGCAGAACTATTCTCTGGCCCCAAAAAGAACTGGTATTTTCCCTTTTCCATGTGAATTCCTTTAGATATTCAAACCCAAGTAATCTTACTCAAATTCCTCTCCCCCAACACCACTATACTAAATTTGAAGATTTAGCAGATCTCAGAGGGAAGCAGTGGCAGGAGAATTGGCTCTGCATCTAAGACATGAATTCAAATTACATCTCTGCCATTTTCAGGGGGGGTGCCTGAGTCAACTTGTGGGGCAGCCACTATGCCAATTGCTAGTGATTACAAAGAAACACAAAAAACAATCCCTACCCTCAAGAAGCTCACAATCTAATGGGGAACTCAATAAACAGATATGTGCCAACAAGCTACTTACAGGATTTATAGAAAATAATTAACAGACAATTAAGAGAGGTTAGGTTAGTTTCTTTGAAATATGAAGGAGATAAAGCTTTAAAGGTAGGGTGTAGTCAGATAATAGAAAGCCTTGAATATTAAACTGAAATTCAAATTCACAAACAAATTTCATACAGGATACAGAGGAAATAATTGAGAATTGAGGAGTTGGATCTGTTTGTTTCAAAATTGTGATAAAGAAGGAGATAAAGCTTTAGAGTTAGGTTGGAGTCAGATAATAGAAAGCCTTGAATATTAAACTGAGGTTTGTTTGCTTTTATTTTACTTTATTTTTATTCAGGTCTAGGAAGATTATTATGGTGGCTGTGTGGAGGCTGAGGGGAGAAGAGAGAAGAGAGCCCTGGAGACAGGGAAGCCAGCTAAGAGGGAAAGGTGATGAGGATCTGAAACAGGCCAGTAGTAATGGAAGTATAAAAAAGAGGACAGATTCCAGAGACAGCAGGAATAGGATCAGCAGGATTTGAGCACCTGATTGGAAGAGGTGGGGGGGGGGGAGGGGGGAGGTTGACGATTTGATGAGGGAGAAGAAAGAACCAAAGATAATTATTTGAAAGTAGAGAGAACCTGGATAAGGAAGGGACTGGAGAATCGGGAACAGGTCCAGGTCTGAGGGGAATGATGGGAATGATGGGAACATCTTTGCTGAGAATACCAAGAAACAGCAGTTCAGTTCTAGGACACTGGATGCATTTAGAAGGCTGAATATATGCTTTCTTGCTTATTCTATTAGAAAAGACATTTAAGCCATAGGACTCAACAACATATTTCAACACAATTATTGACTCCCGGAGTTGTGGTGTTTTAAGACACCACAGTATTGGGTTAGGTAGGGAAGCCCCAGTGGCTAACTATTTGAGAAGTACAATAATTGCCTTGAAATGAGCCTCCCAGGGAGCAATGATGCCAACCTGGACTGAAATTTGTATCTGGGAAATGAGGAAACCGGGTCAGGCAGAGGAGTTTGTAGATACTAAAGAGATCCATCTGATTGTGGTCTCAGAGTCATCCAGTGTTTGTCGTACCCCAAACCTGCTACCAGCAGCTTCCTTTTAAGGCACGGTTTGGAAGACTTGCCTCCTTATCCAGATCCCCTCTCCTGAGCTCTTAGTGACCGTGACCTTTTGTAAGGAGAAGGCAGTGGAGAACCAGCAGGAGGACTTAGGGAAGAGACAACAGTTAAATTAAATGCATGTCAATTAGCCTGCTTCTTAGGAATGCAGAAAGCAAGCCTACAAGGAGGAAACAAAGTAAGGAAGTGAAGGGATAGGAAGTGGGACAGGTTACTTATCTGCTTCTGAAAATATCCTTGGATTTACTCCTTTGGGATGTGCAAGACCATACATTTAGAATTGAAAGGAATTGTCACCTAATTCAACTCCTTTACAAGCAGGGAGAATGAGATCTAGATCAATTGTCAAATTTCCCATAAACCATAGAATTAGAATCCAGAATCTGAACTCTTTTAAAAAAAATTATTCTAATTCACTATAGTAGCTCATCTCTCAATCATATCAAAATCCTTAATTTTTTGATACTTTTTGAAATTTAATAGCATTATAAAGTTCATAAAAACTCATTGAACACATTATTTCCAAAGTCCTTAATGTTGTGAAAAAGTTTTAATCTTTTGATTGAAGTGGAAAATGCCCCAAGGATACTGCTTTAGGAAATGCCTTTTAGTTCATAGAAAACTTATGTTAGAAAGTTAAATATATAGTGATCTTGTATAGATGAATCTGGGTCTCTCTTGACAAGGAAAATGTTTTCATCTTGTTTTGCCAATTATCAGCTCCTTCCTATCCTAATCCTCACCTGTACCTCCCCCATCTTTTTCACATGTTCACATTTTTCAAACTTATTTAAGGGGTTAAATGGCTTGCCCAAGGTTACACAGCTAGGAAATTATTAAGTGTCTGAGGTCGGATTTGACTTCAGGTCCTCCTGACTCTAGGGCTGGTGCTCTATTCACTGTACCACCTAGCTGCCCCCACATATTCAAATTTTATTAAAGCACCAAGAAATAAATGAGAACTAGAGACTGAAGTAAGAAATAAGTAGGGTTTGACCTGTCCATTTCTGACCATGTATTCTGTTTGACTACTTGAGGAAGGAAAGAAAAGAGGAGAGGAGAAGAGAAGAACAGGAGAGAAGAAGAAAAGTGAAGACAGTAGAAACAGTGGTAATAGTAATAATAATAATAATAATGATGATGATGAAAATAATAATTTATACAATAGTAATTTATGTAGTATTTTAAAGTTTAAATGTTACTCATTAGGGAGGGTGGAGCCAAGATGGTGGCAGGAGAACAGACTTCCTTAGGAGCTCTCTCCAAAATATTTCAAAAACCTTAAAATTATTACTCTAACTAAAATTTTGAAAGACAGGACCCACAGAAAGATCCAGTGAGACAATTCTCCAGTCCAAGGTAACCTTTAAAATAGTGGGAAGGCTCTGTTCTATGGTGTTGGAGGGGGCAGCAGCATGCCAAGTGAAGGAGCTTCACCCTTCTGGGAACAGCCCCGGGGCACCTGGGTCCCTGGGGGGCCTGGCTCCTAGCAGCAGAAGCAGTTTTTTTTTGACCTACCATCCCAGGGAGCACTAAGCACAACTTGGAAGGTGAGCAGGGAAATCTCTGCCAGAGTGAACACGAAGCCCAGGCCAGCGTGGCTCTCCTTAGCAGCCCAGATTCCAAGAAGTGGAAGCAGGCCTATAGAGCCGTCCAGCAGGGAGCTGCCTGGCAGCTGCTGTCTGAGCACTCAGCCCATGGAAGGTAAAGGAGTGGAGGGAGAGTGTCAAGGTCTGTCCTCTGTCCCTAGGACAGGACTCTGGGGCTTTTACCATATTCAGACCCTGGTCTCAGTCTAGGGGTCCCCATAGAACAGGGACCTTCCTCACAGCCCCAGGGCAGAGGGATGAGCTTGTGGTCATTCAACAGACCAGAGAGTAGACAAAGCCTCCAGTAAGACCCTGAAGGAACTGAAGTCCTTGTGGGGGGTATCCCGATAATACTTAAAAGTTTGGGAAGCATCCTAAAACCAGGCACAGGCTGGGAAAATAAGTAAACAGAAAAAAAAGGAACCTGACCATAGGCAATTATTTTGGTCCCATGGAGGACCAAAACATAGACTCTGAAGATGAGAAAATCAAAACTTTTGCATCTAAAGACTCCAAGAAATATAGGAGCTACTATTATTCCCATTTTACAGAAGAGGAAATTGATGTATAGAAAGGTTATATGACTTTTTCCAGGGTTACATAACTGGTCAGTATTTGAATCAAGATTTAAATTTACGTCTTCCTGATTCATAAGTCTGGGATTACATGCACTGCACAACTTAGCTATTAGCTTCTCAGAAAGAAAAAAATATATATTTAGGGGAAAAAACCACATCAATATAACCAGTATAGCATTATCTAATCAGAAAACAATAGGTTCTTATAACAAAATATCAGAGCTGGGAGAGACTTGAGAACCTATAATGTTAGAATATAGACTATAGGATGTCAGAGTTTGGAGAAGTCATTCCTTAGAAAATAGAACTTAGAACAGAAAACATGGAATGCTTGAACTATATGAAATTTCAGAGATCTAGTCCAGAGCTTTCATTTTGCACAGTAGGAAGTTGCTGCAGCCCACCCAAGTTTTTTCTCATTCCCAAAATCTTCCCTTAACACTTGCTACCTTCACCTCCCACTACAACTTATTCAAATAATCGTCTTCTCTCCTTGGTTCATGTGTGTAAATCATGTTTCCTCATCTGCCCTGAACATCTGTTGGGCAGGAAGGCAGGAATCACACTGAATATTTTATTTTTTAAAATCCTCTACTGTGCCCAACACTGTGTTAGGTGTATCATAAGAACCACACTAATTGAATCAAATTGTTGAACCAGGGCATAGAAAAATATCTTGACTTTAATTTGGTGACATTTCATATTGATCAATCATACACTTGGGATCTTCTGCCCACCAAAATCACTTCTTGATGAGGGAGGCATGACTGTTCATCTGAAAAATATCTCAGGGACTTGGTGGACATAAACTCAAGAAGGGTCAGCAGTATGATATGGCTGCCTAAATACATATGTGTGTGTGTGTGACACACACACACACACACGCACATATATATATAGGTGTGTGCATATTTATATAGAAGAAAATTATATATACATATATATATATACAGACATACAAATAATATGATCTTGATATAACTTTAGGAGAAGCCTAATGTCCAGAAGGACCTTCTTGTAGCCTTAGAGAACAGTGGAAATCAAGAAAGATTTCAGTCTTGTTCCTAATTAATTGGTACTATGTAGCAAATCCCAAGCCAATATCTGAGACTTGAAATCACAGAAGAATCATAAAACTGTATCAGTGGAAGGGATTTCCATGCCCAAGATTTCATATGCACATACACACATAGACATGCATACACATACCAGTCATGAATTCACAGGTCCAAAATTCAGACCTCACTCCCTAGGATCCATGTCATGAGAAGAAAGAGCCCAGTTGTTCTCTACCCCTGGCAGGGCATATCTGGAGTGTTGCATGTCAATATTGTGGGCAAAGCATAGAGATGAGAGAGGATATTGAGAGCTTGGTGTTGACCTGATGAAATATGGCAATTTGTTATGATCATTAATTCGAAGAAATGAGGATATTCCACTAGCTCAAGAGAAAAATTAAAACAGTATTTCCCTCATAAAAAAGGGTTGTTGCGAGGATAATGCAAGATAATATTTATAAAGTACACAGCACATTGTAGGTGCTAAAGAGGGACCAGGAAGGGGAGAAATGGGGTGATGATTATTTGAAAGGTATTAGTGAGAAAGAGAGATTAGATTTGTGCTTGTACTTTGAGGAGGGAGCTAGCAGCAATGAAGGGAAACTGCAAAAAGGCAAGTTGGGACTTCATGGCAGGAAAAAAAAAAACCAAAGAAGATCCAAATATAGAAGAGGGGACGCTAGACAGACAAATAACTATAGCAGAATTGAGACTATGATATTGCTTTAGGATCTTTCCTGAGTAGTGATTTGAGGAAGATGAGAAGGCAGCTATATAGTGCAGTGGATAGAGTATGAATTTGGTTATCAAGAAAACCTGAGTTCAAATTCTGCCTCAGACACTTACTTTCTTGACCCCGGGCAAGTCATTTAAACTTTGCCTGCTTCAGTTTCCTCTCATTAAATGAGGTTAATAATGACACCTTCCTCCCAGGATTGTTGTGTGGATTGACTCAAATAATATTTGTAAAAATGCTTGGCAAATAGTAGGCGATATGTTGTTCTGTCATTTTAGGCGTGTCCAACTCTTCATGATCCCATTTGAGTTTTTCTTGGGAAAGATACTGGAGTGGTTTGCCATTTCCTTCTTTGGGCCATTTTGCAGATGAGGAAACTGAGGCAAACAGGATGAAGTGACTTGCCTAAGATCACATATCTAGTAAGTGAGTCTGGACTTGAACTCAAGCCTGGCACCCTATCCACTGAACCACCTAACTACCCCCATTTAAATGTTAAGTGTTATTTATATGATGATGATGATGATGAGTATACTCTTGATTTCAAATGTCATTATTATTACTATGGACTGAGCCTCTTTTTGTTCCCTTGGGCTCTTGTTTCATTATTAATATACATGTTGGCCTAATTGAGAGTATAGAATAGAGAGCATAGAACTCACCAATCCTACTTCTGAGCTTCCTAAAACAGAGCCTGATGGCTCAAATGGTCCTCAGATGTCCAATGCCACCCTTGTAGGAGGACTTTGCCCATGATCTTGCAGCTCAGCCTTAGCTTCTTCTACTCTAAAATGAGGATAATAACTGAATGTAACTCCCACAGTCATGAGATCAAATGAGATCAAATGAAATATTGTAAAATTAGCACACTTAATACACACACACAAACACACATAAATATGTAAGTGGTTACATGTAAATAAATGGTAATATTTAAGTAAATAATATTGTTCCCTTCTTCTTCTGTCCCTCAATGGAATGTGAAGTCCTTGAGGACAGGAACTTCAAGGATGTTTTTCTTTGTATTTCTGATATATAATATATAATCAGTGTTGAACAAATATTGGTGATTGACGTACATGAAAGAGGTGGAAATAGAAAACACATTTCAAATCCCAATTTTGTCAAGACCTGCTTGAATGCTATTGCTCAAGTCACTGAAATCCTCTGGACCTCCGTTTCCTCATCTATAAAATGAGACAATTGAAAGAGATAATCTTTGGGGTCCCTTCCAGTTCCAAATCTATGACCCTACAATCTGGCATGCGACTTCTCAGTTGTGCTCCATAGAGCACACTCTTTGGATAGGTGAATGGTTTGATCTTTTTCCAGTCAGAGTTTGGAGAGGATGAGACTTGGATGAAATATGACTATAAAGAAGCAAGTTTAATCTAAGTACAGTGTTTTTGACAAAGTTGTATAGATAATGGTAGTACCAAGAGTTGTTGTTGTTGTTGAATGTGTATAGAGTTTTTGTTTTGCTTTGTTTTGTTTGTAGGTGGGTGTTTTTAGTTTAGTTTGGTTTTATTTTCAACAGTGTGGCTAGGAGAGTCCATTCTCAGGGAAGCTACAAAGAAGGGAAAATAAAGAAATTTCCCAGCTGTATTTGCTGTTTGGTTTCAGCTTGGGTTGCTCCTTGGAACAAAAAGGCATATATGAAAAATATTCCAGCAACAGGAGGTAAAACCAAAGGCACCACCCACAGAATAAAATAATTCAATTGGTCTTTGTAGTGATTTTGTAGATGTTTCTTTCCTTGATCATATTGTGGATTTACTTCTATGACCCAGATCTTTAGGGAGATCTATATATATATTTCCCCATTGGAGGATCTGAGAATTCTCAGAACATCCCAAAGAAAGTACAAGGTAAATAGTATCATATCTTCTGTTTAATGCATAAGATAAGTAAGGCCAGAACAGAAAATGAGACCTGGAAACAGAGCTTTTTATGTGGGTGGGATGAAAGCCTTTAAAGACCAGACCTCCCCCCCCCCCCACAGCCTTCTTCTTTATACTGGAAAGATACACTAGACATGAGTTTATTGTAAATCACAGGGATTAGAGCTATGAGATCTGACCCAAGTCTTAGAAATTAACTGAATCAGCATCTTCATTTTACATGAGAGGAATCAGAGGCTGAAAAATATAAAGATAATTGTTCAGGGTCACATAAAGAGTAAGTAGCAGAGTTGGAATCTGAACCAAAATACTTTTACTTTAAACTCTGTTTTTTCCACTAAAATTTAGTTTATTGAGTGTTTATTAGGAGTCTTTTGTCTATTGGGTATTGTGCTAACTATTGGGAAATACACACTTTAGATAGGATGAGGCTGTCTGTCCTGAGGTGTTCTCAGTCTAATAGGTTAATGTTAACACAGACTTAGGTAGCTGGTGACTCAATGAGCCTGGAATCAGGAAGATCTGCATTCAAATCTAACCTGAGGCACTTAGTAGTTGTGTCACCTTGGCTGGGCAAGTTACTTAGCCACTACCTGCCTCCGTTTCCTCATCTATATATTAGGGATAATAATATCACCCATTTCCCTGAATTATTGAGAAGACAAAATCAGCTACTTATAAATTAATTTGTAAACCTTAAAGCACTGTATAAATGTTATCTCCAGTTGACCTGTTTTACCTGGCTACTGAACTCTGGTGGCTCCAGAGGAGAAAGTGAGGCTTCGTGACATTACCTTCCTGATGTCATAAGTTCACTTCAAAAATGAAGGACAAGCAGCTATAATATAAATAGTATTTCCTTTTAATTTGACATTCAAAATAATATATAAGTACACCAAAAAATGTAAAACAAACTTCTCTATGGAGTTTGAAATCAAAGTTCATTAACCACATTGGTATTGAGTGTATAAAGGATGACATGCCATTTCAATTGGACTTTTAATGACTCAGTAGAAAAGTCAACAGGAGAAATTTGAGCTATGCTATTTATATTCTAGCATGGACCAATATTTGGGGGACTTATTGAGAGGTTGGTTGGTTTATATCAACCTTTCAGGTGGGACAGTTTATTGCAATAAACAATAAACATTTATTATGGTGCATTATAACAAATAGGTGAAGGATCAAGGCTTAAACCGAAGGGAACTGTTGGGGTGAGGGAGAGAGTCAAGTAAGGGGCAACAAGGGAAGAATACAATAGTACTGAGAAGACAACTGAGGTACAGAGAGGTTAAGGAACTTGACCAGAATTGCATAGCTAATAAGCATCTGAACCAGGTCTTCCTGACTTCAGGTTTCCTTCCCTTTCCACTATTTAGATCTATCTGCCTTGTGACTTCTCTAAATTCTACTCATCCTCTATTTCCTTTATAAAGGAAATATTTTTGCAAAGAATACTATCTCACACTAAATTTCTCTCTTCTTTGAATTTCTGGATTATTTATAGTACTTATTCCAGGTTTAATCCTTTTTTGATATTGTTGAATCATTTTTCATTCATATCTGATTTTTTGTGATGTCTTTTGGAATTTTCTTGGGCAAGATCTCCATCTAATTTTACAGGGTTAAATGACTTGCCCAGGATCACACAGTTAGTAAATTTCTCAGACCAGATTTGAACTCAGGAAAAGGAATCTTTCTGACTCCAGATCTAATGCTCTATCCATTGTGCTATCCCATTTGATATTCAGTTGTTTCAACTGGGTCTGACTGTTTATGACCCCATTTGAAGTGTTCTTGGCAAAGATACCAAGAATGACATTTACCATTTGATTTCATGTATATTATATATTATGTGCATCACACACATCACACTTCTGTCTTTCAGTAAATTGTAAAACTCTCATTTTTCTTTCACTTTTTTTGAGACAATCAGAATTAAGGGACTTGCTCAGTTACCCATCTAATAAGTGCTTGAGGCTGGATTTGAACTCAGGTCCCTGAACCACTGTCTTACTGCCCTAGATTGTAAACTTCTGGCAGTACTTATTAGGAAAAGAATCATAGTATCAGAATCATAACTTTAGATGGTACCCCTGAGGTCTAAATCTAATCCAACTCTTCCCTAAAGCATGAATCTTTTTGACAATATCCCTGGCAAGTATTCAACCTCTGCCTGGATACTTAGTGATGAGGGACTCTCTACCCCTTCAGTGAACCTTTTCCACTTTTAAACAGGTGGATTGTTGGGAAATTCTTCCTTATAATGAGATGAAACTTGCCTCCTTTCCATTTCTATTCATTGCCCTTGTTCTGCCCTCCAGAGTCAAACCCAGTAAATATAATCCCTGTTCCACTCAACAGTCCTTAAAATATTTGAAGAAGTATTTCATTTTTGCCTTGTTCTCCTCTTCTTAAGGACAAACTTAGCAACTGCAGCACCAGTTCTGAATGATATGCTTTATCACTTAGCCTAAGATGGCAGGTGTCTTGAGGGCTGGGGACCTCAATCTCCTGGTTCAGATTTTAGTACTTTGCCAAGTAATGAACTTTGTTTGTATACTTTGTCACAGAGTAATTAAAAGAAGGAGCTAGTTGCTTTCCAAGACCAGCAGAATTAGGAGCACTAAAAAAATATGGAAGAGGCAAGGCCTAGGGGCAGCAGAGATTAGAGAGGGATTTTCTATTCAACCTCAGTGAAGCTGGGCAGTGATCCTATAAATGAAGAATGGAAAAGGGTCAGTCACAGTTGTGAATTCTAGAAGATCATAGATTAGATTTTTATATAATACAGATATTACATAATATATATGTACAGTCTGACCTAGAGAGTTTGAGTGCCTTACCTAAAGGTATCAAAGTTAATAGAATCAGATTTGGAGTTGGGCCATTTTACCACATTGTCTCATTTACCCCTATCCACCCCCCCACCCCCCCAATCCATTTCCTGGGATATGTTTTTCCCAGCATGTGATCTATGATTCTATGATTTTCTAATTCAACTCTATAAGTCATTTTGCCTTTACAATGTGGGTTGAACTAAATGGTGGCTCTCTAGGCTCTCTGATTAGTTCTATGATTAATTCCATTGTCTCTCAGAACCAGTTTCTTTATCTTTGAAACAGATCATTTTACTTGAGATACTGCAAAAGATAATTTTGAGATAAGTAGCTGGTAAACTTTAAAATACCATTTGCT
This sequence comes from Macrotis lagotis, assembly GCF_037893015.1. Taxonomy (NCBI): domain Eukaryota; kingdom Metazoa; phylum Chordata; class Mammalia; order Peramelemorphia; family Peramelidae; genus Macrotis; species Macrotis lagotis. The sequence continues at coordinate 806,727,704 of NC_133658.1, read as the reverse complement.
CTACCCAGTTCATAAAACTCCATCTTTGCACACTGATCATCCACCATACCTGAAGCACCTTCCTTTCTCATCTGTGCCTCAGAGAATCACTAGTTTTTTGCAAAGCTAAATCTAAATATTTCTTACAGGAAGTCTATCTGGCAGCATATTATTGTCCTGATTCTGACCATTCTGCCTATTCACACACAATAACTCAGCTTCTACTTTTATTTATTTTTGTGTCTGTTTTTATGAGTGCATGTTGCTTTCTTCCAAACAAATGTAAACTTCTTTAAGTCAGAGCTTGTTTGATGTTTGACTTTATGTCTTCAACTTCCAGCAGGCTGCCTGGTACACAGTAGGTACTTAATAGATGTTTTTGAATATTGAATGTACTATGGAAATGAGAGCTATTATCATTACTGTTAATTTCATTTGGATAAATTCTGATTTCAGTATTCTTTCATTACTGTGAATCCTATTAGGAGAAAAAAGAAGAGTAAGTGAGTTCAAGCAGGGTAACAGTAAACTTTTAATTAGATGCTTATGGCCTATACGGTATTAATAAGCAGATTTGGCCACCATGAAACCTATAATAAAACCTTACTTCTCCATAGACCCATCTTTGTTCTAGGTGTCCAAATCCTATTTTCTCCATTGTGATATACATTTATATGCTTTAATGTGAAAGGAACATTTTGGTTTTAGTCATCATGAGTTGGTTTGGGTTCTTGCCTGTCTCATATTCTCTAATCGCCCACCCCCGTTGTGAACTGAGTGTGATTCCTCAAAGAATGAATTTGAAACCCCAAAGAGATCCTAGGTTAAACTATTAACCTAATCATTCACTGCCATAAGGCATTCTATTTTCTAGACAAAGGAGATAGAACAAACCATGTCTGTATATGTGTGTGTGTGTGTGTGTGTGTGTGTGTGTGTGTGTGTGTGCACGCGCACACACGCACCCCGGAGACTATTGGAAATTGCCCTTGTTCATTTATTTTGAGTCTCTCTCACTAGGAATTCTCACTAGGGGCAATCTCAAGAGAGAAATTAGAAAGACAAGGGGTATTAGCCATTCTGAAAGGAAAATGCATTAGATGAAGTTACAATTGTATTGGCTGGATGAGGTTTAAGCGTGAAGTGTGTGTATATTGGTTAACAGCATAGTAACTCATTATTTAAATCTGGGTAAACTATTTTATGTATATGGATCTCAGTTTCTTTCTCTGCAAAATGAGGATTTTAGCTAAGGTGACATTTGAAATTCTTTCCAATGATCTTATTCCATTTTCTGAACTCTTCTATGTTCCAAGATTCTTCCCTATTCTAACAGTCAATATTGTCTCAACATTTTCTGTTCTAAGGTCCCTTCCATCTCTGACATTTGTGGGATTAGAGGGATGATGTTAAGTTTATGGATAGAGTGACTCTTAGAAGCCTTTTAACTTCCTTTTGCAAATGAGTAAACTGAGGCTCAGAGAAGTCCAAGATCCTCTAAGTAATGTTTGAGAGGTGAGTGTACTAAGGTCCCTTAGAGTTCTCATATTCTCTTACACAGTAATATGTTCTATGTTATATCATCCCTTCCACCTTTAAGATTCTTTGTCCTGGGTTATAATGATTTATTTTCCAAGATCCCATTCAATTTAACACTCTATGTTCTATGGACCCTTCCAACTCTGAAGTTCTGTATTTTAAGATCCCTTCCCAGCTCTGACATTCTGTGTTCTTAAGGTCCCCCCCCCCAGCTTTGACGTCCTGTGTTCTAAGATTCCTCCCAGTTATGACGTTCTGTGATCTAAGGTCCCTTCCAGCTCTCCTATTCTAAAGACTCTATTAATCCTACAACTCACGAGCCAATTTGTCTTGATTTTGCCATATTGTGGAGGTGGCCCGAATTTGATGGTGGATCACATATCGACGTAAACCAGCTATTGAAAAAATTAACAACCTCCATCCATCCTAGGCTCCACACTCCAGCAAAGCAGTGGCCTGGTAATGGACTGTGATCAATGACCGAGGCTGTAATGAGGAAGGATTTTTATTTTGATGAGTTTTGTACGTTTGTAACACTGTAGCAGGTGCTATTTTCTCCGAGAGCCTCCTGCAGCTGTCAGTACTTAATGTAATGACATTTGAAAAAGACAGAGATTCCCAAATGTCTTTTTACACCCGCCAAAAAATTCCCCCCAATCCACTGCAAAAAGTGTGTGTGGAGAATTTTTTGATACTATCTCCATTATTTATGTATTAATAACAAAGTGGGCTATGGAGGGTGGGGAAACGACAGACCAAAGAGTAATTTAGAAAGAGTAGATGTGATTACATAACGGGCAGACTGTTCTCTAAAGGTTTTAAGCCCATGAATAATACCTACAGCTCAACCCTGCCCATCCTGCTCCACCTCATGCTGCCCAGGCTAACTAGAATCACAGAATCATCCGACCCAATTTCTTCATATTACAGATGGGGTAATTGAGGTCCAAAGAAATGGAGTAACTTGGCAAAATAACACAAAGTCTTGAGTTCCCATCTTGTCTTTGTTACTTATTACTTACATGAAGCTGGTCAAATTCCTTCTCTGCTTCTTATTGTCTTTATTAATAGAATGAGTGAGTGGGACTGGGCTAGCTCTGAGTTCTTCCCCCATCACCACCCAGTGAATAGATGTTCTGGTATCATGTTGACACTAAAGGGAAAAATGGGACAGAGTCAAGTCATTGTGAAAGATTGGTTTTCTGGATTCACTCTCTGATCTACTTAACCAACTTTAAATACTCACCATGTTAGTATACTTGGAGGCGCTGAAGACAGACAGTGTTATAGATATCACTATATTGTCTCCCCACATTGGACTTTCAACCTATTAGGGAGAGAAGTCAAGTACATAACTACAGTTTAAGGGTTATTGTCATTCAGTTGTTTCTGTTGACTCTATGTGATTTCATTTGGAGTTTTTTTGGCAAAGATACTGAATTGACTTGCCATATCCTTCTTCAGTTTATTTGATAGATGAGGAAAGCAAACAGGGTTACTTGCGCAAGGTCACACAGATCATAAGTGTTTGAGGCCATATTTGAACTCAGGTCTTCCTCCCTTCAAACCTGAAACTATAGTTTACTGAGAATATGCTAAATTCAAAAGAGATGCATAATAACACATGAAAAACATTGAGGAAGAAGTAATTACTAGGTAGAAGGATTTGGAAAGGCTATTTGGAAGAGATGGCATTGATGTACTGAAGCCTGAGTAGGGTATCAATGGGTAGAGACATGAGGGAAAGAGAAAAGAAGGAGGATTCTAGACATAGGACAAAGGTAGAAAATTCTATTACATTGATTAGTTGCTTGTTGTGTCCTAACTACTTTGCTTACCAAATTCTGAGAGGGAGATATGGAGTTTGGATTAGGAAGGTACCCTGTCCCTGGGTGGAGTTTTCAGTCCAGTAGGGATGTAATGGTGTAGACAAGGACAATGAAAGGTCCCAACTCCCTTTTTCCTTTTTTTCTACATGTTCTATGGAACCCTCCTTTCCTTGTTTCTACTATCAGTACATCAAGGGAAGAGGAACATAGACTACTACAGTAATATCTATTCACCCAAATTTTATTGTAATATCATTCATCGTATGACCACTGTAGAGTATAATTTAGCTTCCTTGCTCTCACAAGTTCTCTTATTCTATTCTACTTCTGCAGAAATACTACAGTGTGAGCCATGAATACCTACCAAACCCCAGGGTGTTCATCTTGTAGGTATTGAATTGACCTTCTAAGAAGTTGGGGAGGGGAGAAACACATGCTCACACACCACATGCAATATGCATTCTGCAGTACAGGGTGATTATATGAAAATCAATCTGCAGGGCAGGCATTTTGTTACGTAGATATGAAGTAGAGAGCTTTCATTTGTGCTGATGGAAGCATGAAGGGGACAGGAGTGTGAAACCAGGCCCTAGGGACCCCACTGTTATTTCAAAACACTAATCTCAGGGCTCACATCTCAGCTCCTTGTCAGGTAATAACCACTGACATCTGGGGAGAACCTTCTGATCCCAAAACACTTTACAAAATGCCACAGGGTGTCTGTAAGGCCCACTGCTGGGGGGGAACAGAGCTTTCAGCCAAACTGAGGAACAAGAAGGAAAAAATATATGATTTCTTCCAAATCACAGGGTTTTTAAAATGTTGCTTGAAGTAAGAGAAGTCTAGTTTTCTTTCAACCCTTATAATAATACTTAAAATAAATATAATTATATTGATAGCTGCTCATATTTACCTAGACTTTTCTATTTTCCTTCCTTTATATTTTTTTCTCTTTTCTATTTCACTCTCCTTTCTTTTCCTCCTTTTTTCCCTTCCTTCTTTCCTGGTCCCCCTTTATTCTGGATGTATGATGGGGACTGTTGGAAATTGTCCTGGTTCATTTATTTTGAACTTTTCTGTATGGAATTGGAGAAAGAGAAATGCTTAAGAGGAGAATCAGAAGGACAAGTTGAGTCATGGCTAATTTAAAAAGAAAATACCCTCCATGAACATTGGTTCAAAACAGATTTCTTCATCAAGGAAGGTTGTTTGGTCCATTTTCTATCCAGGAAAAGATTTGTTGTTTGAAGATCCCAGGCTGACATAGAGGTGAAGATTTTTGCCTTCCTTCCTCCATGTACCACTGAAGCCCACAGGAAGGTAATTAGGCATGGAGTGCTTTAATTAAATTTCTGATTTTTTAATTTTTCTGAACTTCGGGGGTGCTGGCATTTCATGTTGTGAAAGCAATAGTTAATGAGAGTAAGATTTCCCTTGGTATCTTGGAGCTGATAAAATCCTGAGATGAGGAGGCTTGGGGTCCCCATCTACCCTCGGTTCTGACACTCTTACCTCCTTGAAAGCCATCTCAAACATCAGACATAGAGACTCCATGTTGGTTTCAAAGTCAAAAGAAAGGAAATAGAGAGAGCCTGGCAGAGTAATGAAATAGTGGAAAGAGCATTGGCCCAAGGTCACATGGCTGGTAAGAGGCAAAGCTCGGATTCAAAGCCGTATATTCTGACTCCATGGCTCAAACCTTTTCCATCTCGTCACCTTGCCTACTGGGATCAGTGGCCTAATCAACTGCTATTATAATTTTCTTTCGTGGAAGCATCATGGCATAGTGAAAAGAATGCCAAGTTTCAAATCTCACTAATGTTCCCTGATGTCAGTTCCCTCGTCTATAAAATGAGAAGGCCAGACCAAATGGCCTTTTAAGTTCCCTTTAAACTCTATGAACTTATGATCCCAGTCCTGGGGTGAGGAAACCTGGGCTTGATTCTGGGCTCAAGCTACATGACCTGTAGGTTATCTCTCAGTGTCTCAGTTTCTTCATCTGTAAAATGGGAATAGTAGTAGTAGTAGTAGTAATAATAATAATAATAATAATAATAATAATAATAATGTCAGTCCTTTACCTGGATTATTGTGGGGGAAAACACATCTGTTAACCTTAAGGCATTATAGAAATGTGAGTCCAAAAGGTGACATGCCAAAAAGACTTAGTTTCTCTAAATTATAAAGAATAAAGTAGAAATAAGCAACATATAGGTTAGGAGGAATCCCTAAATATTCTGATGAGATTATGAGTATAGCTTTTAGTATTCCATCTGGGGTAGGAATAGCCCTGTACTTAATGTCAAACCAGCAGTAAGATCTAACTCTTTCCTGGAAGAACCATTCCTCCTTGCTTTGTGACCTTGATAACCAACTCTGTTAAGCTCTATATTATTTATTAGCTTGCTTTCAATCCAAATGTTCTCTTTTGTGTTCTAACATTTTCAGGATTCATCCTGTAATAACTTTATGCCTTCTGAGGTCCCTTCCAGTTCTAACATTCTATATTCTAAGAATATATTCTAGGATTCTTCCTTTTATCTTATTTATATTATAAAATTCTGGGTTCCAAAGCAATGTTTTAAGATCCTATGCTCCACAGACCCTTCTCTAACATTTTGTATTCTAAGGTCTCTTAGAACTCTAAAATTATAGTTTATAATATTCTGTGTTCTGAGGTTTCTTCCTATATTATAATATTCTGAGTTCTGAGGTTTCTCCCTATTTATATTCTATTTATATAATTCTGCTGAAAATAACCCATTAGCAGCTTATTTCTATGACTTTACCTTTTCCTGTTTAGCCTCAACTTAGACAGATTCTGGGGTAGGTATTTTTTCCTGAAAGAGGAAAATAATGTGATATTAAATGAGAATTTCAATCAGTAAACATTAAAGTGTCCTTTAGGTATACTATGCTAAATACTGAAGAGTACAAAGATCTGATCTCTAAAGAGCTCACAAATCTGATGTAGGGAGATAACATACCAAAAACTATGTCTAAACAAGCACTGGAGATAATCAACTGAGGGAAGGCACTAGCATTGAAGGGGATCAGGAAAGACTCCTTGTAGAAGGCAGAACATGAAGAAAGCCAGGAAAGCCTGAAGGCAGAGATGAAGGAGAGAGCATGCCAGGCAATCAGGACCACCAATGAAAATGCTTCACTGAAGTGACTGGATTGCTACCACCTTTATTTCCCCCTCCTTCTGCCTTCCTTTCTTTATGTCTTCCACCTAAATAAGGCTTTTGATAAATGACAAAATGTGGCAGGAAGTTAGTTAAAGGTACTTATCCTTCCCTCAATAGCAGTTCTTTTAACATTCCATTTAGAGCTGAGGATCTGGTCTAGTAAAGTCCTCAACCTCTTTTCTTTATAGCCTATACCCTATGGTCCTCAGGATGGGGTTGGGGGTTGGGGAACAGAAGGAAGAAAGTCAATATTAATCATGATGAAATTACAGTTTCCTAACTGAATCGTAGGAGATGAGAAATAATGCATAATGAGTAAAACTTCTACTTTAGGAGGGGGCAGTTTACTATTGGAAAGCAGGTTAAATGAAACTTTTTCTTTTTTTAAAGTTCTTTAAACATTTCTGAGGAAGGCAGTAATTTCTGTGTTGTCTTCCCCCCCTTCTTTTTCTCTCCATGGGCTCCTCTTGGGGGTACTGGCTGGTGTTTTCTAACCTTTCTGCCCCATCAGTCTTCTGCTCAAAAAATATAATTCATCATTTGGCTGAGAATCTGGAAATATGTGTGTGTATCTGTCTCTATATCTCTATCTCTATATATATAGATACATAGATATGGGAGATGACAAAAAAAATCATGGGAAGAAATGTGGAATATGTACTAAACATTTAGCATTCCCCAGAGTAAAACATGTCTTATGGAAAATCATAGATTTAGAATGGAAAAGAATATCAAAGGCTAGTATGTTCAATCCCTATTAATAATCATGATGCCTGTGGACAATATCTCCAACAAGTATTGTCTCATGATTTCTATTATTGGAATCCTCACTACCAGTTTTGGAGATAGCCATATTTCTAATCACCCCCCTTTCCCAGGCATCATTTTCTACTCTGGACAGAACCTTTCCCTTTTTACATTGAGCCAAATAAAGTAAAATCTTTATCATTGTATCTTCCTCATCTTTCATATTTAGGAGGCATCTAATAAATATTTATTGAGTGAGTGAATGAATTAATGGTGTCAAAATTTTGTTATGAAATCAAGAATGATCATTGCCTTGAGGCTTCTCCCAGGCTTAGTTAAAAGATTTAGACCTAAGTTCTTCACTAGGTTTCGTCTCTTTCCCCATCCTCCTTCTCTTAATTCAGTTCAATGTTTTCTTTCACCTAGTGTAATGCAAAGAGCTTTGAAATTAGGAGATTTGAATTGGAATCTTGCTTTTGCCATTAACTATTGACACATTGGGAAGATTATTTAATCTCTCCTAGGCTCAATTTCCTTAACTATAAGAAGGACGGGGCTAGACTAGTGTATTCTCTAATATCACTCCAGTACTCTATCTATGATATATAATCTCTCATGCTACCTCCAGATGTAATTTTATAAATTCTAAAATATCTTCCCACTTTGATAGTCTATAGGTATAATTATCATTAGACATGTTAGAATTTTCCCTCTAAACACCAATGCATACCACCCTCCTTTCACTGGTCACACTTGAATCCCTATTTCACAGTCAGATACAGTAACAGAAAATGATTTTCTCTGTTATTATTAATCCTCCATAAAGGTAGTTGAAAACTCTTGAATTTTAACATAAGTACCTCTCCCATCCCAGCTCAAAGATGGATCAATAACAGTTCAAATTGTTCCCCTTTATGGGAGAACTTAGATTCTTGGTCAGTGCCATTTTTATTCTGTCTCCCTGTCTCCTTTTTTCTTCTTTTTTATTTTTCATAAAGATTTGGATCAAAATGATGATAACATTGCTCTATTTTTCTGAAGGCTCTGGCAGGCAGCTGACATGTTGGATTAGCATAAATAAATGATTTCCAAATACACAATTCAAACAGCCAAGAAAATTATCAGCAAATAACTAATTACATTTTTAAAAAAACTAATAATTCAAAGACAAAAATGATGGTAATTCTTCCACCAAGAATGATCAATAACAGATGTGCTCTGGAAGAAAGGGTGGGATATATATTAACTCCTGGCAGGGGAAAAATGTTTAAGGAGGGAATAAAGGAAGAATTTTCTCCATATGTCAAAAATTATGTTAGAATGAGAGAGAGAGAGAGAGAGAGAGAGAGAGAGAGAGAGAGAGAGAGAGAGAGAGAGAATGAGGAAAAAGAAAATGACAGAGAAAAAAATGAAAGAGAACAAAAACAATTCTAATACTTGCAAAGGCCCTCACTCTGCCTGACTCATGGAGAGAGGACACTTCTATTATGACCACACTCAGTTGATAGTACCAGCTCTTATATCAACTAAGCCTAGTAAAAGTTATGGAAGTATCTCTTATCATCTGAATAACTGCTAACATATTTTAAGAACAGAAAGGTCAGAAGTCAGTTACTTCAGAGGTTATCAAACTCTTAGCCCACAAAATTCCCAAATCTGAAGACCAAGATTAAAATAAAATTGGAAAATATTAAGGAAAATAAATAAAAATAAAATATAGTATTGGTAATGTTATTATTTAGTGTGTAGGAATGTTTTACCACAGATTGAATTTCTTCTTTAACGTCCTCATTTTACACATGCGGATACTGATTCTCAAGAGAAATGATTATGTTCAGTTCAGGGATCTAGTGTTCAGGCAGAGAGCACTCTGGGGGTATATTTTGCATCTTGACGAATCACCTCTCCTCCCTAGGACTCAGTTTCTCATTATGTGAATAATATACTTGTATTATCCTTTTAATGTGACAAGTGTAAAGAGATCTTAAGACTTAAGTGAATCATCTTCTAATGCCTGTCACCTGAAGACCAGTCTACCTCTGTTTGTGGTAAGTATGTCAGTCAAAGAAACTTGGGAAACTTAATTTGTTCATGTGTTTTCCCCTTATAAGCTCCTTGAGGGCTGGGATTATTTTGTTTTTATTTTTGTATGTCTAGTAAGTAACATACTATATTTTACATATAGTAGATGCTTAATATATTCTTGATGTTATTGGTCTCAAAGTGTCATTGAGATCTTTATCTATGGGGGAAAAAACAACACTAACCCAATCAAAAGTCCTTCAAGTATTAGCATTTGGCATTTATAATATATTTTTTAATTTTCTGGACAGAAGATGTAATTTTGTTGGCACAAAAATCCCTTTGGTGAAGAAAATGCATCTGCCAATGGAGAGTAGCATCTGCTCTACGAATTTTAGCTGTCTGGACACTGAAAGGTTAAAATATTTGCCCAGTGTCTCAGAGCCAGAATGTGGCCAAGTTCTTCCTGACTTAAGGTCAACTCTCTTTCCATTGTGTTTTTTATTATAAGACATAGGCATCTGACCCATGGTGTCATGGTATAGGGAATTTCCAGGTGGGGAAAGTGCCTCTACCAAGTCAAGTCAATCAACAAGTATTTATCCAAGTGCTAAGCACTGGGGATCTAGAGAGGCAAAAAAGCAAGGTCCTCCCTTCAAGGAGCTGACAGTCTAAGCTGGGAGACAACATGAAAACAACTAATTGTAAACAAGACATGGATGGGATATACTGGAAATTCTCAACAGAGGGAAGGATTTTTTTCTCTTTCATTGGGGAGAATCAGAAGAATGAGCAAAGCTCCAGGTCTATTTGCCTCCTCTCTACTTGCCACCCTCCTCCTCCCCACCTGTGCCTTCTTGAATTAAATAAGATGTAGAATAGCATCTAGCAGCTTGTCTCTACAAGCTGCTACTGCCTTCTCTGTAGGACCAGGAAGGTAAAGGAGTTGGAAAGAGAAGGGAGAAAGCTTGTTCACATTCAGGTTGATAATGGTCCTCAAATTAGCAAATCCAGGAAGGATTTTTTCTTTGTTTTAGGCTATGAAACAGATGATTCGTAGGTTAGAGTTAACCCAGCTGTTTTATAAGCCAGTTATATTGAGTGGTTAGAGGCATCTTGTCTTACATATCATCATCCAAGTCAGAAGAGTCATATTGCAGCTAGGAAGAACCCTCAGAAACATTTTAGTTCATTCCTCCTCATTTTGCAGAGGAATAAATGAAGGTCTTGCAAGATTTAGTGACTTGGTCAAAATCACATATTTGGCAAATTGGTACTTTGATTCCCATGTCAATGTTCGGAGTTTCATAGGGGAGGAAAGAACCTCAGCCTAACCCTGAGTAAGAATCCCTCAAGGACTCAATCAATAAACCCTTATTAAAAGCTTACTATAACACAGAAACTAACTGAAGATTCAAGGGAAAAGCAAAAATACTTACCCTCAAGGTGCTCACATGCTAATGAGGAGAGACAACATATAAATCAAAATATAAGATATAAATACAGAATAGATGGGAGATATCCTTAGCCTTTGAAGAAGGGAGTGACAACCAAGAAAAGTCTCCTGGAAATCCCTACATAGTCAGTCAGTCTTCACAGGGATTAGCACATAGTAAGTATTTAGTAATTGTTGACTGAGTGCTTAAAGATGATAATGAATTTTCCAATAAGGTAACTTTTTAACTTTTTAAAGGTCAAGATTGTTAGAAAGTTTTGAAGTGCCTTTTTCCTTGAAAATATGTTGTTGCATGACAGCAAACCTATGTGAAATCTTATTCCATTGAGGGTCAGCTTAATTCCTTGGAATTTATGGTAGGCATAGGTTACCATATTAGTATCTGTGGGTACCTTATTGTATTGGCAGAAATTATTTACAAGACTTGTCCAAAGATATGTGTGTACATATATATGTATATATACATATATATATATACATATATATGTGTGTGTGTGTGTATGTATATGTATATAGCAAGTAAGTGGCCAAGAAAGGTGGCAAAGGCCCTCTTGGAGCTCACTGGATCAGATTTAGCCCTGGCAGGGAACCTTATAAGTCACCTAGTCAATTTAGAGGGAACTAAGTGGCACAGTATTTAGGGTGATGGACCTGGAATAAGGAAGATCAGTCTCAGGCACTCACTCTACTTAAGTAACACTGAGAAAGTCACTTAATCTCTGTCTGCCTCAGTTTCCTTATTTCTTAAGATGAGAATGACAAGGATTGAGGTGGGAATGAGTTAATATTTGTAAAGAGCTTGGAAACCTTAAAGAACTATATAAATGCTAGCAACTATTTTCTAGTCAAACCCTTTCATTTTACAAATAAGGAAAATGAGACCAGGAGAGATGAAGTAATTTGACCAAGACTTGTCACAAGTAGAAGATGTATGATGTGAACTCGGATTTTGTTTCCACATATATACACTTTCCCCTGCATTGTTTTATAACAATTAAAGCATTAGGTTTGAAATTGAGGTCTGGTTTACTAAACAGTTTAATTAGCTGTGTGACCATGGGTAAGTCACTTAATGCTTCTATTATTAGATGCCTGTTTCCACCTGCCACATAGGCTTGCTCTCAGGCTCCAATGAGATAACAAAGGCAAAGCACTTTACAAATATTAGAGGATTATATATGGTAAATGTCAATTATTGTCATTATTCCTGAGTCGTATTTAAGCTATTATGGAGGAGGTTTTTTCCTCCCAAACCCCGGAGTTGAAAAAGATTGTATCCTTCTATACTGTCATAACACAATTACCACCAACAACTCAGGGACCAGCTAACTCTATAGGGGCTACAATTAGACTCCGGAAAGAGTCTTTCGTGGGAGGAGTTGCAAGCATGTTGTACTTTTTATTTCCCCTTCAAAGTCTAGGCAAGTAGCGCATCCCAAATGTTTGGTCGGAAACTTGTCAAAACAGATAGGTGCTGAAGTGAGATCTGAAAGATATTTTGGGTCAATGTAATGTGTACTATCCCAGTTGAAAGGCATACCAGAATGAGTAAATAATTTCCTGTTCATAACCAGTCTAAATCTTTATTAATTATTTATATTTTAAATGGGTGGCAATTCTGTTTTTTACTAGAGGAATCAAAATCATTGTGAGGTATCAGATAAATGCAGAATTAAGGAAATTTTATGTTGTATCTCCACAAGGGTTCCCTCCTACCTGATAGTAGATAATCAAATATGTGATCTTACTATATTTTATAACATCTGCAGTTGCAAAGTCCCTAGATCTGTATATGGTAGGTGTTTTATAAATCTAATTTGAATTTCAAAAAAATTAAGTTTAAAGTGAAGTTAAGTTTTTCAATTTTTACTTTCAGTTCCAAATTATCTCCCTCCCTCTACCCCCTCCCCAACCCACTGAAAATTCTGGAATCAGGAAGACCAGAATTCAATTACAGCTTCAGACACTTTCTAGTTGTGTGACCCTAGACAAGTCACTTAATAATCACACCTACCTCTTGGTTTGTTATAAGAATAAAATGAGATAATAATTGCAAAGTTCACAGTTTGGTCTCTAGTATATAGTAGGCACCATATAGATGATATTTAGCTGTTATTAATTTCTTAAATACTTTTTCATTCATTTATTCAAATAGCTAGTCATTGGTCAGTATGACTCCTAAGGCCCCCAAACTCCTAAAACAGACTGGACAGGTCTTATAATGTCACAGCACTATTAACCAGATTAAATGCCTTTTACTTCTATGACAGAAGGCAAACTCCAGATTCTGGGAGTAAAGACCTTCCTCATGCTGACCTGAAAGATCCTCTCTGTTCATGTACTCCTTTGAGAATCTTTGCCTTTTTGGAAAATCACATTCATCTTATTCATCTTCCATGAAGCCTTCTCTGATCCTGCAGACTCAAAGTAGCCTTACCCTCCATAAGTTTTCCTAGTATATTTTGTCTGAATCTCACCTTTTCCCCTCCTTTCCCCCACTTTCCATCAGATACATAGTTCTAATGTAAAATTAGAGGTTATTTGGTCCAGCTCTTTTATTTTTTCATTTTTCAAGGGAGGGTGATTCTCACTATGTCATACATATACTGTCAGAGACAGAATTCAAACCCAGGTCTTATACTTGGAATCCAGAATCTGATGTTCTGCATCAAACTGTTAAGATATGATCCTCTCTTATCTACCTTTCATCCTCATGTCAGCTGCAATAGGTTCTGATTAAGTATCTTATTCCTCTCTGTATTCCAACTTTCCCCAGTGTCTTGTCGATAAACATAGCATAACAAAACCAAAACAAAACACATTTGCTGAATTGTATGGAATAAAGCTCTGTGTTTTCATGTAGATCAGAATCTACAATTCTGTGGGGATAGAAGCAGAGGTTCTCATTTGGTCTAGAGGATCCTGATTTACTCATCTCCTGCTTTTTAGGCCTGGTATTCATGCTCTATATGTATGGTGTTTGTATGTGTATGTGTGTGTGTGTGTGTGTAGGTATACTTACATAAGTACATAAATAAAGATTTGTAATAGTTTGGTTATTTCAGTCCTTTCCAACTCTTTATGATTTCATCTGGGGTTTTTGGGGACCAATATACTGGAATGGTTTTACCATTTCCTTCTCTACCTCATTTTATAGTTGTGGAAACTGAGGCAAAGGTTAAGCTTAGACCTTAGTGAATCCAGATCTAATGCTTTCTCTACTATATTACATTGCCTTCCACCTAGGCACTTAATAAATGCATTTTGATTTATTTATATATCCAAGTCAGACTCCAGACTGTCAATTCTCAGACCCTTTCAGTAAGCTGTCTGTGGGAATGTATTCAGAACTGCAGAAAAACTACCTGAGGGAAAATCTATCTTGTTATCTGATAGGCAAGCCAGGTAAATTTAGACAATGTGCTTAGATCATTTTTGGAATACAGACCTCATTATCCCACCAATGTAGGAAGTCAGGGATAATGGGAATTTGTTCAAGACCCAAGCAAATCTTGGGTCTACCTAGGAAGTCACTTTGTCTTCAATACAGTCCAGTAGATACAGGTACAATAACTGTATTAAACTGTATTAAACATCATGCTTTGGAGCTGCCTATTCCTGTCCCCAGTATGGGGGTGGACAGGAATTGGTGATTTGCCCTGATGGAGGAGATTCTTCTCTTCTCTGGTAAATCTCTCACAGTGAAGAGGAGGAATGGTCAGATAGCTAAAGTTGATTGTGCAGGAGCCAGGTGTTGCTGAAGAGACCTTCAGAAGCATCTAGGAACTTCCCCCTGAACCTCCTCCATGCAGGACCCCCAAACTATCATATTTTAATAAGTATTACAGTTATGGTAAGGTAGCCAGGTGGTAACACAGCTAGCTGGACAAGTAACTGAACCTCTATTTGCCTCAATTTCCCCATAGCATCTATGTCACAGGTTACAAAGAGGATCAAATGAAAACAATATTTGTAAAAGTACTTTGCTCAGTGATTGGCATTTAATGCCCTGACCTCTTCTTCTTGCTCCACAAACTGGAGATACAAATAGAAAAGGCAGCCTTTGTGCTCAAGCAATTCACATTCTAATGGGGGAGAAAACACATATAGGTTTTAGCTACAAATCAGATGGAAAGATTCCATGGTCCTTATGGTATAGTGGCAAAGCAGATGGCAAGATATCTTCTTGAATGTCATTTCGACTGATAAAACCATATCCACTTCTGATGTTGAACCACTTTGATAATGCCAAGGACTTTAATGGTGAGAACTTTCATTTCCAGGTCTTCAGTAACTGTGAGTGATGTGGGGATAGGATCTCTAGTGTTTGCAATTTACATCTCCACATAGGTTGCTTCCTAGAGTAATGGTTGCAGGGCCTGGGCTGGAAGAAGGTCTGATGGTCTGGGGGGCCCCTCTGGGGGGCCCTACTAATCTTGGGGTTCTTGGACTCAGAGTCTTTGTCTCCACTGAGATATGAGGGAGGTGGTGGCTGAAGTGGTGGTGGTGGTAGTCATAGTCTGACTCACTTGGCATCTGTCACCTCCTATCTCTCCCTTAGGGAAGCCTTGTTGCTTCAGCAAGGCTAACTTGCTTGCCCAAGTGGATTGGAGAATTTGGTTAGTTTTGAATTTGGTGTGATTTTGAATTCACACAAGAGAAAACTTGAGACTTGAGGAGTCCCAGGAAGAGGGACTAGAATGGGGCAGGGGTGACAAAAGAAGGGCACATTGGAAATTATTGATTGATACATCTTGAGTATAATAGTTTTGTGGTCCTTGCTGGAAGAAGAAAAAAGAGATTTTAGATGCTTTCTGGACAGGAGTGGGGTCTTTCTCAGCTGTAGCCATGTGATTTCTTGTTCACTACAGATACAACCTATGTCACTATCTCCAAACCAAGCTTGTTTTGGTGGTCCATTGTAGATGGTTCTATGGTGCCCCATAGGGTAGTACTGAGTTTAGACACTGAGAATTGAGTTTAGGAAGGAAGATAATTCCATTTGGTCATCTTTCCTTTGAGAAGTCCACAGTGCACTAAATTGGAGCTGTCCAATACATCAAGGTCTAGTATTGCCTTTCTTTGTATCCCCAGTTCTTCTCATACAGCCAGACCATGGTAAGCACCTAATAGATATTTGTTGACTTTCTTAGGGAGGTGGTGATGCAGCACTGGTGCTCAGAAGAAGTCTGTAAGCTGCAGAAAAAGTTTAGATTGTTGCACTCAGGCAATGATTCCTAATCTTAGAACCATCCCAATGCACAATAAGATGTCTCAAAAGGTACAGTGTCTCCTCTCGTTGGATGTCTTTCAGGAAAGCTTGAATGACCACTTATCAAGTGTTCTGTAGAGGAAGTTCTTATTAGGATTGACCTAGATGACTTCAGAAATCTCAAGCAATTCTGATACTCTATGATGTCTGGTCCTCTTCCAAATCAAGCCGAGTAATATTCATTCATTTCAATTTGACAAGTAATTACTGCTCTACTTCAATATCTTGACACATAGTAAGCACTTAATAAATGCATGATTGATTGTTTTATATGTCCAAGTCGGACTCCAGGCTTATTTTGTCCATGCCACACCCTTTCTATAAGCTCTCTGTGGGCATGGCCTTCAGAATTGGTGGATAAGTCATCTGGGAAAAATCTGTCTTATAGGTAAGCCAGATAATTCTGGACAGCATGTTCAGACCATTTTAGTGTTCAGGTTTTATTATCTCACCCATGGAGGAAGCCAGGGATCATGGAAATTTGTTCTAGTGAGGAGCACCTTCCCAAGCAAAGCTTAAGCCTTCCCAGAAGCTGCTTTGTGTTCAATCCAATCCCAAACCATGATGCTTAAGGGTGTGAAGAGGGATCCATTGCGGTGCATTCTTTCATGTGGATGCAAGCATCTTATTTACATGCAAATGGCACCTTTTCCACAATGTGCTTTGCAGAATTAGCACTCTGATAGACGGGTATTACTTCCCGCTTTGCTAATGCCCAGCAGCTGTCTGCACTCCTTATGGTCAGGCATCATAGGCACATGCACAACGGAAAGAATGTTCCCATTCCCTTAGTCTGCAGGCTTGCCAAGAAGATGAGCAAAGCTAAGCTTGCATAGTGGCCTCTCTGTATCTTCTAAAGCATTGCACTCAGGAATGAGAAAGCTGAATTTATAACCCTTCTGCCCATTCTCATCCTCATTAGGAAAATAATTAGAGGAGAAAGAACAGGTCCTGGTCCTATTATCAGAAGACCTGGATTCAAGTCCTGGCATGGTAACAAATAAAAAACTATTACCTTGAGCAAGTCATTTATCTTTATAAGCCTTAATTTCTTCCTCTGCAAAATGGAAAGTATAATTTTTACCCTGCTTATCTCACTAGATTGTTGAGAGGACTGAATGGGACAAGGAATATGAGATGTCCTTTTAACCACATAGTATAAATATGAGTTATGATTGATTACTAATATTAGTTACAAAATATGTATATAATTACTCATATTTTTAGCTATAAAGAGAGATATGATATCACTAGAAGGTCAGCCTTGGAGTCAAGAAGATCTTTCTATGAGCCCTTTCCATAATACATACTGACTGTGGGACCAAGGGAAAGTCACTTAACTTCTCAGTATCCTCAGGCAACTCTTAAAGAATTATAGATGAGTTGCTAATATATTTTGGTGGAGAATGTTCCCTCACCACGAATTCCTTATAATGACATCACAAGTTTGGATTTGGATTGGGAAGGGAAAATAGATAGATAGATAGATAGATAGATAGATAGATAGATAGATAGATAGATAGATAGAACAATTCTGTTCAGTCATCTTCATGGCCCCATTTTGGGGGGGTTTGCTTGGCAAAGATATTTGAATGATTTGCTATTTACTTGTCTGTTTCATTTCAGAAATAAGGCAACTGAAGCAAATGGGTTAAATGACTTGCCCATGGTCACACAGCTAGTAAGTGTCTAAGGTCAGATTTGTCATCCTGATTCTATACCTGGTGTTCTATCTATTATGCCACCTAATTGCCCCATAGAGACATACTCATAGATAAGTATATGTGTATCATATAAATATATATATATATATATATGTGTGTGTGTGTGTGTGTGTGTGTGTGTATGTGTGTGCACATACATACATATAATGTATAAAATACGTTATAAATACATATATGAATAAATTAATATAATGGAGGCTGAGTGGGACCTTGCCCATAGGGCACAGTAGAAAGATTATTGAATTCAGGCTCAAGAGTTTTAGGTTTCAGTTTAGCTATGCCATTTACTAGATGTGTGAGCAAGATTAATTCACTTCTTTTTTCTGGGTTCTTAACCTTTTCTGTGGCTACCTCATCTTCGACATAAAATCAGTAATTTATTTACCTCAAGACTAGGAATGGAACCAGAATATTTCTGAAAGTCCCTTCTAACTTTCAAAAGTAGAATTGTGTGAATTGGGGGCAAATTCTTGCTTTATTGAGGACTAGATTTTGTAATTTTCTAGAAAATGATGATCTTTTCAAAGGACATCATTGCTTAATTTTATTCATAACTGACTCAGATGGAATAATGCCAAACCAGACCTTCTGCCTTCAATTCCATCATCCACTAGGCTCCCATTATCATTGAGTTCTATCTTGATTTCTGCAGTTTAGGGCCTAACCACCCCCCCCAATAAAGGTGGAGAGAAACTGTTATATAAAGTCTATCTTCCTAGTTTAGAAATGATCTTCCTTCCCTTTCTCTCTTATGTCCTACTCCTCCATTTTTTTATATTATGATTATTTGTGTAGGAATTTGTTCAGAGGTATCCTAGATTGTAAGAATGTAAGATTGATTACAAGACTGCAAGTACCCTGAGAGAAAGTCCATGTCTTTTCTGAACTTTGTCTTTACTAACCAAATATAGCACTCTACTCATAATAAGAGCTTAGTAACCATTCCCAGAATTGAAATGAGTTGAATGAAATTAATTTGAATTGTGGAAGTTCAGATTGCTTTTATCTTATCCCTTTGTTCTACAAAGACAGTAAGACAATTTGAAATTTAGTGGTTCTTTTCTACTATACCATGCTGGCTCAAAGTCAGATTGTTTTCATACATGAAAAAGTTGGTAAACTCTGGTATAGTGGAACAAATCCTAATTCTACCACTGATCTTTCTCTGTGGCTTTAGAAAATGCTCCCTTTCTGGGTCTCAGTTTATTCATCTGTAAATAATGGGGAAAAGTGTTTGTATTCCACACCTAGAACTGTTGAAACTGCAGAGCAACTGAGAATGGTAAGCTATTATTATCATTATACCTGCACAAGTCTGGGATGGAGGGAAGATAAAAGACCTGGGCCAGATAAAAATCAATAAACTCTGTGATAAGTCTAAATCTCTGGTTTTATGATCCGAGTCTTATAAGTAACTTATATAAGGATAATCATAGTCTTAGAGCTAAAAAAGGATTTCAAAGACCATTTAGTCTATAATAAGTCAGAGTCAAAAGAGCAATGATTCCTGAGTCAAAGGACCTGTATTCAAATCCTTCTTATAACACACATTACCTAAGTAACCTTTTAAGCTTCTTGGGCCTCAGTTTCCTCAGATATAAAAATGAAGGCACTGAACTTTGAGGTCCCTTCCAACTCTAGATCTGTTTTCTTAGGATTTTATCAAATTTGGGCTGAGCGAGCTCTTTGGAATCCTTGTGACTCTAGCATCAAAGTTTCAGGCTCTGTATTAAAGGTCATCTCAAAAATATTTATAGTTTCATTTCCTGAAATCATCAACCTAATCTTCAGGAGGAAGAAAAAAAACCAAGTACATTTGCTAAGTGGGTGAAGAGCTAATAAATAGAATCTTCCTATGGCCTGATTGCTGTGATTGCATCTCCCATCCTGCAGACTAGAGAAGCACATTAGGAAATCCAAGTGCCCGGAATTCAGTGGTATTTCTGCCAATGTGAGAATCCAAATCCCACCAACTCTGAGTGAGGAAGACCTGGGCTATGATAATTACAATGTTAGCATTTCCAGCTCTATTTCCAACTCTAACATAACCTAATGTGTTGTGATACACTTGAGGTTTTTTTGATATTCCAGGAATTGAAAAGCTCTCCTCTCCCGGCACTACTTACTTTGAATAGTGTTTATTTACCTAGAAATAGATCACCTCACTTGGACCCATTAGCTTCATTAACATTAGTAGAAGTAGGTGAAAAAGTTTATGGTCTGTGGACCAAAGACATCAATTTACCCAATAAAGACATGCATTTTTATACTTGTTTTTGTTGGATTTTTTTTCTTGGGGGTGAATTAAGATTTTATTCTTTTTATTTTTGTTTTATCATTTTGCTAGAAAAAAAGAGAAAGATATTTTGGCACAAATAAATATTCCATTTCAAAATAACATTGTCCAGCCTCTATTATGGAAACCCTGAGATGCTGTTTTTCAGCTTTGGCTTTTCTTAAAAAGTTAATGATTAAAACTTAAATATTTACAAATTTTTCTCCTTCACGTTTTTAAGAACTTTGCTGATAACTAGCAGAGTGACATTGGCAAGTCAGTCCCTTAACCTCTCAAGATTGCGAAATAACCCTTCCAGTCCTTGTCAATCCACAGATACTACAAAAGAATCTACCATTTAATGATAGTTCCAATAGACTGAATTTTGCTTTAAACCCAAAGAGTTAGACAGAGAGTTTCATCTTTGTCTTAAAATATTAGAACATTTCCTAACTGGGGGCTCAAAGTAATCGCAACTAAACTCATAACTTTTGTCCCATAGACAAAGAAAGAATCACAAGGAATGTAGGCACCATTGGTGACTAGGTATGACTAGGTAATCATTGCCACAGTTCCTCCCATCAAGGGGGTTAGGTAGAAGATATGACACCTACTCAGATAAATTTAATGAATCAGAATATGTTAAATGTATAAGAGGATTGCAAAGTTGTATGGGATCAGAAGAAAGAGAGATTACTTCCATTTGGGTGGCATTTGAACTGGGAGGGGAAGGGAAGTAGGTTCTCAACAACTTTCCCCTCTATTAGTTTCCTAGACTTGTGCAGCAGTGGGTCTGCTGTCAGGCAAAGGAGTTTGGAATGACCTTTTAGCAGAAATTGCTTATACAGCATCTCAACCCACACAGCTCCACAAGTAATGAGTGGTCACGTCCTATCCTCAGAATGTAGACTCCAGGATTCAAGGCCTTGTGGGTTTGTCATGGATGGTATGTTATCCATCCATCAGTTTCCAGCTGACCGACTTGTGACTGAAGCATCAGAGCATGGACTAAATGTGGATATATAAATTAAAAGAGTGTCAATGAAGTTTCATAAATCACCAGAGTGTGGTAGAGAATGGTTCAGTTATGTAATACAAAAGGTCATGCATTCATTTAACAAACATTGATTGGGTACTTTCCTCATGTTTATACCTGTGCTAGATGGTGTGAGGGGATATAATGACAATTGATACCAATATTAGTAAATTAATTTGCATAGCATTTTAAAATTTTCAAAATAACTTTACAAACACAATTTTATTTTATCTTAACTATCCTGGGAATTGGGTGCTATTATTATTATCCTCATTTCACAAACAAGGAAAAATGAGGTAGAAAGGTGAATAACTTATCCAGGTCACTTAGCTAGTAAATTAAGTGTCTGAGGCAAAATTTGTGCTAAGGTCCTTCAGACTTTGTATCTAGAGCTCTATCCATTGACCTTCATTCTTGGTTTTCAGGTAGTTTATTAGTGTAATGAAAACAATACATAGTAGTAAATATATATATATATATATATGTATGTATATATATGAGACATATATGACTTAAAATACCATAGGAAACAAATTATTAATTATAATTTGGGTGATAATTATTAACTCTAATTAAAAGAGCTCATTGTCATCTGCAAACTGGATTACCATGCCCATGGAATCCTCCTTGGACTTTGCACAAGATTTCTATCATTACACATATTTGTTGAGCATATAACTCTCTGAATTTTGCCTCTCTTGATATTTGTTGTCAGAAAGCAATGAGAAAAAGTTATTTCTTTGATTTTTTCATGGAATTGTAAATGATTTTTATGTTTGTACTAGAGATATCTTTTTGAAAAATGTTTAGGGATAGCTAGGTGTCACAGTGGATAGAGCACCGGCCCTGGAGTCAGGAGTACCTGAGTTCAAATCAGGCCTCAGACACTTAATAATTAATTACCTAGCTCTGTGGCCTTGGGCAAGCCACTTAATCCCATTTGCCTTGCAAAAACCTAAAAAAAGTTTGAAAATCATATCCTACCAAAACAAATTATTTTTCCTAATCAATAAACAATAAGGATTTTACTCCAACCTTTAGTGAAATCTTATATTGTGTGCATCTTTTAGCCAGTTCTGAAATTGTAAATTTCTTAATTGTAAATTGTAAACATGCTAATTGCCCAGAACACAGTAGAGCCTCCTAGAAGAGGAGGATGATCCAATAATCACATAAGAAGGATAATTGGATGAAGAATTTCTATATTATAAACATGTATTTGGATGCAAAACCTATACAGCTTATTTATCTGTATGTATTTCTGGGACAGATGGTAAAGATGTAGAACAAGGTGGGCCAAGAGCAAAGCAAGAGGAGAAAAGTCAGCTAGATTGCCTTTGCAGAGATAGATCCCTTCATGATGCCAAGCTTCTTATGAAAACCAAAACCTATCTTTTTAATAAATACTAAAATTCTACTAGAGTTGCTATATGGTAGTAAGGAATTCAGTTTCTCAGTTATTAAAAGTGAATACCCCAAAGGTGCTTGGTGACTGTGAACAAGATGTATCATATAACAAAAGAGGAGCTTCAATGAAGAACCAGTTTGTTTGTTCATCATTGTTTACTTGTTTACTAGATTTTGAACTCCTTGAGTGTGGGGGCTGTCTTTTGTCTTTCTTTATATCTTCAGTACTGAGTACAGTACCTGTGCCTGGTAGGTACATAGTACCTTCATTGACTTTTACAAAAAGCTATCCTCACAACAACCCCATGATGTTGATATGTAAGTATTATTAGAGGCATTTAAGTGGTACTGTAAATGGAGTATTAGGCCTAGAGTTAGGAATAAATTGAATCAATAAAACCTCAGACATTTACTAGCTGTATAACTCTGGGCAAGTCACTTAACTTCAGTTTGCCTCAGTTTACTCATCTATAAAATTGGAGTAATGTGAAGATCAAATGAGATACTAATTAACTATTATTATCATTATTTTAATTTATAAGTAGGGGATATAAAGTTTAGAAAATTTAAGTTACCTTTTTTAATGTAGTATCTGGGCCGAGATCTAAAACCAGAGTTTCTAATTCTAGTCAAAGACACTTTTCTATTCCATCGTGCAACCTTATATTCATTTAGAAGAGAGAAATATCTCTTCTGGCTAAAGATGCCAGAGAAGATTTCATGGAAAGGGTGGTTTTAGAGAATGGTCTTGGAGGGTGGGCAAGAATCTGACAGGTATGGATAGAAAGAACCAGCCTTCTAAGTAGAGGAAATAATATAAGACAAAGATGGTGGAGTGTTTTTGAGGAAGAGCATTTAGTCCCGTTAGGCTGGGGGAAAAAAAAACAACTTTGTTTATAGGGAAGAGTGACTTTCCTAAGTCAGGGAAAGTATACTAGACCTAGCTCTTGGAGGACCTTCCATACTAAGCAAAGAAGTCTAGATCTTATTCAGTTAGCATTGGGTAATCACTGAAGGCTTGAAGTATGGAAATGATTTGGTTAAAGCTGTGCCTGTGAAACTTAGTCTGGCAGCATGTCCAAGATAAATTGTAAAGGATAATAAGCAATCTTCTCCCCTTTCCACAAGGCAATCCAAACACAAGGAGGCAAATTTGGTCCCATCACTATCACTGGAACTTGATGATATGGGACTCCTGATTGAAATATGATTAAAAGATTTCAATTTTCAATTGGAAAAGAGTAATAAAATAGTATGTCTATATGTGGTAAAAATGGGAAGGGTGAAGAGTATCATTTTCCATTAAGAAGATATGTTATTGCAAAGGAGTACAGCAGCTAGTGAAAGAGAATGTAGGAAACAGCAGAGAGAGACAGAAGAAAGTAATTTTGTCATGGGGTGTATTATTTAACTGCCTTCATGAAAGGAAGAAATATATGAAAACTTTGGAAAACATTTCAAAGCCTGGTCTCAAAGAAAGATATATTTTGGGGGGATTTTGTACAGATAACTGCTGAAGCTCTGGGTCTGCCTGGAGAAAAAATAGATAATTAATTTTTGACTTGCTTCAATAATAATTTCATCCTTTGGAAGTAGAGGAAGTGATAGAGAGCTACTCTTCTAAAAATGATTTTCACCATAAAGGAGATACTGATTGCAGAATAGAAATGATAAGAATTTTGGAGGGAAATTCCTTTAAAAAGATCTAAGAGCATTGGTGAATTATAAACTCCACAGGAATCAACATTTGATCTTAAAATTCTTGGGAGAGCAGAGGGAAGACAAATATAGTCTAGAATACATCCAAGATTTGGGGAGAGCTGATTTTAAATGGTTCAAAGAAAATATTTCTAGAACTGCATAGAGTAAAATTCTATGGAGAAAATTCAGCTTAAGAGTTTGAAATGGGGGAAGGTGTGACAAGATATAATTTTGCCTTTATAAATCTCTTAAGTTAAAAAAAGAAAAGAACCAGTTTGTACAGGGTATTTATAGCAGTTGTTATTGTGATGGTTTAAGAATTAGAAATTGAGGGGATGTCCATCAATTAGGGAGATGGCTGAACACATTATGGTATATGAATATAATTGAATGCTGTTGTGCTAGAAGACATGATGAAAAGGCTGATTTCAGATAAGCATGGAAAGACTTACATAAACTGATGCAGAGTGAAGTGAACTGAACCAGAAGAATATTAGATATAGTAACAGCAACAGTGTAGGATGAAAATCTATGGATATCTTAACTGTTCTCAGAAATACAATGACCTAAGACAATCTCAAATGACTCATGATAAATGCTAACCGCCTCCAGCGAAAACTGGAGTCTGAATACAAACTGAAACAAACTATTTTTTATTCATCCTTCTTTCCTTTTGTTCCTTCCTTCTTTCCTTCTTTTATAAAATAACTAATATAGAACTATTGCATATGTATAACCTGCATAAGATTGCCATATCAGGGAGGGATAAAAGGAGGGAAGGAAAAAGAGAATGTGGAACTCAATTTTTTAAATGTTAGAATTATTTTTATATGTAATTGATGGAAAATGAAATATCATTTAAAGAAAGGTCTGAGAGTATATATATATATATATATATGTATAATGTGTAAATAGGCATACATATATTATACTTAGAGACAAAGATTTGAGCACATATAAAACTAAATAATAATAACAATAATTATAGTTCACAGTTATAAAGTTAAAGTCTACAAAACAAATTATCTCATTTGATCCATACAACTCTGTGTAATTTACTTTAAAGATAAGAAAACTGAGACTCAAACGTGGTTGACCTAGGTTCACATAGCTAGTAAGTGAATATAGATTTTTCTGACTCTGTCCTATCTGACACTGTCCACTACATACAGATGTTGTCAAAGGGTGTGCTATGTCCATGAGGTTCTTTGCATGAAATTGTCTATATTGTATTAATGCAAATGAATTAAAAGTCATGGATATTTTTGCCCTTTATATATTATAGCCATGAAGCACAGAGAGTATAAGTATAATGTTCACAAAATAAACATTACCCATTATATACTCTACTAACCTTGGAACACATTTGACCTTGAAATCAAAAAGAACTCACAAAAACAGTGGCACTTATTAAAAGGTAACTGCAGGTTCCCAAATTTCCTGAGTCACCCCAGGAGTTCCCAACTTTAACATCAGTCTACCTGGTCTGGGAGCCAAATAAAACTAAAATTTCCAACCCTGGGCCCTGCTTCCTCTGGATACCATTTTAACCTAGGCTGCCCTCCATGGACCTGCCTTCCCTTATATTTCAATCATGAAAGTGTTTCACACTTCTCAGATGCTATGCCTACCTTTTCTCATCTGATTTTCACAACAACCAGGTGAGCAGTACAAGCATTTATCTCCCTTTTAAAAGTGAGAAATGGAGAAGTTAAGTGGCCACACCCCTCACAGTAAGCACAAAGCTGTGGCTTAAATCAGCACTACAATAAATCCAAACCCACTTCCAGGGTTTCTTTGCATTATCCTGTCCTTGCTTCTCATCTTTCTGGTGGTGATGATCATTGAGGCCACACATAATCTGTCTTTGCTTTTCTGAACATCCTGGCTGTTTGTTTCAGTGCCTCATGGTATGTCCTTTCATGGGGAAAAATAATTATGCAGTATCACCAAAGTGTGCAGTGTTAGAGCTGGGAAAGAAACTTAAGACAATCTCTTCCACTCCCTTCATTTAACAGAGCTGACAGATCCAGAGAGGAGACAGGATCACACAGCTGGTTAGTGTCAAGCTTGGGAACCCAGGCCTCCCAACTCCCTGCTTACTTTTTCCATACCACCCTTAGTCCTGTGATTACTTTGAGATAAGTCTGGCTATCGTCCAATGACTTCATATGTGGTCCTATTACATCTTTTGATGCAGTGGTTTGCAGGAGAGGAATGATAGAGGAAATGGAAATAAGACAAGATTAATTATTAGTCTGATCATTAGATATTAAACAAATAATAAAAGGACCTGGGTTTTCTCTTTACTCACTTTCTCTTCTTGGTCAAATTGATTTAATATCTCTCATCTCAATTTCCTCATCTGAAAAATGGATATGATAATTCTTATGCTAGGAACCTTATAGGATTGTTGGGAAGGAAGATTGTAAATTGCAAAGTCGTTTTTTCAAATTCATTTGAGTCCATGGATTCGATGAAGAATGGTGAACTGTTCTGTGATTTGTTTATTGAAAGCAATGGATTCCTTTCTTCATGACATGACTGAGGAGAAAAGGGGAGGACCATCTCAAAGATACAGCTGAAAGTTTTCTCTGAATTATTCACCTTCCATTTTCAGTTCCTTCAATGGATCCCTGAAACATCTAGAAAGTCCCTTCTGAGATCCAAGATCTGGAGTTGATTCTTCTCAGAGGAAATAAGGGCTCCTGCATCACACATATCCTCATCAAAGTTGGTAACATTGACAGGAGCCTGGAGCTCATTTTAGAGATAGCTATGAAGCCAGTTTTGTCCCTCACTTTATCTCCTTAAAAATATGTAACACTTCGTTGTTTAGAAAAGGAGACACTTCTCCTCCAAAGTCTAGGGAATGACTTCCTTTCCATCAATGAGACTTATTTAAATCATGAGAAGCAGCTGAGAGACCAGAGTTTGGATCACCCACTCAGACTTTCTAGATGTGTAATCCTGGGTAAATCTCAATCTTTCTAAGCCTAATCTGTAAAATGGGGAATGGTGATGATGTTACCTACCTCTGAAGGCTACTGTGAGGATTGAAGGAAATCATGTCTGTAAAGAATATTGTAGAGCTTAAGACACCATAGAAATTCAAGCTATTTTTTTAAGGTATTTTGCAAGGCAAATGGGGTTAAGTGGCTTGCCCAAGGCCACACAACTAGGTAATTATTAAGTGTCTGAGGCTGGATTTGAACCCAGGTACTCCTGACTCCAGGGCCAGTGCTCTATCTATTGTGCAACCTAGCCTCCCCTAATTCCAGCTATTTTCAATGTCTTATTTTAATGGTTATTTTCACTATCATCAGGAATCATAAAATCAGGTATACACAGTGTTTTATAATGTATGTTATTGAAATATTTCTCAGTGGATAAAGAGCAGGAGACCTACAGGAATGAATGAATCTATCTCAAGTCACATTGAGTAGTAAGTGTTCAAGAAAGAACTGGAGTTCAGGTGTTCTGAGATGGATGTAAGCATGTTTACCCATAAGCAGGTTAGGCAATAACTGTGGGGGCACAAAGATGGCAGATATTGTCAGTAACCCTAAAGGAGAAGGAGATTGGTCATAGCTACAGAAAGTAGAACGATTATTGGTAGAAGGCTAGATCAGGAGTCAGGAAAATCCTCAGATTTTAGGTAGCTATGTGACTCTGGACTAATCCCTTAACCTTGGTTTGCCTCAGTTTCCTCATCTGTAAAATGAGTTGGAGAAAGAAATGGCAAAACCACTCCAGAATCTTTGCCATGAAAACCCCAAATGGGAACACATAGAGTTGGACATGACAGAAATGGCTCAACAACAAAGCACCTCCAAGGGGTTTAGGGAAGATAAAATGAAATGACATTTGTAAAGTCCTTTGCAAAACTTAATGTGTTTTATTTTCTATTATTATGGGGAAAGGGGAGAGGTTCTGTCTTCTTCTGAGTTTACAGACCTATAGGTGCTGCATTTTGATGAAGTTAGGTAGGCCAAACTGGACAAGTCAGATGAATGATGCCATGGTTTTGGAGATTGCTTAGGGATTGTGATAGTAATTCAATGATTATAGTTGTATGCTTGAAATCTTCCCATAAGCTTGTTCCCTTTCCTCCAGGATGTATCATCCCCAGAGATCAGGGCTTATTATATAACCTTTTAATCTGTTCCCTCCATCTTCAGAACACTGCAGTGGGACATCCTACCTTAGAAATGAAACAATCTAAGAGAAATGACCAAAAGTGAGAGTTCTTAGACAAGTTTGTGTCATGGGCCCCTCTGACAGGTGAAGCCTCTGGACACACTTTTCACAATCACATTTTTAAATACATAGAAAAGAATGCCTAGGATTTTAACTAAATCAATGGTTAGTGAAAATAAAGAGCCATTTTTTCCATCCAAATTGTTTCCTGAAATCTACTTATGAAATCAATAAAGATGAATAAGAAATAGCCCTTGTCCTCAAGGAATTTACACTCTAATAAGGAGGGAAGACGATGACGTACATATACTGATAAATACAGCACAGGTTAGAAAATGTCTGAGTGCCCAAGACCTAATGATGGCTAAAGAGGCATAAGAATGGAGGAAAATTGCTTCAGTTAGAGATTAGGGATAGAGCAACAGACCTGGAGGCAGGAAGACCTGAGTTCAAATCTGACATCAGATACTTACTAGTTTTGTGACCTTGGGCAAGTCTCCTAACCCTGTTTGCTTCAGTTCCTCATATGTAAAATGAGTTGGAGAGTGAAATAGCAAATCATTCCAGTATCTTTGTTAAGAAAATCCCAAATGGGTATGACAAGACTGAAATGACTCAAAAACAACATTTAAGAAAGGCTTCATAGAAGATGTAATCTCTAATCTTGCACTTTAAGGTTGGAAAGAAGTCTGAGATTATAGGATTTAGAACTGGAGGCAATTTAGTTTGATTCTCTCATTTTATAGGTGGAAAAATGACTTGCCCAAGCTCACACAACAAATTAATCAATAACTAAACTGTGTTGCTCAAACCCAGGTCCCTTGACTACAAATTGTGTTCTTTCCATAATACACAGGAGGTAGGGGGGGAAGTAGGGGAGTCTGATACAAGCATCTAATTTTTATCTGAAGTTTCTTTGAATGTAAATGAGTAATTCTGGGTTTGACGATCTCTCCTTTAGCTAGAAATCTGAACTGCCTTTTTGCTTCTTCATTCTGGGGCGTTTGCCATCTTATCCTTAGAGAATGGCAAGTGGTACTGGCTACAAATTGAGAGCAGAGCCTAATATGATTTCTGGACTATTTATGAGAATCACTGTACATCTCACTGATAAATTCCATTATGGATCTATAGTGTAGAAACAAAGCAAGAAAATTAGTCTGTGGTGGGAACCCTGTGGTACCCAAACTTGACAGTGGCTCACACTCTAGATCAATGGTTAATCTATTAGATGTGAAACAGATAGGAAACGCATTGCCCTGTGGTTTCATTATTCTACTGGAATAATATAGGCAGGGTCCAGCTTTACTGTAAGTGTCTGATTACTGTCCCTACTGCAAGCCAAGACATGGAGTCAGGCTTGAAGGTAGCCTAACCATGCCTTCAATAGCTGCCTGTAGAAACTTGGTTGTTCAAAATGAGAATGATAACTTGTCCATAGAATTGGTGGTAATTATTAGAGGCTTCAATAAAAATAAAATAAAATAAAATAAAATAAAATAAAATAAAATAAAATAAAAACCTAAATCCAATATAGGAAGCCACAATATCATGACACATCAGAATTCCTATCTGCCAGTGAAACAAACCTAAGGATGAATTTACCTAGTCTTAAACAAATGAAGGAAAAGAGCTCTGGAATCAGAGCTGGGTTCAACACCCAAGGTTCAAAACCCAATTTTGGTCTGAAACATGTTAGCTCTACAAACATCAGTGGTCTTATCTGAAAAAAATGTGACTAGAGATAATATTTAAATTCTACTTTAAGGTTTGAGAAACTATATTATAGACATTATAGATTTCAAGTCAGAAGGGACTTAAAGGAGTCATTTAGTCCATGGATATAGATAGATAGATACATAGATAGATACATAGATAGATAGATAGATAGATAGATAGATAATTTGTACCTATACAGTGATATATGTATCAGGCAATTTGTAAATGCTTGTTGACAACTAAAAAGAGAGCACATCTTTCTCTTCCTATATACCTATAGGATTCAGTTTAGTAATCAAATTCAGTTTAGAGATCAAACATTAAAAGTATTTTACACCTTAATCCCTGGCACTCTGATCCCTATTTCATTAAAACTTGAATGTCTGATTTTTTTTTAACAGAATAGCTTTTAGAATAGCTTTTGTGAGTAAGAAGAACTTCAGTGCCCAACATGGTCCCCCCGACTTTTCTAAGACCTTGATGTCCACTTGATGTGGGTTACCATATCATTCCAGTGACCTGAAATGAGATTGGAGGATTCAACAGAATGCTAAACCTATAAAAAGGTCCCCAGTAAATTGTTGTGAAATCAAAGAATCCCAGAACTGGTAGAGACCATGGAAATAAAATGTTATCACTAGAAGAGACCTTTGAATGTAGAGCTGGGTTGAGCACTATATACTGAATCCCAAAGCCAGAATGGTATTCATTAAGTGAATTTTAATTTGAATAGTGTGTCAGACCTAGAAAACACATGAGTCCATCTAGTCAAACTTCTTTATTTTGTGAGAGAGAGAAGAGAATGACTGGTTAAAGGTTGCCCAGTGAGAGCTAGTGACTGAACTGGGAGCAGAAACTGGCACTTTTCCTACTTTCTGATTGATTGACCATTCTGAGAGTGGCAATAACCAGAAAGAATATCAACTCTCTCTAGGAAAAAAGAAAAGAGATATCCCAGAGCAGTTGAAAGGTTGTATAAAGAAGAAAGAAGTTCCTTTTTTTTTTTTTTTTTTAGGTTTTTGCAAGGCAAATGGGGTTAAGTGGCTTGCCCAAGGCCACACAGCTAGGTAATTATTAAGTATCTGAGATAAGATTTGAACCCAGGTACTCCTGATTCCAGGGCTGGTGCTTTATCCACTGGGTCACCTAGCCGCCTCCCAGAAGTTCCTTTCTTAAGGGCAGGGATAGATGTCTTTATTCATTATGTACCCTGACCCAACATTGAATTTCTACCATTCCCTAAAGACCAACTGTCAGGAAACCTTCTCTGATCCCCTTCTTGAGAAGTAATTTTCCTTCTACCTTACCTCATAAAGTACTTTGTTAGCCCCTTTCTTATGCATTTGGTTGAAGTTACGCCCACATACATCAATAGTTATAGATTTACAGGTGGATGTACCTCAGAAGTCTTCAAATCTATATACCCTCATTTTGCAGGTGAGGCTCTTGAAGCCCAGAGAGGTTAAATCACTTATCCAAGGTCATACAGATAGATAATAAACATCAAAGACAGGATTTGAATTAAGTTTCTTTGCTTCTAAGGGCAGTAGATTTTTCCATTGTACCATGTTGCATCACTAAAGTTCTCCACTAAAGAGAAATGGTTAACCTATCTGCAAATCCTATATAAATGCTAGTTACTGATATTACAATTTTAAGAATTTTTAAGGATTCCAAAAACTATAGAAGTACAGGGCAAGTCTATCAGGCAATTCATAAACTATATGACTGAGGTGACCTTGCAAGATTTCTCCTAATAACCTACTGGTCTGAAAAAAAATGTTATGCAGAAATTGTGATACATAAAATGCATAATTACAGGTTGCTTTGTCTTGTTGACATTAACATTTAAAATTTATTATTCAGAATTCACAAAGCTAAATCACGGTAAAAATATAAATAACTTAACTTTCAAATGTTCTGTTTTTAACATTTATACTTCTGAAGTTACTAAAGCTTAAAATTGCCTTAAAACTTTTGGAACATTCTTTCTTTTATACATGGATACATATATACAGATGTGCTGTCATGTCTGATGCTTTGTGACCCCTTTTGGAATTTTCATGGCAAAGACATTGGAGTGGTTTTCCATTTTCTTCTTCAGTTCATTTTACAGATAAGGAAACTGAAGCAAGCGGGGTTATGTGACTTGCCTAGTATCACACAGCTAGTGTCTGAGTTTGAATTTGAACTCAGGTCCACTTGACTCCAGTATCATCTTGCTACCCCAATGTTCTAAGTACCTGTCAGATACCTGTTCTAGATATTTGCTAAATATTTCTAGAAGGCTATGGGAATTATGACAGGGTGATCCTGTCTTATATAAATTTAGAGTTTCCCCTCATGCCTCGGGCAGTGCTTTGTAACACATCAGATAATTTCTAAGTGTTTGCTAAATGAATTATCACTGAATCCTATTGCATACCTAGGACAGAATGGGATTATATATAAAATAAGTGCTAAATATGGATTTGTAGAATTGGTGCATTAAATGAAAGGTAGAAATGGAAAGTGTACTGCTTTGGGAGTCAGAGTATCTATATTTGAATTGTAATTTCCTCCTTGCTAGCTGTGGAACCATCTCTGGGTCTCAGTGTTCTCCTCTGTAAAATAAAGAGTTCAGACTGGCTGACCTCTGAGATCCCTTTCATCTCCAAGGCTAAGATACTCTCAGCAGGCAGACATATTCTCTGGAGCCTGGGTTCCATACTTTGCAGGAGCCCCTCCATAGACCATAAACATCTTGCTATCTCCTTGCATAGCTCCTGCCCAGAGTTGCATCATACCTTCAAACAGTGATGTACCACACAAGTAACATTCCTGATGCACTGGGGAATGAGTTAGGCAACCTGAAGCATCCAATCGTCTCTATATCTAGGTTAAGCCATCTCAGAATATTCAAGTAGGAAGATGATATTTAATTTGAATCCCCCATTTTACTGGGGGTTGAGAAAGTGAGATGGGAAGTCCTGAAATCTAACGCTGGTAAGTGTTAAAGTTGGTACCAACTCCAAGTCAAGTCTCTCTACTGCTCATACTTTCACTACATCATTAATAATGCTTTAAGTTTTGCTAAGTGCTGTATAAAGATTATCTCATTTCATCCTTAGAGAAAACTTAAATAAAATAATCAATTTTACATATGAGGAAACTAAGATTAAGAAGGGGTCAGTGACTTACTTAGGATCACCCAACTGTTAACTAAGAAGTAGAAATTTGTATGCAGATCTGCCTGACTCACGGTTGGGAGGAAGACACCACCGTTCTTATAGTCACCTGGATATTCATTCTCCTTGTATTTATTCTGTGGGTTTGTATATATATGGTTTCTTCTTGTCCTCTGCTATTAGAATGTAAACTCTTGGAAGGTAGGGATTGTCTCATTCATTATATATGTATCTTAAAACCTTGCATATTTCCTGGAACATAGTAGACATTGATAAAATGTTTATTAATTGAAGATATTTAAATCAATTAAACTTTTAGTACTCCTCAGACAAGAATACGTACACACACACATGCACACACACACACATACACAAAGAGACTCTGATAGAAATAAAAAAAGGAATAGAAATTAACCATTCATCACCCATGAGTCTGCAATCTAGTTAGACAGTTGGAACAAACAAAAATGTAAGGTATCCATTCAATCGCTAAGATATATAGATTTTGAATGTATTAATATTTTAGAAAAGGGGAAGAGCATTGAAGATTGCCATATTCAAGCAAAAACTTGAAAAAGAAGATATAACTTCAGATGAACCTTGAAAGATGAGTAGGGTTTAGATATGCAGTCAGAAAGGAGGAAGGCATTCTTTAGAATCTTAAGGTGTTGCCACTCAAAAGATTTTTAAAACAGAATGTTGGTTCAGAAAAATAGTGTTAGAACTAGAAATGATTTTAGGATATAGGACATTAGAACTCAAAACAGAGAATATTTTAGCTGAAAGTATCTTATGATTCAGAAAGTCAGAACTGCAAGAGAACTTAGAGGTCATCTGATTGATTGCCCTCATTTTTTGATGAAGAGACTTAGGAGAGAAAAAGAAAGTGGGGCAACAGATTTTACCCTTGCTACACATTGACTTAGTGGCAATGTTGGGAAAAGCACTTGAATTTTATGACTTTGAAACCAATAAGCTATACTACTCTAGACTAGGTATCATCTTAGCTTATATTTTTCTTCTCTTAATCAAAAATCAAAACTCTTTAACTGCATGGTCATTGGCAGTGTCTTTGCAGCATAATGTAGAATTCAGTACAGAAGTAATTTTTAATGTTTCTATTATTTACTGGATTGATCTTAATTGTTTATCATGTCCAATACTCTAAATAGAAACTGTTTAGAAAGCATGATGCATTATAGATGGAAACAATGAAAGCCTGTCATATTCACTATGTCTGTGTGAGACTTTGGAAGATGGAACCACTTAAATATTCTAGATTTTAGGGTGAAGGAGAAAAATTGCATCTTTCCAGATACAGAAGGTAATCCTGAAACTATAACATGAAGATTCAAGAATATTTCCCAGATTAGAAAATGAGAAAGGGAAGTCTTCCTTCTTGCAAATTCCCAGCCAGGAAATTGTCCTTGGCAGTAAGGATGACATATCATGCATGAAAATTGAGGTAGGAGGAGAGAAATAAAATTTCAGAATCATAAAGTGGTTAGTGACCTCAGAGCTCAACCCAACTCAGTGCCTACCTGAAGCATGAATCAAGTCTACAATATCCAAGACAAATAATAGTCTGTGAAAGGCAGTTCATTCCATTGTTGGACAGCTCCTATTGTTTAGCCTATGGGAAGCTGAAATATGCTCCCCTGGAAATTCTGCCCATTGCTCTTTAAAAATAAATTACAAGGAAAGTAGTTTCAAAAGAAACGAAAATGAAAATAGCCTGGAAAAGTAATATAGACAGGCCTGTGAAATACTTCTGTTGGTTGACTTAATTCATTTAGGTTTGGTTTTTGTTTTTTCACTTACGATATTTCATCAATATAGGGAAACCCTGGTGAGGAAATTCTCCCTACCAATGAAGGTATGCTTCTTATCTAAGGTTTAGTTTTAGAGAGTAGACTGGGACATGGAGAGGTTAAGTGACTTGCCCTGGATTATACAGGTATGTATCAAAGATGGAATAGGAGCTAATTCGGGCCTTTTTTGTCTACGAGGCCAATTCTCTATCTACTACTCCCATGCCCTCTCTCAGTTCATTCAACAATTGTGATTCAATTGTATTGCTAGTACTATGGCAATCACTAAATAGACACAAGACAAGGATTTTAGCCTATAGAATCTTAAAGATGTTGAATCAGAGTTAAAAATGATTCTTGGTCATGCAAAGTTAAAGCTAAAAGGTTCCTTGGAAAATTGAATTTTAGAGTTGCATGGAGCAGAACTTCAGAGATGGAAAGGATCTCTGAGGCAATCTCATTCAACTTATTTTTGATCATGCAATATTTGCTATTTTATATTTGAAAATTCTTCAAAATCACCAAGTAGCCATCTAGCTTTTGCTTAAAGACCTTCGATGAAAAAGGATACATACGCTATCCCCTAAAGAATTCCACTTTTTAAAGGCAAATGCTCATTTTTCAGCCTTTAGAACAAAAGGATCTGAGAACAAAAAGATATAGAGAAGGAAACTACAATCCAAAGAACTGTAACTTGGACAAAGTCACACAGAGATACATTGGCAACAAAACAACAACAACAAAACACATAAACCAAAAATGGAAACCTGCATTTCTTAATTCTTGATTCATTGTGTTTTTTTCCTAATGCCATATTCCAAAGAAAAGGAAAGAGTCATGGCCATCTTCTTCTCAAAACCAATCCCCATTGAACAGCTCAATCCCAATGAACATTGTATTATGAAAATAGGTGGGTGTAAATATACTATAGCATTATTGCCGTTGTTATTTTATGCCCCTTTCAATATATTTGATAACATTAGCATTCATTTTCAAGAAGGTAAAATATCATTGAGACTAGTTCTGTCTTCAGTCACTCAAGTCACAATCCTCGAGAATCCAAGAGTTACTGAGGATGAAAAAACTATAACTATAATTTCCATAACATTTCTGAACTTAGCTGGGCTGAGAAAGATAATAGTTCATCACCAGGTTTGGTATGCAAAACCAAGCCTTTCTACCATGTTGCTGTTGTGGTTGTTGAGTCATTTTCAATCATGACCCCATTTGGGATTTTCTTGGCAAAAAGGACATTGGAGTGATTTAACATGTCCTTCTCTAGCTCATTTTACAGATGAGGAACTGAGGCAAATAGGGCTAAGTGACTTGTCCCAGAGTCACATAACTAATGTCTGAGTAAGTTTTGAACTCAGGAGGATGAGTCTTTTTGATTCCAAAGATGCCACTCTGTCTACTATACCACCTAGCTGCCCTTCCATAATGTTAAGAACTAGCAGATATTTTGGGTCTATTGATATGGCCTTTGAGAACCTGAAATCACCCTTTTACACAATGAGGTCTAAGAGTAGAACCTTAGTGATAGATTAACAATGACTTATTTTTAAAAGCATTATCAATTAAAGGAATATTAATCAGCATAATTCCATATCTCTGTAAACACCCAGTAGTATAGTTCTGAATTTAGAGTCAGAAAGACTTGAAATCTCCTTCCTCTGACACTTAGCATCTGTTTGACCATCAATTAACTTTTCTGAACCTTGAATGATGTTCTAAAATTATATTTTAGATGAGTTCTGAGCTACTGAGGGTGAAGGAGCTTTTCATACTTCAATAATATCATAAATCCTTGACATAGCAATCAGAGAGTATTTATTTAATATCTTCTGTGTTCTGGCTTCTATGCTAAGTCCTGGAACATAGGAACCAAAATGAGGCATCTCTTCCCCAAGGCGACTCAACCATTGAGGTCTATGACAATTCTTTGTTTTTCATACTCTATCCAATAGGCAGTTGCTTTCCCATTTCTAGGAACTGTGCTTGTTCACTCTAGAATTTCCTCTTTCCCCATCTCTGCCTGCTTGTGTCTATCTTCTTTTTTATTTCTAGGTTGGTTTTGTTTGCAAGGCAAATGGGGTTAAGTGGCTTGCCCACGGCCACACAGCTAGGTAATTATTAAGTGTCTGAGACTGGATTTGAACCCAGGTACTCCTGACTCCAAGGCCT
Source organism: Macrotis lagotis (assembly GCF_037893015.1). Classification (NCBI taxonomy): domain Eukaryota; kingdom Metazoa; phylum Chordata; class Mammalia; order Peramelemorphia; family Peramelidae; genus Macrotis; species Macrotis lagotis. The sequence goes on along the minus strand of NC_133658.1, from coordinate 806,690,445 downwards.
GTGCTTTATCCACTGCTCCACCTAGCTGCCCCCGTGTCTATCTTCTTGTTCTCCTCTGCTTCCGTCTCTGTAGTCAATGCCCCCTCATTTGTGTTTGTGTGTCTATGTTGAGGGAAAAGGCCCATTTTTCCCAGAACTTCTATTTGTCATTCTTACTCAATCTTTCCAAACCTAGTTCCCCCCCTCCTCCTCTCCGCCTCCAAATGACTCCCTTTATAATCTTGTGTGGTGTGTTTGTGCACATCTGTCTGTCAGCAAGTTGCACAAATCAATTAGCCACAGACAGTCACGCTCTGGAGCATGCAGTGTTCCCACAGATGTCACTTACTGTTCAGCTAGAGGAAGCCCATAGGGGGATGGGCAGGGTTTTGAAATGGGGGCACCTGTGTGTGATTGCCTGTATATGAAGGAGCTCAGTGCTTTGGTCTACAAAAAAGAGATTGTGTGTGTGTGTGTGTGTGTGTGTGTGTGTGTGTATGTGTGTTATCTTAAGTGGGCATTATTTATGTTATTAATGGAGCTTTTCATTTGAAGCCAGGAAGTCTTGGGTTCCAATCCCACTACAGATATTTATTGGCTGTAAAACCCTTAGCAAATCACCTCTACCCTCCGGACCTCAGTTTTTCCTTCTGTAGAACGAGATTGACAATATCTTCTCTGAGGAAGAAATGAGAAAATTTATACAGAACATTATGCAAGCCTTATAAAGGACTATATAAGTGCCAGTTGGAATTATGATCACCTCTCCTCTCCTTCCCATGATTGGTTTTAGTCTCAGACATCTGGCTGGAACTTAATGGAGTCTGGGTAAGACTCATTTGGCAGCTCCAGGCAAGGAAAGATCATGGGCCAAAGTGTTGCATCCACCTGGAACTCCCTTGCTACTTCTGGTTACTTTGGAACCTCAATAATGTCTACTGACATCCCCAACAGCACTTGGGAAGTAATTTCTCCCTCCTTCTCTTACTCCTGTTGCCACCAAGTTATGCCTCTTTAGACTAAATATTCTCTTCCTTCAATAGACTAGTCAGAAGTGGGTTTTTAAGTGATTTAGTAACAGTTAAATAAATAAAAATAAATGCATGAAAATATTTCAAGACCTACAGAAATCTTGAGTTGCATGCTCTCGAAAACCTCTTCTAATTATTGCTGCATATCCAAAGTGTGCTAATGATAAAATAAGTCCTTGCTATTAGAAGTCCCAGGTTCAAATTCCAGCTCCAACATTTTCTAACTGCGTGATGATAGGTCCCTTCTCTTCTCAGAATCTCATTTTTCCTCATCCATAAAATGGAGAGTCATGTAAAATCAAGTCAGAGACTATTTATTAAGCACCTTCTAAAGAAAAGTAAAAGACAGGTCCTGCTCTAAGGACCTTACAATCTGATGGAGGAGACAACATGTAAACAACTATGTACAGACAAGCTATAGACAGGATCAATTGGAGATAATTAACAGAGGGAAGGTACTGGAGTTAAAGAGGACTTGAAAAGGTTTCCTGTGGAAGATAGCATTTTTAATTGAGATTTGGAGAAAGCTGGGAAGCAAATGAGGCGAGGCAAAGGATAGCCTATGAACTTGTCTGGAATCAGAAGATGGAGAATCTTTTGTGAGACTCATAGAGGACCACTCAGTGTCACTAACTCCTTGAAAGAGGACTAACCCCTGCCTCAGTAAGACCTGAGTTCCAGTTCTGTCTATGTCTTTACAACTGCCCCTAGAATGCCTAGGGGCATACTCTAGGATTATCAACTGCAAAGTGACTTGCCTCAGGGAGAATTCTTTATATAAATTCCTATTTCCTTGAATTGTTAAGAGAAATATACTTTATAAGTCTTATGGAATTATAAAAATAAGAGTTGCAATTATTTACAACTCCTGAAAGACAGACAGAGTAAAGTAGTATTTTGGAAGATTTTGAAGAAGGGAAAGGCACTCCATGGTGAAAGAATCTACTTTAGTCAGAGGATGTTTTATCAATATAAACATGTATGTATGTATGTGTATATATATATATAATCATATATATATACATACATACAAAAGTGTGCATGTTGTTGTGTTGTTTCAGTTGTGTCCAACTCTTTGTGACCACATTTGAGTTTTTCTTGGCAAAGATACTAGAGTGGTTTGTTGTTTCCTTCTCTAATCATTTTATAGGTAAGGTAAGTGTGGTAAATAGATGACTTGAGGAGGTTCACACAGCTAGTAAGTATCTGAAATTGAATTTGAATGTTTGTCCTCTTGAATCCAAGACTGGTGCTCTAACTAATGTGCCACCTAGCTTCCCTGCATGCATATGTATATATACACATAGGTATATGCATTTATAAAAATACACACATATTATATACATATGTATCTATATATATATGTGTGTGTATAAATATTCATATATATATATATATATATATATATATATATATATATATATATGTATATACTCCCTTCATTTCAATCCCCAAATTTGCAGGACTTTGAGCAGACTGGAGATATAGGGAAAGAAATCATTGAACACCATCAGGGTCATGCCACCCCTTCACTATCTTACATGAGGATGCAAAGGTTCCAGATAACTTTCAAGGTCCTAGCAACTGGCCCAGAGTTTATTCTTTACTTCAATTCAACACTCCTAAAGAAACTGTGTCTTATGGTTGATGGTGGAACCCTGTGGAACCTACAAGGAAAAGCACTTGATTCTGCTCTGGTCTACTCTTACCTCAAGTGCTTTCCTTCTGAAAAGTTTTGTCTAATTTTACCTTTAAATACCCTAGGACACCTTTGATCTCAACATTTATATTTGAGGTAGGGCTATGGCTTTATCTCAGAAGTTCTAGATCTTGGCTATACAGGGCTTGGTCATTTCACCACCAGAGCCTAGTCTTCTCAGGTATTCACGTGCTATACCCAGATCTAGCCACTAGCATTTGGGGAGGAAGTCTCTAGTAGTCAGAATGTCTCCACATTAACTAGGACAGACTCCAACATTTAGATATGGTTTTACCATAAAGAACCAATCTTTGCCCTCAGGAAGATCATAGTCTAATGGAGGAGAAAACCTGCATATAATTATGTGAAAATAAGAAGAGAATATACCATATAAATTGAAGAAAGAGATGGAATTATGATTAAGGTGGTGTTGAAAATGTTTTGTTTTGTTTTTTCCCCCAAAAGATAGGAGTTCAGCTGGGACTTGAAAGGAATCAGGAAAGTCAGGAGGTGGAGGTTAAGAAAGGGGAAGTCTATGGGGGACAAGCAGTGAAAATTCTTGGAGTCAGGAGATGGAGTATCATGTATGAGGAACAGCAAAGAGACCAGTATCTGTCACTGGAGTACAAGGAATATACACTCGAATGGTCCCTTCATTGAACCATCCAGCAAAAATGAAACAAACAATCAAAAAACCAAACCCACCACCCATCATAACCAAAGATCTTCACATTGATGACAGAAACAGAAATCCCCAGCCAGTTATGAAAAACATCACAAAGGAGTGTTATAGTTGTTCTGCAGGCTGCTCACCCTCACATCCATCACCCCCCCCCAAAAAAAAGCAAATCTAGCAGCAAGGGTTGGAAATGCCAGAGAAAGATTTAGATTTGATATTTGGGGGAGGGGGAGGGGTAAACTTCCTAATTGTGAGAGCTCTCTTTAAGTAGAGTCCATCATCATCAGTATCATCATCATCATCATCATCATCATCATCACATACAAATTCAAAGGTTCACAATGCATTTTATACATATTTTTTTCTTCACCACAACCCTGGAGGGTAGGTGTTAGTATTATCCCTGTTTTAAAGAAGGGTATTTAATAGCTAGTAAATGTCTGAAGATGAATTTGAGTCAGGACTCCATGACTGTAAGTTCAACACTCTAACTACTTTTTCACCTAGCTGTATAGTGAATTATCCCTCACTGAAATACTTTTAGGAGATTCTAGATAGGTAAAAGATACTACTGGGTAGAAGATTCTTAATCAGGTATGGTTAAGATAAAAATAGCCTGAAGGTTCCTTCAGATTTTTGGATTTTGTAACCTATTGCTGTATTATAGTGACTCACTTTACTACTCTGCATTCAATTTCCTCATCTGCAAAATGGGATTTATTTTTATCTTCTCTGTCTGCTGCACAGTGTTGGCCATGTGATACTATACAGAGATAATGTATGCAAAATGTTTTGAAAATTGCAAATCATTAATCATATATAAAAGATTACTATTATCATTGATCACAATAGATTGCCCTTCAGGCTCTACCCACTTTAAGGGGCTGTACTTTCAGAGACTAACTTTTTTTTTCTATTCTGAATTTTTGCTCAAAGGAAAGTATTCAGGATTCTCATTTAAGAGAATTTCCAGGTGTGGAATGCCATGATAGTTCTTCGTCGTCTCCTAGCAACCTAACACGGGAGCCACTCACCATGTGTGAGAGAGGTGACAATTTCAAGTGGATGTGTTAAGTGTCAGTAATGGGCACAGACCTGCCACTGATGATGAAGGGGGAAGAAGTGATTTCCCCAGTGGGATACAGTAGAAAGAGTCAGGCAGTGGCCTCACTAAAACTTCCAGCCCAGTTTTATCCCCAGCTCTACCACTAACTCAGTGTCTGATCTTGAGCATGTTAAATATTTGTAGGGCTGTCATATGAAAGAAGGATTAGTCTTGTTCCTCTGGACCCCAGGGGCAGAACCAGGAGCAAAAGGTCCAAGTTGTTGAGAGACAGATTTCTGCTCCCATATAGGGAAAAAATTGCACAAGAGTTTGAACTCACTAAAAATGAGAATGGGCTAAGATAGGAGGAAATGGATTCATCCTCACTCCAGAGTTCTTCTAGCAAAGATTTGATTAATCAATCAACTTGATCACCAGTTTTTGCTCATGTTGGAGAAGGCTATCTTGATCAAATTGGAAACCAGGTGGTATGGTAGATGGAGAGTTGAACTGAGAGTCAGGAAAAAGTGAATTTAAACTCATAGCCAGACTCTAAACTAGCTATGTGATCCTGGGCAAATCATTTATCCTTTGCCTTACTTTTCTCATCTATAGAACAAGAATAACTCTATATCCTACTTATAATGTAGTGATGAGAATCAAATGAGATATTATTTTTAAATCACTCAAATCACTTAGCACAGTAGGTCTTAATCAATGCTCATTCGCTTACCCACTTCTCCCAGTCATTTGTGATTTTGTGAATTATCCTTTCTTCTGTGTCTCAGTTTCTTTATTCCTAACATAAGAATATTGATCAAGCTTTTTTCCCCTAATATCCTTTCCAGTGCTAACATTCTATATTTCAAGGGTCCTCCCAGTTTTGATATTCTGTACTGAGAAGTCCCTTCCATATTTGTGCTTTTCTATTTAAAGATCCCTTCTAACCCTGACAGTCTGCTTTAAGAACCTTCCCAACTCTAATATTCTACACCTTTGTTCCATTATTCTATTCAATAAGATTCATCCAAGTTGTGATATTCTACTGACTCTGGGACCAGGTGCTTACTAAATCAGTTACCAAGTGAGATATCTGAATTGGTTATGTCTGATTACAGATTGCAGAGCAAAATTGTGATAGCTCAAAAGAAATAAAAGATGTGCAAATTTAATTTAATTTTTTAAAATTTATTTAAGGCAATGGGGCTAAGTGACTTGCCCAAGGTCACACAGCTGGGCAATTTTAAGTGTCTGAGGTAAAATTTGAACTCAGGTCCTCCTGCCTCCCAGATCAGTGCTCTATCCGCTGTGCCACCTAGCTGCCCCAAGATGTACAAATTTATACATGTTTCCCTCCCCAATGGTCAAATAGATTATTTGTGCCCAATCTGTAGTAGAGTTTTCCAAGCTCCTATTGGTCTTTTAAGCCACAGCCAGGCATAACCCTGACAAAGTGATGTCTCTTTGATCCTCTTTGAATATGAAGGGTAAATAGTGGCATATAGTTAACTATTTCTGTTGGACTCAAGCTCACAGAAATATTTTGGGCTAGGGGTTCAAATGCATCTTTTGCGAGCAGTAAGGCAAGATTTTCAGAGTAGATTCACATGTATTGATAGTCCTTATTCAAGATTATTGACCTTGTGAAATATGACTTCTCTCTATCCCCAGTTTCCTTCTAGGAAGATCCAACATATTTTCCAATGTGCAGAATTATCCAAGTGGGTAAGGGAATTAGGTAATCTTTAAAGAAGTAGCTACAATATAGCAAGAAGAATAATGGACATTGAATGAGAAGATCTGAATTCTAGCTCCAGTTGTTCCACAGTTTAGTTGTGTAAACTTGGATGATAGGACTATAGGACCATAAGTATAAGAAGAAACCTTAGGGATCATCTAGAATAATCCCTTCAATTTTACAACTAAGGAAATTGAGACACAAACTGAAGTTAAGTGGTTTTGCCAAAGTCATAAAGATATTAAATACTAGAGTCAGGATTTAAACCCAGGTCGTTAAACTACAAACACAAAATTCTTTCTGGAGTGTGTTGCTTAGTTTTGTTGAAATAGGTTTTGCTCCTTTTTTATTATAGTCTGATCTTTACTAAGTAGGAGAGGGAGAGTAAATTCATAAGGGATAGTGATCTAAAATAATAAATTATATTAATAAAAAATAAGTTTGTCTATAAAAGGTAATGGCAGAGCCAGGACTAAAACCCAAGGGTTCTTGACTCCTAATTCAAATCTCATTTGATTGTACCATCATCTAAGACTCAGCTTCCTCATCTGCAAAAGTAGGGGAAATGATGAGGCTGTTCTGAGAATTAAGTTAGATAATGAATGATTCATTAGAGTTCAAAAATCATTTAATGCACATTTAAATAAGGTATCTTTGTCATTATTATTGCTGCTGCTATTGTTGTTAGTAACTGACTGGGGCACTAGACTTGGAGTCTGGAATATCTGAGTTCAAATTCTGTCTTACAGACTTCCTAGTTGTCTGACACTAGGCAAGTCACTTAACATTCATTTTCCTCAGTTCCTCATCTGTAAAATGATAAAATAATAGCATCTATATCATAGAGTTGTTATGAGGATCGAATTAAGAGTATATTTATGAAGTACTCTGAAAACTTTAAATCATATAATAAAATATTATTATTATTATTATTAATCAGTTAATCACCAAGATTCTCAAATAGAGAGGAGTATTAAAAAATTCTTACTTGGGACATTTACAAGATCTGTTCCTCTGATCAAGTCACTAACTTCTCTGATCTTCAATTTTCTCATCTGTAAAATAAATGGGTTGTATCCAATGACCTCTGAGCTTCTATCTCCCTCTTAAACCTATAATGCTATGTGAAGTAAAAAGAAATTATACAAGATGCTTAAATTTACAAAGATACACAATGGTTCAATATTGGCTATTACTTGAAAGTTTTACCTCTTTGTCTAGAGAAAAAAAGGAAAATGGAGGAGTTTAGCAGACAGAGGTGAAAATTGAACATGATTACATCATAGAAGCATGTCTCTGATTCTTCTCACCAGTATAAACAAATGGCATTCAGTTTCATCATATTTCATGACCATTGCTGATTGAATGGATCAAGACCTCTTGGGGATGCCAGAAACTGACTATGAGCCATCAGTGTGATATGGTATGAGAGAAATGGTTATTTTACTCTCATATTAATAGTCAATTATTTAATTTGGGAAAATGACAACTTTTTTTTTCTGTCCTATTCCCTTATCCAACCTCTCAAGGATAGGATTGTTGGAAGATCAAATTAACATTCTTCTCCTAAATATTGCTACTCCACCCAACTAGCTCAGCTTTGAGTGGAAGAGATAGATTCTGTGTCTAGATTGCTCAAGACTGGGGGGGTGTAGTCTGAGAATTGGGATGATCTCTTTTTCTAAGAGTAACATGATGTCAGCCCCTCATTAATGAGAGAACATTCTCTCATTATTTGTTAACCAAGGAAAGTTGATTGTCATCCTCTGAAACACCCCTCTTCTAAAGAGCATATAAGCTGTCAGGACACCACCATTATGGTCTTTGATCTAAAAGAGATATGGGCCAAATGACATCCTTTTTATTAATAAACATATACAGGAAAAGACAGTTCAAATTTCATCTTTTCAGAGAAGACTTTCCTTCCACTTGTTATTGTATTCCCCTTTCAAATTACCTTCAGGTTACCTTCATACATCTTCTCTCTCTCTCTCTCTCTCTCTCTCTCTCTCTCTCTCTCTCATATACATAATATAGGTAGATATACACACACATGCTCTTATATGTAAACATGTATATATATATATATATATATATATATATATACACATATAATATATACCTATTTCCATTCCCTCTTCCCATTAGAATATATTCTCTCTTTGGGTCAAGAAAACAATAATAATAAAAAAAATTAAGCGCCATAAAATGTCTAAAACTCTATATATTTATATTTGCATATATAGAGGGGGGAGGCATATATAATTTCACTTGGTAATTTCATCAATTCATTGTTGTCTAATTTTTATATGAAGTTGTTTCCATAGGGTCATAGAGCTGCTAAGTTGTAGAATCGTCAATAACAATATCATTTCCCATTTTTATATCACCTAAATAGTTATAAATGATTTTACTCTCAATAGTGCTTAGAGGGAGTGGCATGTTAATTTATTATAGACTCCCCATTTTATGAATATATAGAATTTGAGGCTCAGAGGTATTCTCTGACTTGCTTGGATACTAACAAATGGTGCACTTCCTTCCAGTTGCCAATTCTACTGTTGTTCCCATTGTCCTCCAATGTCTCTCTCCAGGATAAACTCAAGATAGTGTCAAGGGGGTAGGTCATTGGCCAAAGAGTTGAGACAATGAATAAACATGACCAGCATCTGCTTGGTCTCCTGTTCACATTAACCTGATGCATTGCCCAGGAGCTGAAGTTATAAAGGTAATTACAGTAAACAGAGCCCATTTGGAATCCTCTGGCAAACATGATCAGGAAAGAAAGATGGGCTGAGAAAAAGCCATTACCCCTTGGAAGTTATGGAATCTCCAGTAGCTGGAGGATTTTCTGCTGTGAATTTCATCAGCCTAAGAAATAGCAGCCTGAATGAATCTATCCCTGCTCACAAGTGTGTTTAGATGGTAAATAAAATGAATTACCAAAGTATTCCAGCCAAGTGCAGTTTCCTGAAATATTTGTCTTGGTAATTTAGGTAGAATTGGTTGGGTTGCCTGCTGCCTGCCCCCCTCTGGGTGTTTGTTCTGTTTAGACAATGCAATTGTACAGATCGGGAAGGGAAAACAGTCAGCTTCTAAGCCCATCAAGGGACTGGAGAAACAAGCCAGGCTGGGTAAACTACACTAAATTGGGAGTCAAGAGACCTGGGTTCTGCTTAGTGCTCTGCCATTAATTTGATGTATGACCTTAGGCAAGTCATTTTCTGTCTCTAGGTCTCAATTTGATCTGAAAATGAGGGTATTGAATGGAGGTTCAAGATAGCTCATAGAATCAATCCTTCTTTCCTGTTCTATTTTGTATATGGAATTGCTTGTTTTATTAGATGCTTATTAAATTCAGATTAAAAATAGACAAAAATTTAGTGTAAAACCAAATCAAGAAAAAGAGGGTGTTGAATTCTCTTCCAGATCTGACATTTTATGAACTGTATTGTTCTGACTTTCTATATTCAAAGCCTCCTCTTGCTCTCTAACATTCTAAGTTATAAGATCCTTTCTACTTCTGAAATTTGGCATTTATTAATTCATTCATTCACTGAACAAGCATTTATTGTTCTATTTCAGACACTGTGCTATACACTGGGGATACAAGGACCAAAAAAGGGCTCTACTTTCAAGAAGCTTGCATTCTTTTTTTTAGAAGTGTACATTCCTTAGGAGAGAAAAATGAATACAAATATATATTCAAAGTTATAAGAATGACCATTCAAAAATTGGGGTAGGGATAGGAATCAAGAAAGTTCTTATGTAGGAGGTGGCACTTGAGATGCTCCTTGGAGCAAGATGGGAAAATAGAAGTGAGGAATGGGCTCATCCTGGGTATGAAGGTCAGACTTCTTTGGAGAGTAGCAAGTTGGCTGGTTCTCCTGGAATGTAGATTCCATCAGATGTAATGTGAAATCAGTCAGAAAATAAAAGTTTAGCTTCAAAAGTCAAATAGAGACAGAGGAGAGCACTAGAAACTTCCTGAGCAGGGGAGTGACTTGTTCCAATATCACTTAGGAGCATCTGTTTGGCTGTTGTGTGATGGATTCATTGCAGAGGGGAAAAGTTGCTTACAAAAAGGCAAATAATAGGCAACTGGAATGATTCTTGGAGCAGGATTAAGCATGTCTTTGCTCTGTAATAGGTTTTTTACTTGTTTGTTTGTTTTGTTTTACAAAAAACTGAAAGAAATTTCAGGTCCTAAGGGCAGTGTATCAAGGTCTTTCATTCTCTGGAGACCGAGGAGATACATAATAGACTAACCTGTTTCATGAAAGTTGGATAATGTAATCTGATAATTCCATAGCACGCACTTCCCCCTTTTGGCTGCTTACAATAACATTATAGGCTGTCTGATGCAGTGAAAAGAACCCTAGACTAGGATTCCAGAAGCCTGGGCATTGAGCCTGGGTCATACTCTCACTTGTGTGTATTCCTGTGCATGATTGGATGGATGGATAGATGGATGGCTATGATGGATGGATATGAATGAAACCAATTTAGTCAAAGCTTCTATCTTGCCAGTGAGAAAACCAATACCCAGAGAGGACTTCACTACCTTACCATGTAACATTGCATCAAGGAAAGAAATCTTTTTTTCAGAATTTTGAAACTTGAGAACTCCTTTCAGATTATTTTAATTTGCAAATCAATGGCTTGGAACCAGGAAGCATGGTCCCAGTAACTTTCTGTGTACCTGCAAAAGTCTCCATGATCATCAAGTTATTATTAGTGAAAATAATTCTATCTTTTCTCATGGCCTAGGTTGTTGACCTCCATTTGGTTTCTTGGCAAAGATACTGAAGTGGTTTGCCATTTCCTTCTCTCTCTCATTTTATATGAGATATATGAGGAAACTGAGGCAAACAGTGAACTGACTTGCCCAAGGTCACACAACTAGTAAGTATTTGAGATTGGATTTGATCTCACATCCTCCTGACTCCAGAGTCAGTACTCTATTCACTATGACACTTAACTGTCCCTCATGGTCTATACTGGAGGGTAAATTGAGCCTAAATGTTCTCTCTCTCTCTCTCTCTCTCTCTCTCTCGCTCTCGCTCTCGCTCTCGCTCTCGCTCTCGCTCTCGCTTTCGCTCTTGCTCTCACTCTCTCACACCTTACACACACACACACACACACACACACACACACACACACACACACAAAGATGCCTGGGTACAGGATAATTACTATAGGTAATGAGCTCATTAGTCTTTCAGAACTCAATCTCGGCAAGGAGAGCAAGAATCAGAAGGAAGAACTGAACCAGAATCTATGTGTTAGACTGGCTTTTTATCCACTCTTCACTAGGTCAAACTGTCATCTCTTCAACCAAATGAATGTTGGTTCACAGAGATTCCATCCATAATGGTTGTAGACTGAGTCTAAATTGTTTTCTGGAGCAAGATGACCCTCCCTTTTGAAGCCAAGTTGGGGATTTGAAGGAATGGGGAAACTGAGGCTCAGGAAGGTGACATGACTTGCTTGTGACCATTTATTTGCTTTCCATACATTTTCTGCCTCTCTGGGCCTCAGTTTCTCATCTGTATAATGAGGCAGTAAAAAGTAAATATAAATGAAAAATGCCCTCTGAAGTCCCTTATAGCTTTAGGGCTATGACTCTAAATTTGAATATAGGATGGATGGGATTTTCTCTCTGCAAACTCATTTGCCATATTTGGCAAATATTTGGCAAAAATTTACATACTTGTTTATTTCACTTGGCTCTGAATGTCTATTATAAGGATTTTCTTTTTCTTTTCTTTAATTTTTTTTTTCCAGAGTGGGAGAAGGGAGGTATGAAGGAGAAAAATTAGATGCTTGATAATTGGGAAAAAATTTAACAATGCACATGCCACTAGGGTGACAGAACAGACAATGAGTGCATATTCATTGAAGCATTGGTGCCTGGCAAGAAGAACTGTCACTTATTTCTAATTTGATTTCTGGATCTTTCTGTGTTCTAAAGAATTTTTGAATTTCTGACTCAGAAGGAATATTAGAAAATAAAGTATCATACCTGAATGAGGTTTTATAATACTGAATGAAGAACATGCCAATGGTAATAATAATAATAATTTCTAGGATTTGTATTATTGTGTTTTGAGTTTTGCAAAGTACTTTTACCTCATTGATTCATAAATTTGATATGGAAAATGACTGGAGGCCAGGGATCCAGGTACAGAATCCAGGGGGTCCCAGTGGGAAAATGTTGAAGAAGATGATATGGAATCAGGAGACATCTTCAGGGTCTGAGTGTGACCTGTATCATAAAGTCAATGCAGAGATTGGCCGTGACCCCAGGTTTTCTGGTTTCACATCTAATGATGTCTCTGCTCCATTCGAATGGTTTCATCAGACGCAGGCATTAGCTCTCTTGGTTTAGACCCATCTCCTGTTTAAAAACTTCTCCTTCAAATGATGCTGGTTGCTAACCTTCTAAACCATTGTAAATGAGTTGCTATGACTGCATTGGTCCTTGGGTGATAGACATATGTTCATGACTGATCCATACTCTTAGATAGTTCACATTTGATAATTTTACATAGTTTCCTTATGGGCAATATGGATAGATGTGAGCTATATAATACCATAGTTAGATGCTTTCAGAATCAGTTGAATGAATGACTGAATCCAAAACTCAGTGTCAACCTGGAAGAGGCTACCCCAGAGTCCTGGAAATATCCTTGAGACTATGCCATTAAACATTTTTAACAATGAGTTGGATGGAGATATATATGGCATGCTTATTGAATATCTGAATGACACAAAGCTGAAAGGAGTAACTAACACATTGAATGAAGAATCAGAATTCATAAAAATCTTAGCAGGCTAGAACAGTGGACTAAATTGAATAATATAAATTAGGATCAGTATAAGTGTAATTGAGGTTCCAAATTACCCGACAAGTACAAGAAATGGGAAATACCATCAGACAGAATGCATATGAAAATATTCTAGGGATCTTAGTGTACTACAAGCTAGTGTGATAAAAATAACAATAGCAGCACCAACAGTGAAACAAATATTAGCCTTAACCTCAATCAAAAGAGGCATGGTGCCCCTAATTAGGGAGGTTTTTCTCAGTGTCCTCTAAAGTGTTCAGGCCACGCAGGAATATTTTATTCACTTTTAGACACCATATAAGTCATTGAGAAACTAGAAAAATGACAGAGAAATCCAGTTAGCATAGTGATAATGCTGGGAAACACTTCATTTAAGGAAGTTGGTATAGGTATTATTATCCCCATTTTACAGATGTAAAAAATAAAGTTTAGGCAGATGAAATAACTTATACAAAGTTATGTGGCAAAACAAGCAATGGGAGAACAGTATTCTTCAGGTTCTGTATTCAACTGACTTTTGACTATACTGTGCTGAGGGAAAGGAGTACCGGGGGAAACTAGAATAAGGAGGGGAGAATTTGTCATCAATCTAGGACTGGAAGGGACCTGAGAGGCAATCTGATCTAATCCCCTCATTAAATAGATGAACAACTTGAAGCAGAGGGCCATTTAGTGACTGGCCTAAGGTCACCCAGGTAGTTAAATATCAAGGCAGAATTTGAAGGCCATCATTCAATCATCCTGATTCTAGAACTAGGAGTCTTTTCTCAGAAAAGCAGATAAGAATAAAAAGGATAAAGGGGAGAAAATGAAAACTTCAGAAGGTAAGAATGAGAACTAGGGAAGCAGTAGAGAATGAGGAGCTGGGAATATTGAGCACATCATTATAACTGACATCTATTTTATGGCTTAACAAGTAGAAAGTGTTTTACATACTTTATTTCATCTCAACCTCATTATAACCCAGTGAACCAATATAATGCCTACATTATTATTCCCATTTTACAGATGATGCTTAAACTGGGGTGAGAGTGGGAGATGAGGTGAGAGAATAAAAGAAATCTGAGAGAGTATTAAGATGAGAGAGAGGAGGGAAAGGGTCATGGATTGAGAGTGGAGAAGAGTGACTGAGGGAGAGGCAGAGAGAATGAAAGAAAGAGGCTAAAGGGGGAGAGAATTCAAATTAGAACAATATGAGAATCTACAACTATCACATAAAAGGATGTTAGACCTTATCATAGAGGTGGAGATGGGGTGAGGAGGGGATGGAGTATAAAGGCTGGTGCCAGCATTAGAAACTGACATGTCAGCAAAGCCCTTTCCCTGAGCTACATAAGACCTTTGCCAGGGTGGCCCTATAGACACTGGAAAAAAATTAAATGAGACTTGCTTGGGTCTTAGAAATTGCTGAAATCCGGAGGCCGCAGTGGAAGATAAAGTGTTCTACAAAGGTAGCTCAAAGTGGAATCAATTTCTTTGTGCAGACTTTTATGTCCTATTATAAGAAATTGAAAAATTATTTCTGTGGGGATGTCATTTCACTGGCCCACCTCTCCCGGAGATATTGAAAAGGAAAATGGCTTCCAATAAGGGACCACCAGCTTCTATCTTCCATCATCTCTTTTTTTTTTTAATCGTCTCATCTGAAACAGGAGCTGGAGGAACTGGGCTCCCTCCTCCCCAGGTCATTTGTCCTTCCATTGTTCTGGTTCCTTGATGGAAGGAAGACAATTAAGGAGAACTGCTAAGAACTAGAATCGAAGCATGTGCTATCCAGTCTGACTCTTCCAAGAGTCAGATTCACAGCTATAAAACGGGGAAGGGGTAAGGCAGACATTATAGCTAAAGAGCAGTTTGAGAAAAATCTGAAGGTTTTAGCAGACTACAAATTTAAAATGAGTCCACAGTCATATATACATTCATATACATATAAACATATAGATATCTATATAATATATTCTTAATACATAAACACATTTATAGAGATATGCATATACACATAATAGTATAGCAATATATTATAAACATAATATGTTTATGTCTGCATGTTCCCATATATCCAGGGGATACATATACATATATATGTATAGATGGATATAGATTCTCTTTCTAATTACTCTTGTCTTTCATTTTCTCTGCCTATCCCTTAATCACTCTTCACCACTCTCATTCCCTGATTGTTTCTCTCATTTTCTCTCATATTTAGATATAGATATTTGTATATATGTATGTGTATAAATGCATATATGCATGTATATATAAATATATAAACATAGATCATCACTTTCCTCATCTGTAAAACAGTGATAATAACAGCACCCTACCTCTCAGGATTGTTGTGAGAATTAAATGAGATATTCCTTATAAAGTGTGGCATAATGCTTCACACATAATTAAGTGCTATTTAAATTATGTATATATATATATATATATATATATATATATACTGTACACATGCACACAGTGCATAATGCATGTGTGTGCCTTTATACACATATACCCATATATGTACATTGCAACACGTACATACACTACCTACAAGCAAATCTGTGGGCAATATATCTATGTTTGCTATTATTGTTTGCATGTATAAACTACAAACACACAAAACATGTGCATATTCACACATTATGTACATTATTATATGTTATATATGTATGTGATTAACATGTATGTATTATAAATATACACATAGGCAACTGAATTTGAGATGAACTGGTGAAGAACTTCTCTCCCCATGCTACTTAATATCTACTTGGTCATGTGTAGCCTTAGAGAACTGTCCAAGGTCATAGAGCCAGTACATGTGAAAGTTGGGACTTGATAACCAGTTCTTTGCAACTCCCGGGGCAGCAGCCTTCTGTTTCTTATACCTCACTGCATCTCATACAGCATGATAGAGCAACTCAAAAAAAGAAAGACAATTCAGTCTTAGGCATCATGGAGAGAGGAATAGCTTTGAGGAGTAAAGAAGTGATCTAAACTTCAAAAAAAAAAAAATCCAGACAAGGTCTTCAGAATGCTGAAGGATCTCTCCTATGTATGTGCTTATATAGGCTCACTTGAAGGAACTAAGCCTGTTTAGCTTGTATAAGAGAGGTCTCAGAGGAGGAAATGATAGCTGTCTTCACATGTTTAAAACACTGTCATGTAGACAAGGGATTAAATTTGTCCCACTAGGTGCCAAAGGACAGTACCAGGAACAACAGGAAGAAATGGGGAAGAGGTCAATTTCTTTTTTTGTTTTGTTTTGTTTTGTTCTTGGGAAAAGCTTTACTCACAACTAGAGCCAATTCAAATTGGAATTATGGTATTGAAGTCAGGGGATTCATCTCACTAGATGCCTTGTGAGTTACCCCTTGTGTGTGGTAGGACTTTGTCACTGAGAATCAGTTAGAATGGATGACCCAACTGAGAAATCCAATAATTCTTCAAAAAAGGAGGAGGAAGATTTCAACTGAGGCTAAGGAGAGAATACCTGAACAAGGAGTGAGCTCCCTATCACTAATTGGTGAAGGACAACTTGTCTGAGATGTCATACAGAGGAAGCATGCTGTTCAAGTCAGGATTGGATTAGACCCCAAGGTCACTTCCAAGTCTGGGATTCTGTGAAATACCGCAAGATAAAGCAAGGGCTCTGAACTTGATACTGCTGATGTGAACCAACTAGTTGGGTTAGATTAACAGAGTGGAATGTCACGTCCTATCCCTTTCTTTGAATGCTTCATTAAATAGCAGTAGCAAAGAATCCAACAGCTGTTGACATACCATTCATACTTAATTCTTTGAGTATCATAGAATCATAGAAAGTCAGAACTGGAAGGCACTTTAAAGGCCCTTTAAGTTCAACCATCTCATTTTACAGAGAGCAACTAAGGTTTCCCTATTTTCTTCTCCATTAGTATCATTGGTGATTATACCATCAAAAAAAAGATTTGAATCTCAACCCTCTGGAAGTATAGTCATTTGGACACTGAAGGAATCAATTCCCTCCAATTCCTTCATTTTTTATAACTAGCTTAGAAAGTTTATGTCTTGTTGAAGGTCATATAGTGAGTTAATAGTACATCCCAGACTAGAATATAGAATATGTATCATAGGAACAAAGGATCATAAAACTAGTACTGGAAGTGGACCTCAGAGATCACCTCATCCAACCTCTTCATTTTACAACTGAGAGTACTAAGGACCAGAAAAGCAAAATGATTTACCCAAGGTCACAGCAGTAACAAGTCAAAGAATCTGTATTCTAACTCAGCTCCCATGTTTCTGAATGCAGTACTCTTTATACTGATCCAAACTGTCTCTTAAATCAATGCTTTGTCTTTTTAGAATTTCTAACTATGGAACTGAAGCGGTTGGCTTCACTTCATTCAGGTACATAAAAACTTCCTTTTGATAACCCTTATACAACTCAGATAAGTTCAGTAGCCCCCTCCTGATCATTATATCCTTTTATTTTGAACTAATGAGTTCATCAGGGTAGATCTGAAATTCTCCTATGACTTAAGTTAGACTTTTACTGCCCAAGACATTGAGGTTGAATAGCTTTTTTATGGTCATAAAGCTAGTATATATCTTAGATAACTAGGGACTGTGGTAGGTAGAATGCTAGCCTAGAACCAATAAGATTTGGCTTCACATGTGACCTCCAACAATTACTAGTTGTGTGACCTTGGGCAAGTCACTTAATTTCCATCTGCCTCAGTTTTCTCATCTATAAAATGTCGATAATAATAGCACTTACCTCTGGGATTTTTGTGAGGATCAAATGATATAATATTTATAAAACTTTTAGCACAATAGGTATTATATAAATACTTCTATTACTTCTATAGTAAGAGTATTGTTATTATTAATAGTATTATTATTAATAGAATTGTTATATAGTAATAATAATATTATTATTATTTAGATGTTTTAGACCAAAGTTTTCATGACTACAAGATCAACCCTCCACTGTCTATACCATGCTCTGTCTCAATTTGAATTTTTTTCATTTATCTAGATCTATGATCTTACTGGTATGGGAAAATCCCCTGGATATAGAAAATCCTTCCACCAAAACAGATAAGCAACACACTTATAGTTTACAATCTTGGAGAATTCCCCCGGGGAACTGAGAAATAAAGTGCCTTACACCATGTTCATGCATCTAGTATATATCAAAGGCAAGGCTTGCACTTTAGTCAGTCTGAAAACAAGACTGGCTTCTATCCAGCTACTAGTAAAAGGTAAGAAAACCATCAAAAAGGAAGATAATGAAATGTACTCATCCTGACATCTTTTTTTAATCTTATGCCCAGAGTAATTTTCCAATTTTCTATAGGGGTCTACCTATGTCTGTTATTCCTTTATTTACTTTTTGAACCATGTCACTAGGATATTAGAGTTCAAACACCACAAGTCCACTGTCATTAGTGGTGAGAACAGTTTGCTACTGAAATCCTGGAAAGTCTTCTCTATCATTGTTCTGTTTGTTAATAATATCTGGTATTTATATAGTGCTTTAAAATTCACAAAGTGCTTTGCCTACATAAATGTCATTTGCCTCTTACAACTCTGTGGTATTGCTATTGTGGGTATTTTAAATCTTATTTTACAGATAAGGAAACTGAGGCTTGTCAAATTATTTGCCACAGGTCTCATAGTGAGGCAGTGTTAGGGCAGGATTTCTTCTCATGTCTTAATGATTCCATTTCCAGCACTCTACCTACTAGGTGATGATACTTCTCTCCACATTGTGTCTGTTATTAAAAAATATGTGTCTTATCATAGAAAGAAAGCAAATTTGATCTCTCAAAGGCTCGTTGGTTGGCTCTAGTCCTCTGTTATCAAAGAAGACTAAAATGACATCACATGTATGAGATAAATTATGGTGTGTCTGACTATGATCGATTGGACCAATACAAGCTCAGAATGCTCTACCACAAGTTGAGCAGTAATAGTCCATGTGAACACCTGGGGTAGGTACTCTAAACTTAGTATCTCAGGTTTCCTTTGAGCTGCTTCAATTCTGTCTTGTTCATAGATCACAGGACCCTCTCTGATGAGAGCACACCATGATGGGCAGTCCTGTACCAGTTTTATATAATCTTGCAACCTAGAAAGGTGTTGTTTCCCAAAAATGAAACTAGTCCATTTACTAATGTGCTGTGTTAGGTACACTAAGGTAAACTGAAATGAATAAATACAACACTTGACCTCATAGAGCTTAGGATCTAGTAAGAGGCATCCTCATCAATCAGCATCATCACCACCAGCACCACTACCACCACCCCTCACAAGAACTCAAAGGCAAGGCTCTTTTCAGTCGTATTCCTTGTCACCTTTGTCTCATGTCCCTTACTAATCCAAGACATTTCTTTTGTCCTTCCAATCCCATTGGACCACTCCAAACTTTTCTCTTATTCAGTGCTTTTTGTCACATTCTGTCTCTTGAATGGAATGAACTTCTTCACAACCTAGGTTTCAGAATCACAATCTGAGAGCTGGAAGGGATGGACCTTAGCTATGATCTAGTTCAATCCATGGGGGCACTTAGGTGATGCAGTGGATAAAACACTGGTCTTGGAGTCAGGAAGATGGGAGATCAAAACCAGCCTCACTTTTGTCACTTATAAGCTGTGTGACTTTGGGCAAGTCACTTAATCTTCATTGCCTCAAATCCAGGGTCATATCCAGCCATCCTGATTCATATCTGATCCTGGGACCCAGAAATCTCTGGATGAGAAAGTGAAGCTGGTGACTTAGCACAGCATCCCCTCACTCAAGTCCAATTCATGTGCCTGTCATGGCATCACCCCCCCCGCCCGATGTTAAGGTCTTCTTTGAGAATGAAGGACGAACATCATCAGTTCAATCCATACTTGAAAAGAAATTCTTGTTATAACATACCTGCCAGCTCTAGGGTGTACCTAGAACTATGTATTAGAAGATGCCTAGGTTCACTGACCTTATGAAAAGCCAGATCTGCTTTTGTCACAATCAGTTCATTTCTAATCCCAGGGGGAGGAGAGAATTCTACCATCCTATTGTGTTTGATGACTCCCTTTTTTGCACCTCTTTCTTAGCACACAGCCTACATTGATTGATTGATTAATTCTAAAAGCTACGGTGTTGAAATTTACATTTTATATTTTTTTGTTGTTACTTTTGTAGGCAATGAGGCTAAATGGCTTGCCCAAGATCACACAAGTAGTAAGTATCGAGTGTCTGAGGCCAAAGGTGAACTCAGGTCCTCCTGACTCCAGAGCCGAAGCTCTGTTCACTGGCATTTTATCTTTATGATGTTGAACTGCCCCATTAAATAGAAGAAGAAAAGACCCCAGAGTTTATGCCATCTATAACCTGGAGTTCAAACCAAGTATATTTGCATGAGACTCTCCTCATTGGGCAAGAGAACAATTACTAGGATATTCCATGCTTGCAGGAAGGAAAGAGCTGGTGAGAGCTTAGGTGAGGAAAGATTGTTTCTCCTGCCTTCTAGGGAAGAGTAATGGAATGAGTTCTGGGTTTGAGACCTGACCCCACTGAGCTGTATGATGAACGAGTTGCTTCCTGTTAATGCACGCATTGTAGTCCTTCTTGAGCTGTTGTGAGACAAGGATTTTGAGAAAGTAAAAAGGATGATAATGAGCTGTTATTATTGGTTTTATCTGAGAGTAGTGGGGCTCATATCCTTATCTATATTAGGTATGTAGCAAATGGGAATTGAAGTGAATCCAATCTTACTCCAAAACAGAGTCACTATGGAGCCAGTTCATACTAGCTTTTTCCTAAATTTTTAGTGCAAGCTTTTATACATTGAAAATCTGCAAATGCTACAAATCAGTTTGATTTATTGTTTTGCTAATGGTCTAGACTTGTCTAAGAAAGTGATGGAGAAAATGTTAGCAATGCAGATGAAACTTAAAAGTGGGTACATTTTTCCCCAAAGAACATTTATCAGCATACCCTTGCAAAAATCACATGTAGACACCTGGCTACCGATGATTTTGGTTTTCTTTGAGAATCAAATTTATGGTGCCTTTCAGAGTATGGGTACTATTTCCTAGCCCAGACTTTTCATCATTCATCCCACCACCAATTTCTTCCACAAGCTCTTTCACAAGTCTTTCACTTCTCCCCCCGCCAAAAAAAAAATACCTTACATTTTCTTCTTTAGATTTTCTATATGTTCTTGTTGTCTCTCTCTCCTTGAGGGTATAGCTTGTTTTATTTTCACCTTTCCATTATTGCCAGGGCCCAACACAGTATCTGGTACATCAAAGATGCATAAAAATGCTCATTGAATTAAGCTGAATTTAATTTGGACATTCATTTTCAGTGATTTCAAAAGACTTTGTGTGACTGTATTCATGTGTATGTGTTTCTTTTAAACAAAATTGCCACACAATTGACTTTATTGGGAGAACTTTGAGCTTTATCACCTCCATGGTCCATCAATGGCACCATTTTCCCAAGGCCTGGGCAGGATGCCCGAATGTGACTCCATGTGTCCCTGAGGGAGCCCGGGGTAGACCTTCACAAATCACAGGTGGCTTCAGCCTGCTGGGAGTAATTGAGCAAGTGCTCTCCTATATGCTGACCAATCTTCAGTGAATACTGGCAGCCAGGTGAGCTGAGCTGTCCCATCTTTTCTCTTCCCAGTCCTAAAACAATGATAGTGGAGTTTTGGTTTTTTTAACTGACTCAGGAATGATTTTTTTCTCTATCTTTAATAGCACTTTCTCTTTCCCCTTCCAATGTACTTAATATGTAATACTATTTTAGCTACCAGTCTATGTACCACATTCTCCTACTAGATTAGAAGGTCTTTGAGGGCACTGAGAGGTGTTCCCTAAAATTTGTATCTCTCCAAGTAACAAGCATCCTTGCACTATATACAGAAATAGTATAATTAATAAATGTTAAGTGAGTTGAATGGATTAGGATATTGGTGATTATACTAAATATTTAATTAATTTCAACAGTTATTGTCAAAGATACTTTCTATAATAGTCAATAGTAAAGCAAGGTTTAAACCCAATCTTCTGACCCTAAATCTGGTATATGTTAATACAACCATTAAAAGAGTACAGAGAAACATAATATATTAAATTAGGATATGTGAGGTCAGTCTTATTACTTATCTAGAATCTAACATTCAATGTCTTTCTCACAAACTGCTCATTTATTTTCTTTTATTAATATTGCACTTTAATAATTCTACCGATTGGAAGAGACAAGTATTTCTATTTCAGAATGTAAAAAAAGACATGGCCTAATATGATCCTGATATGACTCCAAATCATCATTTTACAGATAAGGAAACTGAGGCTTAAGAAGGGAGGTACATTGCCAGGTCAGGAAGGGAGTTAGTGATCTAACCAAGTTTTCTAACTTTCTGACCATAGTCCCTCTTTGAATTGGTCCCAACATGTCTTGTAAGCTCTCCCCCCAAAGAAAATAAGCCCTGAAAGCCTCTAGTTTGAATGGATTGAAAGGAAAATCCCTTATTTTCTCCAGGTGTAGACAGTTCTCTGAGCAATTCTTGTGTGTCTGAGAACACTCTTATAAGCATTAGCAGGTCATTAGCCCTTGCTTTAAACTCTGCTCTTCAAACCAAGCAGAATTAGAAATTACTTCAATAGCTTTGATAGCTTGACTGATTGGGACAGGGCCCAGCAAGGTCCAGCTATCCTTTATTTTATCTTTTCCCCACCCTGCTAATCAACCTTCCTTGCAAGAAACTAGCTGTTTCCTAGCAACCCCAAGTGATGTATCTGGTTTGGATCTATTTTGAAGCTTCTCAGAATGATCCATTGACTTCCTACTGGTACACTGGCTATTGCCTTGTGATCACACTTTTCTCTCAAGAGAAGTGGCATCCCCAGGATGATTGAGGAGGAGGTGTTAGAGACCTGTCATTCATAGTGAAACTAGGGAAACTGGGACACCAGGTAGATGGAGTGGAATGAGCCATGGACAGGGCAACTGGGAACTTGGGTTTTAGTCCCAGATTTGCCTTATGACTTTGATTTGAGCAAATCTCTGGTTTTAATTTCCTTCCCCATAAAATGAAAGAATTAAAGGAGATAAACTAAGGGTTCAGCTCTAGCATTCTATCTTTTAAGACCTGTATTATATAAAGATGCACTTTTCTATGACATTTTCCTTACAAGCCTGTTAGGTATGTCATACAGTTACCATCTTACAGAAACCTGAGGCTAGAAAAGGGGAAGTATTATGCTCAAGTTTATATATATAATAACTTTGAAAGCTAGGATTTTAACACAGGACTTTTAATTCTATGTACAAGATTAGACAACATTACATCTCTAATGCACTTAGTGCTTGCCTTCCACCAGTATTAATGCTAGGTGTTTTAAAGTCCTTTGAGGCAAGAAGACCCAGAAGCTTCCTAGTTATTATAAACTTGAAAAGGTCACTTAACCTCTTCCTGTCTTAATTTTCACATGTGTAAAATGGGGATAATAACTGTATCTAATTCTCAAAGTTGTTGTGAAGATAGGATGAGATGATATTTATGAAAAGTATTTTGCAAATCCTAAAGAATTATATAAGTGCTGCTATTAATATGATGATGATGATGAGGTTCTAAGACCCACTCGAGAACTAATTCTGTATTTTAAAGTATGCCCAGATCTGATATTCTTTGTTCTAAAGTCTCTTCTGTCTCAGGCGTTATAGATTTTCACGATTTCAAAGCTCCCTTTTTCATCAACATGGAATCCTCAAACTCCAGTTATGACATCTTTATGTAGGATCTCCCAAAAGTCTTAGTGTAGTTTTAATCTATTAAAAATTATTCAAAGCTATTTTAAATCATCAAAGCTTAAAAACTGTACTAGAATTTTTGGTACACCCAGTATTTCAACGATTAATAGACCTGGATTCTGAAGACTTGAGTCTGTCTAAGGTACTGGCTATATACATCCAATGTGCTTTTGTATCATGCTTTCTAGTAGCTTCTCTTTAGAAAGAGTGAGCACCTCTTATACTCCTTTCTATAACTTTATAATTGATGGTTAATATTTTTTTTTCACTTCACTGGCCTAAACACATGTTGTTGGGCAGACTTTTATAGCACCATTTTATTTTTATTACTGGACATCAGCAGAGACCTCAGGGAAATGGCAGCCACTCTTCTTTCAACCCTGCCCTACTTCTTTTTATTAATTGATGCCTTTTTGTTTTTACATTACATTCATTTCTAAAAATACACCTCCAACCCTCCCTTCCTCTCTCCTAACTTCGTTATAACTTCAGGCATGTTACATTTTTTTTATTCAAATCCCTGGCTTAGTACAGTGCCTAGCACTTAGTAGGAGCTTAATAAATGTTTATTGATTAATTGACTTAAATAAAGTCCTTTATAGTGGTATAAGAATTAAAATTAATCCAAAAGATGTGGTCTCAAACTTCAGTACCACCACTTAATGGGCAATGTGACCTCTGGCAAACAACTTCTCTCAGACTTTGTCACTTGGTTTTCTTATCTGATAGAGCATTAATGAAATTTGTGCTGTTTTCCTTACAAGATTGTCTGAGGATCAAGTAAGATAATAATTATAGGAAGCATTTAATAGAGCTGTTTAAGTCTGGCAAAGTTCTTAGCAAATATTTTCTCATTGTATCCTTCACAACAACCCTGGAAGGGAAGCATTATTATTTTACAGATGTGCAAACTGAGAGTTTAGGTGACTGACTTGTCTAGAATCACTAACTTTTAAGTATCTGAGACAGGATTTAAACTCAGATCTTCCTGCCTCATGGTCCAGGTTCACTGTCCTAGCTAACTAGCTTCTAGATGACTTCTGAGGTCCCTTTTGTCTCTTGCTTTATTGTTCCATGGTCCTCCGATCTTTGTTTAGTCAATTTTAAGTACCTACTATAGCCAGACACTATGTTAAATACTGGAGATCCAAAAAGAGACCATCTAGGTGGCACAGTGGATAGAGCACCAGCCCTGGGGTCAGGAGTACCTGAGTTCAAATCTGGCCTCAGACATTTAATAATTACCTAGTTATGTAGCCTTGGGCAAGCCACTTAACCCCATTGCCTTGCAAAAAAATAAAAATAAAGATAAAAAAATAAGAGACCAAAGACAGTCCCACAAGGAGCTCATGATTCAATGCCATAGACAATAAGCAAACAAATACATACAAGCTACAAACAGGATAAAAAGAAAATAGCTAAGAAGGCAATTTAGTGTTAGGAGTAGTTAGGTGGCACAATGGATAGAGTACTAAGCCTAGAGTAAGGAAGACCTGAGTTCAAATTCAGCCTTAGATACTTACTAGCTGTGTCACCCTAAACAAATCACTTAACCCTCTTGGCCTGAGTTTTTATCTGTAAAATGAGCTGATGGAGGAAATGGAAAATCACTCCAGTGATTTGCTATGAAAACCCCAGATGGGGGTCATAAAGGGTTTGATATGACTGAAATGATTAAGTAATACCAATTAAAGGGAGGAAAGATGCTATTTTTTTGTCTTCCTTCTTCTCTTGTGTCTCTATGCCATTTATTTTTTCTTTCTCTTCTCCTTTCTGAGATGTTTTCATTTTTCAAATGAATTTCAGCTGCCATTGGTCCTTAATTCTGGTTTCTCTGATCTTGTCATCTAGACTATATAGTGGTGCTCTTAAAATGGAAACATGGCCACAGAGTAGCTATGAATGAAAAATTTCCAGTGATGAATCTTTTAGTAAAACAATATAGGCTTTTGTAAATTGAGTAATAATGTCCCTTCCTCCCCCAGTTTTTTTGTAAGTTAATATTTTCCCCTAAAGTGAGGTATCTAAGAGTAGAACCTACCTGTGTCATGGCACCTAGAATCCTGGTCCAAGTCTATTAGTGTAGCCTGGAATTGAGTGGGTAGAACCTTCTTCTCACACTTTGAAAGGGGCAGAAGGCAAATCATTTTCAGAATCTATATAATTCCCTGTTTTGAGGGCTGAAGAGAGGACTAGAACACATTTTCTTTTAGTTCAACATGCCTTTTCCACCCTCAGTTCAATTATCTTCCAAAATTTTGGTCCATCTTGCCAGAGCATATAATGAATTCCTCAAGACATCAAGTAATTTTGATACAACTTCATCCCAAACTAGAGAACCAGCCAATATTTACCAACCACCTACTAGGTACCAGGCACTCTACCCAGAAACTGGGGTTACAAAGATAAAAATAAAAATGTCCTGTCCTCAAGGTGTTTGTCCTCTATTTGGGGGAGCAGTGTATTTCAGGTCTCTATTTTATTTATGTTTATGTTGTATGATCAGAATAGCTTATTACTTAGAGAGTGGGAAAGAACTTTAAAGATCAAATGCTACCCCCTCAAATTATGGATGAAGAAAATGGAACGCAAAGAGTTTGACTAACCTGCCCAGGTTCTATAAGCAGTCACTAGCAGCTCTGAGATTTGAATTCAAGGTCCCCTGACTCCAAATCCTATACTCCTCCCATTATATCATGCTGTAACCCTCCATTTCCAAAGGAGTCCCAGGCACACTCTCTCAATATAAGCAGTATTTTGTGTGTGTTTTTGCACACAAATATGTTTAGAGAGAGAGAGATAGAAAGAGGAGAGACAGAGAGACAGAGAGACAGAGAGATAAACAGAGAGACAGAGAGATAGAGACAGAGAGTTAGCAAACTGGAGAAAAAGGATATGAAGGTAATATGAAAGTATAAAAGGGCAAGACAAGAAGGCTGAAAAATTTATCTGTCCTTAACTTATAGAGGTAAGCTCCTATATAGACATAAAATGAAATTGTCAGTTCTTGCCTTAATTCAGACATGGAGTGCCTTGGAAAGGAGGGAAGGAGTGGTTGAAGGGGTCCAATCCCTATTTTTCCTATCTATGGTCCCAGTGACCTAAGGGATGAATACTAGTCAGAGAAAGAGGATTAGGAGTAATGGTCCTTGTCAAACAACTTTGAGAGTGTTTTACCCAATTGCACATTTTAGGGGGAAACACTGACAAACTAAAGCATATAGAGATAATGGTAACCAAGATAGTGATTGGATTAGGATACCACATAAAGATCCAAGTTAAAAAAAAAATGGGAATACTTAGCAGGAAAAGAAAAGACTTAGAAAGGGCAGAACAACTCTTTAAATATTTAAAGGAACATCCTATTGAAAAGGGATTAGACTTGTTCTGTTTAGTGCTAGAGGGCAAAACTAGTATGGAGATAGATTCCAGCTCAATAATCCAGAAAATTTTCTAAACATTGGAACTTCCAAAGGTAGAACAGATTTTCCTTCCCCCAGAACCCTCCAGTGAGCTCTCTCTATCATTAATATTGAGACTAAATGGCTACTTATTGGGTATTTTATAGCATCTGTTCTGGTGCAGGATGTCTTTTGGGGTTCATTGGAATGCTAAGATTCTCTGAGTGGGGGAGGATAAGGTCATCTCACCTATTTCTTAATCTCCCTGTTTGTGTCAAGGGATTGATCATACTGACAAGTCACCCAGGTTTATTACCTCATCATCTTCCTCTTCATTAGCCTCCAAATTAGTCTTCTAGTGAATCCTGTTACCATTCCTTCCTTTCCACTTTGCAGCTACCATATTAATTAAGGCACTTGGGCACCCTCCCCTTTACTGCTCATTTTCCCCTTTCCTCCTTTCCTATCTCTTCTTCATATAGCTATCAAATTAATATTCCTAATACCCTGTACAGAATAATGCCATTTTTTTTCTGCTCAAGAAACCTCAGTGGTTTTTCTGCTGCATCTAGAATAAAATATAAACTCTCTGGTATTTAAGCCCTTTATCTCACAGCCATACTGGCTTACTTGCTTTTCTAGTATCTCAAATTCTTTTTCCCATCTCTTTGTTTTCACACCCTCTTATCTGAAATGCTTTCTCTTTTTTCTTCTTTTTCTTCTATTTTCTAAAACCTCAAATTCACTTCAAAGTCAACTCACGTTATTCCTACACTGGACAATTTTTTTTCTTTTTTACTCCCCCCCACCACCTTTGAGTGCTTTCTTTGTCGATGTTTAGTTGTTTCAGTCATGTCCAATTTTATGTGACCATATGTGGGGTTTTTCTAGGCAAAGATATTGAAGTGCTTTGTCACTCCTTCTTCTGCTTAAAGATGAGAAAACTGAGAGAAACAAGGTTAAATGACTTATCCAGGGCCACATAGCTTCTAAGTTTCTGAGACTCTTGTAGGCTGAATTTTATCTAAGTCTGACAAGAGAACTTTGGACACAGAAATGCGGTAATGGGAGAATACCTCCCTAGTCCATCAAACTTGCTTGGTTGGAAACAGTCATGAGAAGATATGTCCCATGAATAGCACTTTCTGTTGGGAAAAGTTTCCTCCCTCTATGGTCTGTAGAGACCACACAGATCATACCTGAATAGTGTGATCATCTCCTATCCATACCCTTGGAAACTTGGCAGATCAAAGACCCCAACACCTAGACATCTGGGACTGGGGGGAGGGGTGCCTGAATCTCTTCTTTAAAGTCATCCTGCTCTCCCTAAGACAGGTAATTAGTTACCTGTACTAATTGTCTTCTACTGTTCCTGAGCAGACTCAAAAAAACCTTGGCTTAAAGGGAATCCTTTGTTCTTGTGTGTGTTTTCTCCCCAATCCAACACCAGACTGGACTGGAAACCTCTGGTTGAAGGGCTACACCCAGATACCTGAGACCCTTGACTGAGAGACTTTTACCCTTTTGTGGGGGGCGTTCCTCTGGTAAACTGCAACAAGACTGGAATTGAACTCAGGAAGATGAGTCTTCCTGTCTCTAGGCCTGGCACTCTAGCTGACCTTTTTATATAATAGGATAGTGCCCCATTCTATTTGAATTTGATATCACTACTCTACATCCCTTTAATCTGTCTCTTCTCCACTGACATGGGCATAAGACACTGGAATTCTCTCTTTACTGACTTCTTGTCTCTAGACTCTGTTCTTCATTACCCACCATATATATGAATACTCACATTTTATAAATAAAAGCATCTATAATGCAAGTTAATTTGGGAGGGAAACACAAGCAGCTGGGGGGAGATTAGGAAATCTATTGCTTCATATAGCAATAATGGCTCACACTTATATAGAGCTTTAAGATTTGTAAACTTCTTTAATCTCATTTGATCCTCATGCCAACCCTGTGGGGTAGGTGTTATTTTACTTCTCATTTGCAGAAGAGGAAACTGAGGTAAGGAAAAGTTACTTCACTTGCCCAGGGGAACATATGATTAAGGGTCCAGATAAGAGTTGAATACAGGTTTTTGAATACTTGCCCAACCCTCCATCTATCTTAGCACTTAACTGCCATGATAAATATCAACTATTATCATAGTTATTCCCAAATCAGTTCCTTCCATTCTTGAACAGCTCTGAATAGATTAAGAATTTCTCCTTTTTATGGAGTTCAGATTTAACTTCCTTTAATTTTCTCCAAGGGTCCTAGTTTGACCTTCCAAATTCAATCCCTCTTCAACTATAGGAGACAATATTTCAATAAAAATTTCCAGGTATTTATTAGGCATCTTCTATGTACAAAGCACTGTGCTAGTCTTGAGAAAACAAAGACTAAGGAGAGCCTTTCTTAAAGGAACATATATTCCATTGGTTGGAATATGAGTAAAAATTAAAAATATACAAAGTGAAAACAAAGTAATTGTGAGTGAACATAGAAACTTCTGGGGCAGCTGGATGACACAGTGGATAGAGTGCCTGCCCAGGAGTCAAGAAGACATGAGTTCAAATCTGACCTCAGACACTTACTAGTTATGTGACCCTAAATATGTCATTTAACCCTGCTTGCCTTAGTTTCCTCAAATATAAAATGATTCTGAGAAGGAAATGACAAACTACTTCAGAAACTTTGTTTAAAAAAAAACCCAAATCAGGTCCTGAAGAATTGGACATAACTGAAAACTGAACAACAAACCATATAAAAAGATTCTGGGGGGTTGCATATTGACTTAGAAAACTACATGTTAATGTTATCTGTGTTCAGTTGTACTTTTTTAATTTTGTTAAATATTTCCTTACTACATTTTAATCTTGTTCTGCTGATCTAACAATACTCAGTGCCTTATACCCTTTTGTAGAGAATAAACCTGTTAGGAAGATTGCAGGAACTTCCTTTTCAAGTTTGATATTCTTATATCTCTCATCTGAGATTTCCTTTTCTGTAAAATGGGGATAATAATAGTAACTACTTCCTAGGTTTGTTTTGAAGATAAAATGAGATAATATTTGTATAAGTATTTTGTGAGCTTAGCTATTATTCTTGGATTCTAAATGGCAGAGTGATTCCAGTTCCCAGTAATGTGGGTGGCCCTTCAGAAACTCAGATGTCTTTTTAGTCTCATCCATGAGGATTTTCTTACCTCCTTTCAACTAGGTACTAGCATATACCCTCTCCCAATATATATAGTATTAATGAAACAGGGCTATTGGAGGCCAGATAGATCCATCCTCACACTGCTATATTGTTGGTTGGGACCAAGACTTGTCATTTTGTGATTGATTGAGCTCAACAAGCTTCAGGCAGCAATATGATTTACGAAATGCCATTAGGCTTGATAAGGCAGGAAACAATTTATTATATTCTCAATGTGAGAAGGACCTAATGTGTCATTTCAATTTGTATAACGTTTAGAGAAGGACTGAGGGGTATTCCCTCCCACCCATCTTTTTTTTTCCCTCCAATAAGTGCAAGTTAGAACTTATGTGCTGATGGTAGCAGTGCCACAGATCAATGACATTAATAATGGCAGTACTCATTGCCACACTGTTTTCACTTTTACAGAGCATTTTCTTTATAACCATAGAGTGAGGGTGGCAGTATAAAGATGATCATTTCTTGTCAACAATAAGGAAATATATGCTCAAAATTGGGGACAAGATTCATACAAGGTCACTTAGAAAGAAAGGACTAAGCTGGCTTATGAAGATCCAGATCCCTGATTTTAGGTTCAGTGTATTTCTTCTTAGACTCCACAGTTCCATCAATAACAATGAGTTCCCAGAACCATTGCTATTGGAAACTCAGGAAATAATGATGTCTGATGAGGAAGATGATAAAAGGTCATTGGGTTAGCTCTTTTGGAATTGGTCTACTTTTCAAAAATTTATTAGACAACAAGACTAATATGGAAATATGTCTTTCACTACTGTACATGTATAACATATCGCATTGCTTGCCTTCCCAGAGAAAGAGGAGGGGAAAAGGAGGAAGATAATGTAGAACTCAAAATTTAAAAAATTGAATGTTAAAAATTGTTCTTGTGTGTAATTAGGAAAAAATAAAGTATTTTTCAAAATGTCAATGAATTTTGGGTTCCCTGTACCTTTACATCCATAACAACAGAAGATCTCAAAAAAAAAAGATTTTCTTGCTATTTTTGTGGAAAATATGGAGAAATGAATGTCATTTAAAATGATAGTAAAATTGGGTAGATTTGGAATTAGTTGGGATTATGGGTACAAAAGTGACCATTAATTGTTTCATATCATCTTCAAAGGACTCAGTAGAGTCTCCAGAGATCTAAGCCAGTTAAAAAAAATCATCGACTTGGATACTGTCATAAATGATAAAAAAATAAGCTGGGAGCAATAATAAACACGCTAGCTGAAAGAGGTACTGTCTAGTATGATCTTACCATGACAGAACATTGGAATTTAAAATGAATTTGATAGGAATAAATGTGAAATCTTACATTTCGGTTCAATGAGTGAACTTCATGAGAACAAAATGGCAGAGACAGGTTATGCAGCAGTTTGTCTAAAAAGTAGATCAGAGGCTTTTAGCAGAATTCAAGGTCAACGCGACTCAGTAGTTTGATATGGAAGCAAGAGGTTATTGCAGTTGTGAATTACCTTAAGAGAAGCATAACTTTCAAGAATAAGGAAATACTTTTCCATTATATTCTTCCCTGTTCTTTCTTTCTTTTCTTCTTTCTTTCTTTCTTTCTTTCTTTCTTTCTTTCTTTCTTTCTTTCTTTCTTTCTTTCTTTCTTTCTTTCTTTCTTGTCACAAACATCTTCCACAACCTTTCAAAATAAACTATTCTTTCTAACAATGAAAAATGTGTTAGCAAAACTAACAAAATACAAAGTACCATTTCTGGCAGTATTTTGCAGCTTCCCACTCAGTGTCGCTCCCCTCATCTGAGAGTTAGTGGTTAGTGGGTCAACTAGCATTCATTAAGGGATTTTTACGTATCAGACACTGTGTTCATTGATATGAATTAAATTTCATCATCTCTTCTTTGGAACTAAGATTGGTCTTTCAATTATTCTGAGTTTGGTTACATTTTAATGTCATTTTTGTTTATATTACTGTATTATATTTGTTTATATTTATATTGTATTCCTAGTTCTTATTGACTTTGTTCTGGGTTTATTCAAATAATTCCTCACATTTCAATTAATTTACCAATTCTCATGTTGCAATATTATTAATTTACATAGCAGTTTGTTTCAACACTTCCCATTTGATGAATGTCTGTTTCATTTCCAGTTTTTGTAGCATAAATATGAATATATAAGTTCTTTCTTTCTGTGTTTGACCTTCGTGGAATATATGTCTAATAGTGGAACTGTAGACTCAGAGGTATTAACAGTTGAGTGACTTTCTTAAATAATGCCAAATAGTTTCCAAAATAGTTGGACCAAATTGTAGAACTATCAACAATGCATCAAAGAGCTTGCCTTCAAACCTTCTAACTTTGACTATCTCTATCTTTTATCATCTTTGCCGAATCTATTAATGTGTGGTGACCCTTCAGAGTTGTTTTGGCTCTAATTTTCTTACTGTTAGTGAATAAGAGCATTTTTTCATATACTTATCAATGATTTGCATTTGTTTTGAAAAGTTTTTGTTCCTATCCTTTGTGCTCTTACCTATTAGAGATTGGTTCTTGATGAATTTTTTTTGTTAATTTCCCATGTATTATAGATAGCATGTTTCTAAAAGATATTTTCTCACTTGACAGTTTCTCTTCTGTTTTTAGCTGCATTGATAATTATTTATGCAAAAGTTCTTAATATTACGTAACCAAAACAGACTATTTAAAATTTTTATTTGTCCCATTGATACCTGAAATTCTCGTCTTTTGCTTTTGGACAACTGACAAAAATAGAAGGCTCAGCTCTTTGGAGTTTGGAGAGATTTAGACTTTAGAGATTATCTAGTCCAAACTTTCTAAAGTCATAAAGATTCAATCAATCAACCAATAAACATTTATTAAGTGCCTACTATTTGCCAGACATATTAAGAACTAGATTAAAGCAACATGGCATCAAATTTAGAGGGTGATGATCACCAAATGCTGGATTGGTAGTACAAGGATATTGCCTGTAACCCAAATCTTGGTTTATCAATGTCTTTTTTAATAGAATTTTATTTTACTTAATCATTGCTTCTTATAGCACTTCTCTATCCTTGTTGAGGCTCCTCAGAATGTGGCTAAATAAAGGATTGTGTCCTCTATTTGAGACAACAAGAAATGTGCCAGAAGAGCAAATTAGCAATAAAAGAAGAAGGAAAAATGAGAAAAATCACAGAAAAAAACCATGTCCCTTCCTCTCCTACTAAAATAAATAAAATGGAAAAAGGAGTATAATATATGCATACTCTGTTTATATGCCCATATGCTTATAATGTTTATAGGGTCAAAGTCAATCAGTAAGCTTTTATTTAATTCTTCCTCTGTGCTAGGCACTGTGCCAATCACTGGAATAGAAAGAAAGGCAAAACCAAACCTTCATCTTGAAGAACTCACTGTCTTAAGGAGGAAACCACATGCAAACAACTATGTACAAAGAGAGTGGAGATAAGCAAATGAAGGCATCCAGAGAACTGAGAAGGTAGAGATGAGGAGCAATAGTATTCGAGACATAGATGGCAGGAAAGGAAAATGCCCAGAGTGGGTGAAGAAGCATGAGAAATAGCAAGGAAGCCAGAGTAAGATATTGCAAGATGGAAACAGGAAGGATCAGGTTATGAAGGGCATTTAAAAACCAGAGGATTTTAGATTTCATCCTGGAGGTAATAGGAAGCTACTAGAGTTTATTGAATAGGGAAATGACATGGTCAGATTGGGCATCTAGATGCTGCAGTGAATAGACTGGGATTAGAGTCAGGAAGATCCATCTTCTTGAGTTCAAATCCAGTCTCAAACACTTACAAGCTATGTCATCCTGGGCAAGTCACTTAACCCAATTTACCTCAGTTTCCTCATTTATAAGATGAGTTACAGAAGGAAATGATAAACCTCTCTAGTATCTCTGCCAAGAAAACCAAAAGTGGAATAACAGAGTCAGAAACTACTGAACAACAACAAATGATCAATCTTTAACTTTAGGAAGATTAATTTTACTTTAATCAAAAGATGGAGTAAAAAAGAAGGGATGAGAACTGTAGACTATTTGTGCCTTAATGATGGTAGAGTCTTTCAAATTCTTATTTGTCTGATCAGCCACTATTGGACAATCTGTATCTCAACTCCAACATAGTTTGGCATTTTGGTTCTCATCAAGAATGAAAGACAGCAACCAACAAATTCTATACTCTAAGATCTCAATACAATGGTTCATTTCATTGAACATTCCTGCCTCTGATTTTGCACTGGTTTTCCCCCATTTCTAGAATGCACTTCCTCTTCACTTCCATCTCTTAGTTCTCTTGGCTTAGGCTCAGTTGAAGTTCTATTTATTCCAGAAGATTTTCTCAGTCCTTCAACTGAGATAAACTTTCAATGATTTTGAATATATATATATATATATAATTTCATATATACATATATATCTATCTTGGTTATGTAATATGAAGAGCTTGGAGTGGAGATATCTTTAAATTTGTGCCTCTCATGTTTTGTTTGAGATACTGTAATCTTTCTTTGATACAGGCATGCCATGCTGGTGATCCTTTGCCAGTATTCTTCCATGTCACTCAATTGATTCCAAAGTTCTTCAGAGAGACACCTTGAGAGCATCCTTGTATCTCTTCTTCTGTCTGTATGAGTGTCAACCTTGAATGATTTCTCTATAAAATCATCTTTTAGAGAGTCAAAGAGTAAAAACACTGGAAATGTGGAAAGGGGCCAGGTCATGAAGAACGTAAAATGCCAAACTAAGAAATTCATATTTGAGCCTGGAAATAATACTTAAAGTGACTTGAGTTTTTTGAGCTGGGATTGAGTGGGTGCTGACACGGTTAGATCTATCCTTAAGAAAAGTCACTTTGGCAGCTGAATGAAGGATAAATTGGAGGAGGGAAAGTTTGGAGGAAAGGAAGTCAGTTAGAAGGTTTTGCAATAACCAAGGTATGAGGTGATAAGGGTTTGAATTAGGATTAAGATAAGATGGGTTTCTCCTTCCTGAAATAAACAGGAATAGGAAGTGGTAACCAGGTGGTAAATCCATAGAATACCGAATGTGGAATCCAAGTCCTTTAACTGAGTTCCTGGAGTTCAGAAAGACTTGAGTTCAAATCTACCCTCAGACATGCTGCACAATCCTGGGCAAGTCACGTAAATTCCTCCAGCCTCAGTTTCCTCATCTGTACAGTGTGATCATAATAGCACCTACACCTCAGGGTTGTTGTGAGGATAAAATGAGTCAGCATTTGTAATGTGTTTTTGTTAGCCTTAACAGGTCATATAAATGCTAGCTTTTCTCACCTTGTTGTTGTTATTGTTGTTGTTGTGTGGAAGCCTCTGGCAGCATGTATTGGATCCAATCCCATAGGATGACAACATCTCCTAGCAGGCCCCCCTCACACTAATGGACTCACCTGAGGCCCTCTACCAAGAGAGATAATTTTCCATCAGTTGGGAAATGAATATGTTAACCAAGCTAACAGGGGTCAGAAAAACAAATTCCATTTCTCAGTCTCTGCAGGAGAAGAACACATTCCCCATTGTGCTACCCACACAAACAGGCTTTTCTCTGGTGATGCACAGGCAGGCTTTCTTGTTCCAATGAATTTTCTTTTCCTGAAAAACATATTTATTGTCACTTGTGCAAGTAAACCCACATTCTTTAATGCTGTGCCTTCCCAGGTATCTCTGTTTCAGGTTCTCCAAAGCAAGGGAAAAGAACATACCAGTTCCAGGCTCTTAGTAAATTTTTATTGTATTCAATCTTGTCTCTTGGAAAGAGACTGGTGCCACATTTGGGCAAGAGGAAGGAAAGAGTTAGGGTATGGCTGTGCCCTTATAGACCCACCCCCTTCTACCATTATATTCTGAAAACAGTGACCTAGATCTGCCTTCCATTGAACCAGAGAAGATCTAGAAAATCTAGATTTAGAGCAAGATTGGTGAGTGGGCTCCGAATCGGCATCAGAAGTTAAGGATGAAGGCAGACCATTCATTTGTTGGGTTTTGGAGGCCAGAGGATCATAATGAGCAGCCCAGGTAGAAGAGGCCAATCTACCCAGGATTGTAGCCTCCAATGTGACTTATAGTCTTAGGAAGCAGTAGTTACCAGTGCCCAAATGGTTTAAATTAAAGGGTGAAAAGGGAAAGACAAATGAAGAATAAACTAGCTGATTACAAAACTATTGTAGGTTAAAGGCTAGCAAATGCCTGGAATATAGAATTTTAAACTATTGAACAAGAAGTGTATCATGAATTAAACCTTTATTAAGCAGCTACTATAGGCAGACTCAGTGCATCCGGGGATTTCCGTGAACTATAAACTCAATAATAGTCAATAATAGTGGAGCAGTGGATAGAGCACTGACTTTGGAGTCAAGAGGATGGAAGTTCAAAACTAGCCTCAGACATTTGATACTTACTAGTTGTGTGATATAGGGCAAGTCACTTAACCCTGATTGCCCAGCATCCAGAGCCACCTCCAGTCTTTCTGATTCATATCTGGCCACTGCATCCAGATGGCTGCAGAGGAGAAAGTGAGGCTGGTGACTTAACACAGCCTTCCTCACTCAAATCCACTTCATGTGCTTATCATGACATCACCTCCCTGATGCCAAGGTTGAGAATGAAGAACAAACATTATTATTAATTGTCACTATTATGACGTGGCAACCAAAGAGCTAATGAGATCTGAAGGATTAGTCAGAGGAAGAAAGAAGATAGTCTTACTGTGCCCTCTCTTAGTCAGGCACCATCTGAAGTCCCCCAAAATCTCAGGACACTTGTATTATGTCGAGTTATGAGAATCATTTTTCAGGAGGGGTATTGATAAACTAGAGTGTATCTGACGGAAAGTAACCAGGCTAGCCTGGAACCCATGATCTATCAAGAGCAGTAAAAGGAAACATGGAAGTTTAACCCGCAAAAGAGAAAATTTGGGGGTGGGAGGGGGATGATTGCTACCTCCAAGAATTTAAAAGACTATGATTTGGATGATATATTTGACTTATTCTGCTTCAGCCCAAAGTGCAGAACTTGAAGAAATAGGGGAAATTATGTGGAGGTAAATTTCAGCTCCTTCTGAGGAAAAATGCATCAATTAGAGAACTCCCAAATTGGAATGGATTGCCTTAGGAGGGAGGGAGTTCCCAGTGGGTTCGGCCTCTGAGCTGAAAATGGCTGGCAACTTTTCAAGGATGTTGTAGAAGAAATTCTTGCTTTCAGTTAAGATCTTTTCCCAAGGGGTGGCTAGGTGGCACAGTGGATAGAGCACTGGCCTTGGAGTCAGGAGTACCTGAGTTCAAATCTGGCCTCAGACACCTAATAATTACTTACTGTGTGGCCTTGGGCAAGCCACTTAACCCCATTGCCTTGCAAAAACTAAAAACAAACAAACAAAAAAAAGATCTTTTCCCCAAGCTCCTTCCAACATTGAGATTTAATCATTCTCTACTATTTTTCTAATGTGGTCAGGTACAGTTCAGTCAACTTTTTCAGTCATGACCAACTCTCAGGGACATCATTTGGGTTTTCTTTTGGCAAAATGCTGGTGTGGTTTGCCATTTTCTTCTTCAGCTCATTTTACATATGAAGAAACTGAGGTAAACAGGGTTAAATGACTTGCCCAGGATCACATAGTCAATAAGTGTCTGAGGCTGAATTTGAATTCAGGAAGATGAGTCTTCCTGACTCTAGACCCAGAGCTCTATCCACTGAGCCACCTAGCTACCCTACTGTGAAGAAAGCACTTACCAATTTATGTCTACCTACATACCAATTACTGAAGCTCCTGCTCTCTTTTTTACCTCTTGTTCTGTTTCCTCTCCTTTTTACCACCAAACTTTTCAAGTAAGTGGCCTACCTGCTCTGCCTCCTATACCTTACTTTCTCTCCTCTTCTTAACTTCTTGCTTCTATCTATCTCCTCCTCAAAGTCACTGAAATTGTACCCTTATAGACACTGGCCTTTTTACCAATTTCTTTGACATCTCTGCTGACCATCGCCTTTCATGGCCATCAGATACAATTCCTTACCATGCTTTATCATCTTCCTATCAGTTACCTTCTTGTCTTGTATATTGATGATGTTTGTCCTTTGTTCTTGAAGATAGCAGGGAAGTGATACCATGACAGGCACATGAATTGGATTTGAGTGAGGGGGATGTTGTGCTAAGTCACCAGCCTCACTTTCTCCTCTAGAGCCAACTGGGTCCAGTGGCCTGAGATGATTCAGGAAAACTGGACATGATCCTATATGCCAGGAAATCAGGGTTAAGTGATTTGCCCAAGGTCACACAGCTAGTAAATGTCTGAAGCTAGATTCAAACTCCTGTCCTGACTCCAAGGTCAGTGCTCTGTCCACTTCACCACCTATATAACATGGGACACTATGAGAACCAGAAATACCATTCCTGAACCATACTAACTGTGGTATCATAGACATTTAGTGCCTCTTCTGTTCTCTACAAATTGGAAAGGAAATACAAATGAGAACAAACATTTATTAAATACCATATGTTAGGCACTATGATATGTACTTTTTTTGCAAGGCAATGGAGTTCAGGGACTTGTCCAAGGTTACATAGCTAATAAGTAATAAGTGACTGGTGCTCTATCCACTGTGCCAACTAGCTGCCCCCTGTGCTAAGAACTTGTACAAACATTACTTTATTTGATCTTTATTACCTCCCTGAAGGGTAGATGCTCCTGTGATACCCATTTCACAGATAAGGAAACTGAGGTTGACAGAGGTTTATTAACATGCCCAGGATCATAGAACTAGTAAGTGTCTGAGGCCAGATTTGAGCTCAGGTCTTCCTAACCTCAGACTCAGTTCTCCATTCCCCTAACTGGAAAAATTAATGTGTGTTCATTCTACTTTATTGGCTTGGTATAGTGATATAGTATTGGATATAGCATAATGTAGTGTAAACTTTATGGTACTGAAGAGATGTGAATTATTCTTATTTTTATCACTTAGGCCTAGTAAATATTTGGTTTTTGATTGATAGTAGAGGGGGAAAATAGGATTATTTAATCTACCTCTGTCCTTATAGAATTATAAGCTTTTTAATTCAGCTCTGCCAACATTTATTGAATGTCTACTATGTGCAAGGGTTTATCTTAAACTGTGAGAAATATTACAGGAAATAAGACCTGCTTACTATTCTCGAGGTATAGCTTAAATTATTCGGGGCAAGGGAGTTAATATATATATAAATGACTAGAATGGAAGATAGAGTATGTGAAAGTTTGTGAAAGATTCAAACCTACTGTCAGGACAATGCAAAGGAAAGACAAATGGGTTTTGACTAAGATGGCAATGAGGAAAGGGTGAGATTCTAAATGGGGAAATGTAGGAGCAGAGTGTACCAGGCAGAGGAATCTGAGTAATCAGAAGTATACTGTGAGGAATTAGAAGATGCCAAGTGGACCAATTTGGCTGGGCATGGATAGAACTGGAATCATATTGTGTACAATCTTGAAAACAAATCTAGGACACTTGAACTCTTTTAGAAGGAAAGACAGAACTATGGAAGTTTCCTGAGCATAGGTCTATCATATTGAAATATTAAAGGGACACACATTCTACTTCACCTCGTCCTTGACTCTCATGATAACTTTTGCCAAACAACAACAGCAAACCAAAAACCCCAAAACAAAACAAAAACAAAACAACACCATCTTTTCTCCAAAAATTTACAAATCGTCACATGTTCAATACTGTTACAGATTTTTTTTAAATCATGTAAATACTTGAATATTAGTAAGACTAAAATGCAAAAAAATATATACTATTGAAAGGTAGTTTCGGACATTCAAGAGTTGCAATCTTGCCACTTTTACTTCCTATTTATGTGACCTTGGGCAATCTGCTTAGGTCTTCTGGGTCCCTGTTTCCTCAACTGTAAAATAAGACAAATAGATTAGATGGCTTCTAAACTCCCTTTTAATAATGTCTTTAGATCAAGATCCAGAGCCAGCTAGGTAGTGCAATGGATAGGATGTTAGCCCCAGAATCAGGAAAACCTGAATTCAAATTCTGTCTTAGACACTTTAGTAGCTTGTGTGACAAGGATTCATCATGAAACCTTTCTCTATTTTAGTGTTTATTTAAAAGAAACTATATAATAAATACTACACATCATTTACAAAACTACACTGCTTTTCTGTGCATCCTTCTGAGCTTTCTTTTTGTTTTCTCCTGTGTACTTTTTATTTTTATTTTTTCTTCCTCATTGATTAAATTTTCAGTGAGCATTTTTACCTAGGAAATCGACAAATGCTACAAATAAGTGATGTATTGTTTTGTTGATTGCCTACACTTGAGAAGGTGATGAGAAGATATTAACAAAGCAGATTAAATTTTAAAGTGTGTCCTTTGTACATTTTTTTTTCAGAAGGCTGGTTGTTCAACATGTACCAGCATAGCCTTGTCAATGGTCCCACATATATCCAAGTTTGCCCTCAGTTCCTGGCAAAATTCTAGAAAATATGAACAAATGAATGACTTTTGTGCCTGTACACAGGAAAAGTAATGATCATTAAGGGTATGGGCTCATCAAACATACACCTTTTCAGACTAACTTTATATTTTATAACAGAGTTTTTAGGCTAACGAATCAGGAAAATGCTGTAATGTCTGGATTTCTAAGGAACCTCTGACAAATGCTTGTGAATAAGAGGGGGAGCTAAATGATGACGTGCTTGTAGAGCTTCAAGGCTGACTGAAGCACTATATCCAGAGTTTTTATTGGTGGATCATATATGAACCTAAGGGAGAGTCACTACTGGAGTGTCTCAGGGGTCTGTTCTTGACCTAATCCTTTTTAATATTTCTAATCAGTGAGTTGCATTATGTTCTGTTTAAGTAGCTGCTGGACAGTTACCCATTAGAAATACTGGAAAGAATATTTCTACTTAGATATGGATTAGGATTTGGTGACTGTTGCATGAGGTCCATTCTGAATGTTAGAATCTTTGATTTTTCTGGAAGTTACTTTAGAACATAAGATATGAAAAGACACAATCTCAGTGGGCTGGAAGGACTATCAGAACACTAAATGTTAGAATTAGAAAGAGCTTTAGATTAGAACACAGAACATCCAG
Organism: Macrotis lagotis; assembly: GCF_037893015.1. Classification (NCBI taxonomy): domain Eukaryota; kingdom Metazoa; phylum Chordata; class Mammalia; order Peramelemorphia; family Peramelidae; genus Macrotis; species Macrotis lagotis. The sequence continues at coordinate 806,648,940 of NC_133658.1, read as the reverse complement.
TAGTGGAGATATGAAGAGCCTTGCAGATTGATTTTCTCCTGAATTTGGGCATCAGCTCAGTAGGAGCTTGGGTCCTAAGAAACCCTCTATTACAGTCAGCAACCACCCCTCAGAAGGGCCCAGGATATGGCCCTGATGCCTAATCCCTCTCCCTGATTGATTTTCCCTCAACCAGACTCCAGGATAGGGTGCTCCCTTTCTTAAAATCTTCCTCCTCCCTTGAATTCACCAAGTCTGCTAAATCCACAGTCTAGTTGATAACTCCAGGAAACAAACAAACTGGAAAGAACCCTGTAAAAGAAGGCCACACGCCTGCCCCTCCTTGGCCACCTGCAGCGACCAGGGATCTTGGGGAAGCCCGCTTGCACACACTGTACACGCCGCCTGCAAGTGATTAAAGGGACCATAATGGGAACAGTGAATTTCCGTCTGTCTTCTGCCTGTCACAAATGCTGAATTTATCGCTGTTACCTGAGCGTAGGGAAAGTCATCAAAGGCAAACAAATTACAAGTTGTTTGCAGTTCCAGACGGATTTCAAGTTTCCTCAGGGCTATGTCTGTTTAGTTATTTCCAAGGAAGAATTAGGTAGTTAACTCCCCCAGCATTTTCTTGCTGGTCTTTTACATCAGCTTCTCTGATAAATCATTTGGGACACGGCATAATCAACAGCGTTGCCATAAAACCTTTATACAGATCTATAAACTAGATTACATTGTGGGGAAAATCATTAAGCTGTTCTACTTGCAGTGGGCTGTTTATTTGCATTAAAATGTAAAGGGAGAGCTATGCAGATATGCATTTTTGAGGGGCTCCAAATTGCAGACCTTCCTTTTTTGCCCTCTGGATGAAAAGGTAAGTTCATTTGAAATCAAAGAATATTAGATTTGGAGTGCAGGGTAGGGGAGCATAGAATAGATGATATGGGAGTTGAAAGGGACTTCACAATCTGGAATATCAGAATTAGAAAGGACCTTAGAAGGCAAAATGATAGAGCTGGAAGAGACCTCAGTCCAAAATGTGAGAGCTAGAAGGGACCCTAGACCATGGAACTTTCAAGCTAGAAGGACCCAAAGAACCCAGAATGTCAGAGCTTGAAAGGAATTTAGAACACAAAGCATTAGGACTGGAAGGAACTTTACAACATAGAATGTTAGATCCAGGAAATAATTAAAACCCAAGTCACCTTCATCCAACCACTTCATTTTCCAGATGGAAAACTTGGGATCCAGAATTTGAAATGACTTACCATGTTGTTGTCATACACATCATCTGGATACCAAAGGCAGAGCTCTTTGCATTATCTCACACAGACATTTGCAATTAATTCCAGGAAACCTCCAAGTAAGGTTATCCCTAGACCTCTGGACGAAGAGAAAAATCAGAATTTATTTTTAGGATGTTGTCCCCACTTGTTGATAGCATTCCAAAGACCATACCCAGCCCAGTCTCAGACATGCCAAGGATTCTGACTTCTGCACTACCCACTAACCTCTCCCTAGCAATGAACAGTGCTAGCCTGGTATTTTATGTGGGTTGCATCATGCAATGGTAACTGTGCCCATGTGATGTTGAGTTATGCTGATGGAAAGAAAGGCTCATAGCTTTGCTGGATGTGATTATAAAGCAAATGGCGCAGAGTTCTGGACAAACTGAATAGGAGAACCAAAATCCTTTTTGTTTGCTTGCCTGATTTTCTTTTGGATAACACAAGGGTAAATTTCAACTCCAAGGAGTTGGAAATGTCTCTTCAAATCAACCAGGAGCAGATCTAGCCAGGTACGTTCAAACCGTACTGATAGAGGCTGAACTGGAGATTGGCAGATCTGTTTAGGAAAGATAGATGATGTATGCAGGTCCATCAGTCAAAAGTCCATTGACCTTAAAATTAAACTAAACAGTTAGTTTGCCACTGACTGTCTTAGGCGAGCGCCTGTGGTATATTTATGATACAATAGAAAGGACATTGGATTTAGCATGGAAGGATTCAAGTTCAAATCCTACCTCTGCCTCTTACTACTTATGCAAATTTGGATAAGTCTCTTAACCTTAGTTTCTTAATCTTCAAAATGAGATACTTGGACTAAATGTCCTTTAAGATCCTTTCCAGGTCTAAATTTCTGACCCTTTTGTATTCCTATGATTATGGCAAAGTCATTTCCGCTCTGGGTCCAAATTTCAACACCTTTAAAATAATGAGATTGGATTAGATTGGAATTCTTAACCAGGGTTCATGATACCCAAAGGAGAGAGAGAGACTTCAGGAGTTCCACAGATGGGATGGGAATTATGGATGGGAAAATACATTTTTTTTTAACATTATTGAGTTTGTGGGGGTTTTTTTTTAGGTTTTTGCAAGGCAAATGGGGTTAAGTGGCTTGCCCAAGGCCACACAGATAGGTAATTATTAAGTGTCTGAGACCAGATTTGAACCCAGGTACTCCTGACTCCAAGACCAGGTGCTTTATCCACTGTGCCACCTAGCCGCCCCTTTTTTTGTTTTTTGATGTTTTTTTTAAACCTCTGTGTAATTTATTTTGTTCACTCATAAACTTAATTATGAGAAGGGGTTCATAGGCCTTCACAGACAACCATAGAGGATCATAGTCCAAAAAAGGTTAAGAACTCATAAACAAGATATTCCCTGTGATCCAAACTAGCTATGAATCTTCTTAGGGAAGCAACATAGCAGAGGAAAAATAGCATGAGGAAAGACCCAGGTTTGAATCCTGACTGGGAACCTTAGAAACTATGTGACTATAGATAGTTATTCTCCTTCCCTAAATTTCATTTTTCTTCTTCATAAATGGGGGGTGATAATATTGCTTGGTTGATTATTGCAGTGAAAGTTTTTTCTCCTCTTTGAGGTTCTATGTATGTATGAGTTGTGACTATGTTTTATGATTTCATTCTATTTATTCAATGATTATACGGACTTACAGGCAGTGTACCCGTTTGGGCTTGAGGAGAGCATATGATTTACCAAAAAAACAGGTTCCACTCAGGATCTAGAATGTGAAAACAGGCTAAATGCATTTATAGATGCAACAGAATGTTGGATTGACTCCGATAAATTGCTTTCTCTATTCATTAATTTATTCAACAAAGTTATTGAGTACTTATGACATAATAAGTCTCTGTGCAACTTCCCTCTAACTCCCCAGTAGAATATAAGCCTCTTGAGGATGAGGATGGTTTGTTTTTGACTTTATACTTCCAGAGCCTAGCACATTGCCCTAACACAGAGTAGATGCTTAATAAATATTTGTTTCATTGAACTGATTGCATTGAATCAAAGAGTAGAGGTTGCAAGCATCATTCTTTTTTTATTGATATTTTATTTTGATTTTTTTCCAGTTTCTTTTTCTGAAAGTTTTTCAACATTCATCCACTTGCACTTTCAGCGGCAAACAGTGAAGTCAAAATTGTACCATGTGCATTTGAGTTTAACATGTTTTCATATTAGTCATTTTGTGTTTGAGGAATTGGGACTAAGAAGAAATAAAGAAAACCATAGGATAGGAAGGAAAAACATAAAATAAATTTTGAAAAAGTGAACATAGTGTTCATTCAGATTCTCTGAGATTTTGCTATTTTTTTTAATCTGGATGTGGATGGCATTGTTTATAACAGGTCTTCCAGAGATGTCCTAGATCTCTGAACTCCTAAGATGAGCTGTATCATCACAGTTGATCAATTCACAATGTTGTTATTGTAAACAATGCTCTCCTGGTACTACTCCCTTTGCTTAGCATAAGTTCTTGTAATTCTTTCCGTGCTTCTCTAGAGTCTGACCATCCATGGTTTCTTATAGATCAATAGTCCTCATAACAATTATATGCCATAACTTGTTTAACCAGTCCTCAATTTAGGGGAATCCCTTCAATTTCCAGTTCTTTGCTACAACAACTTAAGCTGCTACAAATATTTTTGCACATGTGGAACTTTTCCCATTTTTTTTATGATTTTTTCTGGATATAGGTCTAGTATTGGTATTGTTGGGTCAATGCTCTTTGGGCATAGTTCCATATTGCTCTGCATCCGTGTTCACATCTGTAAAATAAAGAGATTGATCAAACTGTCCTAGATTGATGGTTCCACCATTCTGTTGATTCAGTACTTTTCGATATCTAGATAGGTTTCCTCTGAATGTCTTTAATGGGCATCTCAAAGACCTGAATTTAAATTGACCTCGGAGACTAACCTTATGACCTTAGTGAAGCCACTTAACCTCTGTTTGCATAATAATTCTAAAGTAATTATTTACAATGCAAAGTACTGTAAAAGCTACATAAATATTAGTTATTATTATTATTATTATCATTAGGCTTAAGATTGCACTAAGGTTTTAGGAGCATCCTATAAGTTCCTTGCATTATATTCAGAGGCTAGATTGTAAATTGTTTCCATTTATCCCTCTGAACAAAGTAGTTGTTTATTCATTAAAATGATCCTTGAACATTTTGGAAATCACTAACATACTAAACTATTACATTTAAAATATCATAGTCATCAACGTCATCATCATAGCCAACAGTTCTAAGGCATTCTAACTTCAAGGTTTATAATGATCTTTCCTCATAATTACCATGAGAAATAATTATGGAGGATATTAACATACCCATTTCACAGAAACAAAAACGGAGCCTATCTTCTCACTAGGGAAGAGAAGAAAAAATCTTCATTAAATATTAGCTTTTGGAATCCTGGATTCCCTTTTAGGGTTCTTGATTTAAAAGTGTGGGCAGTGAAGGGAACCAGATAGTTTTGCTCTTGAAAAAAATGCTATCCTCCTTTGCATATTCTATTAATCAATGGTTCCTTGAAGGAAACAGGATGTTGTATATTAGATTGAATTCATTTTGTCCTGAGGGCATTTTTGCTGAAGTGGTAAATGAATGGAGTGAGAATGTTTCCCCTACAGAATTTCTCAGATGGGGCTTTCCAAAAGTAATCACTGCTCATCAAGCATTAGACAAGGAAGTTTGGTGTATGGACAAGACTACTCTATTGGAAGTTAAGAGAGTTTGAATAATAACCAATGTTGATGGAACTAGATCATTTGCAAAGCCCTTTCTATGCGTGATTTAGTTGAGCCTCCGTAAATCCTTGAAGTTATTTTCCTATAACCTACAATCTTTAGGGAAATGCTATTGGCAGAGACAAATTGACTTGCCTGTGATCACAAAACTCTGTGTGTGTGTGTCTGTGTGTGTGTGTGTGTGTGTAGGAATATTTTAATTCAGTTGTTCCTGATTACAGTCAAGGTGCAGCATAATCTCCACTATTCATCTCCATGAGTTAGATATGGCAGATATTTTTCCCTTCCCTTTACAAATGAACAAAGTGTTGCTCAGAGAGATAAAGGAACTTGCTCAGAATCCCATAGCTCTTAAATTTTAGAAGCAAGATTGGAACCCAAATCTTGTCAGACTTCAAGTCTAGCTAATTTTTATACTATTCCAAAGCATTTGTCTTTACCAATTAATATAAAGATTGTTGAAGTGAAATCTGAAGATCTAGATATTGCTATTTATTGCATGTCTGTCTTGGGCAAAGGGGATGGACTTTATAAACAGAGCTGAAATTAGTTTTATGGGTTCCATGAACTTGGTTTAAAAAAATTAACTCAATATAATTAGCTTCCTTTTTATGTTTTATGTATTTGGAAATATAATTCTGAGAGAATGCTAGCATTCCCTAGACTGCCATAGGTGTCTTTAACTAACCCCTCCCCCCAAAGTCAAGAAATCCCTCACTAAATGATCTTTCTTCATCATTGACTTTCTGATGGGCAGGTCTCACCTCTGGAGTCCCGATTCATCTTGATATCTGAGGCTCTGAAGAGAGCCACTGTCACTTGGTTTGGTCAGCTTTGCTGAAACATATGTGAGATGCAGAAGGGAGCTGTGTCCAAGCCAGCAACCTCTGTAACTACACCAGGAACTACAACTAGTTACAAGTCAAACTTCCAGTCCATCCACTCTAATGTTCTCATTTAACAAAAGAGGAAACTGAGTCCCAGTGAGACAAAAGAGCTCAGTATTAAGAATAGCAATATCTGGACATTTCAGTTGGTGGGAAGCATCCAAAACAGTGGCAGACAAAACCAGATTTACAAATTAAAACATGTGAGACTAAGAAGGACTGATGTTTGCCTCTGGGTTGTTTCCTTGCTCTTAAATGGAAACAGGAATGTCTTATTATATTCGCATCTGCTCCTCAAATAGAGAGTTCTTTCCATCCTCTTTCTTATAGCTCAGTGGTGCTCCCAGGACCTGAGACACACAGCAGTCCCTCATTATAGAAGGTTTTTTATTAAGGTGAGACAAGGATGTTTCTTTAAAAGCTAAATAACTATTCCTCAATAGCAACTGGCAAAAGGTTCCCAGCTGAGTTTTGTTGTTGTTAATTTCTTGCTTACACATAGAATCAGAAAATGAATGTCAGAGCTGAGAAAGCCTTTAAAATATAAAATGCTAGTACCATTTTCAATTTTTAAAATTTGTTTTATTTTTTATCTTCTTGCTTTTCCCTTTTGTTCTGATTCTTCTTCCAAAGTATGACTATTATGGAAATGTTTAATATAGTTATGCATGTATAACCTATATCAGATTATTTGCTGTCCAGGAGAGGGAAGATGGGAAGAGAGGGAGGGAGGGAGAAAAATGTGGAATTCAGTCTTACAAAAAATAAATGGTGAAAATTATCTTTACATGTAATTGGAAAACATAAAGAAAATTTCAAAAATAAATAAAATGAAATATAGACTGCTAGGACCTAAGAACATTGACTGTTAGAATTGACAAAGACATAAGAGGTTGGAGAAGGACCTTAGACCATGTGAGAGAGCTAAAACAGACCTTGGTACATAAAACATTAAAGGTGGAAGAGATTTATGAACATAGCATATTAGAAGTCAGGAAAAACATTGAAAATGAAAACAAGAAGAGACTATAATATATAGAAATTTGATGAGGGGTCTTAGAACAAATGACAGTTGAAAAGAAACCTTAGAAGATAGAAAGTCAGAGCTGAAAGAGACTTTAGAACATAAAATGTCAGAGCAGGAATAGAGAATTTCAGAGCAACCAGGGACTTTTGAGCACAGACTGTCGGAGCAGGAGAGATATTCCAACATAGAAGAGTAGGAAGGGACTTTGAAATACAGAATCAGAAGAGGTTGTAATGACTTTAAAATCACATAAATCTTGTGGGAGGGAAAAAGTCTTGTGTCTGAACAGAGATTTGGTGTGAATCCCCTTTTTGTTACTTCCTATGTGGCCTTGGACAAATCATTTCCCTTCCCTGGATCTCATATTTCTCATGTATTCAATTAGGAGGTTGGGATAGAAGACCAGTGAACTATCTTCCAGGTCTAAAGGTCTACCTCCCTCATTTTTCAGAGGAAGAAATTGAGGCATAAAGAGGTGACTAATATACCTGATATTTCTATAGTATTAAGACTTAAAAATGAGCTCAGTGCATGTTCAGTTGAACCTGTCAGCAATCTTGTGCCATAGCTTTAGTGCAGTGGGAAGAAGGGTGAACTCAGAATCACAGGCCCTGAGTACAAATCTCTATTCTGCCATTATCCAGTTTTGTGGCCTATGAGAAGTCACTTAACCTCTATGGATCTCAGTTTCCAGATTTTTAAAAAGAGAGATTTGGACCAGTTTACCTCCTATTTTCCTTCCAACTCTGCATGCATGAGCCTATGAGGTACATATTATTGTTTTGCCCCCAGTTTGAAGATAAAAATGATTTTTAATCACTAGTTCATGACTATAATAGTAAGTAAAAAGGTAAAATTTGAACACAGGATTTGACCTACTCCATGTTCCAGGCCCTTTTCTGCCCCAGCCTTCTTGTGCTCTCCTCCCTCCCTCCCCTCTTCCCTGCCTCTCTTTCCTCCCACCCTTACCACCCTTTCCTCAGATGCATAGTAACTTCTAAGCAACAACTTTTTTCCCAAGTTCCAAAGCCCTTGTTGAATTCAGCAATCCAGTTTAAGTTTCACTCAATAAAACTAACAAGACAACAGTGGATGAGTGGTGCCACTAATTGATTTAATCGGGGCAGGGGGCTTGCCAGCGAGGCAGCCGACTTTTCCACATCTCACAGCAGCCTCGAGGGCATTTTGAGGAGCCACCAAAGTTCACATTTTAGAACAAGGTAAAATGTCTTCGAGGCATCGACTGGCACACATTTAATGAAGATAGAAAGCCAATCACTTAGCATCAGAGAAGGAGCAGCAATTTCCTGCAGCCAGGGCACTTGGTGTATTGAACAAAATTATTCTGGAGCTCCAGGCTTCAGGTGAGCTGTCTGTCAAATGACCATTTGTTGAGGGCCAGAGAGGCCTATTGGAAACAGCTTCAACCTTTGAAGAGGGAGAAAGACATTCAAAGAGGCCATCTGTGTGCAATCTCAAACTCTTGAGATCAAAATGTCATAAGCCAAAGGGGCAATAGATCAGCAGAAGGAGACCTCATTTGGAGTCCTGGCTTTGAATGTCAATTGGGTGCCTTACTCACCCTGTGCCCTTCAACTAGGTGCTTCCCCTCTGGGATTTGACTCTCCTCTTCTGTAAAACGAATGAGTTCCCCTTAAAGGTCTCCTATGAATTTTCCAGCCTCATGTTCTAGGAGTAAACCAATGGAAGGTTTTACTCAGCAATTTGGTGAGAAGCCATGGACTGAACCTGAAATCTTGCTGAGCATTGGCAGCATTTCTTCAGATATGCCAATCTGCTCAACTAGTCTGTGGTCTACCCTGGTTCAGTGATGTCAAAACTAAAATGAAAATGGGCCTACTAAAGCAGACATCAGGATCCCTGCAGATTGCAGACTGACTTTAAAATAACCATATATTAATATTATCTATGCTCTATTGCAGTTTGATTTTGTTAAATATTTTCTAATTTCATTTTATTCTGGTTCAGCCTACTTAGCGGCAACAAGCCTCATGTTTAATACCTCTGACCTAGTAGATAGAAAGCTAGCTGTGAAGTCAAGAATGTCTGGATTAAATTCCTGATTCTGAAACATGCTGACAATCCAGGGACAAATCACTTAACCCCAAAGAACCCATGTAGCTATTCCTTCCCTCCTCAGAAAGTGTTACCATAAATATTTTAGTGTCTATGAGTCTTTTCTTTATGTAATTTTTTTCCTTGGGTGTATTTCTTAGCAGAGGAATCTCTGATTAAGAAGGCAAAGACGACTTAGTTGCTTTATTTAGAAAATTGTAAATTGATTTCTGAAATTGTTGGACCAATTCTCAACTGGACCAAGTAGTGCATTATTGTGCCCCCTCTTTCAACAGTCCCTCCAACATTGACTAATTCTATCTTTTATCATCTTTGCAAATTAATTATTATTTCAAATTAATTTATTATTAATTAAATAAAACTTGTCAATTTAGTAATAAGAATGTTGGAAGACTCATATCTTCCATGACTTCCCAGAATAACCCAATCTAATCCATTCAAATCAACATGTATTAGTCACCTTCTAGGTATCAGACATTGTATTAAACTCTGGGGATACAAATAATGAAAAGAAAGTCCTTGAGGAGCCTGGAGGTGGGGGGAGAAACAACACACACAAAGAAGGAAGCAGGGGATGGGGAATAGCAGGTAATATCAATCAAGGCTGTAGTTAACATTGTTAGTAAAACTAGAAGTGATAAGCTTAGGTAGCTAAGACTATCCTAAACTATAGCCACAGTGGTCTTTCCCATATTATTTTGGACAATTTGCCCTTACCTTGTTCTTTATTTGGTTAACATATATATTTCTACTTCAGAATCAGGATCTTGCAGTCTGAAGGGACAAGCTGTATTCTAATTTAACTCTTTTGTCTAATGCTTGCATTCTTTTAAAGATATCACTAATGTATGTGTATATGTATATATTTGTGTATATCTATCTATCTAGCCATCTATCTATCTATCTCTCTATCTATCTATCTATCTATCACTAGTATATAAAAAGTCTTTGCCTAAAAAATGGAGAATTCCCTAGTTTATGACTCAATACATTCTGTCATGGGGCACTTCCAAGGATACTTGGGTTAGGGAAAAATAGGAAGAAAACAAATGCTTATTAAGTTCCTACAATATACTATGCACTCTTTTACACACTTTATTGAAGGAGCAGACATGGATTTTGCTATCATATATCAAAGGTTGTCATAAGAAAAAACATTTAGACTTTTTCAATCTTCAAAGGATAGAAATAAGACTAATGGGAGGGGAGGGAGATTCATATGTTCACATCATATCTTCTCATTTATAAGGAGCTAAGTTGTGATTCAATGTAAGGAAGAATTTCCAAGTAATTTATATTGTCCAACAGTTCTTCATTCTTGAAGGGAGGTGTCATAGCAAGCACTTGAGTTGGATTTAAGTGAAGGGGGCTGTGCTAAGTCACCAGCCTCACTTTCTCCTCCAGAGTCATCTGGATCCATTAGCCAGATATGTATCAGCACTACTAGAAATGGCCCTGGATGAGAGGCAATCAGAGTAAAATGACTTGCCTGAAGTCTCACAGATAGTTACTTTCAGTTGTCTGAATCCAGATCCAAACTCTGGTCCTCCTGATTCCAAGACCAGTGCTCTATCCACCTAGCTGCCCTTGTCCAAGAGTGTAATCGACTATTTTAAGAGGTAATGAGTTTTCCATTACTGAATTTCTTTAGAGTGTGCATAAGCCCCTTTACTAAAAATGTCATGTAAAAAGAGATTTGTGCATTGGGGTGAGATTGAAATACATAGCCTAAGAAGTCCTTTCCATTTCTGAAATCCATGATTCAAAATGAGGTGAGATTAACCTGGTTTTCCATATTTAAAAATGACTTTACTTAGAAAGTGATTTCCTGCCCCTTATTGTATCTCTCCCCCTGAACTGACAGTTCCCTCATCATTGTTCTCAGGACAGCAATGAGGAGAAGAGGGTCAAAAACAAGTGAGATCAGCTCGATCATTTTAAAATGGGAAACGGGAAAATCGCTGTTGTTTCCACAAGAGTTTCAGAATGATAGATGGCAGCCCATTTGCTGTTTCTGAAGACATCATTCATCTAGGACAATAGCCCATTGGGATCAGGCACATTTGGAGAAGCCCAATAAACAAATATAAAAAAGGATTATTTGACACAAAGTTAAAAAAAAAAAGGAAGTGATAAAACATTAAAAAAGATTGAGTTGGAGCGGCTAGGTGGCACAGTGGATAGAGCACCAGCCCTGGAGTCAGGAGTACCTGAGTTCAAATCCAGCCTCAGACACTTAATAATTACCTAGCTGTGTGGCCTTGGGCAAGCCACTTAACCCCATTGCCTTGCAAAAACATAAAAAAAAATTGAGTTCCTAGAAATGAACTATGGTTTTGGAGTGGGAAGGAAACCTGTTCTTGGGCTGATCTACATGAAAAAAAGTGTGTTTAATTTCATTGATGTCTATTATTGGAGAATACTATGGAAAAACTATAAAATTTAGTTTGGGATTAACAGCATTGTGAAAAACCAGGGAAGGGGCATTTGAGTAAAAGCTTGCAGGAGTTCTTTTGCCTGAGGATGAAATGAAGTGCAAAAAAAGCTCACTATGAGAAAACTGGTCTCCAGGAGATATTACATTTTCAGTTACAATAACTCATGAAACCATTTCCTAAAGTTTTGACATGAAAATTGTGATTAGCATTTGTAAAAGGTATATACACACAGCTCCCCTCTGTGCTCAAACAATGACAACAAGAAATTCTTGTTATTCTTGTTATTTTTATTTTTTTATTAAATATTGACTTTCATCCAGAGGTATGCTAGAATCAGATCCTGCTTTCAAGAGTCAATTGTTGAATTTTCTGAGTGAGCATTTAAACTTCAGAAATTAGCAAATACTGTAATTTAGAGATTGATTTCTTGCTTTGTTCTAGATCTTAGAAAGTGATAAAGGATGTTAATAATTCATACTGAACTTAAAAGTGTTCCATATACACATTGTTTTTTCCTAGCATGTCCCTCTCATTTCATCTCTTCATTTTTAGTCAGTTATAAAAAGTTAACCATTTTATCCACCTTCAGAATAATCCACTAATCATTAAACATCAAGGAACAACTTCAGCTTATCATAGGATTTCTTCTATCTTAGCTTCAACGTAAAGAAATGAATTAGGAAGTAATAAAAATAATCATATTAGTAGTTTCTATCATTTATATTTTTTCACAAACCTATGAGATATTTAGAGTTAGTATTATTATACCCATTTTACAGTTGAAGAAACTGAGCATTACAAAATTTAAAATATTCACTCAAGGTCATTATGTGTGCCTAAGGTTGCCATGCTTATGATATCCTCTCTTATTGATATTTTCACAGGTTAGAAAAATAGAGAGAAATCTACTTTACCCCAGGAAATGGGGATATCCATTTCATAATTATAGACAAGAAGTCTCAGTATGAAATAAGTATTCTTTCTCACAAGGATGGGTGTAAGGAGTAGAATTTGACCAGGTTATTTTTTTCCAGGTGTATATAAATATAGGGGCATATAGCAGACTTATAGCACTAACATTCTGTGAGTATTTGTTCCTTTCAATCTAACATGGCTTTATCCCAAAGTTCCTTCCATACCTATCATTTCATGTTCTGTACTGTGGCATCCTATATTCTAAGATCCTTTTTCTCTATTGTTCTGTAAATATCAGATTTCAAAGTATTAGACTCATGGTAGGAAAGGATGACTATAATGTAAAGATATTAAGAGGCTATCTGATACTTTATTTGAGAATCTTCTCTATAATAGCCCCAACAAATTGTCACCCAGCATTTGTTTGAAGATTTTTAGAGGGATTTCTTAGTAGAGAGGTGGTAGACCACAGATGCAGACTAATGCTTAATATTTTCCAGTATGGCATAACAAAAGTCTTATAGTACTAAGACTTGTGGGACAGCCTGTATTTGTTACAAGAGGGAGCTTGTTTTGACAGGAAAAAAAATAATAAAGAAAGCAAAAAAAATTGATAAAATTTACAAATTATATAGAAAAAAATAAAAAGTCCAGAATGAGAAATAAATAAAGCACTGTCATTACTACTTTATTGCAAATTTAAAATTTATTTAAAAAAATTAAAACAAGCTTTTTGGAGATAGTTAAATTCATAATAATAATAATAATAATATAATTAGTATACCTAGAACTTTCACAATATCCAAAAGTTTGTAATGCAACTTACAAATAGAAGTAGGAACTTCTTTAGAAGTAGGGACTATGATTATTCCCATTTTATAGATGACAAAGTTAAAGCTAAGAATGATTAAGATTTGTGCAGGGTCAAAAAAAAAAAAGACTTGTGCAGGGTCCTAGATTTAGTGAATATCTGAGACTGGAATTGAATTCCAGTCTTCTTGACCTTAAGTCCAATGTACTATTTTCCACCTTGTTGCCACCTAATACAAAAAGATTTTTTTTTTAAAGATCTCTAAGGAAGGGGGATCTAGTAATACTTCCTGAGGTAGCCAATTCCACCTTAAAGTAGTTTCAATTGTTGGGATGGCTTTCTTAATTCATTAGTTATGAATGACTACTAGTTCTATCCTATTTTGTTCCGTTGTTTCTGTTGGATGCTTCATGGCATCTCATTTTATAGATAAGGAAACTGAGGCAAACAAGTTGTCTTGCCCAAGTCACACATTTAGTAAGTATCTAAGGGTCAAATTTGAACTCATGAAGATAAGTCTGGATTCTGCATTATGTCCACTGTGTCACCTAGCTGTCTTTTGGGGTAAGCAGATTAATTCTAGTAACTTTTCAGTTAGCCTTTCAAATATTATGCCTCTCTCTCCCTACCCCTCAATCTCCTCTTCTCCAAGCTGTCAATACAAAGTAGAATCTGTGACTTTTGTCTTGGACGGGAGGAGAAGGAGGGGGAGGCAACTCTTTCCTGTATGGGAATTCCCTCCACCTATCAAAGTTTCCAACTCTAACCAGTTCAGGATTAGTGTGAATAATGAATTCTTTGAAGTGATTGCATTATTCAAATTCACACTGGACTGTAACCAGTTACCATATTTTTCCTAATCATAATTTTGGATGGTCTGAATTGCAATATGTAAGGGCATTTCAGGGCATTCGTTATTCTGATTAATTTAGACCCAGATAGGATCTGTTTGAGTAGAGAAGACCTAAGGAGTAGCTGAGAAACAGAAGTAATAAGCCTGGACTCTTAAGACAGAATCTGAATTCAGATCTTCTTGAATCCTAGCCTAGAGTTCCCTTAAAATTATATCATAGCTTTTTATGGTTTTCCTAAAATGTAAGGTGCAAAGTTTATATGGTACTTTGGATGTGGTCTCACCTGAGCAGTTTGGAAGGACTGTGTACCCCTCGTCTTGGGTACCATAGATTTTTTTTCCTAAGCAGTCTAAGCTGGCATTTAGTGTTTTGGGGACTTTTCTGTTGTCTCCTGCTTCATGGAGCCCCTCTTACTGTGGAACCTTGTATCTGTGAAACCAATAACTGCTTTTTTAAAGGTGCTTAGCTGGGGTGGGGCAGCTTGCCAATGCAGTGGATAGAGCACCCACCCTGGAGTCAGGAGGACCTTAATTCAAATCTGACATCACTCAATTACCTAGCTGTATGACCTTGGATCAAAGGACTTGGATATTTTGGTCTGTAGTTTAGCAAAATTCTAAATTGTTTTCCCAAATGTTTTGAAAATTCATATTTCATCAATGAATAACGTATTACTCTGCCTATCTTTCCATGACCCCTCCAACATTGATACTTAAATCATTTATACGGGGCCCCTAGGTGGCAGAGTGGATAAAGCACAGGCCCTGGAGTCAGGAGTACCTGGGTTCAAATCCGGTCTCAGACACTTAATAATTACCTAGCTGTGTGGCCTTGGACAATCCACTTAACCCCATTTCTTGCCAAAAAAAACCCCTAAAAATCATTTATAATATTTGCCAATTTGTTGGATATGAAATGAAACCTCAGAGTTCCTTTTATTTAAATTTCTCTTTTGATGAGTTGGAACAAGCCTTCATATAATTGTTAATAGTTTGTGATTCTTCTGAAAACCTATTCATTTCTATTATTTTAACACATTCATTGAAGAGTAATTTTTAGGGTTATATATTTGTTTAAGTGCCCTATATACATTTCATATCAGATTTTTAATAGATATATTTGATGTAAAGATTTTTCTAATTGATTTCCACTTTTTGACTACCTTCATAGATTTTGTTTGCAAACAAAACAAAAACTTTTTAAATCTCATTTAATCAAAATTATCTATTTCATTGTGATTATCTCTATTCCCAGTTAGATTAACAAATATTCCTTTCCCTGCCCTTTGGATCTGTGGAAGAGATCTGATCTGAAACTTTACTAATATTTTTTTTTAAGATATAACCTTTACCTAAAAAAAAATTGGGGCACCTAGGTGGCATAGTAGATAAAGCACTGGCCTTGGAGTCAGGAGTACCTGGGTTCAAATCCGGTCTCAGACACTTAATAATTACCTGTGTGGCCTTGGGCAAGCCACTTAACCCCATTTGCCTTGCAAAAACCTAAAAAAAAAAGATATAACTTTTATATTCAGGCAGCAAGACTCCATCGTTCTTTCTCTAGATGTGTATAACATTTTCCATGATGAGTCTTTTGGAATTTTCTTGAATGATTATATTTCTGAGAAATAGCTCAAGTATTATCCCCACTTTTTCAGACTGAAGTTAGGAGAGGTTGCTCAGTATGATTAGTTTGCAGTCAGTCTCAAATTTCCATCTTTTGATTCCAAGTCATGTACGCCTTCCACTGTAGTATATGGCCCCAACTACATAAACGTTTACTAAATACCCACTCCACACTCAGCTCTCTGGGGTTGAGAGATAAGATCTTGTCCACAGAGAACCCCATGATTAGCCAAGAGTCAGGATGGAGAGACAAAAAGGATACCTAAAGTTGTAATCCAGAAGAACAATGGGGAAGTGCATAAAACCTGTGAGAGTGTGAAGGATAGAAAATCCTATCTGACCAACAGAAAAGCAAACTTGTGTTTATATGCTCAGGAAAGGATTTGAGAAACACAGAAAATCTGAACATCACTTCCAATCGAAGGTGTAAGAGGGAATTAGAGAAGAAAAAAATGTAATTTCCTCCTCTCGTGTTTGGGCAGGACATTCCTGTTATTGATCTCATCTCTCCCTCTGCCAGTGGATCTTGGGTCATTTAATCTTTGACTTGTGAATCTACTTAGTACGTTATCCTGAGAAGATGGTGGCATTGATTTTTCTTTTTTGAGTATACGTCTGAGGTCCTTTACAGCTGTAAATTTTTAATCTAATGAGGCAGGTAGGTGGTAAAGGGATAGAACCCCAGGTCCTGAATAAAGAGGACTTGATTTCATATCTAGTTTCAGACAATTAACTAGTTGTGTGACCTTGGGCAAGTCACATAACCCGTGCCTCAGTTTCCTCAACTGTAAAGTATCAAAAATAACAGTACGTACCTTTCACTAACCTCCAATACAATACTACCAACTTCCTCAGACTATTTTGAAGATCAAATAAGATAATTATATTTTTACTTATATAAATATTATATATTTATCTTAATACATTGCCAGATGTGGTGGCTGCTTAAGAAATATGTTTTGCATGACACACTATGATTACACCATTAGGAACAGCAGACAGATCTCCAAATTCACAGTTTTCCTTTTGATTTGGACCTGTGACATCATTAGGTTGGGATATTCCAGGTGTGAAAACTCCCTCTACTAAAAAGTATCAGCCCCTTAACTGTAACTTTAATTAGTTGTCTGAGACAGTTGCAGGTTAAGTCAGTCACAGAGCTAATGCTGGTCATGCACTCAGCTGTTCCAGATTCAAGGCCCCTGGCTTCTGTCTCCTGCTCTCTTTTCTGTTTCTTGCCCAAACAGATAATCCTTCAGCCACTTCTTCACAATACACACTGAACTTAAAGCTTTCTGTCACTTCCATGAACTGTGATCATTTTCAAATGATTTGAAGGAACTGAAACCACAAGAAATTAGGAAAGTTTTTTATCCAGATTATTCACCAAATTAGGACAAAGAGCCATCTGATTTTGGGGAATGTCCCTTAACTTTACTGGATCTTACTTTCTCCACCTGTGAAATGTGGGGGTGAGACACCATGAAGAGTGAACAAAGGTCCCTTCCAGCTCCAGAATTCTCACTTCTAATATTCAATGCCCTTAGGTCCTATCTCTGGCTTTCAGTCTCTATTCTGTGTCCTAAAATTACCTCCTATCCATATTCCAAAGCTCCTTTCAATTTCAATGTGTTTTGTATCACCATATTCTTCACATGAAGATTCCTTTAAACTCTGACCTTTTGGGTTGTCAAATTCTGTCTTAAAGTCCTACATAGCTCTGTCATTTTATCTCCAAAGATCCTTTTGACATTGACTTTCCATGATCTGAGTTCTAGCCCATCTCCACTATTCTCTGTTCTAAGGGTTCTTCCAGGTTTTATCATCGATATCCTAAGGACTCATCTAGATCTTTCAGTCTATGTTAAGTGCCTTATAATTCTGACAACCTTCTAAGAACTTTCTCTAACTCTTACATTTTGTGTTCTACCATAATACTCTATATATGAAAGTTCCTGGCATTTCCAATGTGTATGTTCTTCCTTCCCAGCTATCTCTTTCATTCTAGGCCCTTCCATCTTTAACCCTTTATACCATTCTGTCATTTAGCTACATATTGTCCCCATGCACCAGTATGCAGAGGTATATATGTCACTGTTTATCTTGGAATTTATATTTAGAAGGTTATTTTGTTCATCTGCTAGAGTTGCCAGCTTTCTACACCCTGGAAAAGTCTCTATTTACCTCAATGTGCCATGTACATGATATGAATTTATTAATAAAACCAGGCAGCTTCCCAACACAAAATGTTGCTTTGCCCATTTTTCTAGGCAGGTGTTTCCTTTCTGGGAGACTAGGTTGCCATAGGGAACATGCCCACCATGCACCACAGCCGTCAGATTTCCCTAAGATGGGGGTGGGGGTGGGGGTGGAAACCTGCCCAGTGCTTAATTATTTTTTAAGCAGCCTGTCACCAATAATGAGCCCATATCCTGCCACTTAAATAAAAGAACACAAGCACATTAGTCTATTTAATTATTCTCATTTTAAGAGCAGTGTAGCGTTCTTACTGTACATACTTAACTTCTTCACCAAAGCAACTATTGAGAGTAAATTTTCCCTGATCTGGTAATTTATGCCTAAGTCAAATGTTATTCCAGAGGAGGTTTCATGTTCACCAGACATGAGTTTCCAGGAGCATGGAGTCTGGCTCCCTCAGCATGCCAGTCCCCTGATCCCCTGGTCAGTGAGTCATTAGATTGGACCAACTGCGTCAACAGCCTGCCATTTATTTGCCCCTGGTTTGGTGTTTAAGAAGCTTCAGACCATTTCCCCCATCTCCCTGTTGACTCATTGACATTCAAGTGCATCAGAGCCACTTCTCTGATGAAACTTAAAGGAGCTAGAGCTTTGGAGCAGCCTGGGGAATGCGACCAGGACAGGGTTAGAGGGGACTGGTTTATTCTAGCCACAAGACAATGTTCTCCCTCCCACAATTCCACGGAAACCTCTTACCTTCCAAAACTCATGCATGTGGCACTATAAAACCACTCCAACATCTCTGTTTTGTTCCCTCTCCCTCTGCTCTCCTTTCACCAGGGGCCATCTGACCCAGTTCTCAGAATCAAGAAACCATAGTTTCCTTTGACCTGGAAATTCTAAATTACTCCCCTCCAACCAGCCCCCATTTTAACTTGGTTCCAATCCTGAATTTCTTTTGTGTTCTTTGGCAAGTCAAGGTTGATGATTTGCCTAAGAGAATTTGCAGTGGAGTCCTGTGGGGAATTTGGAACATGTGGAAATCTAGACCTTGCCCTTGAATTTCCCACTTTAATTTGGTAAAAGAGAGGAAGCAAATTTCTGGGATATTATAGCCATCATCATCTTTACATTAATTGTAGGGTTTAGAGTTGAAAGCAGCATTACACTCAGCATCATTTAAGTTTCTTAAAGGCAGGAATTGTCTTATTTTTGTCTTTTTATCCCCAGTGCCTTATATATAGAAAGCACATTAATAAATTTTTGTCCATTGATTAAAGATCATCTCAAACAAATCTTTCATCAGGCAGCTGAGGTTCAGAAAGGTCAAATAATTTGTCTGTGATCAGAAAATATCAAATCCAAGACTCAGACTCAAGTCTCCTGACTTCAAGTCCACTATTCTTCCTAAATTCCTAAAGCCCAAGTCTGACCATACCCCCCCCCAGTAAACTCTGGTGGCTTCCTGTTGCATCTAGAATCAAATAGAAATTCCCATTTTAAAGCCTTTCACAATCTGCCATTCTTCTTTACCATTCTGGTCTTATAAAAGTCAAGGTCCCTCTCCCAGCAACACTGACCTCATTGCTTTTCCTCACACATCCACTCTATCTCCTGGCTCCTTGCCTTTTTAATTGGCTATCCCTCATGACTAGAATATTTTCTTTCCTCACTTTCACATCCTAGCTTTGCCTGGTCTCCTCCAGACTCATTTCAAATGCCATCTTAACTAATAAGGCTTTCCCTGGATCTTCCTACTACCCTTCCCCCCATACTCATAGTGCCTTCCTTGAGATCACCTTCCTTTTTACTTTTACAATATATATGTGTATATATATTATACATATATGTTTACATAATACAACATTGTATTATTGTACAAATATTGTACAATATTATATTTTTATTATAATATTTATATATTACATATATTTATAATATATGTATATATTATACACTATATATAAATAACCCTAAAACTGCAAGAACCTTAAAAATATAGGATTAAAATAAAATGACAGAAAATATAGATTAGACATTTTTAAGTTTTGTTCTCTAAAATCTTACCTCTAAGGTGGAGGTTCTTAAGTAATGACCACAACTTCAATGGGGAAAGAGTTGATTTTTACATAGAAACAGAGAATAGGGAAAATCATTAATCTCCTTTGTGACCTAACCAAGAAAGTTGCACAATATCTCTGCCCAAAACTACTCCCCAAAGTCTATCATCCTTATATAATACTCTCAGATCAATTGCGTCTCTTACTGGCAGGACCCTCTCCCAGCATCCTGCTCATTGTCCTCCTAACTTTGTAATTGAAAATATATTAAGATACTTAAAGTTTAATTTCTTACTTACTAATATGTGTGAAGACTTACTTTCTAAAGAAATTAATCCTTTGTCCCAGAATATATAGTTTGAGAATTTATTACACTTTGAGATTATATATATATATATTTTCTTTTAGGTTTACAAACATTTTCTATACTCAGTATGCACTTCTTAGCAACCCTGTGAGTTTGGATTGAATACCACAATATAAAAGAGAGGACATTAGACTTGCATCTTGCTTCAAATCCTTACTCTACTCCTTGCTACCTATAATCATAGGCAAGTCACATGTCATCCTTGGACTACAGTTTCCTCCTCTCTAAAATGGGATAATACCTATATCACCAACCCCACTGGTTTGTTTTGAGAAAAATGTTTAATAATGTTTGAAGCACTCCAGTCACATGTATTATATCATTTTCATAGGTGAAGAAGCTAAGGCTCAGAGACAAATTACTAAGTGATCTTCCCAAAGTCATATAGGAAGTAAATAGCAAAGCTGAACCTGAAACCAAGGTCTGCTGATCCTCCAATCAAGGGCTTTTCTCCTGTACCATCATTAGGTACTATGAAGGAGGCTTTGTAGAGAAGCAGTCAGGTCTATTACTGATTCAGGTCAAGAGGCTCCCTTGTTATGGAATCTGCTTTGCAGGGGCATAAAGACAGAGGGTTCTCAGAGGAGAGTAGCTGGCACTGCTTCATGAGCTTGGAGGCCAGCCCCTGTCGGATTGGATCCTAAGGAAACAAACCTGGCTCATGTACTTGTTCTTAAGTCCGGAGAGGAGAACCTCTTCAAATGTGGCTGGGATATGGCAAAAAGGCATGGCCTATTTTGTAAATGAACACATCAGCCGCCAGTGTACTGTGGGGTGTCTGGCAGACCATGAATAGCAGCCCATTGAATGGAATTGGTGTCCTTCTCCTGAGCCTGGCTGTTTGGATTGGAAAGAGTTTTGTGGAGAGAGAGGAGAGAGAGAGAAAGAGAGAGAGAGAGAGAGAGAGAGAGAGAGAGAGAGAGGAGAGATGAGGAAATAAAGTTTTCCTTATGAAAAAGACCACTGGGGATGTGATAGAAAGAACACTAGACAAATTGATGAGAGAACTGTACATTAATCCTAGCCTTGATACTTATGAAATATATGATCCTGGCCAAATCACTCAATGATTCTAAGCCTTGGTTTCTTCAACTGTATGATGGAACAAAAATATCTCCCTGGACAGGTAATTTTACCTTTACTCAGTCTCAATTTCCTCATCTGTAAAATGGGAATACTAAGAACATCTACCTGCAAGGGTCATTATAAAAGATCAACTGAAATAATGTATATATAAAGTACTTTGCAAAGCTATAAAGAGCATTATAAATGCTAGTTATCTGTAGTTGTATTAGTAGTAGAAATGGAAGTAGTAGTGGTAGTAGTAGTAGTAATAGTAGTAGTAGCAGCAGTAGCAGCAGTAGCGGTAGTAGTGGTAGTAGTGGTAGTAGTAGTAGTAAATATCATCACCATTAGTAGCACTTAACTCAAAGAACTATTGTGTAGAACTATGTGTAGAAATTGTTTTGCAAACCTTCAAGGATTACATAATCATGAAGTCTATCCTAATTATGTAAGATCTTAAATTTAAAGTAAGAAGTCTTAAAAGTCATCTAGTCTAATCGCTTATTTTGTAGTTGCAAAAATTGAAGTGATTTTCAAATAAAATGTGGGTAATAATTAGCAGAAGTGGTATTGGAACCCAGGTCCCTGGATTAAAACAGATCCCTGTTCCTCTTAACTTTTTTTTCATTTTAATTTTCCTCTAAGACTTCATCAGCATTCATAGTTCTTCACAGACCATGGTTTTCTGTGAGTCTTAGGTTTCCCAAAATCCCAGCTATAATCCCTTCTTCTACAAGAAGCCTTTCCCAATTCCTCTTATACTGGTGCCTTCCATCTCTTAAATTTCCCTAGTTTATCCTGGATGTATCTTGTTTGTATATAGTTGTTTTCCTGTTGTTTCTTCCATTGTACTTTGAATTCCTCTAGGATAAGGATTGTCTTTTTACATTTCTTGGTATTCCTAGAACTTAACTCAGTACTTGACTCATACTGGGTTTGTTGATTAGTATTTGTGAAATATAGGGACAGGGAAAAATCCCTTTTGTTTCCTAGTGCCCAATCCACTCTGGTGATGAAACTCAGTGGGCTGGCTTTATGGCAGCAGATATCCCTCCATCATTAAATCTTTCTTGAAGTCTTTCTAGTCTGGAAGGTCCTAGCAGAGTCTTTGAAAATTCAGGCCTGTGCCAAGGCATGGTGATAAATCAGAGCTGGACTTTAGGAGAGGTTGCTACTTCAGAAAAAAAAAGGAGAAATCCCTACCCTGAGGTAATAATTGCTCTCTTTTATGTAATACTGTACAGCTGATAAAGCACTTTTTTGGCATGAGACTGCAAAGTAGTGAATGTTATTATCCTAATTTTATAAGTAAAAAAACTGAGACTCAGAGAGGAAAGGAATTTGCCTAAGGATCCCTCCTCAATAAA
This sequence comes from Macrotis lagotis, assembly GCF_037893015.1. NCBI lineage: Eukaryota > Metazoa > Chordata > Mammalia > Peramelemorphia > Peramelidae > Macrotis > Macrotis lagotis. The sequence goes on along the minus strand of NC_133658.1, from coordinate 806,626,189 downwards.
TGGTGGAATTGGGATGGGAACCTAGGGCCTCTGACTCCTGATTCAGCACTCATCCAATGTCCTCTCCTAATATTTGGGAATTCATGACACAGGAGTGACCATATCAGTCATGAGTCCTAGCTCTTTATGGGAGGTTCCGTGTTGTTAAACAAACAATAAAAATCACAGTTACCTCTATCATGAAACACAGAGAGAGACTTCTTGCCATGAAATAAACTTAATGTAGAGTGTCCTATGGTTGGAAAGGTACCCACTTGCTGCTAGGGGAGGCTTTAACAAAGGGTTCAGAGATCAAGGTCGCCTGAATTGACAAAGGGTTAGTTAACTATTAGGGATTTCACCTTCAACCTGGCCTAATAATGGTTAAATTTATAGAGTTCAATATCAAGATTATTGGCTGTCATGGGAGGGGGGGAGGGAAGGGAGGGATATTGAAAATTATTGAACTCAAAAGGCTACGAAAAGGTAAACATCGAAAACTATCTTAGCATGTAATTGAAAAGATAAAATAAAATAGCATTATTTTTTTTAATTTACAGAATTCAATCTAAGGCTTATGGTTGGAACTCTTGGACCCCCTACAGTTTGTTTGATAATCCAGTTCCAAATAGAAGAATATAAGATCTTAGACCATAGAATGTCAGAATTGAGACCATAAAATTCTTTCTTTCTTATTTTTTTCTTTTGAGACAATTGGTGTTAAGTGACTTGTCCAGTGTTACACAGCTGGCAAATATCTGATTCCAGATTTGAGTTTAGGTTTTCCTGACTCCAGAGCTCTAGCCACCATATCATTTGACTGCCTCTAATACAATATTTTTAAATATGACATCTATTATAAACTATAATGTTAAATCTGAAAGGGTCATTTAATTACCTCCACAGTCCACAGAATAAGCCTATTTTTCCCAAAGTCACATGATTAGTTTATTATTATAAAATTTTTATAGAATTGCATGGAGTCCAATAATATGTATTCATATACATTTAGAAGGGAAAATTACTATAGTGTTTAGAGAGTTAGAGAGCTCACCTTGAATTCAGAAAGATTTAGGTTAACTTTGATATATAGATATAGATGTAGACATAGATGTAGATATATAGATATATCTATCTATATCTATATATCTATATACATATATATATGTATATATATATATACATATATATATATATATATATATACATATATATTTGAGGTGCCTCTGGACAAATCCTCTAACTTCCAAAATTACAGGGCTATTGTTAATCCATACTGGTAGAGAGAGTTTCCCACTGATGTATTTCCTTATATCAACCAAGCTGTCCATATATCTATTTTTCTATCTCTCTATCTTTCTATTTGTCTTTCTCTCTATCCATCTATCCATCTGTCCATCCATCCATCCATCCATATATTTTCATTTAGCCTTTCATCTATACTTTGTCCAAGGAATATAAAGAAGAAAAGAAAAGTGAGCATCTGCTAGGGACCTTCATAGGCAGCAGGAGGCCAGCCAGGGGAAAAAATTTTCAGAACCAATTCTGATGATGCTAGAAACTAGTGAATGTGGGTCCCAGGAGAAAAATCTTAGCTGCTCAGACATCTGGCAGAAAGTGCAGGAGGCTTAGCATGTATTAAGAAGATCTCCAATTCCACATTCATTCATTTTACAAATATCTATGAAATACCTTCTGTATCCAGAACACCCTGTAAGTTCCTGTGAGAGGTACTAAGAATAGATTAAGGCCCAGCCTGGCCTTCAAAGAGCTTATGGTCTAGAAGTTTGAAACATCATGACCCCAAAGGAGAAATTATATATGCTAATTATTAAGTGGGGAAAGGGTGGGAATCTGTGTAAGCCCCCTCCTCCTACAAGATAGAAGGGTGGGACTCAGCTCCAGAACCAAATGCCAAGCTCATTTAGCAGTCAATATTTCTCATGAATGCCAATATCCAAAGATCTGAAATGGAAATGGAAATGGAAAAACCAAGGGCAAGGGTAGAGAATTCAAGGTCCTCATAGGATCTTGGATACAGTTACTGAGGGCATCAACAAAATAGTAATTTTCTGATGAAATCCTCTTCTTTTTTGACCAAGTCTCACTGAGCAAATTGATGAATCTAACTAACCTGTCATCCCAGGAAGCAAAATGACCAACAAAACATCATCTCCTAGAAGGAGAAGGACTATATTTTTTCCCATTATTTCCCTAGAACTCAGCCCAGGGTCTCACACAATGTCATTGTCAGGGAATGAATGGATGACTAAATCAGTGTTTTCTTAAACACAGGTCTGCCATTTTCTACCTGGGACCATTTGCTATACTTTCTGATCCTCCATTACATCATTTTTAAAATGAGGGGCTTGAGCCAGATGTGTTTTCCATCTGTAAGACCTGTGCTAGCTAGATTCCCTCTGGTTGGGAAGAGATTTAGTAAAGCAAAACAACAAAATGAAAAAAAAAATATTTTATGGAGTTAATAAAGACAGGAGTATCTTGGCAGAAACACTAAGTCAATAGTCAACTTTTAATTATTGGAACATTGGCTATTTGGTTTGTTTAATGTGCCTTTGGTTAAGAGAGGATTTGAACTTTACTCCTGCAGCATTAGCTGTTCCTATCTTTTTTCTTATTTTTGCATGAGAAGTGAGTAGAAAATGTGTATAAGGACAAAGGCAGAAGCATCATACAGGACCATTGTGACTGAGAGATATCTCCCACCACTAATAAGCTATCCTACCTAATTTCTAGGCAAGTCACTCTTAGCTACATGTGTGTTTCTCTCTCTCAATTTCAGCTTTTTCAGCTTTAGGAAATACTTCTATAAATTTTTAAACCACCATAAGTATGCTTTTTTCAAAGTTTTATGAAATTCTTTTACTTTTTATACTCCAGTTATTTCCCAGGTACTCTTCACCACCCTCACATAATTCTCCCTTTATCAAAGAAAAGCAGTTAAACAAAACCAACCCATAACTGTTAGTCCTTTTATTATTCTGTATCAGTTGATGCAATTCTTCCTATGGTTTTCTGACTTCTCATATCTAAATTATTATTATTATTTTATTATTATTATCATTATTCCTTGCCCCTAGCTGGTATATCTGTCCTGTCAACATCTAATAGCTTACTTGCCATATTCTCACTAACCACTTCTCCTTACCTTCAGAACCTGACTTTAGATTTCTCCTAAAGAATTTGTTCTCCCAATACAATTCAGTATATATTTGTATTAAGTGCCTACTATACACAATGCACTGTGATGGTCATTGATAAAGATATAGAATCTGACCTCCTTGAGCTCACAACCTGGGGAGGGAGAAGGGGAAGATAATATGAGATTTACTTGGATACTGTAATACAAAGTAAAATGTGATAACTGTGTAAGTATAAGGGGGCAGCTAGGTGGCACAGTGGATAGAGCACTGGCCTTGGAGTCAGGAGGACCTGTGTTCTAATCTGTTGTCAGACACTTAATAATTACCTAGCTGCGTGGCCTTGGGAAAGCCACTTAACCCCACTGTCTTGCACAAAAAAATAAATAAATAAAAATATTTAAAAAATGTAAGTATAAGCACGGTACTCTATGAAGTTTGAGGAAGAAAAAAGACTTAAGGTGAGGGGAGTGAAGGGGAGGATTGGTTAGGTTTAGGAAAGAAGTCAAATTAGAATCATAAAATGAAATGGTTGAAGTAAATCTGAAGATTTCTACCATCTCAAAAATCTTGTGAACCTGAGTGAATGAATGAATGAATGAATAAACTTGTAAAAATACTATACCCCCTGTGATTTTAACAAAAATCTAGACCCCTGAGCAAGCTTGTTAAAACAGATGGTTGATAATAGCTAAAACACCTTGCCAGCCAACTATGTCAATCCTACATTATCAGAGAGGGAGGAGTGTCCTTACCATTCTAAAGTGGTATATGGCCTCAGGTTTAGGTTACACACAGGAGCCTTTAAACAGATAGAAAACATGAGCTATTTCTGTAGGAATTTTAGCTAGTTTGTATTATAAAAAATTCATAGCAATTAATTGAAAACCAAATGACAGAAAAGGGAAGCTTAGTACAATTAGAACAAAATTATAAGGAAGCCTCTCTTAGAACTTGATATGATTTTCTTCTCATTACTTCCCTCCTCTCCCCCCACATTGGTTGAATTGATAGATCTGCTTTAATATTTATAAGTAGAAACTGAATGGCGAAATAAGAGTTTATGTTTTTATTTTTAAATTTTTTTCTTTTTAAAATTTAAATATTTTATTTATTTTTCCAACCACATGCAATGGCAGTTTTCAACAATCTTTTTTTTTTAGCAAGGTTTTGCTTCCTTCCTCCCTTCCCTCCTGCCTCCTAACAGAAACCAATTTAATATAGGCAGAGTTATTATTTTTTTAAACCATAGCATATAGATGTTTATTTATTTTTAAGAAATATTTTATTCATTTTGATTTTTACAATTTTCCCCCTATTCTTGCTTCCCTCCCCCCACCCCCACAGAAGGCAGTCTGTTAGTCTTTATATTATTTACATGGTATACACTGATCTAAATTGAATGTGATGAGAGATAAATCATATCCTTAAGGAAGAAAAAGAAAGTATAAGATATGGCAAAATTATATAATAAGATGACAGGTTTTTTTTCCCCCCTAAATTGAAGGTAATAGTCCTTTGGTCTTTGTTCACATTCCACAATTCTTTCTCTGGATACAGATAGTATTCTCCATTGCAGATATTCCAAAATTGTGCCTGATTGTTGCACTGATGGAATGAGTAAGTCCATCATAGATTGATCATCACCCCCATGTTGCTGTTAGGGTGTACAGTGTTTTTCTGGTTCTGCTCATCTCACTCAGCATCAGCTCATGCAAATCCTTCCATGCTTCCCTGAATTCCCATTCCTCCTGGTTTCTAATAGAACAATAGTGTTCCATGAAGTACATATACCACAGTTTGCTAAGCCATTCACCAATTGAAGGACACTCACTAAATTTCCAATTCTTTGCCACCACAAACAGGGCTGCTATGAATATTTTTGTGCAAATGATGATTTTACTCTTTTTCATAATCTCTTCAGGATAAAGACCCAGTAGTGGTAGTGCTGGATCAAAGGGTATGCACATTTTTTGTTGCCCTTTGGCCATAATTCCAAATTGCTCTCCAGAAAGGATGGATGAGTTCACAGATCCACCAACAATATATTATTGTACCAGATTTCCCACAACCCTTCCAACATTGCTCATTGTTCCTTTCTAGTCATATTGACTAGTCTGAGAGGTGTGAAGTGGTATCTCAGAGATGCTTTAATTTGCATTTCTCTAATAAGTAATGATCTAGAGCAATTTTTTTCATATGGCTATGGATTTCTTTGATCTCCTCATCTGTAAATTGCCTTTGCATATCCTTTGACATTTGTCAATTGGAGAATGACTTGTTTTTTTTGAAAATTTGACTCAGTTCTCTGTATATTTTAGAAATGAGTCCTTTGTCAGAAATACTAGTCGTAAAAATTGTTTCCCAATTTACTACATCTCTTTTGATCTTGGTTACAGTGGTTTTGTCTTTGTAAAAGCTTTTTAATTTAATGTAATCAAAATTATCTAGTTTGTTTTTAATGATGTTCTCCATTTCTTCCTTGTTCATAAACTGCTTCCCTTTCCATAGATCTGACAGGTATACTACTCCTTGATTTTCTAGTTTGCTTATAATATTGGTTTTTTATGTCTAAATCCTGTATCCAGTTTGATCTTATCTTGTTATAGGGTGTGAGGTGTTGGTCTAATCTAAGTTTCTTCCATACTAACTTCCAATTATCCCCAACAGTTTTTATTGAAGAGAGAGCTTTTATCCCAATAGCTGGACTTTGGATTTATCAAACAGCAGATTAATATAATAATTCCCTGCTATTGCACCTAGTCTATTCCACTCTATTTCGTAGCCAATATGACAGTTTTGATGACTGATGCTTTATAATATAATTTTAGATCTGGTAAGGCTAAGCCACCTTCTTTTGAACTTTTTTATTGGATCCCTGGAAATTCTTGACTTTTTATTTCCCCATATGAATTTACTTACAATTTTTTTCTAACTCATTAAAGTAATTTTTTGGAATTTTGATTTGTAGGGTACAAGTTTACGTTTTTTTTTTAAAGGAACCATGAATTTTAGTGTACTAGTTACTTGGGATGATTTGGTTAATCAGTCAGTTAACAAGTATTTACTGAGTGTTTTTTAATATGCTAAGTTGTGGGAATACAAAAAAAGCCAAAAACAGTTCTTGATCTTAAGGAGCTTACATTCTAACGAGAAACACAAACATGAAAATAAGTCAGTGCCTAAAAGATATACAGACAGCAGCTTGTAGTTACTTTGGATGAGAAACAGAGTAAGGACTTAGAGGAAAATCCTTCTGAAGAAGTGAGCAGAGGAGCTGAGTCCTGAGGGGAGATAGAGATACTAAGAGGCAGAAATGAGAAGAAAGAATATTCTAGTTATGATTGTACAGCTAGGGAAAGGCACAGAGTTGGAAGATGGAACATATGAAGAAAAGTACATGGTCCAGTATGGCTGGATTATGGAGTGCATGAAGGGAAATAAATTATAACAAATATAAAAAAAAATAGAAAGGGGGCAGATTGTAAAAAGAAAAATTGAACTCCTAGAGAACTTTATAGTGTGATTCTAAAGGTAACAAGGAGCCCGTGGACCTAAGTATCTAGACAAACCTTTGTTTTCCATACTGTGTATGATAGTGCCAAACTCAAATAGAAATGGATCCCTGGGACCATATATTAACTTTGACAACTACAAATTCATATTATCTGTATTATAGTATATTATATTATTATTTATTTTGTTAAACATTCCAAAATTACATTTTAATCTGGCACTCAGACTGATGTGGGGTGTTTGACAATACTACTATAGACAAGTTACATTGGCATCATAAGACATGAATACTGACATGAACTTAGTTTCCATTATAAGATGCATGATATCCAGGATAGGGAATTCCACTATTTTCCCGATCAAAGTGTATCTTTACTACTGTATTAAGTGCTAAATTCTGGGTCCCTTATTTCAGCAAGGATGATACTATACTAGAGCATGTAGAGTAGAAGGCAACAGGGTGGAGAAGGTGGGATGGAGAGTGAAGATTATACTATATAATGTTTAAAAGAATTGAGGCTCTTCAAAAGTCAGAAATGTTGTTTTGTGGAAGAGTTATTAGTTTTACTTTGTTTGTCATCAGAGAAGATCCAGAACCAATGTATGGAGGTTGCCAAAAATTGAATTTAAGCTTGAAATGAGGAGGGAAAAATTTTTTCCAATAATTGGAGCTCTCCAAAAGATAAATGAACTAGAATTAATGGGTTTCTGATCAATGATCCTTTCAGTAAAGATGAAAGATCATTTTCTGGACAATTGAAGAGAATATTTGTATTCAAATGAAGTGAAATTATTTGATTTTTGAGTGATGAAGACTAAGATTCACTACTTATATCTTTTTTATGTTGGATATTATATTGGATATTTAAACATGGACTCCTTGAGGGCAGGTGTCATATCCAGTATCAACTTTGTATCGAACTCAGCACACATTTGCTCACCCACTATTTTTTTTTATTATTTCTCTGTTGTACTTCATTCTGAGAATCTCAAACACTAAGAGTGGTTACCTTTCTTTTTTTTCAGATGGCAAAACTGAATATTGGATTGGAGAAGTGATCTGTTCAACAAACAGTAAGTACATTTTTTTCTCAGACTAAGCTTCTAGTGGCCTAATCTCTCCTATTTCTGAAACTTTTAAAGTGGCTGCCATTAGATTTATGATATAGAGTATGCCACGTGTTCTTTTTGTTTTTTCGCCTCCTAGGGAATCATTAACTTTACAAAACATTTTCCAAAAATCATATAATGTAAATACTATCTCTGTTTTATAGATAAATAAATTAAGGTTCAGAGTGACTTGTCCAGAATTACATTGAGAGTCAGTAGTAGCACAGCAAATGGAACCCCAATCTCCTGGTTGATAATTCAGTGCTCCTCTCACTATAACATGGAATTTAATGCAAAGTCATTGTCTTATGCCACCTGAAAGTCTGTCATGTAGAAAAGGGTTTAGATTTATCCTATTTGACCCCAGAGGTCAGGGGAGCAAAATATAAATGCTTCAGAGAAACATATTTTGCCTTGTTAAAGAGTAAATGTATAAAGCAAGATCTCAGTTATTAGGGAAATTCACATTGTCCGGAAGTCTTAGGTAGAAGAGAGAGGTCCACCTTCTAGAAATGCCATAGAGTGGATTCCTGTGCAGCTATGGGTTGAACAAGATGATTTAAGTTCTCCTCCAATTTTGAAGTTCAGTGATGATACAAAATCAAATATATACAATATGTGTATGTTGTCTATATATATATATGTATATATACATGTGTCTGTGTTTGTTTATATGTGTTTATATATAATATAATTTGTTTGAAGCATACTATATATGCATATACAGAGTCAGAGAAAGAGACTGAGAGAAGTTTGGAAAGGACAATGAATATTATCTAGTCCAATACCTTCACTATATAAATGAAGATATTAAAATCAAAAGAGACTATATGTCTTGCCCAAGATTACCCAGGTAATCATTATAAAGAGTCCATTTTAAGTTTAAGTTACCTGACTCAAAATTCAGTGTCACTCATAGGTTTAGAATTGGAAAGGTTCTTATAGAGCATCAGATCCAGTCCCCTCATTTTATAAAAGAGGAAACAAATACCCAGGGTGTAAAGTGTCTTCTCTGGAGTAATACAGTATGGAGAAGATGAGAATGTAAGGTTCTCCTGACTCCAAGTCAAGCATCCTATCAATTATATCCTATATTTCTTGTTCTATTACTCAGAAGACCCCCATTACTCATTAATTGTTCATCTGTACGTATGTGTGTTTTTTATAATATATATCATCTATATGTATAATGCACATATATACATATCTACAAAATATTATATATTATAAAATAGTATATATTAATAATTATATAGCAACATTTTATATATCAATAATATACAGTTGGTATACATTAGATAATATTAAATATTAATAATTTTATCATATATTTTATAAAACAGTCAATTTAATGCATTATTTGGATGGTATTTTATATTAATAATTACAGAATGTATTATTATATATTGATAATTAATACACACATTAGATTTTATTATATATTAATATATGTACATAATAATGATGGTATATGATACTTAGTAACATGTGTTAATAATTGTGTAATTTATAACCTATATGTGTGTCATATAGTCTATGTATATAGGATAAATGTGCTATTTATGTATATAAATATACATATAATATAATAACATATACTATTTGAACCAAAATGCTACCTGAATAGAGATTGAATATGAATGAAGTGTCTTGGGGGAGATAAATAAATATATTTGGACTCACTGAAAAAAGTGACCATGTAAAATTACCATTTAAAATATATCTTCAGAGAATTATAGAACTTAAAACTAAAAGGAATCTTAGAAGTCATCTGGTCTAATCCTTTCATTTTTAAAGATGAGATCACAAGGTGACACATGGGAATACCAGAGTCAGGATTTGAACATAGTCTTTTGACTTTAAATTCAGTTTTTTTTATTATGGTTGTTTTGGGTTGGGTTTTTTTTAATTACCACTGGTCTCTTTACTTTGATTAATTTCATTTTCATCCATTGTGTGCTAAAAGCACATATACAGACCTGGGGGGGGGAGTATGGTCTGTATTAAGGTTTATGTATCCATGTATAAATATGTGAATAGTCCCTGTGAGGTCCTTCATATGTAGGAAGGAGGAAAATGGTATTTAAGAGCATAATTCTTCATCAGGACCCAAAAGTGCCTTTAATCAGCACCACTGAAATATGCCAGTGCAATGGGAAGCCACTCACCCTTTCATCCTGGCTTGTATTCCAGGAGCTCTTCCTTGCCCTTCTCATTGTTAGTAGATGAAAGCTGCCACTGTTCATTCTCATCTTGAAAGGCCCTTCTCAGCTGGCCTCCCCCTGTCCCTTTCTCTATTCCTCTCAACAGTTCTACCAGCCTTAATCTGATCTCCTGCCTTGGCCTCGAACCCTTTCAAGAGTCATGAACTCTAGTTTCAGGTGGTCTCCAAACCAGACAAGCCTGTTTCTTACATTATCCCAGCAGGTAACATGAGGAAGGATCTTTGTTTTGATGGAATTCTGAGGAAACCAATACCTGGCCATTCGCTTTCTGCAAGGGTCAATGAGAGCTCCAAGGGTCCGGATGGAGACTGATTATGTGTGTATGTGTATTCTTACATTCTCAGCATTCAGGATCAGCTCTTCAAAATGTTTGACACTGAAGGAGGCGTAACTCTGGTGAAAGCTAACTCTTATAGCAAATGGAATATCACCCTTTGGGGCTCCTGAGGAGGTTAGGTTCCCAGGGCTATTATCTTTCGAGGAGGGAAGACAAAATTGTTCTTATGAGTGAATTAAGCAAAAAAGTTATCAGTCCACATTACAAGAATATACATGTAAACAAGTATAGATAGCATGGCAGGTGGAGTCCTAGACTTGGAGTCAAGGCAACAGAGTTCAGATCCTACCTCAAACACTTATTAGCCATGTGGTCTTGGATAGGGAGAGTTGCCTCTCAGTCTCAGTTTCCTTTTCCTCTCCCAGTTCTGATTTTCTGTTCTGTGGAATTCTTCAGTGATGGGTAAGGTAGATGTAGAGGTAGAATAGATGTTTTCTGAGGTAAAGAATCACATGATCATAGTTTTCTATTATTCCTGTTTCACAGTTGGGTAAGTCAAGATAGAAAGAGGACAGGATAATTTCAGTATGCACACTTTGCAGTGTAGCCTCCAAGAGTCACCTAGGTCCTGCCTCTAGGGCCCTGGGAGGGATTATTATTATTCCAAGACATTTCTATTCCAAAATTTTTTTTTTAGGTTTTTGCAAGGCAAATGGGGTTAAGTGGCTTGCCCAAGGCCACACAGCTAGGTAATTATTAAGTGTCTGAGACCGGATTTGAACCCAGGTACTCCTGACTCCAAGGCCAGTGCTTTATCCACTATGCCACCTAGATCCATGATTTACTCTGTGCCTTACACTTCTGAGAATTTCATAGTTGCTGTGGCATTAAAAATATCATCTCCTGATAGACTTGATGAGCACCTTTGTACTTAAACAGTATAGTCCTTAAGAAAACTTCAAACCAACTGACAATGTCCCTGTAATCCAAGGTCACCTCTACAGGACAATGGGGTATGTGATGGGGATGAAGGGGAGAATTTAGTAAAGATTCATATTCAGTGGCTTAAAAATGGAAGGAAAAAGAAAGGAAGGGAGGAAGGAAGGAAGGAAGGAAAGAAAGAAGGAAGGAAGGAAGGAAGGAAGGGAGGAAGGAAGGGAGGAAGGAAGGGGAAGGAGGGAAGAAAAGGAAGAAAGAAAGAAGAGGAAGGATAAAAGAAGAATATCTCAACAGTTGATGAGAATATTTAAAAATGAGGATGGCCTCAATAATAAAAAAATTAATCTGAACAGAAGTACTAGTGAAAGATTAATTTCATCATTGCAGCAAATTTCTTTAGCCTAGTGGCCAACTCACAGAGCACGATTCATTTCCCCTATTGATATGAGAAGTGATTTAGCAAATTGAGTGGTCATTTCTCATCAGTTTCCTTATGGTAAGCTAGAACCTTCAACCAGATTTCATCATAATAATGTTGTTCAATTGTTTCATTTCTATGACCCTATTTGGGGTTTTCTTTGCAAAGATCCTTGAATGGTTTACAATTTCCTTTTCCAAATAATTTTACAGATTAGAAAACTGAGGCAAAGATGATGAAATGACTTACTCAGGGTTACATAGTTAATAAGTGTCTGGTGGTCTGATTTAAACATAGGGAGATGAATCTTCCTGACTTCAGACTCAATACCCTAATCTACCATCCAACTGCCTCTTCATAATAAAAGTTAGCATTTATACAATTCTTTAATAGTTGCAAAACACTTTCCCTATGTTATCTTATTTGATCCTCACAGCAGCTCAGGGAGAGAGATATCAGTTAGCATAACCATTTTATCCATGCAGAAATTGAGGCAGAAAGCAAGTTAAGTAATTTGCTCAGATATACTTAATACATATTTAGTATATGATTCAAACTCAATTCTTTCTGACTCTGGTTCCAACATTGTCACCTGAATCTTCACCTATAGGACTACCTGCCTGGTCACCAGTGCAGCAGTAGAAGGTTGGTTGACAGTGAAGAAATTAATTTCTGATTGTCTTCCTTTAAGACCTCATTGACCAATTACTTGTTTCATCATATGGAGCTTAATCTTATGCAAGACAATGAAACAACACATGATTTTCATCATAGTAGAATAATTGACCCCTTGTGAGTTCAAGCCAAAGGCAGCAAATTCATTTTTTTTCATGTGAAAGATTGGTGAACAGAAATGAGTTTTTCTCCCCCTCTTTTTCTTCTGTGTGTGTATCTATGTGCATATGTGTTTTTAACTGGGAACAGACAGGCCTGCTGGATGCTCTCCATTTCATTCGTGGATTTGAGCTGGTTTTCTCCTCCTAGCTCCAGAATGGGAATGAATATACCAAGCCTAGCTATTTTTTCCCCTAATGGTGGTGGTGGGGGGGAGGGAATCAGGATCTGAGTCTGCCTGTGACATTCAAGAAGGAGAAATAGAAATTAAGCACTGTGGTAAATGGAAAGAAAAGACCATGTACTCTTACTTGTAGCCCTAAAGCAAATTCCTTAGCCTCAGTTTCTCATTGTTAAAATGAGGATAATGATATTTACATCCCTGTCCTGACAAGGATTTTTATCTGGTTAACACTCTGAAATTTTTAAAAAGATATTGAAATGGAAGTTACTATAATGATGATAATATGCAAATCTTCTCTTGGAATCACCAAGTTACCCACAAAGGGAAAGTTAATAGCTTAAAAAATAGCTAGAGACTGTGCCCTTTTATTGGTAGACTCAAGAGCTTTACTTTCCAAATGTCTTCATAGTGCCTTTGTGATTCAGTCAGATTCTCTGCTGATAAATCACTGGTATCTAGAATAGGTATTGTCAGTGGTGGAGTTTTGATGTACGTACACTGTATTGATTATTTAGTCTTTTCAGGAGGATTTCTTTGTCATCAAATTATAGAGACCTTGAATTTCCTGTCCATATTATGAAATTTTAGATTCTTTGACTCTCCAAGTTGGAAGACACCTCAAACTTCCTCTAACACAAACCCTTTAGGAATGGGAACTGAGTTAAAGGTTAAGAGTTCCCTTCTGCCTCCTTCACATACAACAGTTTCCAGGTCTCAGGTCATAAGACTAAAAACTAGGATTATTAGCCTAGTGGCAAAAGGGACAATTTTCTTTCCCCAGGGTGCCTGAGGGACTCTCTTTTGCATTATGAATTGCCTTATAACAACACCTTTTAAGAGGGAGAGGAGGCCCAAATATCACATCTATTTTAAATGTGCATCAGGCCTCTTGGCTCTCTCTGATTTATTCCTTTTCAGAGCCTCAGTAGAGTCTAGATGGTCACTTCTAAATTCTGTGGTGAAAGACATTCTCTCAGGTAGGATCATGGGATTGATGATCCATAAGGGTCCCTTCTAGTTCAGAGATATTTTCCAGGAGTGATTACTCTGGGCAAGGAACCATTGGCACAGAGCATAGGAAGAAACCGGCAGCCTGGCAGCTATTCTCAGGGATAAAGGAGATAGATAGGAAGAGCTTTTAGGTTGGGGTTTATTACAGAATAGGAGATAAATAGCAATGTAACTATGGGACAAGAGCTGTCACAAAGTAATTGGTGCTGAATACTGAATAATTTCCTACTAGACATGAAATACATTGGGAATTTAGAGAAAGGATAATAAGCTAAAGCTGAATGAAACCTTAAAGATCTAACTCAATACCCTCATGGGAGGATGGAAGCTAAGTAAGGGAAATGACTCACATAATCAGAGTTAACTCAGCTAATCAGTTAACACTTGAACTCAGATCTCTTGACTCCCTCTCCAGAATTCATACTATATTATCTTCATAGTAGCTCTAAAAGATACATAAAGATGGAAACTAGGTAGTCCCCAAGAACTGTCAAAGGCAAAATTTGAACCCGGATTTCCTCCATCCTAGGCCAGGACTCTACCCCACTGGCTTAGTTGATAGAGAAGAATTCTGATGTCAAAATCTAAGGAATGCTCAGAGTGAGGTTAAGTATTGACACATACACACAGGGGGCTTATCTGTCTGGTGGGCTGAAGATCACCACCTCAGTCTGAGCGACTCTCAATAGTGGTGTCTTTAATGAGTGGGATATCTATAAATAATTTAGTTCTCTCCCAGCTGAGTGTACCAGAGCCCTTTGCCCTTCCTGTTATCCATCTCATTTAATAATAGCTTTTTTTAAAAAAAAAAAAAAAGATGCTTTGCGTGTGCAGGACCCTTCAGAATCAAATAGCATTTTGTCAGGGCTGGAGGATGGTACTGATACTGTAGCCGAATAATGGCCTCGTTACAGCTCATGATGAATGAGCCCGTTGTCTGTCCAGCTGGCTCATTGCCTACAGCTTTGCATAATCATTTGGGTACCAACCTAAGTCTCAGTCCTGAGCATCGAAGCTATTATCTGTCATCTTCATCTTTCAAGGAGGATACATTTGGCAAACTGTGGTAATTTGGGGAATGCCATTTATACCTATTGGAGAGAATGTGGGTTGTAGAGTCAGGTTCGAATCTCACCCCTGATACTTAACCAGCCCTATGATTTTCCCTTTCAGAGCCTCAGTTTCTTCATCTGTGAGCTGGTGATAATAGAATCCACAGTTGTTCCTTGATAACAATTTGCTGAGGCATAATGGAGAAAATATGTCTGAAGTGCTTTGAAAACTTTAAAGTGACTATATAAATGCCTGTTATCACTTTAAATACCTCAAGATAAAAGATCACAGTTATGACAATCCCTTTCTCTAAATCTCTTAAAGGTCCACCAATCTACAGGTTTACCAGTAGGAAGGAACCTTGGATATTTTATGAGGAAATTGAGTCTCAGAGAAAGGAAGTGACTTAACTAAATTCACACAGTTAAATAAGTAGTAGAGGTGAGATTGGAATCATACCTAAAGGTCTTTCAAGTCCTGTATTCTGCCTGTCCTTCAACTTCCCCATAAGTGCATATTTTAATTTCTCTCTAGATAAGCTCCATGAATTACCTTGAGCCACCTCTTACCATTCTTCACCAAAAAAAAAAGAAAAAAAGAAAAAAAGAAAAGAAAAATTAATCCTTTGTAGGTGGACTGGTCTTGGGATAGTAGATGCATAGTCTGTCACTGGTCCTGGACTCAAACTGTTCATCAAAAAGAGGCATCAGAGGAAGACTTTAGTGGAGGAAAGCCTTCTGCTGGGGGGGGGGGGGAGTTCAAAAGCAGTTACAATTCTCTTATAAGTTCTAGTCATTTGAGGGTAAAACACACACCTACTACCTATATCTTAGCATTATACTTCTTGGTTTGCTGGTCCTCTCTAATTTCTGTTTTTATAATCAGTGGGTGTGATTTCACCATCCATTCTTTTTTCTTAATGCATGCCATATCTCAGTATGCCACAATCTCCAGGATTGTTATTGTTTATATTCATGTACATTACACTAAATACAATACTTTGAACGAAGTAGCCATATATTGAATTAGATTAAATACTTGGACCACATGGTGGTCAAAGGTATAAAAATCTTTCCTTCAAGATGGATAAACCTCAATCTAAGCCAGATGCTACAACAATACCTTTGCTATTGTTTTTGTTCAGTCATTTCAGACTCTTCATGGTCACTTTTTGGGTTTTCTTGGCAAAGCTACTAGATTGGTTTGCCATTTCCTTCTCCAGCTCTTTTTGCAAATGAGGAAACTGAGACAAATAGGGTTAAGTTTGTCAATATCCCTCTGCCCCAGGCCACACAGTGTCTGAGGTCCAATTTGAATCCAGGCAGTGAGTCTTCCTGGCTTCAGGTCTGGCATGCTATCCACTTATCACCTAGCTTCACCTTGAATATAATAGGTATTTATTGAATTGAATGCTTGTGCTTCATGTGTGGGCAAAGGTAAGACACCTTAAAAACTTTCCCTCGGAGATTGTCTTTACTAAACCATATGCTGCACTAATGCTTTAGAAATAACTAAAATGTCATGGAGACCATCTCCAGATTGTCAGGCTCCCTTCTCTGCTACAGCATTAAAAGATTTGGAGCTGAGAGGGAATATTGAAGTCACTTAGTCCATTCTCCTCATTTTATAGTAGTTTTTTCTCCTGAAGCTCACCAAGGTTAAGTGACTGGTCTAATCAATCAACCAGCAAGCATTAGCTGAGCACTTCAGTGTCCTCAGCAAAGCCTATATCCTTCAAGACAAATCATCATTGCTACCTTGACTCTTTAGACCCTGATAGGAATACCCCAGGATCCTAAACCTAAGAGGCTTGAAAATAGCAGTGTCCACCAAACTGTTTTTAGCCATCATTGATAGAAGAGACCTACCTTCCTCATAACCATCAGCAACAACTGGTAGTCAAATGCCACTAAAAGGCAAGTAGGCATAGGAACATGAGAGTAACAATATTCCCTTGCCCCAAACCTAGAACTACCATTCCGATTTTCAGCTCAGCCCTTATAGCCATCATAAAACAAAGCATTTCCAATGGAAAAAGTGATTTGCTATCCCTACCAATTACCAGCCAACCTTCAAACACAGGGCAGGCAAACCAGCCTAGACTGAAGCACCAGGGCATCCCAAGGGAGACATCAAAAGATATCATGGGGCCAGGCTTATCAAATCACCACCACAACTTTGACCATCATTTCTCCCCAGATTCTGATGGTGCAGCTCACAAGCCTGAATCTAAGAACCCTGGGAATAATTACTTGTAAGGAGAGGCATCATTACCATTTGCTTTGTTGTTGCACCATGGGACAGACCCATGAACTTGCTTATATTGCAACCCCCCCCCCCAAGAATTTGAGTTCCTTAACAACAGAAACTGATTTCCTTTTCTATTTGCATCTCAGCACTTAAGAATATGGTTTGTATATATTGAGTATACTGTTAATAAATGTTTTAATCATTCATTTATTCATTTCATTCATTCATTCATTCACTTCCTATGTACTAGTCTATGTTCTTTCCAATGTTCTAGAAAAGATATAAAAATTAAAAATGTCCCTGTTCACCAGGAGCTTACCTTATATCTGGAGAAGTAACATGTATGCACATAAGCAGAGACAGGATATATAAAAAATAAATGCAAGATAATATGGAAGATAGGAAGAAGCACTATTGGGTCACAGGATCAATGGGATTATGCATCTCTAGCTTGAAAGGAACTCAGAGTTCATCTAGTATAATCCCCTCTTTTTTTTGTCTATGAGAAAATATTGAGAAAATTAAAGTGATTTACCCAAAGTCAGATAAATGGTAATTACTCTAAACTGACTTTGATCAGTAAAGGACTCGTGTAATAGATGGGGCTTGAGTTTAGATTTGGAGGAAGTTACGGATTCTAAGAGGAACAGATGAGTAGGGAGAAAATTCCAAGCCTGGAAGACAGCTTATGCAATGGCAAGGAGTTAGGAAATAGAAAGTTATGTGTTAGGGATAGAAAGTAGAGCAGCTTGACTGCAGGAAGGGGTGGAATCAGCCTGGAAAGGGAGTCTAGAGACATATTGCAAAGAGTTTTAATTGACAAATAAAGGAGTATATATTTTAACATACAGGCATTGAGTAGAAACTGAAACCAACTCCTATTTAAGGACCACACCTGTGTGAAAACAGCGTAATTGGACTCAGAGGGTCTAGTAGGGAAGCTATGGAAACTGTCCATATGAAGGTGGTGCTGAAGGTAATTAGGGAGTGGTTGTCATTCAGTGGTGAGCAATTCTTCGTGATGCTATTTAGGGTTTTCTTGGCAAAGCTACTGGAGTGGTTTGTCATTCCCTTCTCCAGCTCATTTTTACAGATGAGGAAACTGAGACAAACAAGGTTAAATGATTTATCCAGGATTGCACAGCTCAGTGTACAAGGAATGGAGCAGGACTCAAAACCCTCTGACTGTAATTAAGGCTCTTTTTACTCTATCCATTTAAAACTCAGACACTGAGCTTTGGAAGATGTCAGATGGGAAGAGTCAGACAGTGTATATCTACTTAGAAGAGTCTTCAGCTCTCTTTCTCCCACCACCCCCCTGCCTCTCTTTCAACCTTCTTTGTCACTCAAGATGATATGCCACTATGCTATGTGGTTGCTTTTTTTCCCCTAGGCTGTTGAGTGATGCTATTCTTTGAAAATAATATTATATCCTCTTTGCAACAGAAAAACAGACAGTAGATGGGAGAACCACTATTAACTGATGGTTTGGGGGAATGTGTTCTGATCAATGGAATTGTAGGTCTGAGTGATGGGATAGGTAACGTAAATATTCTTTGAAGATTTTAACCCCCTATTCAGCATTCATTCAAAAAGTTCTTGAATATATTCCTTGTTTGTCTGAGGCCTTATGGTATTTGCAATGGGTAAAAAGTGTCCCTTTTTACTTCAAGAAATGATATTCCTTTTATTCCAGGAAGAAGGGAAACAGAGATAATGCAGTGTGGTGGTTAAGTATTGACTTAAGAGTCAGAAAAACCTGAGTTTAAATCAAGTCTTACATACTTATCAGCTGTGTGACCCTAGATAAATCACTTAGTTGTGCTTGCCTTGATTTCTTATCTGCAAAATATTGTGAAGAAGGAAATGGCAAGTTACTCCAATATCTTTGCCAAGTCAACTCCAATTGGGGTCATGAAGAACTGGACATGACTGAACTACAAGTGCTTAGTACTTAGGGAATTAATCCTAAATTTGTTCTAATTTGTTCCCAGAGTTTAACATTCCATCTCCAGCATCCCTGCTTTGGTAGATAGATCCTCTCCTGCTTTTCTTCCCTCCCTTTCCCTACCAGGTGATAGAAGATTCTATATAATTCATTGTTAAATTATTATAGAATCCATCCTTCATTCTCTAGAATTGACTTCATGCTTTTTTACAAATATATAAATGTGTATTTCTTGGCCTGTTCCCTCTCAGTCAGGTTCCTGAATTTAGAATCTCAAATTTAGGAGAAAGCTTAGAAATCATCTAGTGTAGAATCTTGCTATACAATATAAGGAATCTCTATTACAACATTCTCAACAACAACATACTATGAGAATTTCACTGGACTAATTTCTAAGGAGGCAGTGGTATTGATAAGTGACATCTAACTTTAATAGGAATACCTAAAGGGATCAGCAACTCATCACCTCCCACAATAGCCTATTCCATTACTGGTCAGCCCTAAGTAAAACATCCTTCCTAAAAAAGGTATAAAATCTCCTCCTATGTAACTACTCTCCATTGGTCCTCTGAGTAATTAGATTCTGGTGACTTTGCACAGCCCTCCCTCACTTAGATCCATTTGACTTGTAAGTAATGGTATCACCTTCCTGATGTCATCATCCTCTTCAAGAATGAAGTCAAACAATAACAGCAACCTTCATTCTATCAGAACAAGGTTTTTGTCCCCTCAGTCAACATTTATTACACACTGACTATATGCATTGCACTGAGGACCTTGGTGATATTTGAAAAGAGCTATTATATATCTTTTTAAGTCTTTTCTTGGTCAAAGTAAATAGCTTCTGTAGTCTCAAAGAATCCCTTCTAAAATTTGTTCGGTCTATGTGGCTTTAGATCCCCAAGTTTATCTGAGAAGCTCTTCTATTTGGAGACAGAGATGGAAATAGTTTCTGTAGGCACATATCTCATGACCATCTTCCATTCCACCTAAATGCATCTCAGTTTTTATAGAATTAAGGAATATATCATTCTCTTCCTAGAGCTGAAAGGGATTCCCTCCTCTCTAAAACTCTCCATTATATCACTTTGACTGAACCTCTTCTTTGTATTTATAGTTACAAGATTTAGATTCAGAATTGCAGGGAACTATAGAAAAAATCGCTTCCACCGTTCTCATAGGAGGAGAGTGTGGAAGGTAGGATCCAAAGGGATTAAGCAATTTGCTGAAGGTCACCTAGTCATTTAGCATCTGAGATAGGATTCAAACCCAGGTCTTTGTGTTACAGAATTCATGCTTTCTCCATTCTACCACCGTCCCCTAGTAAATGTGAGAATTAGAATTTGAATTCAGGTCTTCTGATTCCAAACCCAGCTCCGTGTTTAGCAATTGGGTCATTTGTGTGTACCTTTCTCTCCATTAGACAATTAAACTTCTTAAAGGGTAGGACTTCACATTTCACCTTTGAATTCCTAGCACTGATCATGGGGCTGAACACACAGTTGCCACTTAATAAGTGGCTACTGAATTGGTTTGAATCAATAGATTTGTGGGCGAGGTGGGGGGAAGAGTAGGCTTTAAGCTGTCACTGCTGCTCTATTTGGAATAAGAACATGTGGAGAGATGAAATATATAGAAAGCTTTTAATGACACTTTAATATCTATGTGAAGTGTTCCAAAGCAGGCCCCCTCACTGTATAATTCCCTTGGAAGTAAAGGAGTGAAGGGCCCTTTGGTTATAGTTCTGTAAACACTAATGATGTTCCATCAAGTGATACTGAGGTTGCAAAAACTATGTTCCTGAAGCCCTGCTCCAGTTCAACCAGGCAACTTAAGTCTGTCTTATACCTTCCTCAGTGGCCTGTCTCCTTGGTCACAATGCATGATGTCCCCTGTATCTAGAATGCTTCCTCTAATTTCTTCCTGGAAAAATTGTATCTATCTTCCTGGCCCCAGCACAAAGATTACATCCCCCCTGCTGGAAGCAAGCTTTCCCTCATGGGCACCCATGCTCTTATTGATGCCATTCAAGTATGTTTTATATTCAGTTTTCATTCATTATATAAACAAGAATGAAATTATAGGGGAATGGTAGTGAAGGGTTTGGAGTCTGTCTTTGGGGTCAGAGGATATAATTTCAAATCCTACCTCTCACTCTTACCTATAATGACAAATAATTTCCTTTTCCCTGGACCTCAGTTTCTTCATCTATAAGTAAAATTAGGGAATGGTACCAGGTGATTGCTGAGGTTCCTTCCACTTTCAAGTCTGAGATTCTATGAACCTCAGTGATTATTATCCAGTTATTTTGTTTATTCTTTGTATCCCTTTCAAGATTGTAAATTTCTTGAGGATTAAAACCATTGTTCCTTTCATCACAATGGATAGATCTCTGGATGTGGAGTCAGAGGGACTGGTTTCAAATTCTGTCACTTCCTCCCTGTGTGACCTTGGCAAAGTTCCTTAACTCTCTGGAACTCCAAATAGCACTTTTCTTTAGAATGAGGGTGTTGTACTGGGTGACCTCAATGATCTTTTCCATCTTAAAATCTAGGATCCTATGATCTCTAGTGTGCATTTTCCATTTGTTGATTGAGAAGACATTCTGGAAAAGTCTGAAAGGGGCACGAATTCAGAGTCAAAAAGCTGATCATTAAATCCTCATCATTTACACTTGCTGTCCTTGAAACATTTATTGGTCACTTTAACTTCCCTGAACTTCAGTTTCCTAGTCTGGAAGATGGAGGAAAATGGTCTTAGTGCTATCAGCCTCACCGAGTTGTGAAAAAAGTATATTGTAAGCTTTAGAGGGCTATTGAAATATCCACTTCTGTCAACTGCTTGGAATGACTGTACCAGGGTACTGAATCCAGAGACCCCAGATTCCAGGCCAATGAATTCCAAGGTATTTTCTCCCCTTGTTCAGGTTTCAGCTGCCTCCAAGGGAATGATAAACTTATACAGATGAATTTTTCCTTCCAGTGAAAACTTTTTCTTCCAAAGCAGGTAATAGATTGGTCTCCCTAACACCAGGAAAGTAAAGCCAATGTTTATGATATTCTCTCCAGTAGAATTCATCCTTGTCCTGTTAACAATTCACAGAGCTCCACTTATTAATAAGTTGGCAGCAAGGTTAACACAACTTGGAGTCATTGTTTCAGGATTAATTTTTTTCACTCATGTAAAGATGCGGAACACTCATTCTACACATAAGATTCTTGGGCTGCTGGAGAAATGTTCCCCATCTGCATCCCAAAATATGGCCAGCTGGAGATAGGAATAATGATGATGTCTAAGAGTACAGAATCTATGAATCTTACTTTCTTCAACTGTGAAATGGAGATGATAATAATAGTACCTACTTCACAGAATTGTTTGTGAGGCTGACAGAAGAAAATATGTATAATATGCTTTGCTGATCTATGTACATAGTAATTGCCCTCCACCTTCTCCTTCTCCTCCTCCTCATCATCATTATAGACATCCATGATATATTTGAGACCAGGAAGTTTGTGATTATGATTAGTGTGAGACATAAAATAAGTTAGGAGTCAATTACAACTCAATACAACTTGCTCTGTGTGTGTGTGTGTGTGTGTGTGTCTATGCATAAATTTTAGGATAATAATAATCATAGCTGGCATGTATATGATACTTTATAGTTTATTAAATGTTTTCATTATAACATTGATATGAAGTATATATGTTAAGTGATATTATCCAAGTTTTACAAATAAGGATGTTGAGGCACATAATCTTAAATTCTTTGCCATTGACATGTGGGTAGTAAGTAATAAAGTCAGAACTAGGACTGGGACTAGTCTAGGACTTCTTGGGTCTATGTTTTTCTCAATATACAAATATAGAGGGAGTAATAAGGAATACTTGAGCTAGAAGAGAGTTTGTAAATCTTCTAATCCAACCTAATTTCATGAGTGAGGGATCTAAGGTCAAGAGAGGTTATATGACTCCCCCACTGGCAATAAATTCTTTGTTGATATGGACTACCTCCAGTCCAATTCTCACCTGCTGACCTTGCTTTAGCCTTCTCTGTTGCAAGATCAATCTTAGCTGTGATACGAAGAGTTCTATAAGCAGTTTAGCCTGCTATGCTGTGACTAGCTGGTGGAAAGGCTTGTAACCCCAAAGCATTTTAGTGCTTTGATGAGGGTCGGTGTCAAGAAAGCAGTATTTTGTCTGGATGCCGGAAAGCAGCTTAACCACCCACTATGCCTTAATCCTGATTAAGAAGTTCCTTAACACTACTCGTGAGCCATTGATTCCAATTTTGCTGAAAAGCTTTGATTATGACCTTATGATGAATGGAAATGAATCTGCAAGGGGAAAAAAAATCACAAAGAAGTTCAGAATGTTTGAGCTTAAAAGAGAGCTTAAAAAGTTGAATGTTACAACATGGAAAGTTGATTGTTAGAGCTAAAAGGGACCTCATTAAATGCTATCTAGTTCCACCATCTCATTTCCCAAAGTAAAAAGCAAGGGAGAAAAAGGAAGAGACTTGTACAGGATTATACATCAAATATCATAGTTAGAACTTGAATTCAGGTATCCTAATAAAGCTGAATGAGATACCCAGAACTGACTTGACTTGTAATATATGAAGTAAAATTGTAATCTCCTTTCCTCTGGTTCCACTTAACTGCTTCAGTTCTTGTAAATTTGACTCATTTATCTATATATTTGAGAAATGAGGCCTATATTAGAGATATAAGCTATAAATTCCCTCTCCCCTCCATTCCAGTTTTCTACTTTTCTTTTAATTTCAGTTGCATTGATTTTGTCTGTGCAAAAATGTATTAATCTAATGTGATCAAAATTATCCATTTTATATTTTGTAATGCACTCTATTGTTTGGTCCTAAATTCTTCCCTTCCCCATATAGCTGAGAGGTAAATTATGTCATACTCCCCCAATTTGCTTACAATATCACCCTTTATGTCTAAATCATTATACAATAGTTCTTACAAGCATTGTATCTCTCTGAAACCATTCCTTTCATCATTTTTTTCCTTTCTTTTTCTCGGTGTGGGATTTGCAAGGCATTGGGGTTAAGTGACTCATCCAAGGTCACACAGCTAAGTAAGTATTAAGTGTCTGAAGCCATATTTGAACTTGGGTCCTCCTAACTCCAGGGCTGGTGCTCTATCCACTGTACCATCCAGCTTTCCCCTTTCATCATTTCTTACCACCATTAATCTGGCATGACTATCTCAGTTTCTTTCTGCATGAAAAACCTAGGACTGCTGCTTATACATTAAAAGGTCATCAAAAAACTTCACTTAGAAGTTGATGATGCAGAAATGTGTCAACAATGAGGCTTATGGAGAGAAGTCCATGCTGAGGACTGCTATGGGAAAGGTTACAAGGGCTTGACAGAAGGAGTCCCATCTGCTGCAAGTATAAGATGTCAAATGATGAATCCCCTCAGGTTAGGCTGGAATGGGGAATCCATCTATAATAGGAGAGATTTTTGAGTCATGTTTGGGGCCACTGCTGACTCAGCTTGATATTTGAGATTAATAAACCACTCTCTAAGTTTAGGGATTTCTCTTTCATGGAGATAAAATAGATGGTTCTCAAATATCTTATAATAATGGAAGTCTGTTTGTTTTAGAATTGTATTGAATTCACTTGTTTTTGTCATCATAGCTGGATATGCTCCATCTAACAAAAAAAAAACAATAAAGCAAAATAAGTTGACATAGAGATCACATTTGAAAGTAGATATAGAGGCAGCTAGGTGGTGCAGTGGATAGAGCACCAGCCCTGGAGTCAGGAGTACCTGAGTTCAAATCCAGCCTCAGACACTTAATAATTACCTAGCTGTGTGGCCTTGGGCAAGCCTTAACCCCATTGCCTTGCAAAAACCTAAAAAAAAAAAAAAAAGTAGATATAAGCATCCCACTTACATTACTTTCTCTCCAGTGAAAAAGGAAATATTTCTTTTTCATCTTCTCTTGGGGGCCAAGTTTGGTCATTTCAGAAGCCTTCATAAAAAACAAACAAAATCCTGGTAGAATCTTTGTGTTAAAAGCTTAAATTTCATCTCTAAACACTAAATAAAACACTTTATGATATCAGATGGATCTTTTTTGGAAAAATATAAGCATATTTATTACAAGCCATACTGCATGAATAGGTCCTAGACCTAACTACACTGGGAAGGAATAAAAACATAAATAGGAAACCTAATACAGAAGATAATAGAGCATTTTCTGGTGAAGACTTTTCTTGTACCCTGATCACTCTTCTTGGTTCAGGAATTCAGAATGAGTCAGAAACTCCTAAACTTGAATGTCACTCTGATTCTTTTATCTTATAACTCAAAATCATTTTTATTTTTAATCTTATGATATAAACTATTTTGTGATAAGAGTATATATTTAGCTGCTATCAGAAAAGTATATATGGATGCATGTGTATTCATCAATAAGCATACACATATATCATATATATTATATATTTTAGAACAATATTTGTTGCTGCTCATTTTGTAAATTGCTTCACAACAATTTTTACTTTCCATATACACTGAGCCATGATTGTTTTTTGTTTTGTGATGGGAGGGAAAGCAGGAATTGCTTTTGTTTGTTCCATAGTAATTTTTTTTTAATTTAAAGAACTTTGCTTTCCATTTCTCTGTGTCTTCGTTTTATATTCCTTTGTGATCATTTTTTAAATTTTATTTTTCAGTTTGCAAGCATTTTTTCTCACCTTCCCACTCATCCCTGTTTAAAAAATAAGAGAAAAACAAAGTCCTTACAACAAATAAGGATATTGAAACCAAACAAATGCCCATGTTAGCCATGTCCAAAAATGTATATATGGTTCATTCTCTATCACAATCTTTGTGAAGAGATATATGGGTCACATTCTTCATCCACAGTTCTCTGAAAAGATGATGGATTATTGTGCTGATCAGACTTCTTAAGTCTTTCAAAGTTGGTTGTGTACAATGTTGTAGAAATTATTCCCTTAGTTCTGCTCCCTTCATTCTGTACCAATTAATATCAGTCTTCCCTTGGTTTTTTTTGAACATTTTGTTATCGCAGCATAATGCTATTCCATAACATTTGTAACAGAATACACATTCATACATCATCATTTGTTCATCCATACCCAAATAATGGGGATCCCTTTTGTTCTGAATTCTTTACCTCCATAAAAGAGTTGCTATAAATATTTTTTTGTATAGATGAGACCCTTTCCTTCTTGAATCTCTTTGGTTTAAAGGACTAATTTTTGAGGTCTCACTGGGTCAAAGAGTATACACAGTTGAAATTATTTTTTAAAAGCTATTTACCTAGCCACCCTTCAGGTATGTATCTAGAGCAATGAAAGGAAAACATCCACTGAAGAGGACGAGTGTCAAGTCAGCCTCACTTTTCTGTTTAGAATTCAACCTTCAGATTAGCTGCAGGTTTTATCCAGTTCTGATACATAATGTCTACAGTTGCTTTTTTTTAAAGGATATACATAGACACTGATGATTCTGATTAATATAAAATCTACTATAAACCAAACTGCTCATTATAAACACATTGCAGTCTCTGTTCCTTCCAAACTGAGTTATGTTTGTTTCTTTCTCCAGAAAACATTTCTTGACTTCCAGATGAAAGTCAGTTAAGTCAATCAAAAAGCATTTATCAAGAATTTGCTATGCCAGGGGCAGCTAGGTGGTGCAGTAGATAAGAGTACCAGCCCTGGAGTCAGGAGGACCTGAGTTCAAATTTGACCTCAGACACTTAATAATTGCCTAGCTGTGTGGCCTTGTGCAAGTCACTTAACACCATTTGCCTTGCAAAAAAAAAGAATTTACTATGCCAATCACTGTTTAGTAAATACTAGGATTATAAAGAAAGGAAAAAATACTGTCCTTACAATCAATAAACTCATATTCTAAGATTGGAGATGATATATAAATACCTAGACCTATTAGATGCTACTTATAATGGATGCAGAAGATATTGAAGGTGAACTCTCCCAAACTATTTGCCTAGACTCAACCTTTGGCTGGTTATTTGTATACTTGCTCTCCTTATTAGACTGGTAATATTTTTTAAGAGCAGGGTTTGTTTCATCTCCATCTTTGACTGTCCATCAGTGATCACAGGACATGGTGTCATACCTTCACAGATTTAGAGTTGGGAAAAACCTTCAACTCCCTCCTTTTATATATGAGGAAACTGAGGCACAGACTTGCTTAGGGTCACATAGCTAATAAGTGTTTGAGGAGGAATTCAAATTCAAGTTTAACAGACTCCAAGTCCAGTATTCTCTCTTCTAGACCTCCTGTTGAGCCCTTAGTAGATGTTTTATGAATTTGTTTAAATCCATCCTAAGCTAATAGCTAGATTTTCTGGTTTAGAGGACTCCTGTACTGACACTCTCTAAACCACTCTTCCTTTTTTGCTACAATTAATTTGTATGTTTAAAGGATGTAGCTCTGTGTTTTTTTGTGTGTACCTATTTTAGGTAGCAGATGACAGAATACATAGAGTACCTGAAGACTTATCTTTCTGAGTTCAAATCTGACCTCAGGCGCTTACTGGCTTTGTGATCCTGAGCAAGTCCACTTAACCCTTTTAGCCTCAGTTTCCTCATCTGTAAAACAAGCTGGAGAAGGAAATGACTCTAGTGTCCCTGTCCAGAAAATGCCAAATTGGCTCATGAAGAGTCACACGTGACTTAATAATAATAATAATTTCTCTGGATTTATTCTGAATGTCTGTTTCTGTGCATTTAAAAATCCCATTTATCATTTTCACAAGAATCCTAGCTTCCCACTGATAATTGTAGAGATATAGAGTCTCTATGTAAGACTTCTCTAGTGCCTCTGAGCAAATTCTGTTCCTTTTGATTTGCTAATGGATTCTTTGCATTCTTTGTGAAAGTTAATTCAGTAAGTGAGCTTGGGTGGACCAACTGGGATAGTGAGGTTTGAGTCTCCCTGTTTAATGTGTGACTGTGGGCAAGTCACTTTCCCTGCTCTGAGCTCATTTCCTCATCTGTGGAATGGAAAGGATAATATCTCTCTTGCCTGACCAGGTTTTGCAGAATGGATCATTGAAATGGAGATGGCTGCCTCAGCTGGGCTATGGAATTCAAAAACCCCTTATAAGCATTAAAGCAATTTCTAAAAGTGAATTCATGTTACTATCCAAGTGAACTAGAATTGAAATTGTGGGAGATGTTGTAGACAAGCATCCATCAAATAAGGGCAGCAAAAAAGGAAAAAAAAAAGAAATCTTTTTTTCTCCAGAATTCTCAGAACCCAATATTTACAATTAGACAAATCTTTAGATCAACCTTTCCATTTTTTCAACTGAGGAAACTAGGCCCAGAGAAGTAAAATGAATTATCTAACATTCCTAAGTAATAAATGGTAATGTCAGAATTAGAGCCAGGGTCCTCTACCTCCCTATTTAGCAATCTGTTCTACTGTACCACACTGATTTTAAGATCAAATCAAATGTAGAGTGTATAAAAGGAAAAGTAATTTGCCTGAGGTCATTTTAAGTAACAGAATTGTTTCAAACTCAAATCTCCTGAGTCCAGGTCCAGTACCACTCATTTAATATCTCCTTATTCTTTCTCTTCTTTCCTTCTTTCCCCTATCCTTCCTAACTTTCTTTTTTTTCCTTCTTCCTTTCTTATTTCCTTCCTCCCTTCCTTCCATACATTGATACATTGGTTAAGTGCCTAAAATATATAGGACCCTTGAATGAGTTGTCTTCCCCCATGTTACCTCCTTTGATCCAGGACTATATTTGTACCAAATGATTACAAGTGGTAGGTCCCTAATAAATGTTTGTCAAATGATTAAATGTCTAACATGTTTTTCAATAACAATTCTGAATAGGCTATATAAACTGTCACTGAGATGTGCAAGCCTTAAGGAGTCTCCATATTTTCACCGGCTGCCTAGAAACTGGAAGCCAATGCTATTTTACATACAGCAGTTTATTGACATGGCAGTGTTTGACTCTTTTGGTTCTGACTATGAAATTGGGTCTAGAATGGTTTACAGCTTGTCATGCTCAGTCTAATCTTTGAGCTAATAACATGCTAAGAATAAGGAAAATATTCCTTATAATGAGTGCTATCCAGAAATGGGATGGGGTCTTTTGACAGAGGTGGATGACGACTTACTACTGTCTGTGGTCCCATTCTGCTCGTCCGGCACCATTCTATATCACTGCCCCTTCCATCTTTTTGCTATTCTTTACATTCAATGTTCCATCTCCTCTCTCAGTGATTTTCAATAGTTGCCTGGTCTCAAAGACTGTAATACACCCCTTCCTCCCCTCTGCCTCTTAAAATCTCTAATTTGCTGCAAAGCTCAGTTCAGTTACCACTTTCTACATGAAGCCTTTTCTATCCCCCACCATGACCTTTATTATATATATGAATATATTTGACCATGTTCTCTCTCTTGATAGCATTATGCCCTTGAAGGCAAGATCTGTCTCATTTTTGTCTTTGATTCTCTGTATCTGGCACAATGTCTGATATACAGTAGGTGCTTAAAATGTGTATGATGATTCATTAATTGAGGGGATCCTTGATGAAATTAGGGCTGAACAGGGACCTAGAGAGCTTTGTAGATCCTGTGATTCTATTATTATAATATATTCTGACCTTATTCTGAAAGCTTTTGCAATAACTTTCAGCCAGCTGGTTTAACATTCTAAAAGAAGTGGTCTGGACCCTACTTGGGACAGCATCACCTGTGTGATTTTCTCAAGTGATCATTATCACATTGCTTCAAAACTCACAGTGAAGGAGAATTCAGTCAATCCTAAACCTTTCTCATTTTACATTAGGGTGGTTAAAATATGTGGAATTTTTTTCCTTATTTTGAACCCAAATTTATCTTTCTTTCTTTCTTTTTTTTGGTCAGTCAATTGAACTTAAGTGACTTGCCCAGAGTCACATAGCTAGTAATCAAATCTACCTCTTTATAACTCTTTTTAAAGTCTGAGGCCAAGCAGACCTAGTCTATCAACACTTCCAAGTAATGACCATTAAAAAATTGTGAAGATGGCTGTTGACTCTCCAGTAATTCTTCTGATTAGACATTTCCAACTCTTTCAGTTGGAATGCTCACTACTCCTCTGACCATCCTGTCATTTTTCTCTTATCCTATTCCAAACTTATTAATGTACCACTTAAAAATGAGTACAATAGGGGTGGCTAGGTGGCGTAGTAGATAGAGCACTAGCCCTGGAGTCAGGAGGACCTGAGTTCAAATGCCACCTCAGACACTTAATAATTACCTAGCTGTGTGGCCTTGGGCAAGGCACTTAACCCCATTGCCTTGCAAAAATAAAAAAAACCCCTAAAAAAAAAACCTTAAAAAAAATGAGCACAATACTCCAAGTGTGGCCTGGCCAGGGAAGAGTTCAACTACTGCTCTGACTGTTGCTCTTACCTATGACTTTACTTAGTGTAATTTTAAATCATATTTTCTTTGTTTAGAATTGTTTACTCTTTTTTCTTCTTTCTTTTCCTTCCTTTCTTTCTTTCTTTCTTTCTTTCTTTCTTTTTCTTTCTTTCTTTCTTTCTTTCTTTCTTTCTTTCTTTCTTTCTGTTTTTGCAAAGATTTAGTGACTTGCTCAGGGTCAAGTATTAAGTGTTTGAAGTTGGATTTCAATTCAGATTCTCCAAACTGGTTCTCTATCCACTGTGTCACCTAGATGCCCCAACTCATTATTAACTCTTTAAACTTTCCAGTCCACTAAAACTCTTAAAGCACTGACTTTGGGCTGCAATCCTATTTCTTCATTTTATTAGCCCTGGGACCTTGGATAACTCACTTTTACCTCAGTTCACTCACTTGTAGAATAGGGACAACTATACCTTGTACTAACTACCTCAACAGTTTTGAGGATAAAATGAGATAATATAAGAAAAGTAATTTGAATTCATGAATTGCTATGCCAATTAAACTATTATCTTTACTATTGTTGTGGTTATGAGTCATAAAGTGTTTGTTCATTTAAAAAAATATTCAGTAATGGCCAGGATTTTCTGCTTGCTATGGGTATTGATGATTTCCAAGAGAATTTCAAAAACCTTGATATAAACTTGACTGAGAATCAAGCTTTGGATTCAGAATCTTGCTCTGTGGCTAACCACTCCCAATATGATCTAAGACAAGTCTCTTTTACTTTGAAGGTCTCATTTTCCTCCTCTGTAAAGTGAATTATTTAGATTGGATAAACTCAAAGGTCTTTTCCAAATATAAAAGTCTATGTATGTCTTATGTTCTTCCATTCTGTATTCTGAGGTTCTTCCCAGCTCTAAGACTTTCTGTCCTAAAATTCTATGGTCTCACATCCTTTCTAGCTCTAACATTGCATATTCTAAGTTCTTTCCCAGATTGAACATCCTATTTTAAATTCATTCCCAGTTCTTCCATCCTATCCTCTAATGTCCTTAGATTCTTGCTGTAACTTTCTATATTCTAAGGCCCCCTTCTAGTTCTTGACATTCTGTCTTATCCACACCCCTCCCAATAGCAAGTCTGTATAAAGTCTCTACCTGTTCTGATATTCTATATTCTCAGTTCCCTCAAGGTTCTAACATTCTGTGTTCTAAGGTCCCTCCCAGGTCTGTCATTCTTTATTCTCTTAGCTCTAATATCCTGTGTTCTAAGGTCACCTCAAGCCGTGAGATTTTTGTTGTAAAGTTTTTTTTTTTCCCAGCTGTGACATTCTATATCTTGCAGTTCCTCCCAGCTCTGACATTCTATGATTCTAAAAAATACCCATCCCCTGAGGATCCCATTTAAGCAAGGCTTCACTATACCCTGTTTGGAGCATATTCCTCCATCATCACAGGCTTAGTCTGTCTTATTGTAAGCAACATTCTTCTAGGTAACGTAGCCAGAAGAAAAAAATAATAATCCTGCTGAGGAGAGGATTCCTCGGAATGTCTAATATTAGCCGGCCTGGACTCTCACAGGGCAGGCTGCATTCCTATATTTAGAAACTGTTAACTTCAGCCCTTTAGTGAAACAACAGAAGTTGACTAAAGCAGTGCACGGGTGCTGGGGACGGGAGTGCAGCATCTGCACCATTTTAGCTCTTCTTACCTGGATGAGTTTCCCTGGGGGAGAATCCCAAGGTACTCTTCAAGCAGTTGAACATACCTCCCCTTTCTGTGCCGGGGAACCTGTGAGGATGGAGGAATAACAGCAAGCCAGTAGGGGACCATTCTAATACTTCATCAGAAATCCAGGTGATAGATAGGTCATAGAGTCATAGGCCACAGAAAGGAAATTCTATTAGGAAGCTTTGGGGGTTTTCTTAGCTTGACCCTAAAGAATGGGTGTGAGCAGTCGTCTATTAAGAACCCAGGTTTGTATGTGGGGCATTTGGTGCTCTTTGTGCACTACAGCTTCTGAACATCTTATTTGCCTAAAGTCAGAACACTTTGAGAGGTCAAATTCAGAAAGCACTGGGGGTGGGGCTGGACTTAGGTAAAATAATAGTTGGTATCAAGAGGACTAGAATGTTCTAGTTCCAACCTGCCCCACCCAAGTAATTGTAAGGAATTCCTAGTTTTCTATTCAAGAAAGTGATCCCTGATAGACTATCTTGTGTCTCAATGAAGTTTCTGAGAATTAGACATCTCTGTTAGAAATCTTTAAGATCTGTGCAGAAAGACTGCCCAGACCATAATTCTGACTCAAAACTCTACTGTCCATTTTTGATCAGTCTCAATTCTTATTTTTCATATGCCCAGGTATTGCTTCTTAGATAAGATCCCAGGGAGTATACTAATATTTTGCAATCAAAACTTTTTAAAATGTTAAATGCAAATGAAGAGAAATAAAATGATTAAAAAGCATAGGATAAAAAATGAGGAAAAATAAAATGATTAAAAAGCAAAGGATAAAATAAAGTTTTATCCTATATACTTCTTCTGAAATCAGCAATCATTTAAATGTAGCTTTTCAAGTTTTGAGTAACTCATATATCTAAGACTTTCATTTGCTGCTTCATATATTTTCTCTATCCAACAGATTTTCTTCTCTTTCCCCTTTTGCCATGAAGACTGCTCCCCCTAGAATTCTTTGGGAGAAAAAAAATCTGTTATAAACCCTATGGTTTGTTACTAGAGAAAGAATATGATGCCATAGGAGATCTATATACTTAGAATCATAAGCCCTGGGTGCAAATTCTGATTTAGTCATTCAGTGTGCCCTTGAGCAGATATCACTTCCCTTGCCTTTGTCTCTATTTCCTCATATATAAAATGGAGATGATAGCCCTTGCCCTAACTATCTGACTTAGGGATTGTAAAACACTTAGTAAATTATAAAACACTATACAGATGAGTTGTTTTGTTTTTGTTTTCATTTTTTATTTTGCAAGACTGGTTCTCTCTGTTTTACCTAAGCTGGAAGTACTGGGGCTAATAATCATGATCCAATTCCACTATTTGATTGGGCCAGGGACTTTGAATTCCTCTGTTTCGGCCTTGAGTCTATTTACCCTTCCTAAGTCAATTTGGTGATCCCCCACTCCCAGCAGATTACCATATTAATGCCAAATTAGTACAGACATCAGATTGACATAGCCCACTGCAGCTGGGGACTCCTGAGCTCAAGAGATCCATGAATCTATGCTTCCCCAGAAGCTGGCATCAGGCATGCACCATTACACCCAGTGAGTTGTTATTATTTTGTTCTTATACATAATGTACCTTGTATTCAATAAATCACATGCTCAATTCCCCTTGAAAATAAGGATGTATGTTTGTTTAAAAAAAAAGTCAACCCAAAATACCCACTTTCCTACTCTTCCTAAACACCTTCAGATACCCAGGCATGTGGGATTCAGTGATGACTTTCCCTTGCTCTCAAGGAGTATATAGTCTAATCCTGGAACAGATGAAGACATGGATTTACAATATTTGCTATTTCAGAACATTTTTATCTTTAAAAATCAATATTCCTGTTTGTCAGATAACCACTTTCCAAGGTAAAATATAGTCTAAAAAGAAGAAAGAAAGAGAAAGAAGGAAGGAAGGGAGAAATATCCTAATATGTATAAGTATATGTAGAGACTACTGGATTGAATGAAAAGTGTTTATTAAAACCTTACCATGGTGCCAAGCATTTTGCTAACTATGGAAAAGGTGAGGTAGAGACCAAATAGAAAAGTAAGACAGTTCATACCTTGAAGGATTAGAATAAAAGAGACACATATCAGAATTCAGACGCATAACAGGTAGAAAGATTGTGGGACTTGAGTTTCAGTGGCAAAGTCCAAGGTTTATTGAATGGCAGGTTGAATGGTAATTCTTGGAGATAGTAAAACCTGGATCTTAGGGAGCAGTTCTGGGGCAGTGATCCAACGGTCCCTAATCTTAGCAGAAGTAGTAATATTGTGAATGTTTTCTTTTTCATCTGAGCAATACGAGTAGCCATGCCTCTGACCAACAATTCTTAGGAAAAGAGTTGTAGATCCCAAGGTCATAGTGGACCAGGTTTCTAGTTAAACTCCAGTAGGAATGGGAATGGAGGGATTAATCCTTTATCTATCCCCTTTTGGGCAATGGGGTCTATGTTAGGAAGAAGGGAAAGGCTCTTGATAATTTCCAGAGGTCTGGTTGACTATGGGCAACCTGGGGAGGGAAGTGAGAGTTCCTTCACAGAGTCTTTTCAGCTGTTTCTTTGTCTGGGGATACACTGACCAATTGGGATCTAGACAATTGTGAATGCTCAGAGGGTCATTCATTTCTACTTCTAGTGGGCCTATCCTTGCTGAACCCTAGGACCCCAAAGAGACCAATGGCCTGGGAAGTTCTTAATATCCAATCTGATATCTCAGTAGTCTGGGAAAACATGTTCTCCATCTAAGATAACAAGAAGCTCCCTGGCTAATGGCAACAATGCCTAACCACTCCAGAAAAAAAAAAAAGACAAAGGGGAATAAAAGTCTATCAAATAAGGGAAATCAGACATATAAGTAGAAGTAGAATAAACCAAAATAGAACACTTGAGAGGTATATCTTGGTATGAGAGTTAAAAAGAACGGAGAGAAGATTCCAGGTTTAGGGAAAATATCATGGAGGAAGTGGCACCTGGGCTGGACTTTGAAAGCTAGAATTTCATCAGGTACAGATGGAAATTCTGAACTCATTTATGTTCTTTAGAAAAGTATCCACTGATACTTACTACCCTAGTAATGACATGGACACTATTCTTTGGAAAGATGATGGAGGTGTTATCCAGAGCATGCCAAGTTTGGTTTGTGTAGGTACCAGCCTCCCTGAGTTGTCAGCAGCAGAGCAAGTTTACTTATTTGTAGCCCCGGAGGCAGCGATGGTTATCTTGAATGCCTATAGAATATGAAGTACATTATTAGTGTTCAGCAAATAATAATGCTGTCCCTACTTTTCCCCAAGGCGTTTTTATATGTAAGTAACATGAGAGCATCCGAACTCTCCACTGTAGCTGTTGCTTATGCTTCAGTTCGTTTCCTAGAAGCAGGGCAACCCAATCATTGGACATTTAATGGGGCCGGCTAGGTGGCTCAGTGGATAGAGCACCTGCCCTGGAGTCAGGAGTATCTGAGTTCAAATATGGCTCCAGACACTTAATAATTGCCTGGATGTGTAACCTTGGGCAAGTCACTTAACCCTATTGTCTTGCAAAAACCTAAAAAACGTTAATGGAAGGGTCAGAGGGATGGGGAGCGGGTAAGAAGGATACTTCTTTGTGTTATGCTTGCATCCCATAATAAATAGTCAGCGGGTTTTGTATCTTATTATTCCTAGGAGCATAGAATACTGGGTACACAGGAATTTAGGGTGTGGAAGGAAGGGATCCAAAACATGGATTGTGTTGTACTGCAAGTAGTGATGGCCAATTGACTTATACTGGGCTGGAGAAAAGAAAAATTCTTCCTCTGTTACTTATATTCTATGTGACCTTAGGAGAGTCTCCTAACTCTCCTGATCTCATTTCCTCATCATTCAAAGTGAAGGAATTAAACTAAATGATCTTGGGGCACTTTACCATTTCTGAATCTATAAGTATTTTTAGTTTTTTTTTTTCCCTAGGTCTTATTCTTATAAACTCTCAGCTTCATTTAACTTTGTAGACCACTGTCTCCTCCTGGATAATCTTTTCTCTCTAAATTTCATGAAGCTAGACTCTTTAACTTCTCTTTTCTGTCTGATTTGCTCCTTCATTGTATGTTTTACAACCATATCCTGCCCCCTACCTGTGAATGTTCCCCAGGATTTAATCAGGGGCCATTTTCTCTCCATCGAATATCCTTCCTGGGTTTCCTCATCAGCTCTCTTGAGTTTAATGATTATCTCTATGTAGGTGATATACAGATCTATATATTCAGTCTCATTCTCTCTCCTGGTTTCCAGTCCTACTGAACCAGTTTCCTTTCAGAGTTTGCAAAGTAGATTCCCAGAACTTAATGTATCCAAGATTAAATCCATTATCACTTCCCTACTCCTTCTCTCCCCATCTTCCTTCCAATCTCTTTCCTCTTCCATACTTCCATTTCTATTGAAGAAAACACCATTCAGCCAGACTCCCAGAATCATAACCTTGGCATTATTCTCAATTCTTCACTCTGCTTCACCTCACATAGTCAATCAGTTGACAAATCTTGCTATTTCTCATGTTGTTTTTGTTGTGTCTGACTCTTCATGGCCCCATTTAAGGTTATTTTAGCAAAGATACTGGAATGGTTTGCCATTTCCTTCTTCAGTTCATTTTACAGATGAGAAGCTGAGGCAAAAAAGATTAAGTGACTTGCCCAGGGTCACCCAGCTATTAAGTATCTTAGGACAGATTTAAACTCATAAAAATTAGTCTTCCAACTCTAGCACTCTATCTGCTACATCACCCAACTGTCATTTTCACATTTAACCTTTTTGCTTACTCACACAGTTTAGCCCTCTTATTGCAATAGCTCTGATTGGCCTCATATTTCAAGTTTTACCTCATTCCAGTCTACCCTACACACTGCTACCAAAATGACTCTCCTCTAAAGCTGATCTGACTGTGTCTGTGAATTCTAGAATAATATATAAACATCTCTGTTTATCTTTTAAAGTTTTTCCTAATCTGGCATCAGTCTATCTTGCCAATCTTCTTGTACAACACTGTTCCTAACTCTCACCTAATGCTCAGTCTTCCATCTCTGTGCTTTTTTATTAGATAACCTCCATACTTGAAATATATTCTCTCCTTCCCTCTACTTCATGTAGTCCCTCTTTTCCTTCATGATACATGGGCACCATCTTCTGCATAATGCTTTTCTTCATCTCTCTGAAACTACTGGAGAGTAGGCTTTTTATTTGTTGGTTTTTTGGAGGGAGCTGAATAATTTTTATTTAAAGCTAGACTTTTTTTAGAATTGTAATGAATTAAAAGAAGTGACAAATGACTTACCATGAACACACAAATTACAAAATATAAGGGTAGCAGTAAGTATAGTGGCAAAGAAGGCATCGGGACAAATAAATACTCATGTTCTTTCAGTGTGATTCCAATGACCATTTTCCAACAGCAAATTTAGGCTAGACATGGGAAATATACATTTCCTATAAAAATGATAAATTGACACAATTTTGAAATCATCTCTATTGTATTACACAAACACACATGCAGGATATCCCAAAGTCATAGATACATATGTATCTGTGTGTGTGGCATGTGTAATAATTGATTGATTGTCCTACATTCAAATTTGGCTCTGCCAATCAATAGCTGTGTGTTGACCCTTGTGGCCAATAGTTTCTCCTTCTATAAAATGAAAAGAATTGGACAAGATCATCTCTAAGATTTTTGTTTTGATTCTCTAGGAATGCATTGATGTTAGACCTGGAAAGGACCTTAGAATGTTAGCACAAAATAGATACTCTGAGAACTGAAAGGGACTTTAAAAGAGAGTATAAATGAACCTAGAATCATAGTCCTAGAAGATGAAGTTGACCTTTGCCAATTTTCAGATAAGGGTTGAAGCCCAGAGAAACTGAGTGACCAAGATCTCTAAACAATTGGGTGGCAAAGCCATGGACTAGCTGTGGCATCTCCTAACTCCTCTAGGTTAGACCTAATTCCACTATACTCAGCAGCTCTCACACTGGCATCCATGGGACTTTGTAAAGATAACTTTTTGGATTTAGTAGGTTGTTGGCCAAAGTTTCTTAGGAAATGGATTACACAAATGGGAGCAGGGAGACTGGGGGTGGGAGGGATAAGAAGGCAGCTAGAGGAAACCCTTTATTTTATTACATTAAATCAGTGAAGCTATTAGTCCCAGCCTATGCAAATCTGCAAGGGGAAAAGTTCACATTCTCCCAGCAAAGATATCTCCCTCAGTATTGACATAACAACGTTCTTCCCCCCCCACTAGAAAACATGGGATTATGGGAGATGGGTATGCATGCCTAATCAGTAAAATGCAACTGCTACAGAATTCAGCTTTTATGTTTTCCCTAGTTAGGTATTTTTTTTTAATTTCCACCTGCCAGATGCCTTCTTATCCATTTGTGCATTCATTCCAGTATCTCCACCGCCACCAACTGATTCCCTTACTCTTTTTATTCCAAACCCCTCCATATCTTCCCTTTCCCTACCTTTGTCTCTGACTGGTTACATAGCTGAATATATAGAGAGTATTTGCTGGGCTAAGATGGGGACCTGTGAGCTGATGCAGACTGAATAGCTGCTTCCTTCCCTCCCCTCCCTTCCCTTTCCCCTTCTTTGAGGGAGTATCAGAGAGAACAGACTTGCATAAATCCCTCTCTCCACCAGCTCATTGCCCCTGGAGAGATCAGCTCCTCTCTTCTATTTGATCCTCAACTGTGTCTTCTTAACCTGTTGTTTTCAGGGCTTATTCCTTGCATTAAATCTGGCACATCTGTTTCTGATCCCCTGATCCGACGTTTGTTATAGCATTTGGGGCTGTCAGAGTCCATCAGCAGGGCTCATTTCCCATTGCTCAGAGGGCTCTGACCAGGCAAGGGAGCCCTGGAAGGGCCCTGGGTTTGGAGGCAGAAGTCTTGGCTTTGAGTCCCAGCTCTACCCATTATTACTACCTCCATCTAAGCACTTATAATAAAGTCAAGAGGCTTAACCACTGAAAAATACCATATTTATTAGGTCACAGGACTTTGTACTTACTAGAGAGTTGTGTTAATATTCTTTACAAAGGCTTTCTACAGCAAAAACAAAGGAAAAATAAAACCTTGGTTAACCAGAAAATTTGTTTAACTCCAGGTGGTACTTGGTGTAGTGACCAGGATCCTTAGTTGTGGCCAGGAGAAATGGGTTTAAGCCCCTACTTGGTGACTAATTAAGCTTGGAGTATTCCTCTTCCTTCCTGCAGACTTCAAGTTGCCTGCCCTGTAAAATAAAATTAGATTGGATAGATGGTCTCCATGATCCCTCCCAGTTCTGGTATTTATATTTTAAGATCCCCTCTTTCACTGAGAAAGTTGTTTTCATAATATTGGGGAAGCCATTCAAACCAACGTGGACCAGATTACCTGATCACTTTCTACCACAGTCATTCAGAAAAGATGGAAAAAAAATTTTCTTCTATTAAATGGCCATGTTGATATTACTGCATAGGGCCCTCACTACGGACTATAGGAATGGAGGTCTCTATGGTCGCATGCTCCTCTCTACCCTGCTAACATTTTTACCCAGATGAAATCAGTTTAGATTAAAATCTATTGCAGTCTCATGGAGAAAAAAAAAACTATGTGACCATAGGGGAATCAATTTAACTCTGAGGGTCTAAGTTTCTTGATCTGTAAAAAATATTATTAGAATGATAATACCTTACCTACTTGAAGGCAGAGAGCTCAACTAGATGACCCCTTGGGATCTCTTCCATTAGTAAGAGTTATAATATCTGGAATTTAGAACTTGGGGTCATTTGATCCAAGAAACTGAGGCTCAAAATGTAGAAGTGTAGTTAGTAAGCACCAGAGTGGGAACTGAAGAGTTGGAAATGACTTGAATCACATAGTCCAATCTGTACCTGGGCAAGTACTCACTTTCTTGAGGGATATTCCAGAGGCAGCCCATTCTCCCTCTGGGGTGCTTTAAAAGAAATTTTTCTTTCGTATCCTTGAAGACTTGAGTTCAGTTCTAGGCACCATTGTTTTAGGAGGAACATTGACAATTTGCATCATGTCCAAAGAAGGATGAACAAGTTAACGAGTAGACTGGAAATTACCATCGAGCAATCAGAGGATGCTTAACCCAGGGAAGAAAAGACTTTGGAAAACCTTGAGAGCTATCTGCAAGTCTTTGAAGCACTATCATGCAGAGGAAGAATTTAGCTATTCTATTTAGCTTTAGGGATCATAATGAAGACCAGTGGATCAAAGGGAAGTCTATTTCAAGTTGGTTAGCCATTCGAGCTCTCCCCAAGTGAAATGCATTGTTGAATGAGTGAATGGTTTACTAGACAGTGGAGGTCTTCAAGTACATATTGCATGATCCTTTGTCAGGGTGCTGCAGAGGAGACAATTCCATTGGTTGTAGAATTGAGCAGGATGTTCTCTGAGGTACTTTCCAGTTGATGATTCTCTCTGTTCTTGATTCTCTTCCAAGACACATATAATATGATACATCTGTTTTAGCTTCTAATTCACATCAACATCTGGTTAGAAGTTCTGGCCAAAGGGGGTTGTTCTCAGGAGTGATCATTTTTGTGTTTGGGTAGCCTGGATTTTTCCAAGCATTAGACCGACACTTGCAAGATGTTAGGGAAACCTGCTAAGGAAGGGTGATGTGATGAGTTTAAGCAACATGTGGCAGTCTAGAGACCCTCTATCTTTTTGCTGCCTTTAGTCCAGGTGCTCACCTTCTGTTGGGAGAAATCTGAAACTCGGAGTTCTTTGATGGGGATTAATAAATGAGCTGTTGAAAGAGCCCTCCTAGCCAGAGGCTTGATGCTGTTTCAGCTTCTTAGGTTGACATCAACATAGGTGTGCTGTATCTGCACACGTTTCTTCCTATATCCTTCTAGACTGTGAGCATTTTCTAATGTGTGGTTAAAGGCTTCTCAGATTTGTCTTCAGAAGACTTTCCAAGCTTTAAATCCTGCTTTTGACATTTATAAACTACATTATCTCGAGCCAGTCATTTATAACTTTGGAGTCTCAGTTTCTTCATAGGCAGAATGGACATAATATGTTCACTTCCTACTCCACAGAGTTATGGTGAAGAAAGTCCTTTGAAAAACTAGAGAGAGGAATTTATATTGTTATTCTCAGGGTATTTTATGGGTACTTGCTGTGTCAAACAGCTATGCTAAACTTGGGGAAATAACCCCTTAGATAGTTTACAGTCTAATAGGCAATATAAGGCAGATATACAAATTACTATAATAAAAGGTAGCATGTCCCATATACCCAAAGGAAAGTACAGAGTATTGTAGGAATTCAGGGGGACCTGCTTCTTATGCATTTTTCACTTTGTATAGTGAGGATGTGCCCTTGCTTACTGGTGGATATTTGAGAAATATTTGTTTAATGCAAAATATTTGCTAGTAGGAAGATCTGACATTCTATGATTTGCAAAGC
This sequence comes from Macrotis lagotis, assembly GCF_037893015.1. NCBI lineage: Eukaryota > Metazoa > Chordata > Mammalia > Peramelemorphia > Peramelidae > Macrotis > Macrotis lagotis. The sequence continues at coordinate 806,584,676 of NC_133658.1, read as the reverse complement.
ATTTTACATATATCATTTGATCCTCATAACAATCCTTGGGAGGTGGATACTGATTGTTGCTTGTTATTCATTGTTGTTTCATTGGTGGTGGTGGTGGTGGTAATGGTGTTTGGTCATTTGAAATTTGAAATTTGCCCTGTTCTTCATGACCCCATTTGAAGTTTTCTTGATAGATACTAGAATACTTTGATATTTCCTTCTGCAGCTTATTTTATAGATGAGGAACTGAAGCAAACAGGGTGAAGTGACTTGTCCAGGGTCTGAGGTTAGATCTGAACTCAGTTCTTCCTGACTCCTGGTACAAACAACAAACCACCCTGTTGCCCTGGACACCTAGCTGCCCTATTTTTGACTTTTACTAGTATTCTTAGGCAGGCCTCAGAGAAGGAGAAAGAGAAAGAAGTGGAAAAAGAGAAGGAAGAGGAAGAGAAAGAGAAGGCAGGGAAGAGAGGAAAGTTTATATGCAATTTATTAAGGTTTACAAAATACTTTACAAATATTCTCTTATTTGATCCTCAAATTTACCCTATAAAATAGATGCTATTCTTATCTTGATTTTACACTGGAGGAAACTGAAGGAGGTTAAGTGACTTGTTCAGGGTCACAAAGCTAGTGAGTATCTAGACTGAATTTTTGACCTCATATCTTCCTAACCCTAGCTCCATCTTCAGTGCTATTTAGTCACCCAGCAAGCATTGTGGGTTTAGATAACTCACTTATAAAATGAAGGATTTGGACATGGCATCTAAGCTCCCTTTGCATTCTAAATGTATAATCCTTTGATTTATTACCATTGACCATAGAGACAGAAGGGACTAATGAGGAGATCTGAACATGGATCTTGCTAATTCCAAACCCTACATGCTAGCAACTGGCCCATACTGTTACCCCAGTAGATCTTGATCTGGATTTTTCAGAGCCAACCCTAGGTTCAAAAGTACTTGTAAAAATTTCAGTGAAGAATATTTTCTGGTCTCTTATCCTAAGCAATTAGTGAAGATGTGTTATATAGCAATTATTCCTCCTAAATGGCATTTCCACTACATGACCATTTCTGAAGCTTAATTACAATTTTTTATACTTAATTGTTTCCAGAAAATGTTCTATCTGCAAGGTCGAGAAATTCTCTTGAAGGATCACCACCACCTCTGCAGAGATTGCGTCTCCCTCCTCCACCTCTGCTCTCCCCATCCACCCCCACACCCACACACTTTGGGCTGAAACTAGAAAGTGGGGTCCATTAGCCCTGCATCAGCTCCTAGGCCCCAGTTGGCAATCATGGCTTATTCAAAAGATTCAAAAGATACATAATGCCAAGTTTACAGATGACTTATGGCAGAGTTGGTACAGAACGAGGAGAGAGAAGGAGAGAGCTGTTTCTGAGATGAGTAATGTTTCTCCCCCCTTCCCAGACATATATCTCTCAACACTGCTTCTCCTCTACCCCCATGAAAGAGACAGGCCTTTTCAGAAAACGGCCTCTTTGGAAATAATTATTATTTAGTGTTGGTATCAGACGTGGACTTTTCATTTTAAAATGCTTCACTATCATTAGTTCATCATCGTTCTTTGGATAGCAGCAAGGAAATCAAAACTCTAATTTAGGCCTTTCAATAGCCCTGCTCAATGGGTTAATAGCATAATCCCTGCTGCTAGCTAGGATGGATGGGGTAAGCAGAGGGGCTTTTTAAAGCCTCCAAGCTTGTTGGATTCTGCTTAGATTAAAAAGATGAAATCTTGCCTTACTCTTCCATAGCATCATCAGTAGGAGATATTTGTTAAATGCATGCTATAATTGGGGAACTGGAAAGGAAAATGAAATCCTACTGTTCAGAGAGCAAGGAGACAGCTTCCATTTGAGATCTGCCTACCTGTCACCCCAGGCAAGTCCCTTCTTTATTCAGGACCCCAGTTCCCTTAACAATAAATTGAATAGGTTCAATTCCATGATCAATGGAATTTTGGCTTTAACATTCTATGATCCTGTAATCTCCAGTCACTTAGAGCCAGGCAAAGAAGAATTTTTCTGACTCTATTTAGAAAAGAAGGAAGGAAGAAAACTAACATTTAATAAGCAGTTACTATGTGTTAGGCATCATGATAAGTATTATACAAATATGATCTCATTCAGTCCTCACAACAACCCTAAGAGGTAGTAGTTGCCATTAATATTGTCGTTTTAAAATTGAGAAAACTGAGGCAGACAGAGGTTAAGTGACCTACCCAGGGTCACTCAACTAGGAAGTGTATGAGGCAGGATTTGAACTCAGTCTTCCTATCTCCAGGCATCGTATTCCATCTACTATCATACATAACTGTCTCTATAAGTTTTATTGATAGTTTTTTGGTTTGATACTCCACCCCATTTTTATATATTATCTCCCTACCCGACTCTGTCCCCAGCATGAAACCTCTATTAGAACAAGAAAATCAGTTATGCAACAACAATAGATGTCTATATCTGGTAAGATATGAATTATTACATATCCATAGTCCAACACCTCTCTTCCTAAAGAAGAAATATGTTTCATCATCAGTTTTTTTGCAGAGATTAGCCAACACAGTTACTTTAGTCTTTTTTTAATCCCCATTATTCCTGTTGTTTTGCATATTTTCCTGGTTCTGCTATTTTACTTTGTATCAGTTCATACATGTCTTCCCAGGTTTCTCTGAATTCCTTTCTCTGTGCACAAACACAAATCCATGACATCTATCTTGCTGAGGTTTTTCAACTATGTCCCATTCACAGGGTGCTCATCTTGTTTCTAAATTTTGACTACCACAAAAAAAAAATGCTTCTATGCATAGTTCAGTCTATGGAGGAGATATTTCTTCTCTTTGACTTCAAAGTCTGACTAATTATTAGAGACTCCTCTTTCAGTATAGAAAACATTAGACAGTCTCTGATTCCCTTTCTAGTGGTAAAATCCATGAAATTTCAAATAAGGGTGGGAAATTTGATATGAGCCCAATTAAATGTTTTTGAAATTCAAAGCAATTTGAGTATAAATTAATAAAACGAATACTAGTCTGAGAGTCAGAAGACATCAGTTCTTGACCTAGCCTTCTATATTATTCTGTTCTCTAACCTTGTCCTTCATGGTTACTTTAGAGCCAGGACAAGGCCCTTAGTATCTTATCAAGTACTTTACTTCTTCTTTAGAATGCATGACACTTGACTTAAACCAAAATCAATCACTTCTTGACCTCCTTGGTCCTCAGTTTCCTCATCTGTAAAATGAGTTGGTTTGCCATTGTGATGCTCTCTAAGGTCCCTTCCAGTTCAAACAATTTTATGACTCTATTGTATAGCAAGTGGTTCTCATCTTTCCCACTTCTCTATCTGCTTCAGATAAGGGAAAAAAGGCTCAGGAAAGGGCCAAGAAAGAGACCAGAGAATGCTTTAAGAAGTCTTGGTGTGAGTTCTATTGCCCTGCAGCAGTTAATTCCACTAGCTGAATTGCTTTAAAGGAGACAGTCTTTGAAATCAAATACATCTAATGAAATAGCACTAGCCTTTCATTAAATATTCAACAAAGGGCCCTGGTTGGATAAGAGCTGTCAATCAGAGCTGGGCTATTGTTCCCTTTTTCCCCCTCTTAATTGGCATCTGTCTGGGGAAAAACAAACAAACACCAAGCTAGCATTTTAACCAGAGCAATATTGAATGGTGTTGCTTCCCACCTCTGAACTCCTTCTTCAGACAGTAGAGAATGAAAGAGAGAAAGAGAAAAAAAAATAAGATTTGTTTAAAGAAACTTTCTTCCCAGGCTCTGGGAAGAGGCTAAGATGGGCATATAATGTAGAGGAAGGATCATTGCATCTAATATCAGATAACAGTGTTTTTGAATCACACTTTCCCCACTGACTATCTGTGGTGGGGAGAGAGTTCAGTCATTTTTCAGTTATATCTGACTCTTCATGACCTGATTTAGAGGTGATTTTTTTTGGCAAAGATACTGGAGTGCTTTGCCATTTCCCTCTCTTGCCTATTTTACAGATGAAGAAACTGAGGTAGAGTTAAATGACTTGTCCAAGGTCACACAGCTAGTGTCTGAGGTTGGATTTGAATTCAGGAACATGCATCTTCCTTTATTCACTTTGCCACCTAAGTACCCTGTAGGAAGAATATGTCATATGTCGAGCAGTTCTTTTCATCTCTCTGGAACTCAGTTGTCCCCTCTGTGTATTGGACATCCTAAGTTAAGGTATTCATGATTTTCAGTTACCAAATATGAAAAAATGGGTGCATTATTATCTGTGCTACTACTTCACAGAGTTGAAATGAAGATCAAAGGTGAAAATATCTGTAGAGTGTATTGTGAAAGGTACAATGAAGTAGGAATTCTGACTTTAGTGTTTCTGATTTAGGGGTCTGGGAAGGTTCTTCTCTGGTGTCCTCAGCAAAAGCTGCTTCTCTAAAGAATTTTTATTCCCACTGTTTCTGCAGAAGCCATTTGGATAAAAATATCATGGTTATTATCATAATAATGTAGTTCATAGATTCATAGACTCTCTGAGGTAGAAAGGATCTGACATGTAATTTGGTCCAATCCCCTACCCAGTAGAGAAATCCCTTCTAACAGCATCCCTGACTAGGACTCTGCTAGGACTCATTTTTAAGACTTATGTTAATAGTGACTCTGAGCCCGCCCCACTTTCGGGGTAACCTTTCTTCTTAGAAAGCATTTCCTGACATCAAACCTAAATCTGCCCCTTTGCTACTTTCACCCATCATTCTTTGGTCTATTATTTGGGGCTGAGCAGAACAGGGCTAATCCCTCTCTTTTTTTTTTTTGCAACAGCAGCAGCAACCCTTTAGATGTTTGAAGTTCACCAGACAGAAATTCCTTTCAGTTTTGCTATTTTGTTTCAGCATTCCTAAGAAATAAATAAGGATAGAATAAATATACTATAAAGCAAACCAATTATATGGGTTCTATTAGTATGAATTCTTCCACCTTAATGGATAACAAGAGCTGACTGGCCAAGGACAAAACAAACAAACTCAACAACAAAACTAACCTCCGTGCCCTGGTGGCCACTTCTGATTCTGATTTCTTATCTTAGCTAAATTGATCTTTGGACAGCAGATATACCACTTGTCATTAGCCCAAAATTCTTAGCCTTTCTGTACAAGTCTAGTCATAGATTTCTTAACTTTTTTTTTTAGTTTTTTGCAAGGAAAATATGGTTAAGTTGCTTGCCCAAGGCCACACAGCTAGGCAATTATTAAGTGTCTGAGACCGGATTTGAACCCAGGTGCTCCTGACTCCAGGGCCAGTGCTTTATCCACTGCGCCACCTAGCCGCCCCAAATTTCTTAACTTCTTGTATGATATGGACCACTCTTGCAGTTTATTAATACCTTGTCAGAATCATATTTGTTTTAGGTTTTTGCAAGGCAAATGGGGTTAAGTGGCTTGCCCAAGGCCACACAACTAGGTAATTAAGTGTCTGTGGTATGATTCAAATTTAGGTACTCCTGACTCCAGGGTCATGCTCTATCCACTGCCCCATCTATCCCCCCAATCATATTTTTAAATGCATAAAGTAAAATATTTAGAACTTCAAAGGAAACTGATTGTGTTGAAGTTATTATAGGGCAGCTAATAAAAATTTAGTAAATATTGCTGAATTAAAGTTCACTCTTACATCCCCGCAAGGGTTGAAGGTAAAATTGTTCCCTGAGCTCAGTCACAGTGGTTCTCAAAGTGTGGTCCAACCAAAAGTCCTTTCACGACAACTGTGAATTCTAAACTATTTTCAAAATAATACTAAGACTTTATTTGTCTATTAAAATAATCTTTCATTTTCTAACAACATATCTATATGAGGCCAAGTTTTCTTCATATACTTTAACCAAAATAGCATATTGAAGGCAGAAGCAGATATGTGAATCCATATGTCTTCTATTAAGCTAGACATTTAAGAGATTTACAAAAATATGTGAAACAATTCCATTCTTCTCACTATTTTTTTTTGTTTTGGAAAATATAGCTATTCTTCATAAAATCATGTTATTTGTGTTAGCATGTAATAGATTTATTACTGCTATTTTTATGAATTAATAAATGCATATTTTAAAAATTATCCATTTTACTTTCTCATATGGCAAATATTTATAGGTGTTCTCCACATAAACCTAAACTCTCTGGGGTCATCAATAATTTTTAATAAGGTCAGATGTAAGGGTCATTTAAGAGAGCTTGCTCTTTTCTTCAGGACAGAACAGTCTGGTTGGTTGGTTGATTGGTTGAGTGGATCTTGTTCATTGTTACTGAAGGAGAACAAAATGACATCACTATGTTAGAGAGAAATGACAGTGTGTCCGATGGTGGCTGATCAGACCAATACCAGCTCAGAATGCTCTACCACAGCCTGGGCACAAACAGTCCACATGAAGACTGGAGTGTTTAACAGTAAGAAAGACCAACCATGTTAATAACATGAAACCATCTCCTTAGTCATCCATATGACCCTTGGTCCATCACTGTTGACTTCTCTGAATCCTATTACTCTGGCAGGATAGGAGATAGGGTATAAAATTATAATGCTACCTTCCCCCTTCCAGGTAGATACAAGTTGAATGTTGATCAATAATGATGATATGAGGTCACCCCTCTATGAGGGATGTCACCAGTCTGATGACAATAGGGAGATAAAGGCTTCCTACAGAAAGTGGAATTTTATCTGAAGGAAGCCAGAGCAGCCAGCAGGCAAAAATGAGGAGAGAGAGTGTTCCTGTCATAGGAAATAACCAGCAAAAAATATCCAGAGATGAGAGATGGAGGGCTTTGTGTAAGGGTCATCAAATGGAATAGTAAACATTTCACCAGGTCCCCTACCTAGATTTTTAATGACCCTTAAGGCACATTTTAAAAAATGTAAAGAAGTCCAGTCTCTTGAACAAAGTCCTGTGTAATCCATTATATTCTAGCACCTCTTCCTTCCTGTAGTTTGAATTTGGTTCCATGTTCTTGGACTAGATGGACCTGAACTTTGTACAGACTGAATCCTTAATTGGTGGGTTATGGGATATATGTTCATACAATAATGTCTAAGGCTATGGGATGTATCTAATCCTCACATACTCTGAATATCTGTTAACTTCAGTCAAATCCAGGCACACCAACACACTCTCTGACTGGGTCTATAACTGGTAGCTTAGTAGAATAGGAAACTGAAAATAAATTCTAGTAGAAATGGGGCTAATTATCTCCCCCACACTGAGCCAGTATTCAATTTGATAAATGTTTATCCTATTTGTATTTGTGAAAGTCAGAATATATTTGAATCTAGATTCAAAGCTCTGTGAGGGCTAGGGTTTATATAGATTGTTAGCTACGTCTCCCCCAGAGTCTACCATACTGTTTTCTATGTAGTAGGTGTCAATCAATCAACTAGTATTCATCAAAGTAACCTGGGCACTATGCTTTTGACACTCCCTACTCTCATGCATCGTACAATCAAATGAAGGAGACAACATGCAGACAATTCTGTCTAAAGAAGACATAAACAGGATACATTTGAAATAATCCATGGAGGGATGACCCTTTCCTGTTACAGATGAGGAAACTGAGGCCAAGAGTAGTCAAATAAGTTGCCCCAGGTAGTACTTATCCACATATAGTAAGTAATAGATCTATATTTCAAACTCATGTGATCTGATATCAAATTCAGTGCTCTTTACTAGTCCACCATGATATCTTCCTCAGTTTCCCTTTTAGTAAATGAATGATTGATCACATTTTCAAAATACATTTTTATTATTGTTCTCATTGCATAAATTGGACATTATTAGGTTTACAGAATTCTCTTATGCTAAAGATGACAACTTTATCTTCATTTGTCAATTTCAACATGGAACAGGCATTCTTTAAATCTTAAATTTGGCAGAACCTGTGGGGTTTTTGTCAGAGAGAAGTATGTTAGGAAAGGGTGGATGGTGTGGTATAGAACTTTTGGTTACCAGTTCTTGAATCAGAAAGGGTTAGGTTCAAATCTTGATTTTGTTAGCTGAATGACCCTGCTCAAGTTGTGTTGATCTTTCTGAGTCTCGGACAGAACTCTAAGAATGACGCATTAAATTATAAACAAATTTCTTTGGTGTTAATGAAGAGAGTTCCCAACCTGAAAATGTGTGCAATACATCATAAATAACAGTATCAGCCAATGCTTTGACTCAGTAGCTTTAACTTCTTATAACAAGTAGATTTTACTTTTCTTGTGCTCGAAATGACCTGTGATTTTATGTTTTGCATTCCTAGAAGTAGATCCATTCTGTTTTTAAATTGTTATAACTTTGCCTGTTTTTTGAAGTCAGATCAACAAAATGTGTTTGGCTTTAGCAGCAAAGTCATGGCTATTTGTTCCTTGATGTGTTTCCAATTTCTTGTTCTTGTCAGATTTCTGTAAAACTAAAAAACATTTCTTCATAACATCACAAATACAATTTCATCAACCCTCTCCTCTCTGCCGACACAGCTGCTGGCCCAACTGGGGCCCTTATCACGTTTCCTATAGACAATTGTGATCTCCTCCTAATTGGTCTCCCAGCTTCCCTTCTCCAACACAGTCTACACAGTTGTCAAAATTATCTTCCTAAGTTTTAGGTCTGACCCTGTCACAACCTTATTCCAAAACTGTTTCCTCGGTCACAAACTCCTTAGTTTGTGTCCAAGGCCATGGACAATCTGACTCTGCTTTCCCCTTCAGTTCTATTTTAATACTATTCCTTTTATTATACTTTGGACTCCATATAGACTAAATGTTTACTTATTCCCTGAACACCCCTACCATCCTCTACCTGTAGGCATTCTTTCAAGCCTTATCCCCTTGCTGTACCATATCTAGAGTATTGTGCTTAATTTATTTCTAGTGCCTTCTCTCTTTAATTATTTTTTCACTTTATTTGTCACTACAATAGGTTATAAGTTCCTTTAAGGCAGGGGATATCTTTTGCCTTTTTTATTTTTTTGATTCCCTAGAATTTAAAACTTTGTTCCAAACAAAGTAGGCACTTAATAATGGTTTATTGAATTTGATTGAATTAGAAGGAAATTGATAAATTGGAAACTATCCAGCAGGGTGCAACCAGGATGGGGACAGGACTTCAGGTCATGCCATATGAGGATTCATTGAAGTAGTTTGGAATGCCTACTTCCAAGAAGAGAAGGCCAAGGAAGAGTCTGATAGTTACTTTCTGATATTGGAAAAGAGATGCTATGTTTGACATCCAGGGACAGAATGAGGTTCAATGAAAAGCTGAAGAGAGGCAGATTTAAACTTGATATATGGAAAAGACACATAATAATTATCACCATGCAAACATAGAATGTGTTGCCTTGAAAGGTCATTGGTTCTGCTATCTCTTCTGTTTGTACACAGTAGTTTGCTTGTATTCTTCCCCATTATACTTTGAGCTACATGTGTTAAAGACTGTCTTATACCTTTCTTTGTATCTCTAACACATTAGTTCTATGTCTACAGGTAGTTGGGAAGCAAGGTTACCCAGTGGGCCTGGAGTTAGGAAGAGCCAAGTTCAAGTCTGACCTCAGACATGGATGAGATATGTGTCTCTGGGCAAGTTGCTTAACCTTTTGTCTCAGTTTCCTCGACTGTAAAATGGGGATAATAATAGAATCTACCTTGCAGGGTTGTGTGGATCAAATGAGACAATAATTGTAGAGTGCTTTAAATAGCACTTTGTAAAGGCCAGCTATTTTTGATGATTTTTGTCTTTCATTCTCGAAGACCACAACATCAGGGAGGTGATGCCACGACAAGCACGTGAACTGGATTTGAGTGAGGGGGGGCTGTACTAAGTCACCAATCTCACTTTTTCCTCCAGAGCCATCTGGATCCAGTGTCCAGATTGTAATTATTAATGATTAACTATTAATATTATTATTAACAGTAAACAGTTATTTAATAATAATGAAATATTTATTGTCTAACTCATGCCTAGATATTATAAAGCAAATCTATTTTCAGGTATAGCTTAGTTGTCATGGACCCTGAGGTGCTCACCAAGTGTGAAATCCGAAATTTTTGAAGTTCTTCTCTCTACATTTTATAATCTTCATCTTCCTTCAGGTCTCAGGGAGTCAGGTGCCACCTCTCCCAGAAAGCCTCTATTGATACCCATCTCTACCTAATCAAAAATCTCCTTCCCTTGCCCAAATTCCCTAAAATATGGATTTCTCCTTTTGCCCAATTACATTCCTTTTTATATTCATGTGGTATAGTATTCCTGCCATTAGAATATAAACTTCCTGAGGGCAAAGGTTTCTTTGTTGTGGTTGTATCCCCAGTACCTACAGTTGGTCCTAAATTGTTATTTGTTTAACTGAATTGGACTTCCTTCCAACAATCTATGAGATGTTCCAGTATGTTTATCCCCATTTTAGAGATGTGGCAGCAAAAGCACTGGGGAATTAAGTTACCTGTTCAGTATTTCTTATTTGTTTTGACACCAAGCTAGAACTGGAACCTAGGATCTCATTCCTAAGTCAGGTCTCTTGTCCCTCATTCTATCATACTGCCACAAGTTTCTAGAAGGGATGAGGAAATAGGAAGGATGTTGCCTTGTAAAGATCAGAATTAGAATTAAGTTTACTACTCTGGGAAGGTTGCCAGTCTCATGTGCTAATAATCATCCCATTGTTTTTTTAAATCACTTATAATTACATAAATAAAGCTTACTTTTTTCTTCATTAATGGTAATGAACATTATTTGATTGATTGGTTGATTAATAATAGTTTAATTCTGAAGCTGACAAAACACTGAAGCAAAAGATGACACCCGGATGCTGTCTGGCTTAGGGAAGACAGAATTAGGGATAGAAAAGGCTTTTTCTCTCTACAAGGGGCAAAATGTCAGTTTCAAAGGGGTCGGAGAGAGGAAGACCCTGTGAATGGGCAGCCCCTAAACCTGGTTTAACTGTGACATTTTCTCCAGAAGTAGGGAGGTGCTATTCCCTCAAAAAGAGCTCCAGGAGTGCTGTGGTTCTAAATATGACATGTCAAGAAAGAATTAACAAGCCAGAGCTGCTTAGAGAAGGGCATTCAGCAGTTAAGTCAACAGGAAACCATGCCGAAAGAAAGAGATTGAGGGTATTGTGGGTGTTTAAGTGGCAGGAAACCAAATTTTGAATTGTGGTACTTCTTGGTTCTGTGACTTTAACCAAGTCCCATCAATTCTCTGATTCACAGTATATGTATCTATTATAAATATCTATAATAAAATAATAAATATCTGTAATAAAAATACTTATACTACCAAATATCTGGGATTATTTTTAGGGACTTTTTAAACTAAACTAAAAAACACTATAATGCTCTTCTTACTGTAATTGGGGGAAAGTCTCATTTTTGTCCCTTTGATTTGCAGTGGAAAGAAGAATCAGTCTTGTGTTCTAGACAAGGATCTTAACAAATCTGCCTGGCTCTCAATTTGTTAGATGATTGAGATATGAGGTCCCTTCCTGCTAACATTCTACATTTATTCTATTGTCTCTTCCAGCTTTGACAGTTTCTGTTTTGAAGTTACCAGAATTAGCAGAAGGACCATAGAAATATAGATTTTATTGCCAAAAGGAAGTTTAAAGGTCATCTGGTTCAACCCCCTGATTTTACAAATGAGGCAGAGACCAGAGAGGTTCAATGATTTGCAGAATCAGGAGGCAAATATAAAGCCTCTGATGCCAAAGTCAGGATCATTTCTACTTTCACAACAGCAAGGTCTACCTTCCGGTACTGACAGTCTTAGATTCAGTGAACCACATGGGGTGGCTCTAGGCAGTCTGCCTCATGCCCCAGAGAAACCCCAGTTTTTATTAACCATTACAAGATTCCTCAAGCCAAACTGTGATCTGAGATGCACGTTTCTTGACAACTTTTCCATGTCAAACTCTGGCCACAAGAAGAGGAAATCAATGTAAATGTACATATACACATACACATACATTTTATTGGTCACCTGCCTCCTTCCAATGGGTTGCTGATAACTAACAGATGGAGAGATGTTGGAGTTAATGAGTTTTACCTCTTGGACAACCATTTTCCATCCTCTTCCAGCTCCTGATCCCATTTAAAAAGAATGTGGTCCTGGGGTGCAAATGGAAGGGCCTATATTTGGGCATACATTATCCTTTCCACATTTCTTTTATATATACTTTTAAATGTTCATTTTTTGAGTCCCATCTTGCACTGTTTTTAATGAATCATGGTCTTCAATGAGGGCCTCTTAAAATTTGGGGGAGATGAAGGGGACCGAGATAAGGAGGCTGGTGAAGAAAGTCATCTTCAAAGTATTGGGGTCAAAAACAAAATGAGCAGAAGACAGTTATAAAAGTTGTTTTCAGTTACATCAAGTAGCTGGGGTAATTTAATAGTGAGAACTGGCATCCTGCACCCCGGAGGCTCCTGTTGCAACTCCAGATGTTTTTCATTTAACTCGGTAATGTTCAGAGACAAGGCTGGGAGGCTGGTTTGCTCACCCCCTCTACCTCTGTGCAAAATCAGCAGGTCCACTCCTTTGAAGAGTGCCTGCTGAACTGAGCAGGCTCAATTAGAAGACTCCAATTAAATCATTGATGATTAGATACTAGCCCATGCAATCAAATCTGCACCACCAATTTCTGATCCTGGGAATGAAAGGACATGTTAGTTGTTCATGGGAAAGAGATAGTCTAACCCTAACATTTCTTTTTTCTTGGTAGGTAAGGAAGCATCACTTAATTTCTTCCACAGGTTGTCCTGGTTTACCAAGATTACCAGGTTGATGACAATCATCCTGCTCTGTGAATCCAAAAATCCAAGAAGGTTTGGTGCCTTCATTTCCTAGCCTCATAAAGCCTTCACCTTCATAAGTCCCTCTAAGTTCTTACACTTGGTCACGTGCCATTCTCTAGGTAACAGATGACAATATGATGCAGAAATGTTGAAGTTAATGAGCTTTATTTACCTTCAGACCTTCTAGCTCCTGACTCCATTCATAAAGATAATAAAGAACAACTGCCTTGGGAGCTAGGATGGCATGGTAGAGAAAAGACCAGTCTGGGTGAGTGAAAGACCTCAGTCTAGGCTCTATATCTGGCACATCCCAGCTGGGAACCCTAGGCAAGTCATTAACCTTTCCTCATCTGTGGCAACTCTGGGTAATTACAGACAAGCTATGGATCTGCATTGGTGGAAGGAGTTTGCATAACAGAAATTCCCTATAAGGTTGAAATCTCAGCTAATGCTAATGGGAAGAGTGGAAATTTGCCTCTCAAGAATAATTTGAGGAAAGGACTTTGTCAGCCTATTAATTGGCACCAATTTTAGGATTCTGAAAGGTTCATAGGACCTCAAACAAATCTTGGAATCTGTGGATCTTCCACTCAACCACTCATTAAATCAATGATGGACTCTCAAGGGTCCCTTCCGTCACTCTGGAATTATGACCCAGACTGAGTCTCCTCATCTCCCATTTTTCCTTTTACCTTTACCTAAATTTTAGAAGAAATTTGAGAAGACTAAGAAGAAAACTTTTGCTGAAGTACAAGTGAAAGAAAATTTAGGTTTGAACTACGATTGTGGGTTTCTGAGTGGAGAAACAAGACACCTCAATGAGTGCCCTAATTTCTTGTATCAGTAAAAATACACTGAAGGCCAATTTTAATGACAGTGTCTTCATCCCCTTTGCCCATCACTATCTTTCTCTTTCTGGCTCTCTCTGTCTATCTCTCTGTCTTTCCCCACTTCATATTCTCTCTCTCTCTCTCTCTCTCTCTCTCTCTCTCTCTCTCTCTCTCTCTTCTGTTTCTACCTCTCTCTCTCTCACACAAATATAATTAAGGGCAGTTAGGTGGTGCAATGAATACAGTGCTGTCCTTGGAGTTTGGAGTATAGGAGTTCTAATCCAACCTCAGATTCCTGATGTTTATCAGCTCTGTGATCTTGGATAAATTCACTTAACCCTGATTGCCTCACATGCAGTCAACCTGATTCATTTCTAGCTACTGGAACCAGATTTCTCTGGAGGAGAAAATGAGACCAGTGTCTCAGCACAGTGCCGCCCCCCCCCCACTTCTCCTAAATCCATGTACTTGTCATGGCATCACTTCCCTGATGTCTTGATCTTCTTCAAAAATGAAAAACAAACATTATATCTATATCTCTATTCATTTATCTAGGTATCATCTATCTATCTGTAGATATATATATATATATATCATTTTAATACTTAAAAATCATATATAGATAAAAATAAAAATTAACATAAAATAATAAAAACATTACAGTTGCTGCTCTAGAAGCTTTTATTCTGTTGGGAGCAAGGAATTTGATATGTGCTCAGATGATGACAAAGTAGATGGAAGGTTATCTGAAAGTGAAAGGTATTAACTACAGGGGAAATCAAGAAAGGCTTGTAGAAGGTGTGATGGGACAAAGGAAAATTTGAGAAGGGAAAGATCCATTTTGTGGAAGAAAAGCTGAGCTTTGAAAGAGATACTAATTACAATAGCTTTAAGGTTTACCAAGTATTTCACACTTGCTATAATAATAGCAATATCTTTTTTAGAGGTAGAAACACTGAGGCCTAGAAAAGATAAAGGACTTACTCAGGATCACAGAGCTGGAAACTGAGATTTTGAGGATAGTTCTAACAGACTCTAAGACCAAGAAAGAAAAGAATTCTGCAAGGCAGAGAAGAGCACTCTTGTCTTTAAGTGAAATCCTGGACCAGGCACGTTAAGTCCTGAATGATTGATAATAGACCTCCTGTCTATATTTCCAGTCCTACTGTTTATTACAAACCCTCAAATATTCTATTTCAATATATATGGCCTGGTAACTGTCCCTTATATGAGACACTATCTTGCATTTCTGTCCCTTTGCAAAGGAGGTCCCCCAATGTCTTAAATAGTCTCCTTCCAAACATCTGTCTCCTCAAATACCATCAAAGTCCAGCTAAGGTGCTACACTTCGTACACCTGCTCCCCAGATGTATTTTTGTAGTTTGCAATATTCTCTTCTTTTTCAAATTGTTATCATATTTATGTATCATTTGTCTGTCTATCCTAGATAGATAGACAGATGATTAGATAGGTAAATATAGATGAGATAAATTTACTTATTTTAGTAGATATGTATGCATATATATATATATATATATACTAAATATATTATACATATATCTATTACTCATATATTATGTCCCTCCTTCCTCACTTTTATAGTAAGTTCCTTGAGGGTATAAAGTTTCATTTGAAACTTTATATTGCTAGCACCTACTACACAGTTTGCACATTGTAGAAACTTTAATCATTTTTTTCTGATTTGCTGAATTAATTTAAAATGCATCTGAGGCAGAGTAAGAGGGAAGGAGGGGAGGGTCTCTTGTGCAGATGCTTTGAAGGCAGCATCCTGCCAGCCATTCCTTTTCCTCCTTCCTAATTCCTCTCCATCTCCCCTTCCAAGGTCTGACAGCTCAGCAGGGAGACTCTGGGTCTAGGTGAAGGAATTTGAAAGTTAGCCTCTCAGAGCAATGAGTCACAGATGTATCCTGACGGGGGAGCAGGCAGGGAGCTCCGAGGCATTGTCCCTGGAATTACCTTGCTGTGATTGACCTGTGCATCATAATCAAGCCTGCCCTTATTCCAGCAGTAATTATCCAGCACAGACTTCCACTCGTGAGTCCTGTCAGGTCAAGAGGCCAATATGGAAACTGGCATCAGCACCTCATGGCAATTATCATTCAATTAGAGCCACTTTAGAACCCAAGTGAATACCGTATGATGGCTTCTTCTTTTCTCCTGGCCTCCTTCTCCCCCCCCCCCCACCCTCCCACCCTTCTTCCCTATTACCAATTTTAAAATATAAAATCATACCCTCCTAATTGAGATTCGGAATCAGAGAGATTAGGTTCAAATCCCTGATTTATTATATATTAGCTATTCAGCCTTAGGCAAATTATTACTACTTTCTGCAACCCAAGCTTCCCATCTCTAAAGGGAAGAAATTGGATCAGATCAAGGGTTCTGAACCTCAGGTCCATGTTTGAATATTTTAATATCTATCTATCATCTATCAATATATCTATCTATCTATCCATCTATCTGTTGATCATCTATTTAATTATCTAATTATTCATCCATATGTACAGCAATCAAACCATCCAATGATCTCTTTCCTTATATTTATTCATCTTTCTGTTCAATGATCTATCCATATATCTGTCATCTATCCATCTATCGACGGATTTATCATCAGTTTATATTTCCATCTACCTTTCATCTAACTATTGCTAACTGTTTCATTATAATCTTGTGGATTTCAGTTTATGTATTATAAAATATGGTTCTGAAAAGGATGCTATATAGTCTAGACTTCACCTTGCTGCCAAATGGGTCCATGACACAAGGTTAAGAACCTCTGGTTTATGTGATCTCTAAGTTCCCTTCAAGAAGAGCTATAGTTTGGGGGACAGGTAGGTAGTGCAGTGGATAGAGCAGGAAATGGATGGAGTCAAAAAGACTTGAATTCAAGTCCAGCCTTAGACACTTAATAATTGCCTAGCTGTGTGACCTTGGGCAAGTCACTCTTAACCCCATTGCCTTAAATAAATTTTAAAAAGTTAAAAAAAAGAGAAGAGCTATAATTTGAAATTCTATTACTTAGGACAAATTGAATTGAAGGAATGGATCATAAAGAGTACTGGATTTTTGACGTGGATAGTAGAAAGAAAATGCACAATTACTGGTTAGATACAGAATATTCTATGTAACAGCAGTTTCAAACTGGCAAACCTCTTTTTTTTCTTTTTTTAGCTTTTTTTTAGTTTTTTATAAGGCAGTAGGGTTAAGTGACTTGCCCATGATCACACAGCTAGGTAATTATTATGTGTCTGAGACTGGATTGAATTCAGATCCTGCTGACTATCCACTGCTCCACCTAGCTGCCCCCAAACCTCTTCTTTTTGAATGAGAGCCAATCTGTTTTTGAATACCCAGTTCCCTGTTTCCTTGGCTGATGTTCAATCACACTTACTTTCTCTGCTCCCCATGCATCCCAGCACTCATGAACAGTAGCCCCGCCAAAGGAAGGCTTCATGGAACTAGGAGTACTTTGGAAGGGCTCTCCTGCCTTGTCAGACACTCCTGTGGTCTGAAAGTTTCCATCACCCAGGAGAGTTAGGTTGACCACACACCTTTCTAGACAGATTTGAAGTCTCCAGAAATGGTTTTCTTATGGAAACTCTAAAAATTATGTAGTTCAAGAATTCTTATATACTGTCATGTTACCTATGAGAGAAAAGAGGTTTGGAGAGGTACCTAAGCTCATATAACCAGGTTACTGCTACTATTACCACCACCACCACCACTACTACTACAACCACTGCCACAACTACCACTATCCACAGTTCACTACTAGTGTTACTACTACTACTACTACTACTACTACTACTACTACTACTACTATTACCTTTATCAACACTCCACTACTACTACACTACTACTTCTACCGCTACTACTACCATCACTACTACTACCACTACCACCTCTACCAGTATTACTACTACCACTACTATTATTATTACTATTGTAGTTGCTACATTTTCTAGTTTCTAATTTCTGCATTTCCACAGTACTTTTTTAAATAAATCCCTGTGAACTAGATAATAGATATTAATACCAGCATATTAAAGATGAGAAAACTCAAGATCAGTGAGGCCAAGTCATTTGTCCAGGGCCAGTGAACTAGGAAATGTGTCAGTCATTATTAAAAGAAAAATCTAATGATGTGGCAAACACTGGCTGGCCTTTCAGTGTTGCATTGACTAGGAACAAGCACTTCTCTCCTTCATTTCTAGATCGGGGCAGGGAATACCCAATGCCATATGAGACCCTCTAAATAATTTGATCTGACACTGCCACAGCAACCATAGGCAAAATTCAAAATTCAATAAATCTAGGAGTTTTTAGTGGTGAATTAGTTAAATGTTTGACTAAATATAGCAGGCTAATTTTTCAGTTGATAATTGCCAATTTAAAATGATAACGCTGAATGATCCAGAGTGATGTTATAAATGTCCAAATTGCCCTTGGCAGAAAGATTCCCAGCTCCTGCTCTTGATGAACTCTAAGGTGTCTTCCAGTTCTAAATATGATCCTGAACAGTTTGATGCAAAGGAAAGGATGTTGGGCTTAGTGTCAGGGGACTAAGTTCATATCCCAAATTTGCTACTTATTGCCCTTATCATTTAGGACAAATCTTTTAATTTTCATGAGTTTCAGTTTCTTCATCTGTAAAAATTAAAGGGTATAGAAATATTTTCCAGCTCAATTTGGAGTCTAAAAGTCTGGAAGTCCCATCTAGCTCTAATCTGTGATCCAGTCATCAAGACAGCAAAAATCTTAGTGGATAGAACAATAAACTCTGAGTCAGAAACAGGAGTTCAAATCAAGCCTCACATATTGCTAACTATATGACCCTGGGCAAGATGCTTAATTTTTGTTTGCCTCAATTTTCTCAACTATAAAAATGGGAATAATAACAGCACCTACCTTCCATGATAATTTTAACACTTTAATGAAATAATATTTGTAAAGTGCTAGTACAGATCCTAGTATGTAGTAGGTGCCATATAAATGCTTATTTGCTTCCCTTATCCCCCATTTCCTCTCGTCCGTAACCCCAGATGTGCTCTAGAGCCATTTCCTACTGGCCTCCCAGGAGTCAGTTGTAAAATTTTCAGTGTGAGCATTTTCACCTTGGAAATGGCAACCCTTACAAACCAAGGCTTGATTTATTGTTTGGTTAAGTGTCTAGACTTAAGAAGGTGATGTATAAAAATGTTGGGGAGTGAGCCAGTTGTTAAACATTTACCAGCATGCCCCTGTGCATCCCCCTCACCCCAGGCATCCTATTATTGATCCAATGAGTGTCTACAATATCTTTCCTATTTCAGGACATTATTGCTAATGGAAGCATTGAAAGCTTTGACTTTAATTTGACAAAGAGTCTGAAGAGGCTGTGGTTTGGAACGAGCTGACCTGGCAAACAAAATCACTGTGTCATAATAGAATTTGGTGACATTTCCAAAGTAACTGGACTTGCACATGTAATGACAATAAGAAAGAAACCCTAGCACTGCCAAGAGATCTCAAGACTCAAAGAACATCCTAATAGGGCTGATGTATATAGAACACCCCAAGTCAACTCTATGGAAATGAGAGAGTTTGATTTCTTTAAAACTGTCACGTTTGAAGGGAAAGATCTGGGAGACTGGAGATCTATACTCTAACCCTAGCTCTATAACCTTTGCTTCTCACCTGGAGTCAATTTTTCATCTGCCAAATAGAGTTGGATTGTATCACCTGTTCTATGTTCCTCACCAAGTTGGTGTGGTGATAAACTTGTTAAAGGATGGGAAACTCCTTTTAAAAAGTGTGAAGTGCTTTATTAACAAAATATTATTTATAAAATTCTATTCAATCCATGACTGTCAGTCAGATTGCTAGGAAGAGAGATGCTCCAAACAAAACGAGAGAGAGAGAGAGAGAGAGAGAGAGAGAGAGACAGACAGACAGACAGAGAGAGAGAGAGATCCTCACCAGAGAGGAAGCAGTCAATAGACATTGTGCTAAATCCTGGGGAAGTTACAAAAGACAAAAGATGAGCAATTCCTGCTCTTGAGATGCTCATATTCTCAACTTGCAAACATGTATGAATAAATCAAAGATAATCAACAGAGGGAAGACACCAGAATTAAGGAGGCTGGGGAGAGGCTTCTTGCAGAATGTGGAACATAATCTGGAACTTGAAGGAAGTCAGGAAATCCAGGAGGCAGAAATAAATTAGGGAGACAGGTGTGACAATACCTTGGAGTTGGGGAATAGAAATGTCTTGTCAAAAGAAGGTCAGGATCACTGGGTCTCAGAATACCTGGCTGGAGAAGAAGGGGTATGAGGTGTGATAAACCTGAAAAAGAAGCAGGGTGTGAGGAAAGGAGGGAGGTTCCAAAGGTCTTTAAACACCAGAGGATTTATATTTAATCCTGGAAGTGATAGGGAACCACCACTTATTGAAAAACCTTTGTTTTAAAAAGATCAGTTTGATTGGCTTAATGGAAAATGGATTGGATTGGAGTAAGGAGAGACTTGAGGCAGAGAAATCAATCATCAAACTATTGCAATAGTTGAGTCACCAGAGAGGGAGCAAAGTATCTTTGAAAGAGCCCTGGTTTCAGATCAGGAGACCTAGAGTGGAAACCAAAGTCTAATAAAACTTCATCTTTCTGAACCTCAGTTTCTTTATCTGCAAAATAAAGACACTTGCTACACATAGAATTATTGTCAGCAAAGAGATTTATAAACATTAGACTGGATTTAAGAATAAAAAAAGCAATAATAAGTACTTATTCTCTGCCAACCACTGTGCTACCTGGGGAAACAAAACCAAAGCCAAAACAGTTCCTGTCCTAAAGGTGTTTACATTTTGATGAGGAAACCAATATCAAGCATAGCCTTAGGACCAGGGATGGGGTACTCTAAAAATTATAGGGAACATGAGTTCATTGATACACTCCATCCAGAAATGGCAGAGTTTATGGGATCATGGTTCATGGTTACAGAACTGAAAGGAGTGTTGGAGGGTGGAGTGTGGTTGGCAACTAGAGAGGTGGCTTTAGAGGAGGTGGCCAAAGAGGATATGGTAAAGAATACATGGATGGAGCTGAGTGGCTGTCAGCAAATCACCAATTCTTTTGCTTCTGGGAGAAAGCTCTTCCCAACCATGGTGTAGGGAGGTTGTACATAGGAAACTATAGAGAAAGAGACAAGAAATAAGGGAGGAGAAAAAAGTAGATACTTTGACAACTGGGACTGTTTCACTTTTTGTATCCCTAAAATTTGGTCTAGTATCTGGAACATAGTAGATTCTTAATAAATATCCTATGTGAATGATGTTCATCATTATCATCATCATCATCATCATCATCATCAGTAGCAGAACTGGGATTAAAATTCAAGTATCCTCACTCCAAATCCAGTGCTTTTTCTCCAGGAAATGAGTTTTGGATATATATATATACATATATATATATATATATATATATATATATATATATATATATGCCTGTTGTCTAACTACATTTATTTCCTAAATATTCCTTCTAGTCTATAGGAAGGAAAGCAGATAAAGACTGCTTCAGGTTCCAATATAACCAATATAAATACAGCCTGTAAAGCAGAAGGAGCACAGGATTCAAAATCAAGAAACTTGTGTTAATTCAATGAAAGAATGCTTTCATGAATGAATGAATGAACCACAAGTATCCAAATGTGACATTTCTACCCCACCCTCTACAACCTTCAACTGCTTTTTATAAAAAAAAAATAGTTTTCTTTTTATGTATATGCCTATATGTATCTATGTATGTATGTGTATATATATATACATACATACATATACATGCAAAATATATACATCCTGTCACACATCAGCATTTTTTTCTCTCACAGAGATCTCATTTTGGGGGAGCATTCTGTATTTGGGGATAGCCTAGACAGTGCTATATGATATTATATAGAAAAATTAGGTCATGCATGCAAGAAAGGAATATATCCTATCTTGGGGCATGAGGGGAAAAAGACTTAAAAAGAAGAGAAGCAGTTTCTGTGAGCTTCACTTGTTGAGAAAAAATTGAATTCACATAATTCCTTGGATTTATTATTGGACCAGGATTATAGTAATATTCCCAGAAACTAAATTATCTATAGGTGTTTAATATATTCATGGACTCTAAAAGTTCCCATGTGCAGTAGGCCAGTAGAATTCATAGTTATCGACTAGATAACTTGGTGTTTGTTCAAAAATAGCTAGGGCCATAGTTGGCTTTTTAAGATTGACTTCCCAGCAGCATACATTGGATACTTGTAGAATGTGGATAAGGTTTCTGGAGAAAGCAGTATTTAAAATATCATTTCTACCTGTATAATATCATTCCATTTAAGGTTTCATGAAAAAGAACCAGAGATGAAAAAAGAGAATCATCCTTATCCTCCCCTTTCAGAAAAATCAGCTTTGGAGGTTCAACCGTGGCTATTTCAGGACAGACTGGGACATGGACATCTGATAACTAACCCATTCCTACAGGCTGTTTGCTTCTGATAGAAGAGCATGACAAGGGGAGGCAGCAAGGTCCAGGTGTAGGTGGTGGAATGAAAAGCAAGAAGCCTGGATCCTAATCTGAGCTCTGTGACCACCTGAGTTACCTTGGGCATCAATAATGATTTCTCTCTCTCTGGGCCTCTGTTTCCTTATCTGTAAACTGAGGAAATTGGACTGAATCAAAGACCCTTAGCAATTTTGGATGTCATGGACCCCTTCTCAGTATAATATTTTTATTTGTATATAGTAAAACATAAGATGCAAAGAAAACTATATTGAAATAATAATTATAACTAATATAGCATATAAAGCATGTAATTACACATTATATTATTATTGTAGCTAATATTCTTAAAGTGCTTATTATGTGCTAAACATTGTGTTAAGCAGTTTGTAATTAGTATCTCATGATCCTCGCATCCATTCTGAGAAGTGGGGGGCTAGTATTATACCTAGTTTATAGATGAGATAACTGAGGCAAACAGGGATTAAGTGATTTGCCCAAGGTTACCATGCTTCTAATAATAGTAATAACTAATATTTGTATAATGCAGATCAAATGTCAGGCACTTATAATAAGTGCTTTATAATCAGAATATCATTTTCTCTTCACAATAGCCCTGGGAGGTAGGTGATATTATCCTCACTTTTTACAGTTAAGGTGGCTGAAGCTAACAGAGGTGAAGCAACTTTCCTGAGGTCACAGATAGCACCATCAAAACAGAAAGAGTAACCACCAATACAAGGCTGTGTCAATAGACACACCTTTCTACTGATGCTTACACCTAGTGCCTACCTGACTTTCCATTATTGCAAGACCCTGAGACTGATAGGTGGGGCTGCTCTGCAATCTTCTCCCACTCCCCTAGTGGGCATACCATCAGTGAGGGATTGGGATTGGGATTGACAGCATCACCTCTTTTACCTGCTTCTTCTTTCCCCTCACCTGGGCCCCTCCCATAGATATAGAGGAGCATGTGTGGAAATAGCTCCTCTCAGTCCCACTTCACTTGCTTGCCAAGGAAGAAACCCTGGTCTCTGGGGCAGTAAAAGGGGGAAGTTGTGGCATGGGGGATGCAGATATTATGATTATAAAGATTATATAGTTTGAGTTCTATATATAAAATCTTAAGATTTATGGATCTAATTTAAACTTTTATAGTATGAACTTAAGCCACCCAGGGCTACAGCTCTCATTTATAATATTGTTCCTTTGTTTCTAAGTGCCCCCCGTGTCACTGTTTCACCTAATGCTGTGTTTTCTGAGAATCTATTAACAGCTTTAAGAAACTTATTATGCTTAGTCCCAGAGAGGAGAACTAAGTGGAAATTACAGTAAGGGTGATTTTGGTTCCATATAAGGAAGCATTTCCTGAGAGTCGGGATTACTCTCAAGTGGAGATTCTCCTGTGAGGTCAGAGAATCATCATATGTTTCCCTGGAAGGGAGGTTACATGTCGTCTAATCCAAACCATACATTTTACAGGTGAGAAAACTGGACCCAGGCAATGAGCTTCCCATCAGCACCTGAGGTTCAAGCATGATGACCAATTGTCAGGGTTGTTCGTATGTGTGAGAATTAACCTGTGAGTTCCCTTCCACCTCCAAGTCACTGCAATTATCTGGCTTCTTTTTAATCTTCATTTTGACATCTTATTACACATCAGCATAAATTTTGCCATTCATTCGATCATGAAGTTTCAAAATAGTCAAAGTGAAATTATGAACTCACTTAAAGGCAGAAAGGGGAAAGAAAAGTCAAAAAATCACACCTCAATATTGTTTTTAATGTGTTTAAAAAGTATGTTTTAGGAAAAAGTTGAAATGGGATGAAATAGGGATATTTAAAAATCTATAGATTTCTTTTATCCATGATATCCTTTTCTCCCAGTAGCCTGGATATTGAGACCTAGTTGTTTCACTATCACAGTTCTCTCTCTATAAATTCTCTACATTAAAGGTATGTTTTGAAGGCATGCTATCTGCTGTAGTTTCTAATGAATGTCAATTTACATTCTCATATTTAATCTCAGCATATCTTTTACCCACATATACCTATTCAGAACATGAAATTGGTCGGTATATCTAAGATGAGTCTTTCAACAAAAATGTGTACGTATGTGTGTTTGTATATGTATACATGTATTTTTAATTTATTCATTTGTTTAGAGACAACCCTTCTTACTAGCCACTAAACTTGGAAATTCTAAAACTATCTGGTCATCAGTCACACCTGAATCTCAATATAGCACAAAAATTAACTGGTTGTTAAGAGATAAAAATAATACTATCCCCTCCCTATCATCACATAACCCTTGTCTCCCTGTGCTATCATGAAATTTGCTAGGAGATAAATAAAATAACAAGCCTTTCTTAAACAATAACTATGTACAAGGCACGGATTGTTTGTTGGTTGTTGCTTTTCATGCTCGAAGAGGATCAAAATGATATCACTATGTTGGAGTCAAGGTCATCGTGTGTCCTTCTGTGACTGATCAAACCCTATATGAACTTGGAAGGCTCTATCTTCCAACTGTCAGGCACAAATAGTCCATGTGAGCATTTGGGGTGGACTCTCTAAATTGATGCACTTCATATTTCTTTTAAGCTACTTTAATTCTGCTTTGCTCATAAAACACAATGCATTCCTTGATGAGGATACCCATGTGGTGGGCAGTCCTTGTCCGTCTCTCCCTTGTCAGGTAAGCAATTCCAAAGTTCTTCAGAGAGACCTTGTTAAGGTTCTGTTGCTTCTTCTGAGTGCAAAGGCAAAAGCAGAGTCTTTGCTCTCAAAAATACTGCATTCCGTTAGGGAAAATGACATGTACATATATACATGTGTATATCTGTGTATAATATAGGGTAATTTTGAGCAGAGGTAGCAGGATCAAGGTTTAGATCTCATCATCATCATCGTTGTTGTTGATATTGTTTTTGTGAGGACAGAAACTGAGCAGTCCATCTTTCAGTCCTCTTGAACTATCCATCTCTCATCCCTCCCTCTCTCTGTATCATTTCTAAAGTTGAACAGAAATGGAAACCACTAAACTGAACATTATTCATCTGAAATGCTTATCTAAAATATACTTAATGAAAGAGTAACTCAATCATTTCCCATCCAAGCTTTCTATGATCTATGATACATTATGTATTATTTTTCATCCAATTGTTTTCTATTTCCTATTTGGGTTACTTGGCCAAATATCCCGCCCCCAGTTAATAAAGTTTGTCATTTTTTTAACATCAGTATAATTTTCCAAAATATTTTACCCCTTTTGAATGTTCCCTTTAATTAATAGAAAAATTTAAACAAAACCCAATAAACAAAACGACTACTTTTTATGGTATATGTAACATTCTGCACTTGTAGTCTCCCACCTCTCTACTGAGAGGAAAAAACGTTTGCTTCTTCTCTTTTCTGTAAGGACAAGGGCGAGCATTATAATTAATCTAGGCATGGCAGTAATTTAATACTGTTTTAATTTATGTTACCATTATAATCATACACATTGTTCTTTTGATCTTACTCTCTTCTCTATGTTTGAATCAGTCTTCCCATTTCCCCCTGAATACCCCGTATTCTTATAATTCAGCATCATTCCCCTACATTTGTACACGAGGAAGTTTGTTTGGATATTGCTCAGCCAATGGCCACTCTTTTGGTCTAGTTTTTATTCTACTTCTACTACTCTGGATCTTTGACTAGGTCATACTAGTTAGTGTTTCTATATTATATATGCACTGGATGAACCCAAATAGTAGCTTCAAATGCTCTCTTTATATACAGATGCATCTCCGAAATTTCTACCCATTTCTCTGAGTAATCCTGTATGAAGTTGGGCAGGAAAATGTTAAGTGTGGTAAAGGAAGTACAAATAAGGTAATCTATAAGATTTGAGAGGCAAAAGGTCATTTTTGCTGGAGTGGGGTTGAGGGGAACCCAGGAAAACTTTATGAAGGAGGTAGCTTTGGAATTAGAGCTTTAAAGAAGGATAAGATAGGAGAGGGGGTATCTAAGGATATGAAATCATGTGAATCTCATCAGTGAGGAGGGTGCTCAAGTTGCATGAAAGGCAGTAATGTATGTGCCAGGCAACTAGGTGGCACAGGGGAGAAGAACTCAACTAGGAAACAGAAGACTCATTTCTTGACTTCAAATTTGGCCTCAGACACTTACTAGCTGTGTGATCCTGGGCAAGTCACCTAACCCTGTTTGCTTCAATTTTCTACTCTGTTAAATGAACTAGAGAAGGGAATGGAAAACTACTCCAGTATCTTTTGCCAAAAAAAAAAAACCCTAAAATAGGGCATGAAGAGTCAGACATAATGGAAACAATTCAGTAAGAACAGTAATGGGGGCAGCTAGGTGGTGTGGTGGATAGAGCTCCAGCCCTGGAGTCAGGAGGATCTGAGTTCAAATTTGGCCTCAGACACTTAACAATTACCTACCTGTGTGATCTTGGGCAAGTCACTTAACCAACCCCATTGCCTTAGATAAACAATAAAAAAGAACAGTAATGCATGGATAAGTCTCGACAGGTTAAGGGGGAATGAGGACCACAAATGACAGGCTGAATTTGAACTTTATTTACTTAGTGGACGACTAAAAACCATTGAGAATTTGTGAACAGTTGCCAAACGCTGATCTTTGTGCAAGAAAGATTAATTGGACAGTGATGTGAAACCAAACCAGCTCTCAGGAACGGATCTGTGATAAATGCATTTGTGTGAAAGCATAAATTTATTGGTACACCCATTGATTGAGGGTCTACTATATGACTCTGCTCCATGCTCTGAGTAATCCTAAGATTAATAGGATATGTTCCTTGTCCTTAAGGAACCATAGAAGCTTGCCTTTCTAAAACAATCTATGGTTTGCAAAAGACTTTCTTAGGAATAACTATGGAGTTAGTAAGTACAAGTATCATGATCCTCATTTTACAGATGAAGAAACTCAGAGATGAAGTCTCTGACTCATTGACATTCAATACTGAAGTATTGGAACCTGAATTTAAATACAGGTCTTTTGATTGCTATACCTAATATATCTTTGTCTGTCATAGAAAAACCTATCAGAGACAGGACCCATAGATGAATGAATGTTATTTAACGTTGACTGCTATGAGAAGAGAGAGACAAAGACAGAGATAGAGACAGAGACAGAGACAGAGGGGAGGGAGGAGGAGGGAGGGAAGAAAAACAAAGAGAGACAGAGACAGACAGAGATAGAGACTGAGAAAGATAGATGAATCAGAGAAAGAGAGAGAGACAGACAGACAGACAGACATAGAGAGACACCCAATGAAACAGAGACAGTCAGAGACAGAGACCGTGTAGATGGAAGAAGTGATTTCCTCATATTGCTCGATTGATCAAGGAAGGAAGGTATCAATGAGAAGATATTTGAGAGACCTTGAAGAAAAGGTAGCAATTAAAACAGAAAGTATAGGCACTACCAGAAAGCTGATTACTGTTTTATTCAAATATTGTATTAGATTCTTTAACATTAATAAAAATATTTATATAATGCTTGAAGTTTTAGAAAACATTTTTCATATATTTTCTCATTTGATCCTTTTAACAATTCTGCAGAGCAGGTGCTATTCTTATCCCCATTTTATAGATAAGGAAACAGATACTGTGACAGAGGCTAAGAGACTTTCCCAGGGTCACCCAAATAAAGGTGTGTTTGAGATAGAATTTGAATTCAGGTCTTTCCCACTCCAAGTACATCAATCCATTGCACCACAACTAAGTTCTATAATCTTTTATTATTTCATACTGTATAATCTTTTGTTATTTTAAGGGCCTTTAGGCATTATTAGTATCTCTCAGCTTCCTTTCTGGAGTCTAAGAATCCTTAAAAAAAAGTCCCTTGTCCTTCCCATGACATGAAGATAGGCCCTTGTATTTAGCATAGTAGGTATCTTTGAATGGAGGGATGGGTAGATTTTGCTTTGGGAACAAAGCCTCAAAAGAAGCAGACAGCACAAAGAAATCCACATCTTCCTCTGGACCTAGAGCCCTCTGTAGCTTCCAAAGTGCAAGTAATTATTTAGAAGATCAATTGGGGTGAGATATACTAATCAAACCATATCCCAGTATTGCTCACTTTAGATATTGATTAGCTGTAAGACTCCCTGGCATCCATTTAGTTGAGGATTGTGCAGACAGAGGTCATATCCTTGACACCATCTGCTGGACCACAAAGCCAAAGTAAGAGCCAAATTGTCTGATAGATTATAATTATTTTCCATCCTGGTGCTGCTTAGCCTGTCATTAGAGATTCCTATTTCTAGGAAAGTTCTTTGGGTAGCAAACAGCTGATGAGATGAAAATGAACCTTTTTTAGGTTTCTGGACAAGTCCTATCACTTGGGGTTTCTGGTGTCTTGAGCATCAATCACTGCATCTACAGTAGAAGAAGAAAGAAATCTAGCTTCTCATACAATGATGGCTTTGTTTTTCTGCTGTTTATCTTTTTTTTAAAGATACTTGATAAACCAGAGCAGCCTATGTTGGGCCATTATTCCTTGTCACTGGAAAAGCTTCCTCTGAAATGACTTCACTTCCTATACTTGCCCCTGACTTCTCCATGGTTTGAGAAGCTATTCTACTTAGTCTCCTCCCTTTGGTCCCCATTCTCAGGTTGCTCTTCTGTCATTTCAGACATATTCTACTCCTTGTGACTATTTTTTGGTTTTCTTGGCAAAGATACTGTAGTGCTTTATCATTCCCTTCTCTAGCTCATTTTACAAAAGAGAAAACTGAGGTAAACAGGGTTAAGTGACTTGCCCAGGGTCACACAGCTAATAAGTGTCATAGTGGATTTGAATTCACAAAGATGGATCTCCTTGACTCTAGGTCAGTCACCTAATTGGCACAGGTCTATATTTCCACCTCCCTTAAATATTATGTTTTTAGTTCTTGCCCCAGTCCACATGGCCTACCGAAAGAATGCTGTGTTTCATAAAAAAGACACTTGTGTTTGAGCAGGTATCCTAGTAGCTACCTGTCTGAGTTCCATTTTTCTAGTCTTTAAATGGAAGAAATTATATTTGTGTGTGGTCTGTTGAAGGGTTCTTGTGAAGAAAGTAGTTTATAAATTTAAGTCACTATTATTGTTATTGTCATTGTTGTTGATATCCCATTTGATTTCCCACTGACCTTGGATGATTAACACCTTGCCCCCTCCCCTCCAACCCCCCCCCAAAAAGCCCTCAAATAAGCTCCAATAGCACATTGTCTATGAGTGATAGAGACAGGATTGATTCAGTGATCTTCCCACTCTACCACACTTCTAGCATTTAGAGAGACATTTAAAGAGGAAAAAGGTCACAAGGATATCTAATTTGGAATTCTGAGACCCAGAACCCAATCCCAACTCCTCTACTTATAAGCAATATTACCTTGGTCAGGGTCCTTCCCTGAACCCAAGTTTCCTCCTCAGTTATATAGGAATAATACTTGCCCTAGCTACCTATCTCACAAGGTTGTTCTATAGAACAAAGACCTAAAGCATATTGTAAAATAGAATTCAGTATATAAGCATAAAGCACAACTTCCAGGAATGAGAAGGTATAGTCTCTATTTTACCCTGGTCAGATAGCAACTATAGCATTGTATTCACTTCTTGGCATCATATTTTAAGAAGAATGATGATAAACAGGAAAGTATCCAAAGGAAGGCAACAAGAATGGCAAAGGGTGGGGCAGCTAGGTGGTGCAGGGGATAGAGCACCTGCCCTGGAGTCAGGAGGACTTGAGTTCAAATTCAGACTCAGACAATAATTGCCTAGCTGTGTGACCTTGGGCAAGTCATTTAACCCCATTACCTTGCAACTCTCCCCCCCAAAAAAAAACAGAATGGCAAAGGACCTGGAGTTCACACCATCTTGTTGTTGTTGATGTATGTTCTTCTTTCTGGAAGAGGGCCTTGATATCATGGAAGTGATGCCATGGCATGGAAGTAAGTGGCATGGCATAGTCCTTCAGATCTGAGGATCATATCATTAGCAGGAACTGGGGAAGTTGTCCTTCATTTGTTTTACTAATCTTGTCTAATGCACTTTTAGTCCTATTGTCATTGGTCTGATCAATCAACAATCATGTTTTTGGTGTTCGTTCTACTATGCTATGCATTAGGGATTTGGAGAATTGGGATAATATTATCATAAACCACAATATGCACAAGTTGAAAGGAATACCATTCACATATACCTCAACCAAGTCATATAATCTAATCCATAGCCTAATAAGATTCTTCCTTTAAAATACCTCACAAATGGAATGTTCTTTGTAGACCTCAAATGAGGGGAGAAAACTTACCTTCCAAGATAGACCATTATCTTTTAGGAGGGCTCTTTTAGTCAGGATATTTCCCTTTATATTAATCTTAAATCTGCCTTTTTCTTCCTTCCACCTGTTGCTCCTGGTTCTGCCTTTTGAGACAAAACAGGACAAGTTTAATCTTTGCTATGTTAGTCCTTCAAGTACTTGAAGATAGCTATGGTGTCTCTTTCCATTCCCCAAACTCCTACTGAGTCTTCTTCTCAAGACTAAACTGGACTAATCTCTTGAGCAGATCCTCATATGACATGAACTTGAGACCCTTCACTGTACTACTTCACCACTGACCTCTGGATGCTCTCCAGCTTATAATCAGCATGATATATTGGAGAAGGAGTTAGGTGGGAATTAGAGAGTTGGGTTACAATGCAAGTTCTCCCACGTATCAACCAAATGATCTTGGGGGAGGCTCTGAACCTTTATGGGCCTCAATTTCCTCACATGTGAAATGAGCAGATTAGACAAGAAGACATTTTTGCTCCCTCTGTTCCAGCTGTCTCTCCATATTTGACTGATCTGTCCTAAAATGAAACTTCAGATTATAATGCTGAACTTGCCATCTGGCCAGAGCAGTGGAAAGGGAAAATATCTCTTCTTTTTTTCTTGAAAACTAGATCTCTCAAGGTAATCCAATGCTGCTTAAAATTTTTATGGCCATATCACATATTGATGTGGAAGAAGTTAAATTGTAAGTTTTTGAACAAAGGTTGAAATTTCTGGTAGATGTTAACTCCTTGTGTGTGTAACTCCTTGTGACCCCATCTGAGATTTTCTTCTCAAGGATAGTAGAGTTATTTTTCTCCTCTCCTTCTTGAGCTCATTTTACAGGTGAGGAAACTGAGTCAAACAGGGTTAAATGACTTACCTGGGGTAACATAGCTATTACATGTCTGAAGTCAGATTTGAACTCACAAAGATGAGTCTTCCTGACTTTTAGCCTCAGTACTCTGAATCACCAACTGCCCAACAAGCAGGATACCTGCTCCTTAAACTTCTCCCCGAGTGCACATATATCTTGTTCTAACATTAATGATCGTAGAACTTGGATCAAATGGGTTAGAGAAGATTGATCAATCAGTCAATCAATGAGCATTTGTTAATCAGTTAACCTGCACCATACATTGTGATATAAAGGGCAGCATTGGCATGGTATGGTGCATTGAGATCATGAAAAGTTGGACATTACTGAAGAACAACTGTACTATAGACAAGACAAAAGTGAAATCTCTGCCCTTGAGATGTTTGCTTAACAGGAAGACAACATGTGTGTATATGTGTGTGTGTGTGTGTGTCACTTTCTGTGCCTTTGTGAGTGGAAAATAAATCCTCTGAGCTGTCCTAAAATAAGACTTTACAATACCATATTCCAGATGTCATTTGACCATAATAGTGAAATAAATAATATTTACAAGTAAAATAAATAAGAGGATAAAATAATAAAGTAAATTTGAGATGATTTGGGAAGCACTAGCAGCTAGGAAGGTATCCAAGACACCAAGGCGGGAATGAGTGAATTCTAGATATGAGGAATACTTAAAGGAAAAGCAAAGAGATAGAAAATCTAGTGGGGAGAATGAGCCAGTATGACTGCACCAGATAAGAAGAGAAGATACCTTCTGGGAACTCTTTCCTCTCCTAGATTCTTTGATTTTTTTTTTTTTTGGCCCAGTCAGAAGTTAGTGTTTTTTTCCTTACAAGGATCTCCTAGAAAACCCCACCCCAAACCACTGTGATTTTGTACTACTTTCCAGGAAGCAGCCAGGAGAAATTCAGAGCCCATGATCATTCAATAATTGAATAGTGAAACATGTTGTTTGATTTAAAAACCAATTGCTAATGTAAGCTATTGTATAACAAGTTCCTAGCCAGAGTCCCCTCATATTGACCCTTGCGGTAATTGGAATTTCAATTATTCATTTTCAATTACATGCATAGCCCGATGATCACAAATGTCATTAAGTATTAAATTATATCTAATGATGGATTGATAAAGGGATACTTTCTTGGATCATTTCTCTTGTTAATGTTAATAAATCAGCCTTCTGTTTTGTTTTAGTGGAAGAACTTCTAAAAGATGCAAAATCATTTATAAGGTAATGCATTGACTCTATCATTGGCCACCTGGTTGGCCTGTCACTTACTGAGTTTTGCTACCATTCATAACATGTTCTAGACTCCTGGAACATTACTTTGTGCCTTCCACATCATCAACCCTCAGGAAAATCTGTTTTGCTGGATATAGTTTAATGAAAGAACAGGCCTCAAAAAAATTGACTTTGGATCCTGATCAGACAATCCAATTGTATGATTTTCCCCTTGCAGAACTTGGAATTCTCATTGTAAAATGAGAGAAATGTTACTTTAGGCAAGGTATGTCCAATTTGCAGTCCAGGGGTCCCATGCAACCCTTAAAGTCCATTCATGAAGCATCATTCCATTTTATTATTATACTCATTGGCAGTATGGTTTACATTGTGGTCATAAATAAATATTAAATTCTATTTGCTGTCCTTAACAAGGTTTTGTTGGGCAACATGACCCAAAATTTTGGATACCCAATGCTTTAAATCTTTGAGTACTGTAGAAATATGGGCTTTTAAAATTATATCTTTATCCCATGTATTGTTATCCTAGCTGTTTGTGCAATGTTAAGAGAGAAGTTCTAACCTCAGTTTCTATACCTGTAAAATGAAGATAACACCTACCTCACAGAATTGTGATGAGATAAAATGAAAAATGCTTTGTAACCCTTAAAGAGCTGTATAATTGTTATCTTCATGACTATTAGAAGTGTGACACTAACCTTTGATCTTAGAGTAAGAAACAAATGATTATGAATAACATGAGCTGCTTTTGTAATTAAGAACATCCCAGATGGGAACTTTGAAGTCATCTCTTACAGAGAGATAGGGTTTAGTAAAACAGACTTGGAGTTGTAGTAAAAAGTCATTGGTTAGAATCCTAGTTCTACTATCGCCTCCCCATGAGAGCGTGGCGATATCACTTTATGTCTCTTGGCCTCAGTTTTTCCATCTGTAAAATATGGTGTTTGGACCAGGTACTGTGCTAAATACAAGAGTTTTAAAGAAATGTAAAACAAAAGAAAAAGCAAACAAAAAATCAGTCCCTGCCTTCAAGAAGCTTACGATTTAATGGAGGAGACAATGTACAAACAACTAAGAACAAGCAACATAAGAACAGGATAATATGAAGAAAAATCAACAGTGGAAAGAATCAAGATTCAGTAGGACTGGGGAAAACTTGCAATGAAATCTTCCTATTGTCTATTTGGGGATGGAATCTTGAGCTTGTCTAGTCACTTGAGAGGGACTGGCTCTAATTTGCTTCTGCTTTGCTTCTTCACATCAGCTGAAAATTTTTTTTCTGAAGAGACCTTGGTACAGTCCTAGCCCAGACCCCCCTCTCCCAGAAAGACAAGCAGACTGAAGTTTCCTGGGTAGCCTGAGCTATTCATTCTTCATTAACAAGTTCCTTTGATATCCACTATTTCAAGTTTTTACAAAGCACACCAGTTAATGGTGTTAATATTATTCATTTTAGAGGGGAAGGAAAGCCAGAATATGTGATAGTGTTTTGGGGAAATGAGATGAGATTTCTCCCTGTTTCTCTCATGAATGAAAAGGTAGTTTTTCCTGAAAAAAAATGTTCTCTTATGGGATAGTCCAGAAGAGGATTCCTGAAGGATACAGTGATTATTTATGACTAAGGGAGAGCTGGATGGAGCACTGGGGTTGGAATCAGGAAGGCTTATCTTCCTGTGTTCAAATCCAGCCCCAGACACTTATTAGTTTCATGACTTTGAACAAGTCACTTAACATTGCTTGCCTCAGTTTCTTAACTGTAAAATGAATTGGAGAAGGAAAACCACTCCAGTATCTCTGCCAAGAAATATCCCAAATGAGATCACAAAGCATTAGACATGATAATTATGACTGGACAACAGTCATGGCAAGAGAGCCTTAGTTAAACTATCCCATAATTACCTCTTTTGAGCCTCAGTATTCTCAACTACCAAATGGGGGAAATAAAACTTAAATAGGTTTGTTTCAAGGACAGTGAATTGTGAAGTATAAAGTGCAATATAAATATGGAGAATTCCTCATAGTAATGCTTGGGGTGGGAGATGCCACAAGGATATGATTTCTCACCATCCAAATAAGAATCTATCACTCTGAATCACTAAGAATCAGCACTCTGAACAAATGATCATTTGGCCTTTAATTACACACAGCCTCTAAATCAACCACTAGCTCCTGAGGCTTCTCATTTCATATTTATTTACACCATTGATATTTAGGGAACGTTTCCGGGCATCAAGTATAAGATGCCTCTTTTTCCCGCTCAGAAGAAAAAAAAGAAATAAGCATTTATTAAGTACCTACTGTGTACCAGTGCTTTACAGATATTATCTCATTTGATCCTCACAAAGACCCTAATTGAATTGCATCCTATTATTGTCATCATTTTATAATTGAGGAACCTGAAGCTGAGAGAGGTTAAGTGACATAACTAGTGAATGTCTGAGGTCAGATTCAAACTCAAGTCTTTATGATTCTAGACCCAGCTCTCTATAACTACTGATTTTATTTCAGTCTTTTGGTATCAAGGAAAATAAGTCTAATTCTTCTTCCAAATATGCCATCTCTTCAGATACTAGAGGACAGCTAACACCACCTTCTTCCTTCCCCATATACACATCTAGTCTTTTCTTCTCCAGAATAAACATCTCTAAGGTCTTATTCGTCTACTTTGCCATCTCATTTGTCTACTTTGGTTGTTCTGCAGTTTATCAATGC
Source organism: Macrotis lagotis (assembly GCF_037893015.1). Taxonomy (NCBI): domain Eukaryota; kingdom Metazoa; phylum Chordata; class Mammalia; order Peramelemorphia; family Peramelidae; genus Macrotis; species Macrotis lagotis. The sequence continues at coordinate 806,549,349 of NC_133658.1, read as the reverse complement.
CATTTCTAAAATTGAGGAAAGCCCATAGATGTAAACACAATAATCTAGATACAGTTTTAATATTCCATGTGATTTTTTTCAACTCTTACAGCATGCTGTTGGCTCTCATTGAGCTTACAAACCACAAAAACCACCTGCTATCTATAGTAGCTAAACCTCCATGTTGTACATTCAAATTTGCTATTTGAACCCATGAGTAAGACTTTAAATTTATCACTGTTATATTTCATCTCAATAGATTCAGCTCAACATTTTAGCTTGTTGGAATTCTTTTGAATCTTGGCTCTGTCATCCAACATAGTAGCTAGCTATCCCACTTTGTGTCATCTAAAAGACATCATCTTTGTCTTTGTGCCAGTCACTGACAAAATCGCTTAACAATACAAGGCCAATGATGGCATACTGGAAATACATTATTGGTGACTTCCTCCACATCAATACTAACCCAGTCTTTAAAAATAAAAGCTTAGGATTTTCATCTAAGAGGTCAACCCCATTCCTATTGTCATTGTCTAGGTAAGAACCTAGACCCAAAAAGGGAGAACTTACTTGCCAGCTTCAAGAAGTTAGAAAGTATCATAAAAATCTATATTTCTTCCTCCCTTAATAATTGTAAATGTTTTTCAAACCTTCAAGTGCTGCTGCTGTTGTTCAGACATTTAGGACAAAAGTGACTATTCTCGAGCCCATTTGGAGTTTTCTTGGCAAAGATACTTGAGTGGTTTGCCATTTTCTTCTTCAGCTTATTTTATAGATGAAGAAACTAAGGCAAGCAGGGAAAAGTGGTTTCCCAAGACTCACAGCTACTAAGTGTCTGAGGCCAGATTTGAACTCAGGAAGATGAATCTACTTGACTCTAAGGTTCTATCCATTATACCACCTAGCTGCCTTTAAAGTTTTGTAGAAATATTATTTCTCATTATATTACAGCTACAAAGAATAAAATAATTCACACTCTGAAACAGTAAAGGGAGTCTCACTACATTATCACTTGCATTGATGCCTTTTTGAAATTGTTATGTGGAAAATGAAAAGAAGGGGGGATGGAGAAAGGAGGGAAGGAGGGAGGAAGGGAAGGAAGGAAGGAGGGAGGAAGGGAGGAAGATTTATTAAGTACCAAACACTATTCTAAGCATCTCCTGAAAGTTATTTTATCTGATCTTCAAAGAAATCCTTGGGAACCAGATGCTTTTATTTTCCCATTTTATGCTTGAAGAAACTGAGCTGCATAGACATTAAGTGCCCAGGGTCACACTGCACAGCTAGGAAGTATATAAGGCAGGATTTGATCTCGGATCTTCCTGACTGGACCCAGCACTCATCTCTTGCACCAGGTTCTTCTCTACTGTGTCCTAGAAGTAAGAACTCTCATTGTTAAACACTTAGCATGTGCAGAACTGAGGCTGGGTCTCATGCTCCCTATGCTATAATATTGTACATATTGATTCTTTTTGAAGCAATGAGCAAACCTTTCTCTAGTAGGTGGAGACAGCAAGTGAAACCATACCTGCTTTACAGGTGAGAAGAGAACATTTAGGAAGTCCAAGGGCCCTCAGCTCTAATGGACCAGGCATGAGAAGGTTGAATGAGCTTGACCTTGAATTTTATAGCATTAAAGAGTTTTCTGTGAGCTATATTTTGGATGAAGTCGAGTATATCTTCAAACTCTCTAAACTGGGATCACTTTAAGATCAACCTTGAACAGACTAAACCTCCAACAATCTCTGTGAATATCTGAACAGCCTGCCCTCTTTCAAGGACATTCAAAGCCTCTTGCATGGCTGAAGAGATTACTTGCAATTCCACTTATCCTTATCCAAGGCAGTGATGAGGTTTCTCCATCGTGCTTGGGACTGGTCTTTCAAATGGTTCAACAACCCTCAAACGAAGAGAGAAGAGGAATGAAATCCGGGTTCCTTTTGAGGACAGAGTTCAAGATGATCAGTACTATCTGGTGTTCTGGTAAAGAGTAGAAGTGTAGGACACCCAGTCCTGTATAATTGTATAATGATGCTGATGTTTGTCCTTCATTCTCAAAGAAGACCATGATAACAGAGAGATGATGCCATGACACACACATGAACTGGATTTGAATGAGGGGATGCTGTCCTAAGTCACCAGCCTCACTTTCTCCTCCAGAGACATCTGTGTCCAGTGGTTAGATATGAATCTGGATAACTGGAGATGGATAACTGGATAACTGGATGTGAGGCAATCAGGGTTAAGTTACTTACCCAAGGTCACAAGGCTAGTTAGTGTCCATTGTTGGAGGCTGTTCTAAGGTTCCTCCCAGTCCTAACATTATGTACTAAGGTTCCTCCTGACTTTTCTGTTCTATGTTCTAAGGTTCCTCCCCACTCTGATGCTTTGTGGATCCTTCCAATTCTTGTATTTTCTGTTCTAAGGTTCCTCCCAACTCTAACATTCTGTGTTCTAAGACCCCTTCCAGCTCTGAGATTCTCCTTTCTAAGATCCATTTCAGCTCTAACACTGTTAGTCCTTTCTAGCTCTCATAGTATATCTTCACAGTATAAATGGGACATTCTATTCTAAAGTTCCTCATAACTCTTAAATGCTTTTTCCCATGTTCCTTTCTAACTAACAGTTTATATTCCTTGACCATTAATATTCTGTGTTCTAAAGTCATTTCTAACTTTCACAGCTTCTAGGAGCAGACTACATTGACTTATCTTCAAAATATCAATCAATAAATCAATACATATTTAGTAAGCACATGTTGTCAGTAAAGATAGTGATATCTCTGTTATGTATTAAATTATGATTATAATTCACATGACACTTTAATGTTAACTAAGGGCTTTTTAGGCATCAAGGGCAGAGAGGAGACACAGTGGATCGAATGCTGCACCTGGAGTCAGGCAATCTCATCTTCATGAATTCAAATCTGACTTCATACACTAATTGTGTGACACTGGGAAATTCACTTAACCATGTCTGCCTTAGTTCCTCATCTATAAACTGAGCTGGAGACTCCAGTATGTTTGTCAAGAAACCCCCAAACAGAGTCACAGAGGGGCATGTTGGAAACAACTGAATAACAACAATGGTTTTCCTCCCAATAATTATGAGCTGAATAATGTAGGTATTATTAATCCTGTTTTAGAATTTGGAATATTGAGGCTCTTATACATAAATGACTTGTCTTGAGCTATAATATTGTAGAACAGAGATCCCTGAGATTGTAAACTCTATTTGGGATTGGTGTAGCCAGATTAAAGTGAATGGGGAAATGTTTAAGGAAATAAAAATACAACATAATATTGATAATGTTAATTTGGGGTTTTCTATCTTATATGAAGTGTGCAAGGATCCATTAACTATTTTCATTTGGCACCACTGGCAGAGAGAATACCTGTTCAGGTGCAGGTCAAACATAAGGAGGGGTCAAACATGGCACATGAGCTGTAACAGGACCAGATTAAGATATAATTGGAAAACATTTAACAAGATAAAATTCAAGAAAACATAGATAATAAAACTAAGTCAATATGCAGTCTCTAGGCTTCCTTTTGCAGGGATTAGTGCCTCCAGTTTCTGAACTGAACTGGATATTCCTTTAATATCCCAAATAGGTCAGGTTTCAATTACCAAATTGTTAACTATTTCTTTTGACTGCAATCAGCACAAGTATTTAGTCTAAAGACTAATATCCTGAAACTTGTTCAGCCTGTATGAAAATTAAAAGTTGGTAGGCTGTAAGTGAGAAAGTCCAGGAGGTTCTACTCTGAGTAAAGTACACCAACCTTGGTCTATGTGTGGACATTGAAACATTTGCCTTGAGAAGTCAGAGTTTTCCTCAAATCCTGGTTCTCGTTCACATTTGCTAGGCATTCTGAATTCCTGATAACTGTACCTTATAATATGTAAGAATTTTTAAAAAGCAGTATTGGGATGAATTTGAATCAATTCAGGAAAAAAAATTAGCATTGACTCTGAAGTACGTGCAAGAGGGGAGAGGCAACCAGTGGGTCTATGGCCTGGCAGCTGATCAAATGTTATTTTCTGGAATCTTTTGGCCAGATCCTACTGTCACAGAGAATTGACCAATAAACTCAAAGATACAGTGAGGAGAAGAAGAGAGAATCTTTTCTTTCCACAAAAGAAACAATAGTATACCTTATTCTAAATTCCATAGTTTCCATGACAATGGTCCTAAATGTAGTTCCTAATCCAGGAGATCTCAAATGAAGAGAAAAAGAAACGAAAAAACTGTGTTTTTGTTGTTGCTGTTGTTGCTTTTAGTAGTATTCAAAGTCTTTTCTCTTTCTGAAAGTCCTATATAGTTCCCCAAGAGTCATTTTTTAAAAATACTTGAGAAGGCAATAGAACAATTTCTCAATTTAGAATCATAAGACCTCTACTACTTCTTTCTTAGGTGACCTAAAGCAATTTACATACAATCATTTCCCCATGCACAAGATACACCTTTTCATGAAAAATTTGGGGTCTAAAAACTGGGAGCATCTTATGCAGTGGTTGTAGATTTTTTACTTGCATTTCCTGATTTTTGCACTCATTGTTTCACATTTGTTACTAGTGTATTAGTTTTTGTTTTGTCACGTTGTGCCCAGAAATGGCTCAGAAAAGATTTTCGTCCAGTGCTGAATTCAAGTTCAAAGTGATCCAGTCTGCAAAAGTGAATGGAAATTGTGGTGCTGAATATTAGTTTCATACTCCTCCAACTGAGAAAACAGTCGAAGACTGGCCAAGGGAAGACGAAACCCGACTGAAAACGCTGAGGTAAAAGAAGGCCATGAGAGGCAAGTCAGCCGAATGGCCTGATGTAGAGAGGGAACTGAAGAGTTGGATTGAAGAGCAAAGGGACATTGGAATTCCACAAAGATGGTTCCACATGAGGCAAGAAGAATTACTGATGAAAAGAAGTAACTGATTTCAAAGGACATAATTGGTGCTACAGGTTCATGAAACAGAATGGACTAAACATGTGTCCACACACCAGACTTACCCAAAAGATGCCTGGAAGCTATGAGCAGAAGGTCCTTGAATTTCTTGATGAATAAAACTTGAGTTCAATAACTTTATGTAATACATTTTTTTTCAAATTTTGGGCCCCCAAATTCAGGTGCATCTTATACATAGGAGCATCTTGTACATGGAGAAATACGATAACGTCTCTGAGCCTCAGTTTCTTCATTTGTACAAGAGGGCATAGGACTTGATTGTTTCTGAACTCTCTTCCAGCTTTAAATCTTTAACCCTATGAAGTATGAAATATCATTAGAGATGGAATAATCAGGGTTACCGTGTTATAACTCAAAGGAGATCTGTTTTTTACTATGTGGAACAGTGCATAGAGTAGGAAGACCTGAGTTCAAATTTGACCTTAGATATTTACTAGCAATCTGACCCTGGGGAAGTCACTTAATTTCTATCTGCCTCATTTGCTCACCTGCAAAGTTGGGATAATAATAGCATCTACCTTGAAGGATTGCGAATATCAAATAATATAATAATTATTAAAGTACTTGGTACAGTGTCTGTCACATAGTAGGCAATAAATAAATGCTTATTCTTTCTCCTATTCTAGTCCCCCCCCCACCTTAAGATGATAGGTATTTTTTAAGATTCTTGGAATTTTCCTTCAGTTGAACTAAGAGATCATTTTTCAGAGAAAAAGAATTCTCTGGTACACAGAGGACAGATTAGAATTGAAGAATTGTTCTTCTAGTCAAGGCAGGCAACAAGTATTTATTAAACCCTTACTATGTACTAGACGGTGTGCTAAGCACTATAGATAGGAACACAAGCAAACAAATGCAGTCCCAATGACCCAGAGAGACTTAGATTCTAATAGTTAAGACAATATTTAAAATAAAGTTGAAAGGGAGCAACTAAGTTTTAACAAAAAGGAATTTCTTCCATCTTCAGCATTATCATCATACCTCTATTCCCTTCTCAACCTTCAGTTTACCCTTTAAGTCCATTCTCTGGGTCTCATAGATCTCGCCATTCCTACAATTTCCCCTATAGGTTCTAAGTCTACACTTAGAAGCCATGCCTAATCCTAAATCTTTTGTATGCTGTCATTTCTTGTCATACTCACCCTGCATCTTCTCTTATCCATGCTAAAGGATCCCCATTTCTTGAAACTGATTTTCATGACAGAATTTAAAGCCCTTTCCCCAGAATGGGATTTGTACCAGACCCTCTAACTTCAAAGTCAGTGTTCTTTCCAATGGACTAGACTCATTCTGACTTGTGAATGTTGTTATTCTTAAAATGTAACACTCAGAAATTAATATCATGGACAGCAAGACTGCTAGCTCCCTCATTCTGGATTTCAGATTTCTCCTTTTTTGGAAATTCCTTACTCAAATATGTCTAGTTAAAAATGAGAAATTTCTTTTTTTTCTAATCCAAAATACAGAATGACTTGTTAGAAAGAAGTAAAGACTTTCAATGAGTTACCTGGTGATAGGTGCTAATAAAGAGCAAGAAGAAATTTTTTGACACTGGTTGATGTCTGAAGGTAGACTGGAAAGACAATACCATGTAATATAGGGTTCCCACTTGTGGGTTCCTTCAGAGCCTGTTTCAAGACCAGCCCTATCCTTGAATAGGAATGAGGAAGCAGTACCATCAGGTATAATGTTTCAGGATCCCTCTACTTTTTGATTGTTTGTTTTGTTTTGTTTTGTTTTTGCAAGGCAATGGGGTTAATTGACTTGCCTAAGTTCTTATAGTTAGGTAATTATTAAGATGCGAAACTGGATTTGAATTCAGGTCATTTTGACCGCAGGGCCAGTGCTCTAGCCACTGTGCTACCTAGCTTCCCAAATCCTTCCATTTTTTAGAAGTGTTCTTTGTTATTAATTATTCATGCCATTATCTTGTTCTCATAGATTTTCAATTTTCAAAGCGCTGTTATATTCATTATCATAAGTGATCATGGTAGAGACAGAAAGGGATCATTATCTCCATTTTACAAATGAGGAAACTGAAACTCAGAAAGCTGAAGTAATGTCCATGAGTCAAAAAGGTAGGAAATAATGGAGTAGGAAGTATGGTGTGGTGGAAAGAATGACGTGGTAAAAAGGGCATTGGATTTATAGCTAATTAGTACTAGATTTGAATCTAGCCATTCTCTATCCCTTGTTATCTTTGTTACCATTGACTAATGATTCAGTTTTTTGAGGTCCCAACTGAGTTTTGGGGGAATTGAAAATGAATCAAGCTAAGCTCCCATCATAAATCAAATAGGAATCTCTTTCATGAGACCCTCTCCAAGTACAGCCATTTGGGATGGAAGGGCCTGGTAAATTATTTTTTAATTATAACCTGAATATCTTAAAGAACAACCAGACTTGTTTCCCCATCTGTAAAATAAGAGGAAGATACTAGATAGTCTTTAATGTCCCTTCCCACTCTAAATTCTATGATTCTGCAAATCTAAATCTCTGTTTTTTAATACTGGAATGGCAACCCTAGGAAAGAGAGGAAAGGAGGCTAGAGAACCCTACAGAGCTGGAAAATATGTGCTCAGGGTAGATAGTTCCATATGTTGTAGAGTAGCCTGGACTGAGAATTATTCACCTCTCTTTGTGTTGCTATTTCTCAAGAAAGAAGTCATAAACTGTTAGATGTAGAAGGGACTTTAGAGAGATCATTTAGTTTCTCTTTCCCCGCCCTTCATTTTACAGATGGGGAAACTGAGTCATATTGTTTGCTCTTGAAAACATACAGGCTATAACATTTTTTATAATCTGCTACACTCATCACTCACAAACTGCTCTGCTGTGGATACTGGCCTGTGAACGAGATTCCTGTTTGCTTTATGATGGGAGCTTAACTTGATTCATTTCCAATTCCCCACAGACCCAGGGAATGTTTGGACTGAGCAGTAATGTATATTTTTTATTAAACTCTGAGACCCAACAAAAAAATTGAAATTGGTTGACAAGGTAGTATAACTGATATACTATATGACAAGCATTTTATTTTAGGCTCCTCACCCAACTCTCAAAAACCCTCCTATTTCTCTTTACCTAGTATATTCCCATTGGGAGATTATAAAGAACTTTATAGAGGCCTTAGACATATACACACATACTCCCCTTCTCCATACACACAGAGGAATCTACAATCTTATCCTCCTGTCTTACTTCCAAAGAGAAACATTGCAATTATAGACTTGGCTTCCCAGCAGTGGAAGAATCCCAGATATATAAGACTACTTCCTAGTGATTTTAGAGAAGAAGAGCCCTCCCTAAACCCCACTTTCCTCAACTATAAAAATCAGGATATGGGACTAGATTGTCTCAGAGGATCCCTCAGTTTCTAAATATTTGTATGACAAATTCAAATTCTTCATCCTGGTGTTCATGGTCATCTACAATCTGACCCCAAGTTAATCATCTCAAAAGAAGAATGAATCTCCCCCTTCAGTTATATCCACTACATTTCTCTCTGGGCTCTGCTTCTTACTCTCCCACCCTCTCTGCTACCTTTTATATGCTATCTTCTCCCTTTGGAATATGAACTCTGAGAGCACGAACTGTCTTTGCAAGCTCAATGCTTAGCACTATAGTTAGTGAATAGTAATGGTTTAATAAATGCTTATTGCCTGTTGGTCTTCATTCCTACTTCTACCCTTTTCCTCTCTGATTCTGTCTTTCTCTGTCTCTCTGCCTCTCTTTTTCTTTATCTACTTCAAATTCACAAGTTAACCTAAGATTTATCAGAGCACAGGGGTACAAAAAATGAACTGTTCCTTTAGACCTGGAATATCCAGCCCTACCATTTTCATTCTCACTTATTGAAAATCTCCTTATTCTTCAAGACTAAAATTCTATCTCCACCTCTTTGAAGCCTTCCTGGATTTCTCTTGTTGAAAGTTTCTTTCTCCTATGAACCATTATCATATCTGATTCAGACTTCTCTCATGTACTTATAGAGATATCTGTTTTATATCATTGTTCTTTATTTCTAAGTTGTATATTGATCTATTGATGAGGTGGGACCTCATGTTTACTTGTAAAAATAAGCATTGATACAAACCTATGGCACAGAACAAGGCTTCATATGCAGTAGATGCTTAATCAAGGTTGATTTAAAATATGACAGTGAATGAATGGATGGATTAATGACTTGAAATACACTGAATGCCACTGCTGAAACCTTGATTGATTTTTAAAAGCAGCTAATATTTTTAAAATCAGCCCCTAAAACAACTTAGAGTTTAGGTAGAGATTGCGGTCAAGACTTCCTGGGAGTTTGAAGCCCACGTAATTTTCCCTTGATTTTTTAACATTAAACACAGGCAGCATGAAGGAATTGAAAGAGAAGGAAAAGTTGTTAACCCACATGAGAAAGTGTCCTAATACTAAATGGGAGATGTTGAGAATTCTCTTGGGGTGGGAAGAAGGGGTATCATAAATCCAAAGAATTTTAGAATTTTAGAAAGATAATAGAACACAATGTTAGAAAACAGAACATTGGATGTTAGACATTAAAGGGCCCTTATGACATAAATTGTCAGAGCTAGAAAGTAAAAGGGACCTGAAGGATAATCAAATCATACTGGCTGTGAGACTCCTGGGTAATTTACTTAATCTATTAGTGCACTAAGCATTTCTCAAGTTCAAGTTGCATCATAGTTATCAATTACCCACCAAGTATTCATTAAACACCTACTATGTGTGCCGGGCTATATATGAGACAATGGAAATGCACTAAGAATTAAACCATCCCTACTCAAAAGAAGTCTACATTCTAATAAGGGAGACTAGTACATATAATATATATATATATATATATATATATATATATATATACAGTATAAATACACAATTAATATATAAAAATACATGTAAAATAGAATGTAATTTAGGAGGAAAGAACTAGCAAGTTGAGAATGAGGAAAAAAACAATACAAAAAATAATGATTGAGCTGACTCATAAAGGAAGAGAATTCCATGGAAGAAGTAGGAGAGAGGGCATTCCAGACATGGGAATGTTGGTATCTTATCTATTATTCCTCAAAAGATGGTTGAAGTTCTGTTTTATCTAAATGTTACCTCTCTGTCAGCTGAGCACCATGCACTATTGAATTGTAAAGAATAATTGAATTGACTAATTTGTTCCGAGCTGGGCAAATGATAGCTTCACAGGATATTATATTTGCAAAGGGGCTCCACACATCTAATTCAATCTGTATCTGTGGAGGAATAAACTCTGTAACATCTGGGTCAAGTGGTCACTCATTCCAACCACCACTTGAAGAGGAAGCCTATTGTCTCATGGAAATCCAAGTCAGTGTGGTAGCTAATAGCACAAAAAAAAACAGTAGCCATAGGGAGAAAAAAACTATGACATCTCACATTCATATAGGGTTTTTTAGTTACAAAAGCCATTATATCTATTATATCATTTCAAATCAACAAGTATTTATTTGCTAGACACAGTGTTAAAAACTGGGGATATAAAGAAAACCATCTTCTGCCTTCAAGGAGTTTACATTCTACTTGGAGATAGACAAGACATAAAAGGAAATTGAAAAGAGAAAAGAAGAATGGCAAAAGAAATTCAGAAAGTGAAGAATGAAGGAGGGAGCCTAGCTGACTCTGACATGAAGTTCCTTGCAATAGAAATTCAAGGAGACAACCAACCAGAGGAAGAAACCAGAGACTTAGAAGACTGTTGTGGCACGTTGCAGAAAGAAGTCCTGAATTAAACACAGATCTCAGAAGGTTAGGCAGGAGCAGGAGCAGGAGTAATGCCCAAGGCCACACAGCTAGGTAATTATTAAGTGTCTGAGGTCAGATTTGAACTTGGGTCCTCCTGACTCCAGGGCCAGTGCTCTATCCACTTAGTTGCCCCTGAGAGCAAAGTTTTAATTAAGAAAATGAAGGGGATGAGTGAATTTCAGAAAAGAAAAAGGATTTAGTTAGTCCTAGGACTAGAACTCAGGTCATTCAGGTCACCTGAGTCCTAAATCCTGTTCTTAAGTCTGAACAGATTGAGAGAGGTGTGATACTAGAGAAAGCTTACTGACACTTTTCCAGAGGTAGAGGTGAGGAGGGGGGAAGAAGTTAGAAGAAAATTTGATTGGCTTCTTAAATTAGAATTATAACCCACATTTGTTTCATGTTTTAAAATTTACAGAGCACCTTTATCTCAACAACCTTGTGCTGTAGATATTACAAAAATGATTTTTTTCCCTAATTTTAAAGATGAAGAAATGGAAGCTGAGTTTTTGATTTATGAGGTCATAGAATCAGCATTTATAACTGGTAAGAACCTTATTGATCATGTAGCCCAATCTTCTTATTTTAGATAGAGAAACTGAGGCTAAGTTACTTAGCCTGGCCGCAGTCAGACCACCAGTATTTGTCAGAACCTCACATCTATCTCTCTGGATTCCCAAGCTTATCTTTCACTCCCCTGTTTCCGGCTGCCTCTTTTCCTTTCCCTGCTTGTGTCCTATGGAGTGCCAGTTTTAAAAATGCATCCAAGCCCCTGCTGGGAAGGGACCACGCTGAATGAAATGATTGCCTGGCTCTGGGTTATCATTTTTCAGAGATCTTAAAAACCAACAACTGTGAAATTGACTTCTAACTGATTTTAATTGAGATGGGGCCCAAACGAAAATATCAGAAATGGAATTTGGGATGCCCGCCACTCTGGCTGATGAGCACCTGATGAAGGGAGAGCTGCTGCTCTCTATGGGCCTGGATAAAGCTGTTCTCTAACATCCCAGGCGGCCTCACCACAGGTAGGCATTTGCACAGTAGTGACTGTTCAAAGCTTCAGCTGCATGAATCTCAGCCTCTCAGAACTGAGAGGAATGGTGTAGACTATTTAGTACAATCCCTCTCTGAGGAGGGAAGAGCCCCCTCTTTGGTATCTCCAACAATAAAATAATAATAATAATGATAATAATGATATCATTTTGTAACAGTCAATGTTATTTAATTGCATGTATCTTTCTATGTATAAATGTGGTAGCCACGTTATTCACCATACACAAAAATTATACTCTGCGGTAAGGTCTAGATTCAAGAGTCAACAGAACAGCTAGTTAAGGGGAGTTGATGGTATATCTACTCTTTGGCTAACAAAGGACTGTAAGATATAGAAAGGCATAGAAAAAGTACTTTCCCTTGTGAAGGTTTAAAGTCTTATTGCAGGAAAAAATTTTCTATTTGAAAGGTAGAATCATACTTCAACAACCACAACCATTGTGGAAATAATGGAATTGAAACATGAATATTCAGTACTGTGCTGTGTTAGGGGGCCTTGGACAGAGCATCAGAGGACCCAGAATTGAGTCCCAACCCTGCTATACAACCAGTGGGATCTTTAATAAGTCAAAGAAGAGCTTAGCATTCCCCCTTTTCTATAAAATTCATTTAAACCCAACAAGCATCAATTATCTATCTGTACAAGTAAAGATCTAGTTGGAATCAATATTTTTAACTAAGGTGTCTTCCAGAACTTGATCTTATAATCCTAAATATGATCTCTCATTTCTGGAGTGGTTTAAGACTAAAGAACTGCTTTTCTAAAAAACAACCCTTCCTTACAGTTCTGGAGATTTTATCTTCATTTTTCATATCATCATCTTCACAGATAACTAGTAATTATATATGTTTTTAAGGTTGCAAAATTCTTTACTGGGTGGTAAAGTGGATAGAGCTTCAAACCTGGAGTTAGGAAACTCAATTCAAAGCAGGAATCAGATACATGCTAGTGATGTGACTCTAGGTAAGTCATTTATCTCCTATTTGCCTCAATTCCTCATCTGTAAAATAGGGACACAGTGGAGTAGAAAATGACAGACCACTTTGATTTGCCAAGAAAACTCAACTGGCAAATTCCATGTGGTCACATAGAATCAGAAATGATTGAACAGCAACTGACAAATATTATCTCATTTGATCCCCATGATAGTCCTGGGAGGAAGATGCAGATCCTGTTCCAAATGATAAAACTGAGACATATGGAAGTTATGTGACTTGCCCAGGGTTACACAAATAGTGTCTGTAGAAAAATTTGAACTCAGGACTTCCTAAGGTCAAAAGATTTGCCTCACTACACACTTATCACAAACACAAATCTTCTAATGGATTCTTTCCACTATTTTTTTTAAACTTTAAGATGACCATAGGGTTGACTTTCAATAGATAAAAATTTTCCTCTGGGCATCAATCAATCAACAGTATTTATTAAGTACTTACTATCTACCATATACTCTGGTAGGTGCTAGAGATAGAAGAAAAAAGAAATAATCTCTGCCTTGAGAAAATATATATTCAATAGCATATGTATTCCAATGACCTGAAAAGGGTTGACATCACAGGAGTAGGTGAAATGAGTTTTTTTCCTCCACAATTAGGAAGAGAACTGAAAATACGACACAATAGAGGTGTGGTGATTCTATGTCTTTGAGGTAAAGGGAGGAGTGGTGAGCAGGCAGGGCCATGGTTATCAGGCAGACAATGTAATACAGCCCAGTTGGCAGTTCACAGATTGTTAGTATTGCATTAATCTGCAGGGACTAATATCACATAATTAGTGCAACAGTGCTCCCAACTTAATGGAAAACTCCAGATATAAGGGATAGTTAATGAGAAATACAACATATGATGATTCAGAACTGCTGAAATTAAGCTACCTTGTGGATGCCACAGAAAGTTTTATTTGAAATGTGTTTGATGTAGGAGGAAGAATCGGGGGATATGTACATCACATAGACCTAGAACTGGGAGCAAGGAGCTTTGGCAATCTTCTAATTTCACTCCTATTTTAATAGCATATCTTGCCCATGCAGTCCTCTGCAAGGGATGTCTATTAGTTGTGTGACCTTAGGCAAGTCTGAGATTTAGATAGAAAATGAGGCTAACAATATACTACTTATTTTACAGGATTGCTATTAAGCAAGCACTTTGTAAAACTTAAAACTGCAAAGAAATGGAAATTGTTGCTATTGTGAATCTTTTTAACTTTCTCAGGAAATCTTTGAAGATTAAAATTATTGGAGAATTGTTCCTTTGAACATATAGAAAAAACTTCAACACCTATGAGGCTAAAATCATATGACAGTCTTCTCCCCTTCACCAATAAAATTACCTGCTAAAAACTTTCAGCTTCCCTTTCTCTAGTGTCTTCCTTTCATTAGAATGTAAGCTCATTGAGGGTAAAACACACAGTGTTTAGCACTTTGTCTCCTTTATAGTTAGCACTTAATGCAAAAGTTCTTAAATATTACATTAATATATTTTAGTAAAATTAGTTTCCTTTCTAATTCTATGTTTTTTATTATGCATTTAAAATTTTTATTCAGAGCAAGAATCTAGAGGTCTCACCAGATTGCCAAAGGGGCCTAACATACAAAATAGTTGAGAAATCTCCCTTGGGTGTAGATCTACATAAACTTAAACACACATACATGCACATATATGTGTGTTAGTATACACATACACACAGGCACATGCATTGTCAGCTATCTTCTGCAATGGATGTAAATTTCTGAGACAGAATTTATTGGTAAAATAAAATCAATTTTATTTACTGCATCTAGAAAGCAGTCGAGAAAAACAGTCTCATTGTCCTTCAGAAGCCAAGAGAAAGATCCTGATCTTCTTTAGTTATGAAATATTTGAAAAGGGGTATACCTGAGGGTGAAAATCATCTTTGATTATGATTGTTGATCATTAGCAAGTAATAGAAAGAATGCATATTATAATGGGAGGTGTGCTGGATTATAATGAGAGTCTTTGGGGTCTGTGACTAGGATCATCCAAGTTTTGGTCAAAGAGACTTATCACCTGTCAGACAAAAAGAGAGAGTTCGCATTTTCCCAGACTTGATTGAGTAAACACAATGTGCAGGAATCCATTCATTAAGCTAAACTTAGAATTCTTTTACTGGTTTTTGCTTAGCTCTTTAGTCTGGGTAAGTCTTTGAGAGGATTTCCCACACTGGTTGATTTCTGGATAACATAACAAAGTAGAAAAAGTGAAAAAACCTTGGTCCTGATTCAAAAATTAGATATTAATACAAAGAGAAGAATAATTATTTCTCTATTTATGGACTGGAAGCAGTGGAATCTGTATATGTAGCAAATTCTTCCAATTTAAAACTAATCATTTTTTTCTTTCATGGTATTTTCTTGACCTGTTTATATTTAAACTTCCAACCAGCGCTTGCTGTCACTCCCTAGTTCAGGATTCTTCACAACCTATTTAGAGTGGTCCTTCCTACCTATTCACCCTGTTCTGTTTTCTTTTGTATCTCTAATTTTTTTCTTTCAACAGTGATCATCTCTATGACTTTGAGAAAGTCCACCTTGCCCCTGTGAGCCTCACTTTTCCCATCTGCAAAACAGAGGCATTGATGTCTGTAACTGACCACCCCTCAGTATTTTATGCTAGTGCTCCAGGGGATATGTGAGATCACTGATCCTTCTGATAGCTCCTTCTGAAGCATATCATATCCCATTAATGCCTGCCCAACTTTATTGTCTCTATCCCCCCCAAAAAAATTTGTACCTGGGGTTCACCTGAATCTTAGGGTTCCTTTCTCAGGTTCTCTTGATGCTGCAAGAACATCAATGGTGCATGCAGACTGTCCACTGATTCACTCCTTGCTCTTGCCTTATGAGCTGCTCAGCTTCAATTTTTTGATTCTATCTTTTATCCTCATTCTTCCTGGTAATTTTTTGATTGTAATGTGTCACAGCTTGCTTCACGCCCTCCATGTGCCTTTCCTTTGCCCTTTGGGTGATCCTCAACTTCAATTCTTCTGAGACTGGAGTGTTCCATGACTCCCAGCCACAATAGCTCACTGGGAAGAATATTAAGAAGATGGGCTTTTGTTTCAGGGAGAAGCATGGGGTCATTAAAAAGACCTTGCAATTTCCCAAAGGCAGTCTCTCTGGCTCTCCTCATGGTATTATTGTGCAGAGATTGCTTTGTAAACCTCAGGTTCTATAGAAATAAGAGCCCTTCCTAACTACTGCTGACCAGGGTCTGAAGTGTGATCTCCATACTAAAATAACTGCGCATTATTTCATTATTCCAATTATCTCGACCACTGAAGAAGAAGTTAGTCTAATATTTAGATAGCATCATACTGTTTGGACCATGGACCTGTTTTCATGGTTTTATTGTTAGAGCAACAAACTCAGTAACACAAAAATATAATGACTTCTATTGTCTATTAGCTACATCTCCAGTCCTTGAAACAGTGACTTTTGGCTGTAAAGGGGAATTGATACTATATTTAGGAATATTCCCACCTATCTGAAGGTCACAATCTGGAACCCAGAAAGAGACCACAAAGTTCTGTAAGAAAGCAAAAGATATTAAGACCCTACTTTCTAGTTCATATATTTTATCCCGAGGAGCCCCTTAGGGTCTCATTCAGAATCTATTTACTCTCATTTTATAAACAGTGCTAACAAGCTTAGTTATCTGATTTCCCAGTCTTCAGCAAATTAGAAGCAGTAAATTATTATAGAAGAAGAGATATGCTGATATGATGTATGTTTTGAAAGTTTCCTTTTAACAATGGCATTCAGTACCCCTTAAATATAGGGGTGGGAGATGGCAGGGAGAAAGAAGTGCCAAAAATCCTTCTTCACACTCTTCTGACATTTTTCTCATCTGAGGTTTAGCATTCTTGGTTCCAATTTTACTTCCAAATGGAACATTCTATGATCCTATGTTCTTGATCATGAGTCATCAAGAAAAGGTTATATTGTGTTCTGTATTCTCTCTTTAATAAGCTCGGGAAGAAATAAATGTGATCATTTGAGAAATATTTCCACACAAAATATTTAATTTTTTTTACCTTGGTTGCTATAGTATTTGAAAATTTTCACTCCATGTAGACACACCTTCCTTCCTCAATGAGGATTGCTTCATTATATTATTTTTTAACTGTCTCAGAATAGAATCATAATGATTTTGAATCCAAGAACCATGGAATATTCCAGCTCCAAAGAACCTTAGAAACCACCCTGTGGTTTTTATTTATGGGCAAATTGAGGTCCAAAGATGGACTATTATTTGTCAGAAGTCATATAATTGCTTAGGAATACCATTTGACTATGAACTGGGCAGTAAGAATACCATAAAAGCAATTCATTTTCATTTTCATCCTAAAAGTTACTCTCTCCACCCTTACACTCCAACTTAACCATGGAGAAAGGATGAGAACAAAGAGTTCTCTCCAATATGTTGCTGTAGACTTTAGACAACATTTCTGCTGATTGATTTTGCTGAAATGCTTTTTTCCTACTTTATAAATATTTGCTGCTAGTTAAAGAAGGAGGGATATATTTGGGAATGAATTTGATGTAAAAATAAAAGCTATTAATTAAAAAAATTAAAAATGTCAATTCATTATGGTGACTAGGGTCAGGTCAAAGGGGTTTTTGATTTCTCTTTCTCATTTGTGTGTGTGTGTATGTATGTGTGTGTGTGTGTGTGTGTGTGTGTGTGTGTGTGTGTGTGTTTGAAAAGAGACAGAGACACAGGGTTAAAGAGAGTGAGTATGAGGTGGAAGTGGAATGCTCTAGTGGAAATAGGGGGTGAGGGTGAGATTGAACTTTGTGAAAACAAGAATAGTCCCAGACATATTCTTGAGCTAAGAATGTCATATAGTGAAATATTCATCCTTATTCAAGGACAGCAGATGCTTATGTGAAAGCTAAAAAAAAAACCCATCTGCTTTCTCTCCATCCCATGATCTGGCTGAAGGGCAGTTTGTCAGTTTCTGGCCATGGTGAGCTGTCACATGAATCTTGAGTCTGAAACAAGGTGGATATGTAAAGATTGACACCAAAGAATGAAGAGTGAGTTGCTTATGGTCCTGTTCTCTTGGAGAAAGCTGTGACCAAATGAATGCAATTCCAAGTGATCGGTGCTATTTAAAAGGAGTTAGCATTAAGTGAAGGAATATCAGACCTGAGAGGGAGCTTAGAACATAGACTGTTAGATCCAAGAGAGACCTTAAAACATAGAATGTCAGTCATGAGAAGGACTTTAAGACACAGAATGTCAGATTTGCAACTTCCCTTATGAAAGAAAATATCAGAACTGATAAGAGTTTTAAAATATAGAATGTTGGGGAGGCTAGGTGGCATAGTGGATAAAGCACCGGCCCTGGAGTCAGGAGTACCTGGGTTCAAATCCAGTCTCAGACACTTAATAATTACCTAGCTGTGTGGCCTTGGGCAAGACACTTAACCCCGTTTGCCTTGCAAAAACCTAAAAAATAAAAAAAAATAAAATACAGAATGTCAGAGCTAGAAGGGGTCTTAAACCTAGAAAGTCAGACCTGGGAATACTTTTAGAACATAGAATGTCAAAGGTCAGATGGACCTTAGAACCATGTTAGAGCTGAAACGGGCTCCAACTTTAGAACTTCAGAGCTAGAAGAGACCTTAGATCAGAGAATGTCAGAATTCACAGGTCCCTTATAACATAGAATGTCAGAGCTGGGAGTGACCTAAAGTCACAAAAATATCAAAGCTGGAAGGCCCTTTGGAACACAGAATGTTACTAGGGAAGGAGATTTCTTTAGAACATAAAACCTCAAAAGCTACACCTGGAAGAGACCTCAAAATTCCTAACTGTACACTTGACAGAAAGAGAAAATGACTTTGGCCAAGGTCATGCATCTAGTCATTGTCAAAACAAGTCTACCAATTCACAGTCCAATAGTCATCTATTTATACTACACTGATTTAAAAATGTGAGCCCTCAGACTCTACTTCACTAGAAAATTTGAAATATAAAACCAAAACTCTGCCAATGAGGAATTAGAGAGAAAACATGAGATAAAGGATATCATCAAAGAAGTCTATGCTTGGAGAAAAAAGATGGAGCAATCTGGAAATAAGAAGGTGAGACAAATAATATCCACCTAATCACCTTACCTCCTTTAACCTCAGTTTCCTTATCTCAATGAAATGTGGGTGCTATCACTTTCAAGACTATGATTCTGTTTTTTACAAAGTGGTAAAGATTATCACCCATGATCAAAGAGGATATTTACAGAAGAGGAAACAACTGAGTAGGAACTAGAATATAGAAATGGCTTCTTCTGAAAGGCAGAGAAGAGAAAGGAAGGCTCTTACTGTCTCCTCCAACGCTAAACAGAATGCATTTTGCATGGTAGATACTTAAATATTTGAAGAAAAAAGGGAAGGAGAAATATGGGAATTTCAGATATTATAACAGGCCAGTGATTGAAGGACTCCTAGATATGGGGTGAAAGAATCAGGAGAAACAAAACATTGGGTCACAGGGAAATAATAAACATTGGGAAGTGAAGAATGGATTTGAAGGCAATCTTCTAGAAACTTCCCTGACACTACAACCCAGGAGTGATCAAATCACATCTCTGGGCTTGTTTTCTTTCTTTATGAGCTTAAGGCATTGGGCTAGGTAATAATTTCTAGCTCCAATATTCTCTATCCAGTATTCTATCAGTTTGAATGTAAGACCTCTCTCTCCTCTTAATGTTCTGTGATATAACATTTAGTATTTTCAGGTCCTTCCCAGACTTAACATGAGGAGATATTTTTGACTAGGAAAGACCTCTTTGGGCCCAGTCAAATCACACTCTCTATAAGAAGACATCTGTCTACTTGGCCTCTATCTAAGGACACTCATCTGAGGATCATCTCAGAAGCAGAAAGCCTGAAAGTTCATATAATGGTAATAGTACTGTTCTAAGATTTTTAGACATCTTTTCCCTCCATTTTAACAGAAGGAATGTTTGTCTCCATTAGAGTTTCAGAAAGACATTGCACAGAGTGAAGACAGTTTCACTATAAAAAAATAATTGTATCCCCCATGAATATTGCTCCCTCCTATTCTTTTAGTACTCAAGGGTGTATGTTTGGGGGAATTGCCTACCATGAGATTTTGTAGGTATTTGTTGATAAAGACTTAGCTAGGCTCGGGTTATGGGGTGGAGAGGTATATAGGATGGGGTGGGAACCAGCAGTACAAAATGAGTATGTGCTGTACACAATTTACAATTACTCGCACAATTACATTTTCCGGCAGGTGTCACTTAAGAGGTTGAAACCTATTATTAAATGTTCGGATAAGGAAGCAAAGAGGAACATCTGACAGCCGAACTGAGAATGTAGGGTTTTTAGGAATTCAAGTCTAACTCAGGCTTTATCTGATCACTAGGAGAACTTTGATTCTCTTTACATACAAGGAATAGTAAGGGATAAGGACTGATAGGAGTCCAGGGAACAAGAAATGGAAGTACCCGAGTGAAAGTGCTTTCTAACTGTAAAATCCTATCAAAATATAAATGGATATTATTATTCTGAAGGTCTTAGGAGCCCTCATATGATAGAAGGAGGGATTGAAACAGCACATCAAAGAAAAACTTGAACCCTTGTATTTTGTCAAGGAAACTTGCTCCATTATCACACAAAAATTTCTGAGAATGGCTATGAAACAAGCATGTCTTATGACATGATAGATTTAGATCTGGAAAGGGCTTTAAAGGTCATCTAGACTTCTCATATTATAAATGAGAAAACTGAGGTCTAGGGAAATCAAGAGTGAACTAGTATGGGCTTGGGCCAGAATATGCTAAAGGTATTGTACCTAAGAGCTTAGAATCTCAGAAGAATAGGAGATTAAGGCTCAACTTGTAAGGGTTAGACCAGTGAGAGCTAGAAGAGACATTTATATGGGGGACATCAGGCAATTTCTTGCTTACTCTGTCATTTTCCCCTGCTAAAATCTTCTTAGGAATGAATGAGCAATCAGGGATAAGTTCTGGGTAAATAAATGTAAAAGACATTTCCCTCAAGGTTCTCACATTCTAATGGGAGAACCAAGACACAAAGGGGAATGGTAGCCACCTAGAAGATAGAGTATTCCAATATAGAACCTAGAATGTATAGCTAGAAGAATATGGAACTTTTGAGAACCAAACAGAATTCTAGCACTCTCAGGAATCTTTGAACATAAATTCACAAAAATACAGAATGTTAGAGCTGTGAGGAACATAAAAATATTGAATATCAGATCACAGAGCTTATCAAAAGTGGGGTGAGTTTGTAAACGTAAAATCTTTCCTCCATAGAAGGGAAGATGAGGAAAGGGATTTTGCATATAGAATGTGAGTTGCTCTGTCTTTGAGGACTTCAGTGAACTGAGCCAAAAACCTTCCAAAGGACACCTCTGGCCAAAATTAATCAGGCTTCTATGAATATAGTAGACTATATTACAGTCAAATTATCTTGGACCTCAGAATGACTGTTTTCTACTTAAGAGTAGTAAGATGCAGTGATGACCAATCCAACATCAGTCTACCTTAGGGACCTTAGGAAAAGTATCTGTTCCTTACACTAGCATCTACAGCTAGTTACTCACCATTACCCACCATTCTCAGCTCACTAGGCTAAAGGTACATCAGATACAAGAGTGGAGTGATTGTCAAGATGAAAGAAAAGAAATGATAACTCATATTCATGAGTACTTTACAATTCTGTGAGACTGTCCAAATATTCTTATCCCCATTTTACAAAGAAACTGAGACCCAGAGCCAACCAATGAGTGACTTTCCAGTGGTTACAGAACTGGGAAGAGTCAGAATCAAGGCTCATCCCCTTGGATTCTGAATCAGTCCAATAGACTCTTTCTTGTGAACATTGTGTTTTGTACACTCTGCTTGATTGGATTGTCTTATTTCTTTCAGGGCCCAATCACTTGGGCTAGTGCTTATTTTTAAAACTAAATGATTTCTAAAGGAAAATGTGGTTCTGCCTGGTGTATTCCTTATTGTTTATGTGTTTATTAAGGAAACTAGGCAGGGGATGCTAATGATTTACTTAAAAACAGTGTAGGGAGTGTCTGCAACATCCTCTAAGGGCAGAAGGGCCCTGGCTGCAGCTGCATACAGGGACTTTGAAAGGTGTTTTTTTATTCAGGTGCTACTTCTTGAGGGCAAGGCCAATTCTTTTGCTTTCCTTTATATTCTGAAGAATGCCTGAAGAATTGTGAGTCCTTCAAATATTTACTGAATGGTGGACTGAATCCCTATTTGTCTTCCTTCAAGGACCAACTCTCTAAAATCTGTGTAGATATCCCAGGACCTGAGAGTTGGACACAATGCCCAGCAAAGGCTAGAGTGTGGATAACCCTAGAGGAAGGAAAGGACATTACTCATCCCACTGAGTGGCAAAGAGCAAAAAGGAGAAATTTAAGTAAAAATAACATGTAATCATTGATGGGAAAGGTAGGTTCCCAGCAAATATACTTTAATCAGTGTGGCCCATCTCCTCAATAGGAACTCTGGGGCAGGAGCCCATTGGAAAAATATGAAACTCTTAGGCTTAGTTCTGATATCTCATTTTAGTGGGGGTTCTGACAAGCTGGAACAGGTCCAGGAAGGGTGATTAGGATAGTGAAGTGACTTGAAACTAGGAAAACTGAAGGAATTGGGAGTATTTAGTGAAGACAGCAGATTGCTTGATCTATTTACAAATAACCAAAGAGTTGATTGGTTATTGTCCTTCTTACTCAAAGAGGACCAAAATGACATCACTATGTCAGAGTCAAGGTACAGTGTGTCCAATTGTAGCTGATCAGATCATTTTGAGCTTAGAAGACACTGCCACTGGTCAGGCACAAATAGTCCTTATGAACCAAAGATGTAGAAGAAAGATGGGACCTGTGCCAGACTCTTGGGATATAAAACAAACAAGAGTTACTTTGTTTAGCCACAGAGGGTAAAGTGGCAACCAATGGAAACAAGAGAAATGAATTTACATCTGAGTTCATATCCAAGCGATGCTATTTGCTTCCTCTCTCATCTTGGTTAAGTGATTAAATCATTTAACTTCTATGGGCCTCATCTCTAAAATGAAATGGGAGATTCCTGGATGGTCTTTAAGTTCCATCTATTTTTACCCTTAGGAGCGTAGAAAGCTCAAATTTCAGTTCAAAATGAGGACTTTCTAAAACAGAGCTCTCTAGAATGGATTAGAGTAGGGGAAGTAGTGAGGACCCTTCCCCTGAAAGTCTTCAAGCTGAGGCTGCTAGAGATGTTGTTATGGGGTCAGGTAGGACGAGATGACATCTAAGGCTCCTTTCACCTGCAAGATTTTAACATCATTTAATATGACTTAACAGGGAAAGTTCTGTTTGTTAGTTTGTTTCTGACCAATCTTGGGGGCAGCTTCTATGATGAGTTGTCTCAGAAAAGGATTTCCCTAGTTGTAATTTGGACTAGATAAGTTCCTTTTTTTATTAATTTTTTTATTTTTGCAAGGCAATAGGGTTAAGTGACTTGCCCAAGGTCACACAGCTAGGTAATTATTAAATGTCTGAGGTTGGATTTGAACTCAGTTCCTCTTGATTCCAGGGCTGGTGCTCTATTCACTGCACCACCTCACTGCCCCAGGACTAGATAATTTCTAAGGTCTACATCCTGCAATTCTATAATGCCTCTTGCTCTCTATTTTTCCCCTTCAGTATCATGGAAATAATAATGAGCATACAACCTGCTTTAAAGACCAGTTATGAGGAAAGCATTTACAAACCTGACTAAAGCATGGAAACATATATTCATATTTAATTTCAAACACATTTGCCTGGGCTCCCCATATTCATCTGGGCTCTACTAGAATGAAAGAACAAAGACTAAGATAGAATTTGCTTTTCTCTCTATAGAAAAGAATAGCACATATCCCTTCTGGGACTCAGTTTCCTCCTCTGCACAATGAGGGAATTGAACTTGGTGATCTCTATGATCACCACTGGTGACATTAGCAATGCAAGGAGAGGAAAGCCAAGGCCAAGACCCAGATGTCCTATACTTGCTTCAGTTTATTTCGCAACTAGTTCTTCCACTTATTTACTGGCCACCAATTCCCCATGGATCCTCCCAGTTCCATTTGATGTATTTTCTTCTCACATTAGAATGGAAGCTCTCTGAGCCCAGACGATGCCTATCTTCATGCTTATTTTTGTGTTTTCCTTTTAGCAAAATTCCTAACAAATATGAACTGCTTTAAAAAAGTCTTGATCCAACTTTAAATGCCCTTCAGCACAACTGCCAATCTATTCACACTCTATATCAGTGATCCTGCCAATGGATCTTATAGTGTGTTCTGGGTTTACGGTAGAAACAGCTTTATGGGGTTTCTCCCCCACCTTTTGAATTGGCTTTATTCATCCTATCTTGTTGCAATGCTTAGTAGAGGGAGATAATTAAGGGGCAGCTGCCAGTTACTGTTCTTCTAATGGTTAATCCAAGACAAATGGATGCAACACGAAGAGATGTGTGTGTGTGTGTGTGTGTGTGTGTGTGTGTGTGTGTGTGTAAGAGAGAGAGAGAGAGAGAGAGTTGAGAAAGTAAAAAGAGAGAGAGAGAGAGAGAGAGAGAGAGAGAAAGTAACAAAGAAAGAAAAAAGAGAGGGAGAAAGTAAGAGAGAGAAAAAGAGAAACAAGGGGGAGAGACAGTGATAGAGACAGACAGAGACACAAAGACACAGAGAGAGACAGAGACTGAAACAGAGAAAGACAGAGACAGAGAAAGACAAAGAAAAAGGAAGGGAGGGAGGGAGGGAGGGAGAGAGAGAGAGAGAGAGAGAGAGTAAGAGAGAGAAAAAAGAAAAAAGGGATTAAGTGAGAGAAAATAAGAAAGAAAAAAGCAGAGGGACGGAGAGAAAGTAAGAAAGAAAAAAGAGGGAGAGTGGGGGAAGAGGGAGGGGAAGAGAGGGGAGGAGGGAGGGAGAGGAAAAAAGAGGGAGTGAGGGAGAATGAGAAAATAAGAAAGAGAAAAGGAGAGGGAGGGAGAGAAAGTAAGAAAGAGAGAAAGAGAAAAAGAGGGAAGGAGAGAGAGAGAGAAAGTAAGAAATAAAAAGAAAAAAGAGAAAGACAGAGACAGAGATAGAGACATAGAGAGACAGAAAGAAAGAAAAAAAGAGTAGGAAGGAAGGAGGAAGAGAGAAAGTAAGAAAGAGAGGGGAAAAAAGGGAGGGAGGGAAGGGGAGAGAGACAGAGACACAGAGAGATAGGAGTGTGAGAAAGAGTTGAGAGAGAAAGTAAAAACAGGGAGAGAGAGAGAAAGTAAGAAAGAGAAAAAGGGAGAAAGGGGGAGAGAGAGGGGAGGGATGGAGAGAGAGACAAAGAGAGAGAGAGAGAAAGAAAAAGGAGAGGGAGTGAAGGAGAGAGAGAAAATAAGAAAGATAAAGAGAAAAGAGAGGGAGGGAGAGAGTGAGAGAAAGTACAAAAGAGAAAGAGAAAAAAGAGAGGGAGTGAGGAAGAGAAAGTAAGAAAGAGAAAGAAAAATGAGAGGGAGGAGGGAGAGAGAAAGTAAGAAAGAAAAAAGGGAGAGAGAAGGAGAGAGAGGGGAGAAAAGGAGGAAGGGAGAGAGACAGAGAGAAAGAAAAAAGACAGGGAGTGGGGGAGAGAGAGAAAAAACAAGAGAGGGAGAGAGAAAGTAAGAAAGAGGAAAAAGAGGGAGAGGGAGGGGAGAGAGAGAGAGAGAGAGAGAGAGAGAGAGAGAGAGAGAGAGAGAGAGAGTGTTGCTTTCAAGTTGACCAAACCTTAACCCTCTAATTCAGCCCAACCTCTTTACCATATCTCCCACAATCCTCCAAACAAGACCCATAACCATATGTTACTGTTCTGTGGTGTTTTCAAGTCTGCAGACACTTTTCCTCATGATTATTCCATAAGGGAGGTGGTGTGAACATTATTTCCATGTACAGATGAGAGAATAGACAGTCAGAGGCTTCTTAGGGATTGTAGGAGCTAGACTGGGAAAACGTTGCAGAGCATCTTGTCCAGCCCACACATTTTCTGGCAGAGGAAGCTGAGGTACCCAGTCACATGGTAAGGAAGTAGCAGTCAGAATTTGAACCCACATCCTCCGAATTCAGCTCTAACATTCTTTTTCTCATATAACACTGTGACAAGTAGATTAATCTATTGGTCCCTCAAACAACTTGCAAATTCTTCTCTCCCTTAATTTATGTCATTCACTTGAGCTCTGGTTATGTTGTTAGCCTTTGCTCACTTGTGAGGTTAGTTGCTCATATATCCCATAGATGCCCAATAGAGACAACATGGATTAGGAGGAAATAAGCTGGAATAGAGTCAGGAAGACTGGATTCAAGTCTTGCCTCTGATATATATGGGCTTTGTGTGACCTTGGATAAGTCACTTACCCTCTCACTACTCTGGACATTTGAGACCTGCATGGGGTGAGTTTCCTTATCTAAGAAGTGAAATAAAATCATAGATCCAGTCCTGATCCCTATCCTGTGATATCAGTGATACATTTTAAGTTCTTTTGGGGGAAGGGGAGAAGAGATAGGGAGAAAGACAAGGAAAAGGAGGAGAGGCAGTAAAATCAATGGCATCGTTTATAAATGCTGCTCTGGAGCTGATTCTGATCACATTTACTCTGCTCGGGCTCTGAGGCATCCTAAGCCACTGTTCTAGAGAAACAGGTGCTTGGACCCATACCTCCACCTGAAACACTGTCAATGCAAGGAGAGGAGAGTCAAGGCCAAGACCCAGATGTCCTATACTTGCTTCAGTTTATTTTGCAATCAGTTCTTCCACTTATCTACTGGCCACCAACTCCCCATGGATCCTCCCAGTTCCATTTGATGTATTTTCTTCTCATATTAGAATGGAAGCTCTCTGAGCCCAGACAGTGCCTTTCTTTTTCTTATTTTTGTGTTTTACTTTTAGCAGAACTCCTAATAAATATTAACTGCTTTAAAAAAGTCTTGCTTTATCCTGTCACTCTATTCAGACTTTCCTACATTCACATATCACAGAATATCAGAGTTAAAAAGAACTCAAGATCCATCCCCAAATAAATTTCTACTACAACTGAATCAGCTAATAGGAGAACAGAAGTGAGGGGTGGGGGAAGCATTAATATAGCATCTACTTTATATGCTTGACATGTTAAATACTTTTTAAAAATTTCTCATTTGATCTTCAATAACCTTGCATGATAGATACAGTAATTATTATCCCTACTTTATAGTTAGGGAAAGTGAGGCAAATAGCTCTTAAGTGATTTGTCTAAGGTGACATGGCTAATGAGTATTCAAGGCTGAATTTGAACGCAGGTCTTCCTGATTCCAGACCCAGCATTCTGTTTGCTAGGTCACCTGGAAGAACTAATATTTGTTCATCCATCCTTTGCTCAAAGATCCTCAGTTAAGAGAAATACACCCACTACTTCCCAAAGCAGCCCTTCACTTCTGTGTAGCTTTAATTGTTAATAATTTTTTTTTCCTTATGACAAGTCTAAAGTTTTTTTTATTTCCAATTTTCACCTATTACTTTTAGCCATGAGTCATAGAATAACTCAACTTCCATAAGATACTCTTTCAGATACTTGTAACCTGCTAACAGACACCCCATCTCCTCTCTTCCTCCCCACTTTTTTCTTATTCTTACTTATTCCTATGTTCTGAGCTGAGGAAGGGAGAAAGCAAAGGGAGAGGAAGAGGGAGGGGGGGAAAGGAAAAGGAGAGAGAGTTCACAGAGCCCAGGTCAAGAACCCCTTTTCCCCAACTGTGAATACCCTCTGAGTGTGGGATGCTGAGGAATGAGAAATACTGACAGATGGGAATGGTGAGGATTTTGAAACTGTGGCTCATGACAATCATTTGAAGGAATTGAGATCATTGACTCAGAAGAGAGGACTTATGAGGAGGGAGGGAGGTAATGTTCACTGTCTTCATATCTGAAGGGCCACTGTTGAAGAAGATGGAATAGACCAACTCTGTGTTCAAGTTGTAGAAATAAGAAAATTATACTGATAAATTGTTAGGGTAATATCACACTCTATAGAGTGCTTTGTCTCATATAATCCTCACAATAACCTCAGGGAGGAGGAAGAACAGGGGATGTGTGCCCCATTTTACCAATTCAATACAGTTTCTTAAGACTCTGGTCTTAACAAAATGCTAGAATGGATGCTGGGAAAAAAGTGAAATAGTCCCTATCTTCAAGAAGCCGCCATTTTACTAGGGAGGGATACACAGGGTATCCCTGTACATGCCACAAGGAGATCACAGAATTTGTAAGTGATAAAACTCAGGTTCTCAGAACCTTGACCTTGTAACTCCAGAACAAAGATTGTATGGTGGACTTTCTTATAAAATAGATCCTATGTACCAAACTCTATTAGGATACCCCCATTGGAATTCACCGAATTTGTTTGGTTTTTTGCAAGGCAATGGGATTAAGTTACTTTTCCAAGGTCACACGGCTAGGTAATTGTTAAGTGTCTGAGGCCAGATTTGAAATCAGTATCCTCCTAACTCCAGGGCCCAGGCTCTACTGCATCACCTAGCTGCCCCTAAATAGGTTATTTTTTTTAAATGTTGATAATTGTACTGTTATTATTTCCATAATGCGACTTTCCTCATTGTAGTCTTCATATATTGTGGGTCAGAATAAGAAATTAAATGGGAATTTTTGCAGAGTTTGTAGAAGCCACAAATGACACAAGAAGGCCAAAAGGCAATGTGGAAAAAGTTTTAAAAACCCAGACATGCATTAAATATAGGTATCATATTATGTAATATCAACATATTTTATCTTTTAATATCATAGTAATTCAGACTTCTTCTCTGATATGAAAGTAGTGGCAAAATATTTTATCTAAATTTTCCATATTTGGGTGGGGAACCACACTCCTAACCACCACCCCCAAGTAGAACAATAATTATCTTTAACGTTCAACTTTTTGAATCAACTGAAGATACCCCTCAGGTTTAAATTCTGCTTCTGCCATTGTCTCACATCATTTATAGACTCATAAGAATTAGCACTATAAGTACATTTAGAGGAAAAACTATTGTAATCTCATTCTACAGATGAGAAAACGAAGGGAAACACTTTGGACAAGGTTTTACAAGTTTAAAGAAAAAAAAGAGCAAAAGCAGTTTTCAAATCAGACTCTAAAGTAAACCTTAATGTTCTATAAATGTGAGTTAGTTATCATCATTATTAATCAGCTGTCACACTCATGCCTGCCCAGTGGCCATGGTATAGCGAGCTCATTTACCAGTCATGGAATCTGAGAGAGTGGTTACAGATTGCCTCAGTCAACAACAGCATGTTCGAACTTTGGCTATCTGGACATCTAAGGTTGTTGTAACTGAATATGAATCCTTGTATCTGATTTTTCCCTCCCAGTTTTCCTATGGCCTGATTACCTGACCTTAGGTAAGGCTCTTCATTTCTTGCTAAGCCTCTGTACTCAAATAGGCATGATAATCACTCTGTTGTACAAATCTATTGAAATACTCTACAGACATGAACATGAGCTGTTTTGTATAATAAGATGAGATTGTAGATCTTACACACATCTATTTTGCATTTTTGATGTTTTTCTATTAATTTTTTTCAATTAACAAACATTTATTTTTTTCTCTCTCCCTTCAATGGGGAAAAAACAAACTCATAATATACAAACAAAACAAATTCTCACATTGTTCATGTTCAAAAGGTGTCTCATTCTGCATATTTTTAGTTCATCACCTCTGTATCAGGAGGCAGCTGTCTTTGATATCAGTCATTCAGAATCATGGTTGATGATTGCATTGATCTGAATTATTAAATCTTCAAAATTGTTTAGTTATATAGTATTATTTTACCATAAATTGATTCTGTTCACTTCACACTGTATCAGTTCTTGCAAATTTTCTCAGATTTCTCTGAAACCATTCTTTTCATTAACTCTTTCTACAAAGTCAAATATTCCATTATTTATAAATCATAATTTGTCCACCTGTTCTCCTACTGATTGGCATCATTAGTTTCCATTCT
Source organism: Macrotis lagotis (assembly GCF_037893015.1). NCBI lineage: Eukaryota > Metazoa > Chordata > Mammalia > Peramelemorphia > Peramelidae > Macrotis > Macrotis lagotis. The sequence goes on along the minus strand of NC_133658.1, from coordinate 806,519,506 downwards.
CTGCCAACACAAAAAGAGCTACCAAAAATATTTCTGTATATATAGAAACTTTTCCTCTTTTGTCTGATGTTTTAGGGCATAAACCTAGCAATGGTATTTCTGGGTCAGTGATTTAATAGCTTTGAAGACATCTTTTTATATTCATAGAATTATTTTTAAAAGATCCATTAACCCTAAAGGAATTGGAAGAAAATATAGAAAAATCAAAGAGAATGCCATTCAGATGCTAACTCCTTCAAGAAAGCTTCTTTGATCCTTTGTCAGAAATGTTCTACCTTTCTCAATTTCTTAAAGCACATTGGATTATTCCTGTTGAATAATGTATCACGAAGTATCATAGTATGTTTATATACTGTAAAAATATATATGTGTATGTGTGTATATATCTATAGATGGACAAAAGACACTTCAATATATGTTGGTGCTATTTTTTGTCATGTCTGACTCTTCTTGACCCTATTTGGGGTTTTCTTGACAAAGCTGCTAGAGTGGTTTGCCAATTCCTTCTCATTTTACAGATAATGAAACTGGGGCAAATAGAGTTAAGTAACTTGCTCAGGGTCAAGGAGTTAAGATTTATCTGAGGTTTTGAATTTAGGGAGATGAGTCTTCCTGACCCCAGGCTTGGCACTCTATCCACCATGCTACCTAGCTGGCCTACAACAGCGTAAGGAGAATATTTATATCTTATCCTATAGACTGTAGAATTAATTAGAACAGTTCCCATTTTTTATATAAATTGCATGTGTCTTTTCAACATCCAGGACCCAAGTCTACAGACAGTGAATATTCATTTGTTGAATGAATGAATGTAGACAAACATTTGATCCTTGAATGCAGGATTTTCATTGGGGATGTGCCCGTTTGATAAGGCACTCCTGCCAATTCCATCAATTAGATCATGGAAGGCAATGCCTCTTCCTTGTAAGATTTTTCTTAGGTTGAGTAGAAATCTAATGTGTGTGAGTTCTTTCTCCTAACTGCAGAGGTGTCCCACCTGTGCTCACTGCAGCGGGCTTCAGGCTTCCTGGTTGTATTCACCAAGGGCCCGTAAAAAGGCTCTTCCAGGCCAACATGAATGAGGACACCCGGTTAAAAATTCATAGGAAGATTACATAAAACCATATGCCGCCTTTATTTTCCCCCGTTTGCATTAAAAATGTACAGCTGCTCTGCACTAGACATTCCATTAGGCTACGCGTCTCACACGCTGGGCTTTATAGTTAATGATGGAAAGGGAGGGGCAGGGTCCTGAGGGAGAAAGAGAAGGATATTTCCCACCATGTATCTGAACCCCTTTCACAGTCCCCATTTTTGGCAGTCACTTATTGAGGTTTTCTGAAAAGGGTGGAGTTGCTTTGGTGTCCAAATCAAAGGTTATATACTTCAGCCCCCATTGAAAAATGAATCTTGTCTACCTCAGAACTGACAAGTCATCAAGTTTCACTGAAGAAAAAAAGAAAAATCTAGAGACTTGGATTGAAGGCAAATTAAGTCACTAATGTGGCTTAATCCTACCCCAACTCATTTTCTCTTAAATATAAAATAGCTGGGGCAGTGTGGGGTGCATGGCCTAGATTATCTCTAAGGTCCATTCCAATTCATCACTGTGATTCAATAATTATACATCTTTCATTTAAAGATCCCTACTAACAGGGAGCTCCCTTTGAAGCTGCACTTTCCATTTTATGGCACTGTGTGTTTGTGTGTGTGTGTGTGTGTGTGTGTGTGTGTGTGTATGTGTGTGTGTGTTACTGAGGTGAGGAGCTGTATTTTTTTGTTTTTGTAAAATCAGATTCTTCAAATCTTGAAGCAACAGCTGCAGCTGCTGTAATTAAAAAGAAATCACCTGCTTCTTCCAGTCCTTAGAGAAAAAATTTTGTTTTTTTTTTACAAAATCCATCCTGAAAAAAATAATTAATTAATTAATCCGTTCTACAAATGGACTAAGGAATGCTCTCCACTTGCATCAAGTTTTATGGCTAAGCCTTTCTCTTTAATCCCCAGGCCTTAATTCCATCAAGAGACTTGAAGGGTCTGGCATTATTAGCCTATAATTGACCATGTTGGGCAGTTAATTGCCTCAGTTTGGAAATATAGGCACTTAACATCCTGACAGGGTGAATTATTTCCCTATAATCTCACTTTACGTGCTAATGAGAAGTCTTTCGTGAGGTTCTCCTCTTTCATTCTGGGTTGGAGGTATTACTTAAAGTAACACCCTAACCAGGATGGAAAAATATAAATTCTTCATTGTGGTAGGAATTGGTCTATCTGGTTCTCCGCATAGCTAAAACCTTGATAAGGCAGCAACATTAGCCTTATTTTCAAGTAATTTGTCTTCCTCCCCTTCTATATGGGGTAGAACAGAAATGAAAGACAGAGGTGAAATACTCAGGTAGTACTAGAAGGTCTGTGAGAGCAGTTGGAAAAAGCCTTAGCAAACAGAGTATTCAGCCCCTCAAGTATTCATAACATAAAATATCAGAAACAGGACCCCATCACCTTTAATGTTAAAACATAGAACATAGAATGTTAAAGGGAATCTTAGAGTTAGATTATCACAACTCAAAAGAGCCTTGGAACAGCAAAGGCTAGAAGACAGGACATTTAATGTTAAAACCAAAAGGGACAGAATGGAGATTGTCAGAAATGGAAAGGATCTTTGTCCAACTCATTACAGCTTTCTCTCTATGAGATCCAGAGATGGTAAATGTTGTGCCCAAGGCTGCATGTAAGCCTCAAAGATAGGGCTAGAGCACAAATCCTCAGACTCTAAGTAGAATGGTTGTCATGTTTTCAAAATAATGATATGATCAACCCCACTCTGTATTTTTAAATCAGTTCTAGAATGACTTATGTGTTCTCTTAAAAAATGTAATTCCTTCTCTCCTGACTTCGGTTTCCCATCAGTAATAAGATATGAACATGAAGTTTCTTCTAGATTTAAAGTTGTATCATTTTCTGACCACCAGTACCATTATTCTTCACCATGCCTTCTGTCTTTGGAGAGATGACAGGAGAATAACATAGGAAGTTAGGCCTCTGATTCTACCACTTCCATGATTATTCTGATCTGAATATTTAACCTAGATGAAGCTCTAATAGGTAAACCAGGACTTCACACATAGTATTTGTACTTCATACTTATTTCTGAGTTACTTTACTTCCTTCTTGTCTTTCCCCACCTCTTCCTTCCTTACTCCTTCCATTTCTTCCTCCCTTCTCCTTCCCTTTATTCTATTTTTTTCCTCCTTCATTCCATCTCTCCCCCTCTCTCTTTTTTTACTTCCTTCATTTCTCTATTTCTCCCTTCCTTTCTCCTTTCCTCTTTTCTTCTCTCCCACTTTTCTCCATTCACCATTTCTTTTCTTCCTCTCTATTCTTCCCTCCTTCCTTCTTTCTTTCTCATGTACCTATCTCTTCACTAACCTTCTGTCTGGCTCACAAAGCTGTTATATTCATCTCATATTTAGATAAATACATAGAATTCTAGATTATTAAGAATCTTATGAGTCATGTAGTCATCTTCCTTCTCTAGTGGACTACTCCATGAGTGTATTTGAGATCTGAGAATTGTTTTTATTCAGACTTATTGAGCCGATGAATTCTACTGACCCCGAGGTTGCCAGAGTAAAAAGGTTAAAGCATAGAATGTTAGAGCTGGATAGGTGGGGGTGGGGGTAGCCTAGAGCATCATCACCATCTCCTTTTTCATTCTGATGCACAATTGTATAGGGTTTGCAAAGTGCTTTACATATATTATCTGGAACATGTAATGTTAGAATTCAAAGAGACATTAAAAGATCATTTCATCTAACCCCATCCATTTTCAGATAAAAAAAAGTAAGGATCAGGGAAGATGTGTGACTAGCCCAAGGACACTGAGCTGAAGAGTGACAGATTTACACCATTTATTAACTACAAAAATCAGTGTTTTATTTTTCCCCCTAAATCCTTTCTCCTGAAAGTGTCTTTAATCTCCTTAAATATGGGGGATCATCAAAGTTTAGATCTTTTTGTTTCAGCTCACTTGAATGCCAAATCAATGTCGTCTTGAGTGGGATCAGTGCCCCAGGAGAAAACATAAAGACTGTTATCTGTTCTACATATCAGAAAAAGGTGAGCTCTGTGATTGCCAAGAATATCAAATAAATTATAATAAGTTAAAATACTTTTGTTAAGATAAAGAAAAAGAAGCTATTTTTTCAAGACACAAATTAACTTTGTAAAATTCACAAATCAATGTAAAATATGATAGATATTTTTAATGTCACTTTTAGAACTCACAGATCAATTTTAAGTGTCGTAGATTATATAAAACCAAAACAATGTATCTTCCCAACCCAGGAACTTCAAGATGGTTGGTTCAGAATCCCCATTGTTAGACTTCAAGTTCAGTGCTTCTATTCCTGAGTCATTTTCAACCTTGCTGTCCTCCCTGAAACAATGAACCTTGGGGTGCTTAGCAACAAGATCTTGGGAACACTCAGCTTCCTCGTTGAAATTCTAAATGGTCTGTGCAGATGCCTTTGTACTCATAAGCAACCTTCTCAGATTTCTGTGTCCATTGCTCAGGTTCCTGGGGCTTGGCTAGAACAGACCCAAAACAAAACAAAACAAAACGAAACAAAGCCATCCTATGAATGTCCTGTGACCAGGATGGCTTGCTGTCCTCCTCTCCATCTACTGATGAAACAGCTGCTTATTGCTTTATTTTGGCATCCTCTCCTCTGAATTCTCTATAGAAGCTCGGTGCTGGCTGAAGGGAGAAAATGCTGGGAAATAATAGCCAATTCTTGCTTTATCATGGTAGGCCCACCAAACTGCAGTCTGGAAAAGTCATTGAAAAAGATTTTTCCAGTCAATTTATATAGAAGAGGGGTAGATTTGTGGTAAGATAAGAAAACCAGTTCAATTGAGAGATATGAATTCATTGTTTAGGGTAGTTCCATTGTGGCTACCCACATGAATAGGAAATACTCTTTGAATTTGCACCTAAATTTTAGAATAGGTGAAGAACTGAAGGGATATGTGGCAGGTCATCTAGTCTAATCCCACTCATTTTATGGATTAAGACTCTGATAGAGTCAGAGGCAAGATTTTAACTCAGGTTCTTTGACTCCAACTCTAGCATTCTTCTCTCCCCTTTTTTTTCAATTATGTTACTACCTTTTATAGGAATAAGAAATATATGACATTGGAGTAATAGAATAAACATTGACTTTGGAGTCGGAAGGCCTGAATTTAAACCCTAACTCTTCTATTTACTTGCTGCCTGTGAGATCTTGGGCAAGCCCTTTTTCATTTCCCTGGGGCTGTTTCCTCATCTAAAAAAATGGAAAGGTCTGACTAGATGTCCCTTCCAATTCTCTGTGATAGCATGAATGTTACATATGTGAAAAACTAGTAGTAGTATTAGCAGCAGTAGTAGTAGTAGTAGTAGTAGTATGCACATGAGAGATATAGTTTTGAGCAACAAAAAACATTCTCTAAAAACTGAAATATGGTCTCCTTAATAAAGCTAGTGATTTATATTTATAGGATACTTTTTTGATTTTTATATGATTTTGTCCTCAGGTTTTCCTTTTTCTGCTTCCACATACCTGCTTCACCTGCCTCCTAATTTTCTCACATAATGCTCAAGACTAAGGAGGGGCAAGGGAGAGAACTATCTATGTCAGCTTGCTTCATGTTTGTGGTATGATCAGGAAAATGAATGAGATAGGGGTAGAAATCATCATTCCCCCTGGGGATGTAGTAGGGCTGCAGTGGGATGGGGGGAGAAGCTTTGGGCTAGGTCAGGACACCTGAGCTAAAATGCCTTTAACTTAAAAAAAAAATCACCCAGGCCTTCTAAGTCACTGACTTCTGTTTGGCTTCAGCAATAAAATCGTTCAGTTGAATTTGTTTCCCTTCTCTAGCATGTAGAAGGTAGAGAGGATTAACATACCCAGAGACAGGCTATAATTAACAGGGAGTTTTACCATGTTATGCCAGACCTTGATTTTAATCTTTGAAGAAAGCATGCTAAAGTCACAGGGATTATATCTGTACTCCAAGCATCTGACACAGGTCCTGGTACATTGTAATTACTTGATATATGTTCATTTGGGTTCAAATTGGGCTCAAATCTCTCCCCCAGGGGCAGCTAGGTGGCATAGTGGATAAAACACCAGCCCTGGAGTTAGGAGTACCTGGGTTCAAATCCAGTCTCAAACACTTAATAATTACCTAGCTGTGTGGCCTTGGGCAAGCCACTTAACCCCATTTGCCTTGCAAAAAAAAAAACTCTCCCCCAATTCATACTAGCTCTATGACCATATTAAGTAACAATCCTCCCCTAATCTTCAATCTTCCCATCTCCAAAATGGAAGTGATTATACCAATAGCTCTAAATTTGCTGAGTTTGAGGGAAGCTCAAGTGAGATAAAGTATGTAGAGTGATTTTCAGACCACATAGTCATGTGTTGACTATTTTTTAAAAATAAATTTATTTATTTTTCTACCTACATGCAAAGGTAGTTTTCATCACTTATCTTTTTTTTGTGAGATTTCAAGTTTCACATTTTTCTCCCTCCCTCCCTTCTCTCCTCTCTCTTCCTGACAGAGAGCAATCTAATATAGGTTCTACATGTATAACTATGTTAAACATATTTCCATATTAGTCATATTGTAAAAGAATTATTACAAAAAGGGGAAAAAACCATGAGAGGAAAACCAAAAAAAAAGTAAAAGAAAATTTAAAAAGTGAAAATAGTATACTTTGGTCTGCATTCAGACTCCATGGTTCCTTCTCTGTATGTGGATGGTATTTTCCATCACAAGCTCTTAGAATTGTCTTTGATTATTGTACTGCTGAGAAGAGCCAGTCCATCATAGCTGATCAGCATATTATTAGCGACTGTATGTTGACCCTCATCTTCCTTACTCTGTGTATGAATTATTCAGATATTGTGACATTTGTAGTAAAATGGATATTATTTGGTGAACAGGAAAATAGAAAGCTTCTAGCTGGGATGAGAACATAAGGAAGGTATTCTGAACTGAAATTCAGGAGATCTGGGTTCAAGACTTGATTCTATCATTAACTTTACTACATGTCCTTCCTCTCCTGAGGCCTCAGTCTCCTTAGCTGAAAAGTGATGAATTGAAAATCAACTTAGAGAGCTCACTAAATTCAAAAGCAATGAATGAGAAACTGATAGTAGAGGTGCATAAATGAGGGGATCAAAACCAATACTTAGAACCTTGTTTAAATTGTTGGATTACTTGTGATAATTTTAGACAATTAGCATTATTTTTTGTGAGTATATCAAATATGCTAGTTTATCAATAAGTCTGTGGGGGGCACTTGTATAATGTTTGAATTGGAAGAGTTCTTGGAGATCATTTAGTGGTCCAGTTCTGAAACTGGAGAACATAAACTTTAAAACTTTAAAAAAAAATGATAACAGTATTTCAATATAATTGTTTTCCATTGTAATCCTATTTTTTACGCATTTAAAAGCATGATTCTGAGAAAGGGTCTATAGGCTTTCCCAGACTGCCAAACACTGAAACAAGCAGAACTTTTTTTTCATTTTTCAGAGAAGAAAACAGAGCATAGACAGGTATTAAGTTCTCTCTAGCTGGAGCCCTTCAGGAAGCTTCTGGATGATTTCTTCTATGTTATGCTGTAGAAAGGATTCCAGTTTAGTTCAAGTTTGGACTGAGGTCTCTCATCACTCTAAAATTCTATCATTTACTGACTTTCCTCAAGTGATAGATGACAGAGCTGGGATGTCATTCACCCTCTTTCTGTTTGTATAAAAGATCTTTGAGGTCATCCCTTCTAATTGTTGCCTCTATTTCTGTATTTGGGGATAGTATGCATAAATGCATGACATGCACATGCACATGTGTTTATCATTTCATGCTATGGACTTCATAGACAAATGAACATCATTTGGGTGGTGCAATGAGGTTTGGGCTTGGTGTCAAGAAGACTCATCTTCTGAGTTCAAATCTTGTCTCAGTCACTTAGTATCTGTCTTAATTGTATGACCCTGGGCAAGTCACTGAACCCTATCTGCTTCAGTTACCTCATCTTTAAAATGATCTAGAGAAGAAAATAGCACACCACTTTCAGTATGTTTGCCAAGAAAACCCAAAAGGGTTGCAAAGAGTTGGACAAGACTGAAAGATGACTGATCACACAAAAAGGAATTGTAAGAAATACAGATTAAAAAAACTTATTTCACACTCAGAGATTTTATTTTAAAAAGGTATTACTCACCCTCTAATAGATTTTAATTACTCCTTGGGAACCACACCTATGTGTTGAGTAAATATGTATTCAAGCAACTTAACCAAGTTGAGCTATTTACCTCAGAGGCTTGAATTGACTTTTCCTCTGCTGGGCTGAGAGCCCTGAGGTTGCCCAATTAAAAAAAAAAAAAAGCATTGTACCAGTACCTTAAACAGATCTCTTAAGGAGGTGTGAATACTTAGAGTGTTTGGACAACTGGACAACATCATGAGAGCACCTTTTCAGATTGTTTTATAGTAGGAAAACCTAGACCCTGAGCAAGTCAGAAATTTCCTCACAGCCACTCTCTGTTTTCTCCTGTCAGAGGTGCTGGTGCTAAAATCACACTGGACAAGAAGAGACCTTTGGATCTATTATGTTTGAATATGCAATACAGAAAAGCAGAGTTGGGAGAAACCTTAGAATGTAGTGTCAGATCTGGGTGGGATGGGTGGATCTTAGAATGACAGAATTGGAAAGGACTTTAGAAAATAGTCCTTTAGAAGGATGGGGATGAGAAGGACTTTAGGGGAAGGACTTTAGAAAATAGAATACTAAAGTGTAAGGGACTTTAGAATATAGAACATTACACCTGAAAGGAACAGAAAAGACCTTAGAGCATATGATTACAGAACACAGAACATGGAAGACTAAAATCTAGAAAGCGTCTTAAAAGTGAAAAAGAAATATAGAATGTTATATTGTAGCCTGTGGAATATCAGAACTCAAAGTGAGCTATGTAATTATGTATTCTGACCCCCTTATTTTTTTTATAAGGAAACAGAAGTCCAATCTGTCACACACACACACACACACACACACACACACACACACACACACACACACACACGACAGATTCACAAATCTATAGCATATTAGAACACAGTGAATGTAGATATCCAATAAATTCTTGTCTTGTAAATAGTTACCTCTAGAAAGAGACCTATGCTACCATGGTTTGTGTTTGTCATGATTTTAATGAGTTAAAAATGATTTACCGTCTTTTTATTGGTAGAAAGAGTAGGCAAAAGCAAAAACCAGTGTTGCTAATGCTTTGGAATCTTAACAAAAGAGGACTTCCCTCCTGACCTAAAATATCTAGATCTGAATCAATAAATAACTCCTATATATCAATTGGATCAATCTCTTTCAGAAAGCCTATTCTTTAGAGCAAATTATGTTATAGTATTCTTTTCCAGTCAACTTTTCTTTCATTTATAATTATTGGGGGTTTGGTAAGCTTATAAGTTTCTTAAGGACAGACACTAGATTTTTTGTTCATTTTTGATTGTTTTATTTTTTGTATCACTAGTGTTTGTTTAGCAGAGTGCCTGTTATAAAACAGCAGCTAATAAATGTTGGGGAGCAGTTAAGTAGCTCTAAATGGCTAGAACACTGGCCCTATGGTCAGGAGGATCTGAGTTTGTATATGACCTCAGACATTTACTTACTCTTACTTTCTAGCTGAATGACCCCTGTCAAGTCATTAACCCCAATTGCCTCACATGCAAAAAAATATGAATAAATGTTGATTGTTTGGTAGTAGAAAGAACGTTGGGCTAGGGTTAATGAGATCCAGATTCTAATGCCATTTTTCTGCTAGTCTAGATGTTATACCTTGGACAAGTCTCATCCCCATCTCCTCACTTTTCTCTGAAATGAAAGGTTTAAACTGTGATAGAAAGAACACTGACTCCACAATGCAGGGTTCAAACCCCATCTTTGGTGATCTAGGTCAAATTACTCCACTTCTCTATATCTTCATCTGAAGGCTAGACCACCATTTGTTATAAAAGAGATGCCCTTTGTGTGCCATTGTATGTGATGACCTCTGAGGTTCTTTCCAACTTGCAAATTCTGTAATTCTTGTCCTCAGTTTTCCTATCTGATAAATAAGAAGAATGGACTAGAAGGCTTCTGATTCTTTCCAATTCTATATCTGTTATCCTATAGCTTCCAAGGTTTCTTTCAGCTGTATTAGCTCATGAGTTATAGAATTACAGAATCTCAATAGAAGTGGTCATCAGGAATCCTCTTTGCAATATGCTTGACAAGTGGCTGGCCAGGTGTCCACTTGACAGGTCCCATCAGTTGCAGTGACATGAGCTGGCTGTGTTCCTTAGCAACCTATTTCACTTTAAGCCTCTCCAATTGTTAGGAAATTCCTCCTAATATCCAGGAAGAAATTGTGAAGTATTAATTATTTGTAGATCTTTTGTTTTGACTGACTTGTTCTCTAGTCCATGCCCAAACCAATATCTATATTGGTGTATTACTCTCCAAGGGATTTGCACAATTTCTAAAATATAACATATTGTGCTTTTCCTCTGAAATTATCTTCTCTCTGCTCTATTGATTTATCTCTATGAATTATGTATATATATCACCAATTTGTATTTATGATATAATATATTTTACTACTTATGTGTTATCAATATTAAATACATATGTGCATTATATGTTTGCATGTATAGTATATCTATTCTATATTACTTCTTATATGTTGTCTATGTTATAATATGTATATTATATAATTGCATATATAACACAAATACAATATTCTGTTGCTACTGATGTTCTGTCTATATCACACATGCATTTTATATATTCATATTTAATATGCATATGCATATGATATTCTGTTACTACTTATATGTTGCCTATGTTATACATATTTATATTATAGATTTGTATAGGGCAGCTAAGTGATTCAGGGCTATAACACTGGTCTTAGAGTCAGGAGGACAGAAGTATGAATCCTGCCTCAGACACTTGACTCTAGCTGTGTGACTGGGTAAGTCACTTAAATCCTGATTACCTCGCATCCAGGGTTAACTCCAGTTGTTCTGTTTCATATTTGGAAACTGGAACCATATGATTCTGGAGGAGAAAGTGAGGCTGATGATTTAGCACAACACCCCCTCACTCAAATTCAATTCATATGCTTGTCATGACATCACTTCCCTGATGTCATGATTGTATGCAAGAATGAAAGACAAACGTCAATAGCTTTGACTGCTTATATATAATATATCCTACATTACTATTATTTATATGTTGCCTATATTATATATTTGTATGTATATTATGTGTGATATAGTCCATATTACTATTCTATGTTATCTATATTACATGTATATTAAATATTTGCATGTATAACATAATATAATATTCTGTTACTAATGTATTGTCTATATTATACATATGTAAACATATTATATACTTATGGAATATGTATAATAAACTTTACATTATTATTGATGTTGTCTATATGCTATCCACATTATATATAGGTATAGTATATATTTTATGTATAAAATGTATTATATTCTATATGACTACTTATTTATATGTTATCTCCTTTGTTGGAGGCAACTGACAGAACAGCAGACCTGGAATAAGGAAGATCTGAGTTCAAATTGACCTCAGAAATTTAGCCCCCATTTGCCTCTTTTTCCACAACTATAAAATGGTCATAATAATAGAACATATCTACCAGGATTATTGTTAGGATCAAATGAAATAATATTTATAAAAACTGCCAGCACATAAATATTCATTCCTTTTCCCATTAGAATGTGAGCTCCTTGAGGACAGGGTCAGTTTGCACCTTTCTCTGTATTTGCAACACTGAACACCATGCCTGGTTAAAGTAATTGCATACCAAATGCCATTTGTGTTGCTAGATAATACAGATATTCTGTGTTCTGTTCCAACCCTCTGTGTTCTAAGTTGCTTCCTGCTCTACAAATCTTTGTTTCTATGTCATACGTGGCAGGAGTCAAGTGGATGCAGGAGAGAAGTGATTCTGAAGCACTTTTCCTGGAGTGGATTCTTAATTACCTTCTTTACAAATCTTTCCAGGCAGGAAGATGCCCAGCTTTGGACGCCGCCTCTCCTCAAAGCAGATTGTCAGATTTTAGGAATGAGGCGTGTTTATCTGGTCTGTGAGAGAATGCCCCCAACCCCAGAGCAGCAGAGGCAATCTTTAGAGCTGATGAGGTTTTGAAGACATTAGTGAGACATTAGTGAAGGGACAGAAAGGACCAGGAGCTATGATTGGTGGATTTCTGTAAGGATATCCCAGTGGCATCATGATTACCACAGTCATTGGTCCTGAAATTTCCCTGAGTAGCCAAAGTAGACTTTGCCTTTTTAACAACATGCTTAACACCTTATTAGAAATCACGACTCAGCTTGTGTGGCTCAGGTCAGAAACACAGAGCAACCAGGTAGGGAATGAAGATGGAAAAGAGGATATAATGAGTAAGCAAAATGTTCACAGGATCAAAGATCCTGAGCTCTTAGAAGGGACCTAAAAGGCCATTTAGACCAAACTTTATATGTATATGAGGAAATATTTTAGGACCAAATAAGTTAAATAACTCATCCAAAGTCACGCAGATGGTAAGCATCCAAGCTGGCACCTGAACCTAGTCACTCATGATGCATAGGGTCGTGTTCTTATTCATCCTTTGTTCCAGCTCTGTGTCTGCACATAGTTTCTACCCAGCAGCACTTTCTCTGTCTGAAAACTACTTCTCCAGAATTGACCAAAAACAATTAATATTTGTTCCTATTTCTCTGGTCAGGACCGTGTAAAAGCACTAACCAAATATCACTTCTCTGATGACACACATATAATTATATCTATTTTAGAAATAAAGAAAAAGGGGGAGCTAGGTGGCTAGGTGGTGTAATGGATAGAGCACCAGCTCTGAAGTCAGGAGGACCTGAGTTCAAATCCAACTTCAGTCACTTAATAATTACCTAGCTGTGTGATCCTGGGCAAGTCAGTTAATCCCGTAGCATTGCAAAATAAAAAACAAATAATAATAAAAAAGAAATAAATAGAAGTAAAATAACTTACCCATGGTCACATGTCTAGTAAATGTTGGAAGTTGAAGTTAAATCCAAATCTTGAGACTCTTTTTATTGCTCTTTTCCCTCTCCAAATAATGCATAAGCAGTAGATTAATCTGTTTTTTTTTCCAAATCAGAGGTCCCCTCTTCCTTGAGAGTTGCCATAGTGAAGGCCACCAGGCCTTGGTGGAAAAAAGGGTAACATTTCTCCTTTTACATATTAGAGGACTATAGGATCAGGAGCTCAGATGAATCACGATTATTGTAAGAAATGTACTTTCTAATTACTAAAACTTTATAGAAATATTTTTTTCATCTAATTCAGCAAAGCTTTATAAACATTTCTCCATGGTTTAACATATTAGTTCTTTTAGCTAATACTCCTATCTCATAAATCAGAGATCTTCGCTATCTTTGTTTCCCTTTTCTGAATTCTCTTCAATTTACTAATGTCCTTCTTAAACTGTGACACACAGCACTGTAGAAAGGATCTGAGTAGAGTAGGCCCAGCAGGCCCATCACCTCCCTCACCTTGAACACTTGCCCCTTCTTAACACAGCCTGGAAATGTATTGACTTTTTGATTGTCAGGTCTCACAAACCCACATTTATATCATATTGGACATTTGTTCAGTCATTTTCAATCATGTCTGACTTTTTGTGATCCCATTTGGGGGCATTTTGAAAAAGATACTAAAGTGACTTGCGATTTCATTCTCTAGATAATTTTACAGATGCAGAAACTGAGACAAATAGGGTTAAGCAACTTGCCCAAGGTACCACAACTAGTGTCTAAGACAAGATTTAAACTCAGGAAAGATGAGTCTTCCTGACTACAGGCCCAGAAATCTAACCATTATGCCAACTAGCTGTCCCCATATTGAGCACACAGGATACTAAAACCCTGAGATATTTTTCTAATGATCATCTGTCTTGCTTCTGCTTCCTTTCATCTTGCACTAATTCAGTTGATTCCTTTTTAGTTCAAATGTCGAACTTTACATTTAATTCAGTTCAGATTATGGTGGGATTTCAAAGGCATCATCAAGAATATATGCTTTACTGAGTGTGCATTAGGGAATCACTGAAGGTTTTAAGGAAATGAGTAGCATGATCAGAGCAATAATTTCTTTTCATTTTTATTATATATTTGTTTTCTGTTCCAAATTCTTATCCTCCCTCCACCATTTCCCCAGCCATTGAGAAGGCAAAGAATATGATACCCATTAAAGCAATGAATTCATAAGGGGACTTGACCAGTAGGATGAAGGAAAGAGAGAAGATGGGAGAGAGACAGCAGAGTAAGATCTCAGCATTAGAGGCTAGTCCTAATGTAGGGACAAAGAGATGAATGTCTGAACTAAGAGCTTTCAGTGACAATGGGAAAAAAGAGATAGATGTAAGGGATATGACAGGGGTAGAATTAACAGAACTTGGTCATTGATTGGGTATGTGGAATGAGGGAGAAGGAAGAGTCAAGGTTTACTAAGGTTAGCAGCTTGAGTGACTGCAAGGTTGGTGCTCCTATTAATGAAAATAGCAAAGTTACTGAGAGGGAGTTAACTTTGGGGAAGCAATGATGTTTGGTTAAGGGTCATTTGATGAACTTGGTACATACCAATGATATAATTATGCCATTTTTTGAGATAATGGTACCAAGGTCCAAAGTAATTAAGTGATTTTCCTACTGTCACACAAAATTATTGCTTCTACTAGCATAATTATCATGGCTCACAGTTATAAATCAAGTTAACAAAATGTGATGAATGTGCAAATAATATGATCCCCATTTTATTCATGAAGAAACTGAGGTTCAAGGAGATTAAATAATTTACCTAGAGTAATTGGCAAGGTCTGGGATTTGAACTTGAGTCTTCTGAGTCCAAAATCAGATGCTTCTTTACTATAAATGAATTAAGATGGACTACTACCTAGTTCTTTATCTTGTTTATATATGTTTTTCTTTGACGAGATTCATGCTATCTTACTCCCACCCTTCTGCAATTTTGTTTATTGTATAAGAATAAAGAGCACATTTATTAAGTGTTTGTTTAATTGAATAAATGAGCTATTCATTATGGAAGCATTTCCATAGTGAGACCATGTTTCCTCCGTGGTGTGTGGTTTTCTTGACCAGGGAGAGATAAAAAGAAAAGAAAGACTTGCTTTTGCTACTTTCAAACATTCTTTTTATTCTCTTTTTTCTCCAGAAAGGCTCCAAACCTACTCCTAAACAAACCACGGTCAGATGGCATTGGGAAGAGGACTGCAGAGCCCAAGGACATTGCTAATTCTTTGGAATCCGCTGTCATGGAGCAAGGTTTGTCTTCTTTTGATAAAGCTTTTTTTTATTGTCTCTTGCCCTTATTGGCTAGAGTCCAGTTGGTGGCATTTGTAAATCTTGAGATTTGATTGCTGTGGTTCTCAAGCATGAGCAAATCACTCCTGCAGGACAATGATGGTGATTCTCCCTAAAGATATTGGAAGTAAAGGAATTTCATTACAAATATACTCCCTCCATTCAAAATGTCCTCACTACTCTCTAGGGGCATGGGTGACTATGTATGGGTTTGGGGTAATCAGGTGAGGAGTCTGGACATTTAGAAACAGTGGGTGGATGTAAGGGTTTACCACAAACTGATGACCTCAAAGTATAACAGTCTAAAGTAGGGATTCATTTATTTAATATATTTAAGAACAAGTAAACATAGGAAGTCAGAAAGTTAGCAATGTAAGAAGGAATAATAAGATTCTTTATGTCTACATGGAGGGAAGAATGGAGTATGTTAGGAAAACTTCTTTGGATTCTTGCTCTTCACCATTTTTATCAATAACTTATATATCATGCTTGTCAAATCCATAGAAATGACATGGATGTGGAAGCTAAGATGTCTGGTTCTTTCCTTGATCATTCTTTCCCTACCCCATTAATGACATTACTACACAAACACACATACACATATATACATATATATATGTACATGTGTGTTTGTATCTGTGTATGTATGTATACATAAATATTTATATATGTATAAATAAAGGTTAGGAGATAGATAGAGATAAGTGGATAGATAGATAGTTCTTGTCCTTATACTTGTTGTTCCCTCAGTGACATATAACTTCTTGAAGTAAATGACTGTTTTCATTTTTGTTTGTGTTTCCTAACACAAGATCTGGGACACAGTAGACACTAGAGATATGCTTCTTGAATTGAATTCAGTTAGAGTCAGGATTCTAACATATATCTTCAGATTAAAGCAATAAGATATAATTCAATTGACATAAATGTAAAGTCCTATGTATGGATCAAAAAGTCAACTTCATAGATCAGAATTGGAGAAAAATAACTAGATATTTAACAGTCTCTGAAATGAATATGAGTCAGTAGTATAAATAAATATATATATTAGCTAAAAATATAATTAGGAAGGAAATAAGCATTGATTAAATACCTATGTCACAAGTGCAGAACTACAAGTTTTATTGTATTTTCTTGATATTATTTTCTTCATTATTTTCTTCATCCTCACAACAATCCTGGGAAATAGAGGTTATTATTATCCCCATTTTACATTTGAAGAAACTGAGGCAGACAAAGGCTAAGTGACACTAATAAATACCTGAGTTTAGATATGAACTATGGTCTTCTTGACTCCAGACCCAGGCTGAATCTGAGTCTTGAACCACCCGGCTGCCTCTAGACAAAATCTGGGATTAATAAAGACCTAGGATCCAGAAGTAAGGTAATAATAATTCTACTGTAATCTACCTTGGGCAGACGGTATCTGAATTATAGTATTGATTTCCAGATGTCTGAACATCTAAACTTCAATTTACCAGCCTAAATCTTCTTTTGACATTATTGGCTCATCATCTCCTCTGTTTGACATGAACTCCTTGACAGTAGGGGCTATCTTTTGCCTTTTTTATATTCCTAGTATGCTTAGGGCATAATGTGCTTAATAATACTTGTATATTTGTTCTTTATTGACTAAAAGGCTAACCTTAAAATCAAGAAGATCCAAGTACCAATCCTGCCTGTTATATACTATAGAATCATAATAGAATTTGCCCAGACCAATGAAATCATATGTCTGGACAAAAAAAAAATTGACAATAAGGAATACTCTAATAGAAAGGCAATGGGAATGTTAAAGGACCCAGATGCCAATGCCATTTGGGGAACAGCTGTGAAAGGACTAAAGCTATTTAGCCTCGAGAAGAGAATTGGGGTAGGTTGTTATTGTTCAGTCATTTCAATCATATCTGACCCCATTTGGGGTTTTCTTGGCAAAGAAGTGGTTTGCCATTTCCTTCTCCTGCTCCTTTTACAGATGAGGAAACTGAGGCAAACAGAGTTAAGTGACTTGCCTTGGATTTCTCAACTAATATGTATCTGAGACCAGATTTGATTCATGAAGATGAGTCTTCCTGACTCCAGGAAGGGCTGGTGTTCTATCCACTGTACCACTTGGGTGCCCAGTGGGGCAGGAGGAACTTTTTTAAGATCTCTTAAGTGGAAGAAAAATTAGATTTGTTCAGTTCAGCCCTAAAGGGCAAAAAAACTAGACACAACCTATAATAATTTAAGGGACGGAAGAGATATGAAAGGAAAAACCAAAACTTCCTAACTACTAGAACCAGAAACTAAAGTTTCATGGCCCACTTTATAATTGAAAGTATATAGCATAGGAATAGTTGGTTCCCCCATTTGCCTGAAATTTTAAGTGGAGGAGGTATGGTTACTTTTCAGGAGTATTTTTATTTTTATTTTTAATTTTTTATTTTTTATGAAAGATTATATTTATTTTTAATTTTACAATTTTTCCCCTAATCTTGCTTCCCTCCCCCACCCACCCACAGAAGGCAATCTGTTAGTCTTTTCATTGTTTTCACACTATACATTGATCTAAATTGAATGTGTTGAGAGATAAATCATATCCTTAAGAAGAAAAAAAATAAAATATAAGAGATAGCAAGATTACATAATAAGATAACATTTTTTTAAATTAAGGTAATAGTCTTTGGTCTTTGGTCTTTCTCTGGATACAGATGGCATTCTCCATTGCAGATAGCCCCAAATTGTCCCTGATTGTTTCACTGATAGAATGAGCAAGTCCATTAAGGTTGATCATCACCCCCATGTTGCTGTTAGGATGTACAATGTTCTTCTGTTTCCGCTCATTTCTTTCAGCATCAGTTCATGCAAATCCTTCCAGGCTTCCCTGAATTCCCATCCCTCCTGGTTTCTAATAGCAAAATAGTGTTCCATCACATACATATACCAGAGTTTGTTAAGCTATTCCCCACTTGAAGGACATTCACTTAATTTCCATTTTTTTGCCACCACAAACAGGGCTGCTATGAATATTTTTGTATATATGATGGTCTTACTGAGGAGTGTTGTTGAGGGAATTCCTGTTCAGATATGACTTGGGGTGGCTGGACACAGAAGTCTCTTCCAACCCTGAAGTTCTGTTATTTGATTTTATTTGGTCAGAGTGACATGAAACAGGGAGACCCCTCTCAGGTAGGGGATGGTCAAGGTAGTTGAACTAAACCTGAAGCAAGGGAAGGATTACAACAATCACTGAGAGATAGGTGGAAATTCATTACAAGGATTGGGGGGAGAAGCCCCAAGAAAAAGAAAAGACAGTGCAAGGTTAGATTGGGGACTGAAAGAAGTCTAGTTTGATTAAAGCCTTGAACATGAAAAATGTCACAGTATCATAGATTTAAAGCTGAAAGGGACCTTTACGGTGATGGTGACCAAACCCCATTTTATAGATGAAGAAATCGAAGCACAAATAAATTAAGTGAGCCAAGATCACACAGTCAGTGTCTGACGATTTGATCACAGACCTTCTTGACTTCCAGTTATTGTCCTATCTACTACTATACAGTATTATCTCTTTACTATCACAAAACTTAGCACATTATCGAGGTACATTCAAGAGGCAGAATTTTTTTTCTTAAACCCAGGTCCCAGAAGAAAGACTTTTTGCTCATGGAGCTCTGATAAGGATAGGCATTGACATTTGTTCCATAGGGTCGGTAGTTTTATTGAACTTCCAGTATATGTGAACCAGTGACTAGGGACTGTAGGGAGCTCCAGACTGATCAACTAAGAGGAATTTTTTTTGAATCTTTAAAATGTGCTCAGGGCTATATTATGGAATACAGGAAAAATAGAAAATAATCCCTTTGCTCTCAAGAAACAAGTGATTTTATGTGCTACTGACAACCAGGGTCATAGGAGTATCAAGGAAGTAGAGATCAATGTGGGCTGAGGTTATCATGAAAGGCTCCCTGGAGAAGGTGGAGCTTGATGTGGATCCACCAGTTTTTCCAAGCAATCTAAGGCTAGACTGCAGTGTTTGAAGTTGTATTTGTTTATTACTTATTAATAGCAATAATACTACTACTAATAACTTACAATTTTAAGATTGCATTAAGATATGTGAAGTATTTTATATGCATTATTTCATCTGCACGTCAAAAAGGTAGGCAGCTACTATAGACTTTGTTATTTCCATTTTATAAAAGAGAAAAGTTGAGGACCTCAGTGATAAAAATCACCTGTCAGTAGTCACACAGTTAAGCTAGTGTCAGAGTCAAGATTTCAACCTCTCTTCCTTTTCTGATATTTAGTTCTTCATCTTTAGGGCTAAAGTACTTATATATTGCAGCTAAGTGGTCCAGTAGATAAAAAACTGGTCCTTGAATCAGAAAACTCTGAGTTCAAATCTGGTTTGAACTACTTCCTAACTGCATGTCCCTGGGTAAGTCACTTAATCCCTGTCGTCTCAGTTTTCTCATCTGTAAAATAGGGATAATAATAATACCTACCTTGCAAATTATTGGGATGATCAAATGAGATAATAATTGTAAAATGTTTAACTCAGTGACTGAAACATAACAGTTATAGGAATGTCAGGTATGATAGTAATCATATATTATATAGTACATTAAGATACAATGTCTCATTTCATTTGAACTTAACTAATAGATAGACAATATAGTAGGTTTCATTATCCCCATTTTATACATGAGAAAACTAAGGCCTTGAGAGGGCACTTGTATGTGGTCACAAAACTAAGCTAAAGTCAAAATTAAAATTCCTTTTCTAGCATTTAGCACTTTATCCTTATTGCTTATAATGCCAACAACTGACTGTTATATGATTCAGTTTAGCACATTTCTTCACCATATAAAATCAGAATGGTAGATATAACTACACCAAGAGAAGGATATTGAAACATAGAGAATTTGAGCTAAAAAGAACCATCAAACAGAACAAAGAATGTTACTAAGTTTAGAATGTTAGAGCACAGAAGAGATGTCAGATCTGTGAGGGAACTTAGATCGTAGAGTAGGGATTCATATATTATTAGAATTGAAAGTGACATTAGGGATCATCTAATCAAAGATATTCATTTGACATACATAAAGAAAATGAAACCTGGGTTAATGAAATAACTGACCAAAGGTCTTTGCAGAGCTAGACTGACCACTTGGCCTCTGGACTCCCAGACCCAATTTCTGTTGAAGCAGACAGAGAAGTGGATGGTGTTTATCCTTCTTTCTGGAAGATGAATATGGCATCGGGGAGATGATGCCAAGCAAGCACATGAACTGGATCTGAGTGAGGGGGGGGCATGCTAACCCATCAGCCTCTCTTTATCCTCCAGAGCCATCCGGGTCCAGTGGTCAGATATGGAACAGGGTGACTGGAGATGGTCCTGGATGCAGTGGGAGACCTTGACCTTTTAAGTTAGTCTTTAACAGCTCTGCTTTTGACTAAGGCAACGCCCATTCTATGATTAAAGCTAGGTAAGAAATAGATGAGGCAAAGAGGCAAAGAATAACCACCTTTCTGGTGTGAATGAGGAGCCTTCTTAGCCACTGTGAGAAAGCCTTTGTAGCCCAGTATAACAGTGGTAGAGCCGCCAGTTGCGGCTGAGATCCAAGTGCTCCTTGCAGGCGATCTCATCATTAAACAGGCAAGCTGTCATAAAGATACATAGACGGAGGTTTTAAGCATATACTTCCAGTCAGTGACCTTTAAGCCCCACAAATTTATACAATCAGAAATCCATCCAATGACTCATAGGTGGAAGGCTATGGCCTCCATTAGGCCCCATTTTTATCATATTCACCCAATGGATAACAAATTGAATTGTAGTTCCGTGCTCATTTCCCTGTGTGAATTCTAACACTGTTTCTCTCAATCATTCTCCTGCCTCTCTCAGCTCAGTGGTGTGCTTGTCACCAGCCATTGCAGCCTGCCAATGGGAAGACTCATGCTCCCACTGCTCAGCCCCTTGTTTAATGCTTTAAACAGAGATTAGGAAGATGAGGTGAAGAGGGCAGACATGAAATTCAAAGGTATTATTACTAAACTGAAGGATGGTTCAGACAGCATGAAGGATGTTCAGTGTTAAAAAGAGATTTTAAAAATGCAATGAGATAAGTTTCCCCAAAGAGAGAATACTGATG
This sequence comes from Macrotis lagotis, assembly GCF_037893015.1. NCBI lineage: Eukaryota > Metazoa > Chordata > Mammalia > Peramelemorphia > Peramelidae > Macrotis > Macrotis lagotis. The sequence goes on along the minus strand of NC_133658.1, from coordinate 806,497,855 downwards.
GTAAGGGTGAATGGTGATAAGTGGAGCAGAAATACATTTAAGGATGAAATAATATGATATTGTAGAAAGAGCACTAGAACAGTGACCTATAAGCCTATAAGAGTAGGGATGATTTTCATCTTGGAATGCCTTCCACCTAGGAAATATTTAGTGAAGGGGGGTTGAAGAAATCTGAATGCTTAGACATTAAGATTTTTGAGAGAAGGGATTTTTTTCCACTTTTCTCAGTATTCCCCAGGACTTAGAATAGAACCTGGAAAATAATAGGTGCTTTAAAAATAATTTGACAAATCTCAGTCAATAGTTTGCTTTGTGACCTTAGACAAGTCACTTGACTTCTCTGTTTCCATTTCTTCTAATCCACACTGCCTCATATCCAGGGCCATCTTCAGTTGTCCTGATTCACATATGACCCCTGGACCCAGATGGCTCTGGAGGAGAAAATTATGCTGGTGACTTAGCACAGCCCCCTCACTCAGATCCAATGCAGGTGCATGTAATCGCATCACCAACTTGATGTCATGATCGTCTTCAAGTACAATGGGCAAACATCATCATCATCATCATCATCATTACGCTTTCTCCATTTCTACAAAATGGAGAGATTAGATCAAATGGTGTCTAAACCCTTTGCTGCCTAAATATTCTGTGTTCTAACAGTCTGTGTCCCTAAGGTCCCTTCCAGCTCTAGAATTTTGTATTAATAGTGTGTTCTAAGCTCCCTTCCTGCCCTAATACTCCATTTCTGACAACCTAAGAGTCCCTAATCTAAAGATCCCTCCCAGCCTTGACATTCAATGCTCAAAGATCCTACTTAGTCCTACTACTCAAACACACGAAAGGTTGGTGGTCTTAAAAATCCAACTCAGGTCAAAGATTCCTGTAAAAGTACAAGTGGATGTGAGAGAAGCCACAAGGGACCTGAGCATTGTGCAGAGCAGAGCAAGGAGACAATGGTTCATTTAGATGTCAATCTCACGTGCTCCTTATCACAAAGCTGGGAGGAAATTGTGGCTGGATAAAACCCTTGTAGGGAAGGACCTGATTTCATCTATAAAACAAAGATAATAATTCACTACCTGGCTACCTCCAGACCCAAGGGGATATTCTGGGATTACAAAGAGGAACAGAACACAGTGTACTTTGGGCAGCTCAGTGAAAGTAAAGCAAAATAAAACAAAAAGCAAAATAAAGTTAAAAATAAAGCAGCAGTAACAATAACAACACCAACAAAAAGCTCTCTAAAGTAATTCTGCTAAAATGCCAAAGTTGGCTTTATTACCAAGAAGAGGAAAGTTAAGTTATTTGCTATGATGACATAGCAGAGTCTCTTTCTAGTTCAGGGGATATTGATTTTTTATTTTATTTTATTTTATTTTTTGTGACATAGACCCCTTTGGCAGTCTGACAAAGCCAATGGATACTTCTCAAAATAATGCTTATTGATGCATGAAATAAAATACGTAGAATTACAAAATAAACCAATTATGTTGAAATACAATTATCAAAAAATTTAATTCATAGACCCAGGTTAAGAATGCCTAGCACATTAGTCAAAATAGAAATTCTTTTGATCCCGGCCACAAAATCTGACAGTGAAATGAAATTAGATTTGTCATGAAGCAGGGAGTAGAGAAGCATGGGTTCTAGTCATAGTTCTGCTTTTCTTTTGTAGTATGACGTTAGATTTAGGTAATTTCTCTTTCCTGGGCCACAATTTTCTTATTTATAAAATGACTTTTGAGATTAGACTAAATGAACTCTGGTTTCCTCTATAATTAATAGAAGATTGGACTTGGAACCAAGAAGAGATGGATTCACATTCTGCATCTGACCCTTACATGTTGGGACCTCGAATCAGTCACTTAGTTCTTGACCTTCAGTTTTCTCCTCTATAAAACAAGGATAATAATATTTACACCTGCATTGCATGATTGTTGTGAGGATCATGCGAGATATTGATGTAAAAAGCATTGTGCAAACCTCAGAATTACAAAGATGTCCATTGATCACTCATCATATTTTAGTATTTAGGATTATATATGTGTCCCATTGAATTAAATAAACATTTAATAGGCATCAACTGTTTTCAGAGCACTCTTCAAAGTAGAGTATAAAAAAATCACAACTCATATTGTAAGGAGTTTTTACAGTTTACAAATAATCTTTCCTAATAACTCTACAATGTAGTATCATGTGTTAATATCTCTATTTTTAAAGATGAGAAAACTGAGGCTCAAAGATTTTCAATGATTTCCTTATGGCTAATCAGTGAGTGAATTTGGAACCAGAAATTGAGTTTCAGATCCTAAAATTAAAAATTAAAATTAAATTTCAAAATACAAAAGATAGCCATTGTTCTCATGTAATATGTTGACTATAATAGGGTTATGCCAACTACTCAGAACAATAAGAAAATAATAAGGAAATATTTAGGAGAGGTATAAATATGATGCAAATTTTAATAAGGTTGAATTTTAATAATGTTTCTTGGACTAGAAAACTGGATTACCCTCAAGGTGTTTTCTAATTCTAGGATGTTAGGAACCTAGGAAGAGATCGCATTTGACAAGACTTTCCTTAGTTGGAATTCAGAAGATTGAGGATTCAGAGCTTAAAAGGCATTCTTAGATGACATATAATTTTCTCACTTTACAGATGAGGGAACTGAGGCATGAAGAAGTTTAGTTGAGCAGGATCAAATACTACTTTTATCTGATGGAGGATTTAAACACAAGTTCAATTCTTTCTCCATTGTTCTAGGATGATTCTAATTCACAAGATAAAGCATATGAGGAACACTCTTGCAAACCTAAGTTTTGCCCAAAGTGGCAAATAAGGAGTATTTCTGTCCCAGACCTTCTTCTCTTCTCCTTCTACTATTTTGCTTGGTGACTTCATCAAGTCACCTACATTCAGTTATTAACAATGACTCTCAGCTCTCTTATCTATCCCTAAAAAATATCCTGATCTTTAAGCTAGTATCAGTAACTGCCTACTAGATACTTGAACTGATGATCTGTAGACATCTCAAATTCAACATATTGCAAACTACTCATTTTACCCTCATCAACCCTTCCTTCTTCTGAACTTTCCTATTGCAGTCAAAGACATCCTCACATTCCCTCAGGCTGACCCCCTAGATGTCTTCCTCATCTCCTCATTCTATCTTTTTAAAATTTTATTTATTTAAAGCAATGGGGTTCAATGACCTGCCCTAGGTCACACAGGCAATTATTAAGTGTCTGAGACCAGATTTGAATTTAGGTGCTCCTGACTCCAGGGCTGGTGTGCTATCCACTTCACCACCCAGCTGCCCCTCCTTGTTCTATCTTACACTCTATATTCAATCTGTTACCTGCTCCTGTTGACTACTTTCATGACATCTCCTGTATGCGTCTTCTCTCCTGTGACACTGCTCTGGTCTGGTGTAGACCCTCAATGCTTCACCTCTGGACTATTATAATGGTCTGCAGTTGGTCTCCCTGCTCCAATCTTTCCCCACCCTAATCCATCTTCCATTTAGTACCAGAGTGTAGGTCTGACCATGTCATTCCCCCCTGCTCAGTAAACTCAATTGGTTACCTCAAAGGTCAAATTAACTAACCCTCTATTCAAACTCCTAAAAGCCTTCAAAACATGCCCCTTTCCATCTTTTTGCTTCAATGACACTGGATTGAAGACCCTGGCCTCCCCATTTTTCCTTTTATAAGATACCCCATTTCCTGACTAGAAATTTTCACTGAGTGCTCTACATGCTTGGAATTCTCTCACCCACCCTTGTTTTCTGTGATCTGGTTTCCCTGGCTTCTTTCAAATTTTCTTCAAGCATCTTTTTTTTTTTTAGTTTGTTGTTTTGTTTTTTTTTGCAAGGCATTGGGGTTAAATGGCTTACCCAAGGCCACACAGCTAGGTAATTATTAAGTGTCTGAGGTCGAATTTGAACTCAGGTACTCCTGACTCCAGAGCCGGTGCTCTATCCACTGTGCTACCTAGCCGCCCCTTTCAAGCATCTTTTAAAGTACACAAGGTTAAAATTGTAATAAGACATTGGGACACCCTGTATATGTTGTTCGTATATAGCTGTTGGCATGTTGTCTCCTCTATTAGAAACTCTGATTTTCTTTAACATGAGGATTTGTTTTTGTGTTTTCTTTGTATTCAACCTCCACCATGATCTTAACATAGTGCCTAACCCCTAGTAGTGCTTCATAAATATTTCTTGACTTGAATTGACTTTGGTTGTAACATTGGTAGCAAATAGCAGAACACCAAATAATGTTTAATAAGTAGGGTGGCACCAGATTCTGGGCAGATCTGGAATGCCAGTATAGAGTTTGTCCATTATTCAGCTACCACTTCCAGAAGTGACATCCTTGAGTCTTCCCTGTCTGAATAATATTGTCATAAGCATTGCCACTATCATTGCTCTTTTTAAAGTATTCTAACGTGATCATTATTTACCTATCTTTTGCCCTCCCAGCAGTCCCACTGCATGCACCCACCATCCATGTGCGATTACAATTAACACAAAGCCACTTACAATCTGAATGCCTAGTTTATTTCCAAATGGGAAGGTCAGCATCATTATCCTTGGTGGATTCAATTACCAAAGCCTGCCTAATCAGACAGCAGCCTCCCGTCTGTTAATTGTGAATACCTCCATATATATTGCAGGCAGATTGGACTGAAGCAGGACAAGCTAAACCCTTCTCTTCATGTGTAGTCCAGAGCTGCTTTTCCCTCTTGTATGGCTTAGTTACAACAACATATTATTAATAATAGATTCTCCACTAGCATGTCCTTCAATGTCTCATTATGAAATAAGACTATAGCTCAAGACACCTCAGAGGCCATCACATCCAGGAAGGATGAGCAGCATGGTTTGGCTGGAATCATACAGAATCACGGAATCTTCTTTTTTACAACTGGAGGGAAACCTTTGAGGCCATGAATAAGATTCACTTATTTTACAGATGAAGAACTTGAGGCAGAGGGGGTGGGAAGGGATCATTATAGAATTAGTAAATATCAAAGGCAGGATTCGAACCCAAGTCTTCTTGACGACCCCCCAAGTCTAGTGCTCTATCCTTTTTTTGCCAGAGCTCCTTAGTATGGAAACTTGCTCTACCTTGGAGATAAGCAAACCATTTTCAATTTGAGGGTCAAATGACTTGTCCATCATCACAAGGCAATATAAATAGCTGACTTTATTTACCACATATTCCATAAAAACCTCACATATTCCAGACACTGTGCTAAGAATTGGGGATTCAATGCAAAAAGGTATGAGAAGAGACTTGAACACAGGACTTCTTGACTCCAAAATAGTTGTCTATTTACTCTTTAATGCCACCTCTAAATTATATCATGGCCTGTTTGTTATGCTGGATCATGCCTATGCTATGTCATGTCATGTCATGTTATATTTTGTTATTTTGATGTTTGGTTTTATATATATATATATACAATCATTACTATATTATATTTATGTCTCCAATTTACTTCATAGCCATTTCCACATAATGTCATCTACATCCCAGACATCTTCCTCATTTCTATCTACCAAACCTTTGGACTATGCCCCTGGGTCCACGGCTTTATTTTTATCTAGAACCAGACCTCCTTATCACTGGCTGGACATCTCTATATCATATCTCTATATATTCTCCTTCCTTTTTTTTCTATCTTTCACTTTAAGTTTTGTATTTTCCTATTAGAATGTGATCTTCTTGACAGAAGAGACTTATATTACCTGTTCTTTTTTATGTCTTCGGTACTTAGCAAAATGTTTCCCTTAATAAATTCTCCTTAGTCTCTTAATAAATGTTCCATCCATCCATCTGTTCATCCATCATCTATCTATCTATCTATCTATCTATCTATCTATCTATCTATCTATCTATCTATCTATCTATCTTTGTCTGTCTATATGCCTGTCTAGAAGAACAGAGTGGATGCCCTGCTTTCTGCTACCAACTAACTGCTCCAAGATGTTCATAGCTAAAGGTTTCAGACCAGTCTTGTCTTATCCTGAACAATAGGGCAGCTAGGTGGTGCTGTGGATAGAGCTTAGAGTCATAGAGTCAAGAGGATGAGAGTTGACACTTACTAGTTATGTGACCTTGGGCAAGTCATTTAATCTGATTGCCTCTCGTCCAGTGTCATCTCCAGTCTTCCTGAACCATATCTGGCCATTGGATCCAGATGACTGGAGGAGAAAATAAGGCTGGTGACTTGGCATAGCCCTCCCTTATTCAAATCCAGTTCAGGTGCTTGTTATAATATCACTTCCCTGATGTCATGGTCTTCTTCAAGAATGAAGGACAAACATCACTCATCACTTCCTTCTAATGGTCCTCCAGACTATGTCTGAGGCAACTTCTGGTAAACTGGCATATTCAAATAACAATGACTATCTTACCCTTCTGCTTCATTCTGCCATCTTCTCAATCTGCCTTCTGCAAAACTTTCAGTAATTTTCTAGACTTGCCCTTTGCATGTAGAATAAGGTCCAGACTCATCATTTCATTGCCATTCACAGTCATAAGCACATAGATTCTTGAAGTTAGAAGTTACCTAAGGGGCCAGTTGGCAGACCCAGACATGAAATTGGAATTAACTTTTCAAAATCTTGAACAAGTAGCTGCCTTTACCCCATTTCTCCCACCATATCTGCATTTCCCCATTTATATCCCTTCCCCTCCCCAAACCATCTCCATCCATTCAATGCTTCCCATGTCTTTTCATCTCCATACATTTGGTACTCTACTGAACATACTTATAATCCTTCTTTCCTACCTTTTCTCAGTATATTAACCTATTCCTATCAATCTCACCTGCCTAGATGAAATGGATAATTTTTTTTTGTATGTTTTGCCCAAACCGAATTGCACACTTTCACCTTTCCTTCTCCCCATGAAGGCCTCTTGAACACTTGGTTTGTATCTGTCTTGTTTGACATTCAAACTATGAAGCTGAGTTGTTTGAGAGCAGGAATCACTTTCTATTCATCCTTGAAGACCCTCAGTGCCAAGTTCATAGATTTAACATAATAAGTGCTCAATAAATGTTGAACTGCATTGTGAATGTTTAATTAACGGGTTCTAGTTTGCAAGTTTAGGACTCAGCATAAATTTTAAGTGGTTTCATCATTTCAGTGACCAGCTTCTTTGTGTTGTTGTTGTTCATCATTTCAGACATGCCCCAACTCTTCATGACTCCATTTAGGAATTTTTTGACAAAGATATTGGAGTGATTTGCCATTTCATTCTCCAGCACATTTTCCAGATGAGAAAACTGAGGTAAAAAGTTAAATTACTTGCTCAGTATCACACAGCTAGTAAGTATCTGAGACCAGATTTGAACTTAGGCCTTCCTGACTCCAGGCCCCTTCCTGACTCTTCATTTCACCACTTCTTACTTGGAGGTAGAGTGTTTCATGCTGCTCTTTTAAAAAATATCTGCAGCTATGTGTTAGTTGTCACTTAAAAGAAGTAGGTATAGTAGAAAGAGAATTGGGTTGGGAGTTAGAGACATAGATCTAAACTTCACTCTTAAATGTGACCTTGAGCAAGTCACTTCCCAAATCTGACTTCCTCACTTATAATATGAGATTGGTGAATTAAATGCTCTCTTGGATCTCTGACAGCCCTGATACTTTATCTCCTTATCTCAACTGTGGCATGCCCCATACCATGTTCTCCTTATTTTCTAAAGACTTTCCAGCTCTAATATTCTATGTTCTCTATTTAATATTCTATAGTTTAAAGTCTCTTCTGTAATGGAGATTCTTTGTTTCTGTGATTATCGGTCCTTTTATTTCTCAGAATAAACTGGATTTAACACACCGCAACATTAGGGGGCCTTATCCAGGTCCTTTATAATCGTGTCTTGCCAAAATTAACATCTGGTTATACAAATAACATCCAGAAGTACATTCTATTCATTTGTCCCACTTTGCTTTTGAATTACTTCAAAGAATTGAATCCTTTGAACCAACCAGTACTCTCTCTTTCCATTTTTTCTAGTGGCCTCTATCCAAGTAGGAGTCACAAGTTTGGCTATAGATGATCATATTTGAAAGTGCTTTCATATTTTAAAAATTATTATATATGCTTTTTATTTTAATGATATATTTTGTTTTGACACATCAGATAGTCTAGCCCTCTAAGCACAGTCACAGTTGAATCCCCTATAAACTACAATTCTCCAAAATATTTTAGTAAAACCACATAAAAGAATGATTCCAAATGGTAGTACTTGCAACCTTACACTTGAATAGTTTTCCATTTGATAAAAAGAAATAGGGAACTGTGCTTTTTAAGTTAGTACCAACATTGTCCATTATGTTTTAAGTAAACTTCTTCCTTTGCAGAACCCAAAGAGCAAGGAAGGGAAGGGCCACATAGTCACTATGAGTAGGCTGCAACACATTGCCAGACAGGAATTACATAAAAAGATAACATAAAGGATGGTGCAAAAAAATGTATAAGCCAAAAAAAAAATATGGGGCAGTCACACAATGAAACTGAGAGATAACCAATAGACTGACTACCCACTCTTTCCATTAGGATCCACAAAATATTCAATGAACCTGAGGAAGGCCATATTTGATAGATCCTGTGTAGCAGATTTGGAGGAGGACATACAACAAGAGTTGCTTGCATTGGCTAGGTGGTGCAGTGGATACAGTACCAGCCTTGGAGTAAGGAGTACCTGAGTTCAAATCTGGCCTCAGACACTTAATAATTACCTAGCTGTGTGGCCCTGGGCAAGCTACTTAACCCCATTACCTTGAAAAATCTAAAAAAAAAAAAAGAGTTGCTCAAATTGAGCAGACAAGTATGGGTTGCAACATGTAGCTTTGGAAGAAATAGTCGCATTGAAAAATCACAAATCCATTGGAGTAATTGCTTTTTTTTTTTTGCTTTGTTCATTCCATATGTATTCAAAGACAGTTTTCTGCCTTTTTGAATTGTGTTCATTGTTCCTGATGATGACAGTTATGTTCCAGTGTGTTGATATATGGCAATTTATTCAGCAATTTCCCAATCATTGGGCATATGCTTGTTTGTTTTTTTTTGCCCTTTGCAGGTTCCAAATAATGCTAAGTGGAATAATTTTGTACAGGTAGGGCTTTTCTTTTTGTCAATAGCTTTGAACCCTCTGAAAGAACTTTCAAAACTCCAAGTCAATTTATGTTAGACTAGCATGAGACCATATTGAAAAAGTGAAATATTGCTTTATTTTGAGTGACAGAAAAAGTAGGATATGATATAAAGACTTTGCAGCCCTAGTGTCAACACCTTTGTAAGACAGATGACCTTGGGAAAATCACTTAACATCTCTGTGTCTAAGTTTCTTATTCGATCAGGTGGAGGGGCAAAACAGGGAATGATTAATTTAAAGGATTCTTCCAGGTGAAACATTTTAAGTGTCTCTGATTCAGTAAGGAGTTTTCTAACAATCTAAGAGGGTACCTTGATAAGTAGTGATCTCCCCTTTTCTATGCACAAATAGAGACTGACTGATCATCTATTGGGAGAAAATACCACTTCCAAAGTTAAGAAATTGCCCCAAGGTCCCTTCTAGTTTAAAATTTTCTCTATAATTCTGTGACACTATTCCAGCTACAATAAAGAGAGGTGTTGTTGTTGTTTTAGTGGAATGGAATTATATTTGGAAATAGAATCTTAGAGAATCAAAAGGTTAGATTTGTAAGAAACTTTAAAGACTACTTAATTTAGTTGCCCTTATTTTGTAATGTAGGAAACTGAGGTCAAGAAAGAGGAAATACATCCAAGATCATATAGCTTGTAACTGGCTAAAGTTAGATATTAACTGAAGTCTTTAGACTTAAAATTTAAATGTACCTTTTACTAGATCATGTTTCCTGCCTCCATTAAAATAAACTGACAACATATTTTAATAGTTAAGACTTTCTGGAAAGGAGAATTAGAAAATCTCACCCAAGAGGAACTAAACATTTCAAAATTCCATGATCTTCATGCAGATGAAAAGGAAGGGAATAAGGATGACATTTCCAACTTCTTCATTCAACTATGCTATTAATAATCCAAGCTATTTGGGGGGGGGCAATTAATGTCTAGGAAGCTGAGAAAACCAGGTGTATTATTATTTTTAGATTCCTAATTTTTGAGTATAGGTCTGTATACCATATTTGTGTGTATTGCAAGTCTCGTTTTTAGACTAATATTTTGCCAATTATATTAGACTACAAATCATGAAATATTACTATCTCCAAAAGAACAAAATTGTAGGTGACCCAGAGAGCAATGAATAGACATTGGGGGAGGGGTTAAGTACTTGGCAGTACTTTAGCAATAACAAATAGCATGTGAAAAGTAGTATAAAGACATCCCCCATAACATGCATGACTGGTGAAGGGAGTGGGTGGCTACCCTAGGAAGAGAGGAATGACAGATGGAATGCAAGTATTGCACCAAGACCTATCATATAATGAAAAACACAGAGGAAAGGGAGTTAGAAGAAACATACCTGAACAGGAATCCCCTTACCATCTTCACAACAAACACTAAAAGGCTCTCCCATCTCTGCTTGAAGACCATTGGTGATTCAAAGCAATTACTTCTAGTCTTGGATAGTTGGAATTGTACATTACCAAAAAAAAAAAAAAAAGACTTATTTGCCAACTGAGTACAATAATAGCCACATTTCATTTTTTGTACAGGACCATTTTATTCCTTTTAACTGGGAGTCCTTCAGTCTCACTATCCACTCCTATATTTTACTTTGGCTATGAATGTTCTTTGAACATCTCCATCTTCTCACCTTGCTTCCACCACTGGGTCTGCTACTAAGAGTTCTGCCAAACCTCCCAGCCTTCACTAGCAAATCACATTAGCGGGGGCCATGAAGGCTTCCTGAAGAAAAATTACTTTCTGAATTTAGTGTGCAGGTATGTTCTTCATTTGTGGAACATTTGCATTCTCCATATTGCAAATAATCACTTTAGCAGAGTAGGAAAGGAGACAATGGGCTAAGAGTTAGGAAATTAAAGTTTTGGGCATAGCCCTGCATTGACTTACTATGTAACCTGGGACATCAAGGGCAACACAAAGAGACAGCATGGCATAGTATATGGATGGAGACCTTACCTTGAACTTTGGCCCAAGTCTGATCCATAAAGTTACTGATCATGGGCAAGTTCCCTATGAATAATTTTCTAAGCCAGACATGTCAAACAGACAGCATGCTGTCTGAAGCAAAATAAAATATAATTGGGAAATGTTTAATAAATATAATAAATAAATAAATGAACAAATAAATGGATGATGAATGAATAGATGAAGAGATAAATAGATATATGTGCATGTATGTGTGTGTGAGAGAGATATGAAAATTTATTTAGATAATGTTAATGTGTGATTTTCTAAATCAATACACAGGCCCACAGGGATATTTATATACAGTTACATGGCCCAGGTTTCTATTTGAATTTGATGCCACTTGTCTAAAACTATGAGTGTCATAGAAGGTACTGATCTATATTGTTAGAGGAGTATCCTCCTTAGTTATTTATCTCAATGAATTCTCAGATCTACTTCTATCCATTCTATTAATTTGGACCTCGGTTCACTGAGCCTCAGTTTCCTTATCTGAAATAGAGAGAGGTTGAACTCAATTGTCTCCAGGGTCTCTTTCAGATACTAAATGTTCTTTGTTATAAAATTTCATATCCCAAGGACCCCACCTGCACAAACATTATTGTTTCTATTCCCCTTCCAATTCTAGCATTCTATACACAAAGATCTCAGTTAGCCCTAACAGTTGTTGTCACAGCCCTAACATTGCAATAAGAGTCCCATCTCCTTTGAACAGCTTATATTTTCCTCCAACCCTAATATTCTCTCTTATAAGGAGTTTTGGGATAGCAAAGAAAACTGGTTTATTTTTTTTTCCTAGAAATATCCTGTCTTTTTCCATCTCTGACATTGCTCAAGTCATTTCTGGTACCTAGAAGGCCCTCCTTGTTCATCTTTATCTCTTGAATTGTAGTTATCCTTTAGAGTCCTTCTTGGATGCTTCTTTCTTTGTGAAGCCATCCTTGATCCTGGTCAGTGATGCTCTTACCCCTGCCATCTCACCAAACCCTTTGTATCTCTCTCTCTCTCTCTCTCTCTCTCTCTCTCTCTCTCTCTCTCTCTCTCTCTCTCTCTCTCTCTCTCTCTCTCTCTCTCTCTCTCTCTCTCTCTCTCTGTCTCTGTCTCTCTCTCTCTCTCTCTCTGTCTGTCTCTCTCTCTCTCTCTCTGTCTCTCTCTCTCTCTCATGCTTTCTGTTTGAGTCATCTAAGCTGTTCATAGATTTGTACTTATTTATTTATGCAATTATGCCTTCTATATTGTGACTGTCACCATTACAGTTTCAATATATCATGGCTCAGCATAAGAAATTAAATAGGAATTTTGGGGGCAGATTTGTAGAAGACATGTGTAGGTCAGCATAGAACCTATGGTCAAATATTTAACCCAAATTTTATAATAAAGTACTGTAGATACCTCATAAAAGAAAAAGAAAATTTCAGACTTCTTCTCTGGTATAAAAGGAGGGCTAAAAAATTTTATGCAGATTTTCAAATTACCCCACCCCTAACCCAGTCAATGTGGAAGGGATAACTGTGCTTACTAGAAAGTCTATGAGCTGGATAAGGGCAGGAATCATGATTTATCTAAACTTTGTGTCTTCCCTGGGGATGAGCACACTGATCTTTACATAGATGGTAATTAATAAATGTTTTTTGAATGAGTGTCCAATAAATGAGGTGATCTGAGAAGTCTTGTTGGGAGGTGACCTCTTTTAAGTTCTTATTTTGTGAACTCAAACAGATTATAATTTATTGGGGAATCAAGAGGACAATGAAAAATCATTCCTAAAAGACAATAATGCAGAATAATAGATGAGAGTACCTCAGATGAGTTGAAGTTGCAGCGATCAGGTGAAGGAGAAAAACAGGTGGTATTTGAGTTGGGTTTGAAAAGATGGGCTAGATGTCTGTCACTATAAATGGCAGTAATGAGGCAATGGGAAAGAGAGGAACATAAGCCTGGGGGTGGGAAAGCAGAGGATACATTCAGGAGAATGAGGGCTCACCAATTTGATCTGAATGCAGAGGGTGGGAAAGGACATGTGAGAAAAGACAAGACTGGAAAGATCTGTGGGGCCTCGAATGTCAGTCCTGTTTAGACTTGGCCCCCCTCACCAATACTGTGTAACACACCACATGGGAGATATATGCAGACTTCCTCTCTCTCTCCCTTCCACTGCCCTTCTTTGACTCCTGCCATCCCATATGTTTTCTTGACTAAGGAAATGAATGTAGCTAATGGCAGAGCTTTCTCAACTGGAGCCTCATGCTTGGTGGGAATAAGTGGTTTGGCCATTTTCCTTTCATCCCAGGTCTTCCCTTCCCTAGGGTGTGTACACACACACACACACACACACACACACACACACACACACACACACACACCTTTTCCCTGACAGACTTCCTTCAGAACTATTTTATCTTCTCTGAATTATATGAGCTCCTTAGAATAAAGTCCAAATTTCTTTGTCTGTCAGACAGAGGTGATGAGGGAGAACTTTCCAGGAATGGAAAGCAGTCAGTTCAAAGACAAAGAGATGGGAGGAGTATCCTATTTGAAGAACCATGAGGAGATTAGAATGAATAGATAATGGAATATGCAAGAAAGAAGAATATTTCAGAAAAAATGAAAAGGTAGGTTAGGTCACATTGTGCAAAGCTTTAAATTCCAAAAGAGGAGTTTCTCTTTTATCATAGAAATAATAGGGAACCCATTGGTGTTTAGTGAGCAAAGGAGGAGAGATTGATTTGGACAGACTTGTGCTTTAGAAAACTCATTTTGACAGCTGTGTGGAAAATGAGTTGGAGTGGGAGGGAGTTTGAGATGAGTAGATCAATTAGGAGGCAATAATAAAAATCCAAGTGAAAGGTGATGAGGGACTAGAGTACTGGCTATATAGGTAGAGAAAAAGTTGTAAGAGAGGTGTTATGCAAATACCAACATTAAAATTTGGTGACTGATTATAGGGACTTAATGAAAATGATGAGTTGATGATGACTCCAATGTGATGGGCCTTGGTAACTGGGAGGATGGTTGTGCCCTTGATTATGAAAGGTAATTCAGAATGGAGGAGAGTTGGAGGGTGGGCAAGGAGATGGTTAGAGATAATTAGTTCTGTTTTTGACATGAGGATTTGAAAATGTTTAGTTATCCAGTTTGAAATGTCCAATAGACAATGCGTAATGTTAGGCTAGAGCTCAGAAGAGACATGAAGATGCTATATACAGAAATGTTAATCGAACCCGTGGATCTGATAAGTGAACATTTATAAAGAGAAAAGAAAACATGGCCCAGGACAGAGACTTGGCACACCCACAGTTAATGGGTGTGCCCAATTAAATAAAGTTCCAGCAAAAGAGACTAAGAGAAATGGCCATACACATAGAAAGAGACCAAGAAGTAGTGTCATTTCTAAGAGGAAAGAGTTGATCCTTGGTAATCAACAATGTCAGATGCTGAAGAGATCAAGAAAAGATGAAGATCAAGGGTTGTCATTAAATAAAAGCTCTAGTAACTGTAGAGAGAAGTTTTAATGAGATCAAAGGCCAGATTAGAGAGGAAATAGAGAAATCTAATCTAGTTAGTTGAAAAAAAACAAGAGAAATAAAGGATAATAACTACCAGCAGACATGGTAGATTCTGGTGAGGAAATTTTTAATGAAGAAACTTGGGCATGTTCATAGGCAGTGGAGAAAGAACTCATATATATATATATATATATATATATATATATATATATATATATATAGAGAGAGAGAGAGAGAGAGAGAGAGAGAGAGAGAGAGAGAGAGAACAAATATTAGAGAGATTAGATGATGATTAGGACAGTTTGTTGGGGGATAAAGAAAGGGGAGGAATGAAGATGTAATTCTTGTCATGCTGAAGCTCCCCCTTTTTTGTCAGAGACTGAGGTGAAAGAGAAGATAGGAGGAGGAGGGAATATGTGGTCAGAAAGGAAAAAAGAGAGTGTTCTCATCAAAAGATCTCAATTTTTTTTGAGGATGAAGTCACATTCTTAGTTAAGAAGGTAAGGATGAAAAAGTACTGCAGGTGACTTGAGAAAGAACATTTAGAAGATTTGCTGCAGTGAGTTAGAGAATCATTAAGGAAAATCATCTTGGAGTGGTAAGGGCCCAGTCTGCATGGTTGGTTGACTACCTTCAATTCCTCAAATAAGTCTAATAGATGAACAGGAGTGATATTTGCAAATTAGAAAGCCAGAGATGGGGCGGCTAGGTGGTGCAGTGGATAAAGCACCGGCCCTAGAGTCAGGAGTACCTGGGTTCAAATCCAGTCTCAGACACTTAATAATTACCTAGCCATGTGGCCTTGGGCAAGCCACTTAACCCAATTGCCTTGCAAAAAAAAAAAAAACCCTAAGAAAATACAACAGAGAAAGCCAGAGAAGTTGCTACAAGGGAAGAGATTATTTTCTCCTGGAAACAATAAAAGAAATCTTATTGAAGACAGTTGGCTATGTTCTATACATGATGGCTGAACTCTGAAGAAAGAGAGCCTATTGTGTTTGGAAAACAGTCTAGTTTGACTCTATTGTTTGAAAAGAAATAATGGCAGAAAAGCTAACTCTGAGTAAGTTGGTGGAGCCATAGAGGATTTGCTCCAGGGTCAGTCACTGAGTTTAGGAAGAAGGTTTTCAGTCACAGTCAATTCCCTCTAGCAATTATCAGAGCAAAATGTTGACCCTACTCAGCTGAGTGTGAATCAGCTCTGAGTGTGAACTGCACTCTGGAAGCAACTCAGCTCTTTCCCCTTAGGAATGGGGCCAGAACGCAACTCTTTAACACCAGCCCATTCCTACTTGAAGTCTTCTTTCCTCATTTTCTAGCAGGTACTGTGATAGGGGATTGTCAGTTCCATGGAAATATTAATCAAATCCAAACTCCTCCTATCCCCCAATCTTCTGGTCCTACAATGAATGCTCTTTGGGCCTCAGTTTCCTTAACTGTAAATTGAACGAGTTGTTCTTATTGGTCTCGGAGGTCCCTTACAGCTCTAGACTTAAGAACCTGATAGGATTCCTAACTTCCTCTAAAATAAAGGCTAAATAAACAAAGGTACTACTTGGCTGCAATCCTTTGTTATCTTCCACCTGGCTCTGATCATAATAAAATCATAGGGTCATAACACAAATTTAGAGCATTAGATATAATGTAGTCCAACCCCTCATTTTACAGATGACAACTATGAGACCCAAAGAGAATAAGTGACTTTGCAAGGATCATCCAGCTATTAAGTGAAAGAACCAGAATTAAAACTCAGGTTAGAAATCCAAACCCAGCATTCTTTCCAGGCTGGAATAATATTGAATATAATGGAATTACAAAAATTTCTCAACTCTTAATCTCTGGTTCCCTGGGCTTACCCCTTTGAAAACCAATTGAAGACAAGTTAAAAGAGGACATCTCAGGGTGGCTAGGTGGCACAGTGGATAAAGTACTGTCCCTGGAGTCAGGAGTATCTGAGTTCAAATCCGGCCTCAGACAATAATTACCTAGCTGTGTGGCCTTGGGCAAATCACTTAACCCCATTGCCTTGTGAAAACCTTAAAAAAAAAAAAGGTTGTCTCCCAGGGAAACTTTAGGCAGGCACAGAAAATGCTTTCCATATGTATCAAAGTCCTTTTAACTAGGAAACTCATTCCTGACCTGCTTATAATGATATGTACCCACTTTCCCAGAGAGACTTCCTTGTGTTCACATGAGTCCAGTTAGTCAAGCTCTTCTTGCTCCCTCTTTTCCAATGCCTTCAATCAGAATTCTGATACCTGCCATTCAGCCCCAGTCCATTCCCTATCTATTTGTGAACACAGCAAGGTGAAAAGAGAACCCCCCTCCTTAGATAAAATCTGTCCTGGGATGCTAACTAAATGTATGACCTTGGGCAAGTCACCTAACTTCCTTGGACCTTTAATGTCTTCCTGCTAACAAGAAAACAAATAAATGAACAAATACAGAAAAGATGAATTAAAGAGAATGGAAGAGAAAGCCTCTGACTCCTTTCTTCAAGATTCAACTGAATTTTCACCTTCTTTCCCCCCTTTTCTGTTCTGATTCTGTCTTTTTCTGTCTCAGTTTCTGTCTGTCTGTCTCTGTCTTTATCTTTCTTTTTCTGTTTCTGTCCTCCTCTCTCTCTCTCTCTCTCTCTCTCTCTCTCTCTCTCTCCCTTATGCCTTTCCTCTAAACTATTCTGCATATGTCTTCTTCAAACCTGTTTATTTACATCCCATTAGAGTATAAGCTTCTTGAGGGCAGGAATTAAATCTCCAATGCTTAGCACAGTGTTTGCCATATGTTGACCACTCAATAAATGCTTGTTATCTGACTTACTGACCTGTGATCCTAATTGTTTTTTAGAAAGATTTTATTTATTTTGAATTTACAATTTTCCCCCATTCTTGCTTCCCTCCCCCCACCCCCCAGTCAGTCTGTTAATCTTTACATTGTTTCCATGGTATACATTGATCTCAGTTGAATGTGATGACAGAGAAATCATATCCTTAAGGAAGAAAAATAAAGTATGAGATAGCAAAATTACATAATAGGATAATGGGTTTTTGTTTTTCTGATTTGAAGGTAATAGTCTTTAGTCTTTGTTAAAAGTCCATAATTCTTTCTCTGTATACAAATGGCATTCTCCATTGCAGATATCCCAATATTGTCTCTGGTTGTTGCACTGGCGGAATGAGCAAGTCCATCAAGGTTGATCATTACCCCCCATGTTGCTGTTAGGGTATACAATGTTTTTCTGGTTCTGCTCATCTCACTCAGCATCAGTTCATGTGAATTCTTCCAGGCTTCTCTGAATTCCCGTCCCTCCTGGTTTCTAACAGAACAATAGTGTTCCATGACATACATATACCACAGTTTGTTAACCATTCCCTAATTGAAGGACATTCATTTAATTTCCAATTTTTTGCCACCACAAACAGGGCTGCTATAAATGTTTTTGTACAAGTGATGTTTTTACCCTTGTTCATAATCTTTTCATGGTATAGACCCAGTAGTGGTATTACTGGATCAAAGAGTATGCACATTTTATTATTGCCCTTTGGGCATAATTCCAAATTGCTCTCCAGAAAGGTGTTATCCTAATCCTTATGGAATTGCCAACTTTACTTCTAAACTTAACTTGGGTTAAGATGCTACAGTGCCTAACATCTTATAGAGGAGAGAATTGTTCAAGCACAGAGCAGGAGAATCTTTTTTTCTCCTTTTTTTATTAAATATTTTGTTTATTTATTTTCCAATCACATACAACAGTAGTTTTCAACAATCATTTTTTGGCAAGGTTTGGAATTTAAAATTTTTCTACCTTCCTCCTTTCCTTCCTCTAATATAGGCTATACATGTATAACCATAGACCAGGAGAATCTTAACTGAAGATATCCATATGTCTAGCACCATCCCTTTTGCCAGTCCATCCATATGATTGGCCTTGTCATATAATCACTACTATCAAGCCTCGAGAAATTCCAGATCACTCTAACTCATAGTGAAACCCAACACCTTGGCTGCCAGGCAGTCTTGGGCCTCTGGGTTAGGGGGTCAGTTCTTTGGAGGTTGGATACATACATCTGCCTATTCAGGGGAACAGGAGACGGGTGGAGATCTCAGAAACAGATGACATACACAGGCAGTCCCTAATCCTGGTTTTCGCCAGCAATTTCAGTCTTCCCTTTCCCCAAGCAGGGTACCAGACATAATAACAGCAGCTCATATTTCTGCAGGATTTGACACTTTGCAAAGCCCTTTCCTTATAACTATCCTTTGAAGTAGGTTGTACAAAGAAGACTCCAAGATGGGAAACAATTGATTGGTTTTGTTTTTTTGGTTTTTGTTTTATTCTCAGCATAGGGAGCTTCTCATGTATATACTTCCTCTACTAACACAAATAGTCACTTAGTGACTAAGGCTAGGAACTTACTTGAGAAACAAACAGAGAAAGTCAAGCAATTTTCCTAGGTTTATATAGCTTTCAAGTGTCAGAGGTGGCACTAAAAATAGGAAGAATTGTTTATATAATTTATATAATACTTTTATATAACCTATATAATAATTTTAAACAATTTATACAATATTTAATATTCTTGTGTAATACTTTATATGATTTATTTGTTATTTTTTGTAATTTATATAATAATTTTAAAGTAATACAACTATTCAGGGTGTTCCAAAAATCTTAATGTGCTCAATAGTTTAAAACAGCCCTAAGACTTTTGGAACATGGTGTATTGCCCCATTTCAGCCCCGTAAAAACTATGTGGGATTGTTATTATTATTATGCCCATTTTAGACAACCTCAGTGAGGTTGTGACCCATACATTATCACACAAATAGTAAGTGCTTGAGGTAAGATTTTAAACCAAGTCTCCTTGTCTACAAACATCCTCTGTGTCAAGATTCATCCTACAGTTATTATCCCCATTCTCCATGGAAGGAATCAAGTTCTTAGAGAAATGGCTTGCCCATTGTCACACAGCTGCGTAGCAAAATCTTAATTTGAATCCATGACCAATATGCTCTCTAATAAATGATAGTCATTTCTGTCTAAGCAAGTAACAAAACTTATTCATTTATTTCTTTGATCTC
Source organism: Macrotis lagotis (assembly GCF_037893015.1). Lineage (NCBI taxonomy): Eukaryota > Metazoa > Chordata > Mammalia > Peramelemorphia > Peramelidae > Macrotis > Macrotis lagotis. Next base: position 806,478,117 of record NC_133658.1, on the reverse strand, counting down.
TCTGAGTCTATTCTTTGCTTTTGTCCTTATTCTGATAATAAGGAACTGTGTGAACTTAGAAAAATCTCCCACCCCCACCCTCATTTCTAGTCTTCTCCACAGAGTCATAGGAACTAAGAAAGGAGATAAGATGATCTAGCCCATCTGCTTCCTTTTACAGAACAGTAAACTGAGGTCCAGAGAGATTAATTTACTTGGCCCAAGATATGGAAACTAAGGAGCAGTTCTTATATTTGAGCCCCACGTCCTCTGATTCCAAAGGCAGCTAGGTGGCACACGGGAGTCAGAACTGGAGTCAGGAAGATCCATTTTCATGACTTCAAAACTGGCCTCAGACACATCCTAGCCATACAATTCACTTAACCCTGTTTGCCTTAGATTCCTTATCTATAAAATGAGCTGCAGAAGGAATGGCAAACCATTGTAGTATCTTTGACAAGAAAATCCCAAATGGGGCCATGAAGAGTTGGATGTGACTGAAAAATGACTGAACAACTGTGGATCTTTCTCTCTGGATAGGATCTAACTTATTAATAATAACTTTCTTAAAATATAACCCCCAAATCAAATGCATAAGTATCATTGATAACACACTGAGCTGGGATCTGGAAGACCTGCATTTAAATACCTAGTGGCTTTGTGACCCACAAAGAAAGTCACTTAACCTCTTCCCTGATTCAATTTTCCTTATCTGTAAAATGGAAATAATAAGAGAATCTACCTCCAAAGTTTTTGTGAGGCTAAAATGAGATATTTATAAAGTGTTTAGCAAACCTTAAACTACTCTATAAATGTTAACTATTTCATTATTATTATTATTATTATTTTATAAACAAAGAACAAAAAACATTATAATTGAAACTCTACTTTGCAATCTTAAGATGCTAAGTAGATTTTCTTTTTATAAGGACATACTAAGTTCGATAGTTTAGGAGACAGTGTGGTGTGGAGGAGGGCACTTCAGCCATTCATAAAGACTAAGGTATGACTAAACTGACCTAAAGAAATAGAATTATAAAGAAAATAGGATATTTTCCATGTTAATCATGTTTTCCCTTGCCCTGATCATTATTTCATAAAGTTCCTGCATCTGTGATTAAGATCTGATTTTTTTCATAGAGGTAAATGCACACCTGTAACACATATAACAGTATGGGTGCACTATGGGGATGGAGGGAGAGGGAAAAGGGCCTGGGCCTGTGGAATGACATTTATTTAAGCTTAATATTTATTGGACACCCTGGAGGCTGACTGCTCCCAGCTGTGCTTTTTCAATTTTTCCAGGTGTCTGTCTTCAGTGATCCAAAGGACTGTTTCAGAACTCTCAAAACAAAATTAATTTTATTTCACTGAAAGGTTAAAAATAAATATATCCAGTATAAGGTGGAATAGCCAAATCGAGCCAACAGAAACATGACATCGTGACTCTAGAAGAATTAGGGATCTCTGCTCCAGACTTTATTGGTGACAATGTTTGTCACCAAAGACCCATGGGACTATGGAGAAAGTCTTAGATTTGAAAGCAAGGGGGAATTGGGTTCAAGCCCTGGCTCTGCCAAGTCTGATTGTGCCAGTGACTAAGAGACTTCTCCTCTCTGAGTTTTAGTGAACTGCAGGTTTTGAGCTTCAAAGTCTTCAGTTTTGAAATTCTGTTTTGTATTCTAACTTTCTATGTTCTATAGCCTCTTCAAGCTCTAACATTTTTTGTCCTTTGTTTTAATTTGTTTAATTTGTTATGTCCCTGACAACACACATTCTGTTATAAAGTCACTTCTACCTCTCATATTCTAGTTTGTGATGCTCTAACATTCTGTGTTCCAAAATCCCTTAGGAATCTTACATTGTGTTATGTGGTTACTATCTTCTAATATTTAAGATTCCTTCCCACTTCTGACTTTCTATGCTTTTTTTTTTTTAGGTTTTTTGGCAAGGCAGTGGGGTTAAGTGGCTTGCCCAAGGCCACACAGCTAGGTAATTATTAAGTGTCTGAGGCTGGATTTGAACTCAGGTACTCCTGACTCCAGGGTCAGTACTCTATCTACTGTGCCACCTAGCTGTCCCTATGCTCTTTTAACATTCTGGTATCCAAATAACCTATGCATCTCAAAGGCCCTTCCTAGCTTGACCATTCTTTGTTCTAAAGCAGGGGTGTAGAACTTTTTTTCTGCCATGGGCCATTTGGATATTTATAACATCATTTGCTTGCTATATTTGGTCAAACACATAATTAATTCACCTCTCAAAAGCTCCTAGATTTATTGAATTTCAATTCCAGTCTGTGGATGCTATGTTTACACCAGACCAAATGATTTCTTGGGACATTCCTAAAATCTCTTCCACACACACATTTTGTTTTCTAAATATACTATATAGCTCTCATTTTTTTTTTGTTAGGCTGTAGTCCTTCTCAATTCTGATATTCTGTTTTAAGCAGAACCATAATGAATGTTCTTGAATTTTGTTGGCATGGGCTATACTTACAGTCATTCAGCAGCACCTAGTTACCAAGAATAATTAGATAAAAAAAGAAGCTGCCAGATGGTATACTTCCTCCCCATGGCCACACCCCAAGCCTACTCCTCTTGGCAGCTTCCTTAAGAAGATGTCCTAAGGGATCTTTACATGGGTGCTGGTGTCCAATCTGCCTCCTCTTACCTCCACTTGACTGATTATTCTGAGTGACCAAATTGCTAGTTATAATTTTCATTCTTAGGTTCCTCCCAACAAGAACTTTCTCCGGCCCAAGAAGGGTTAAAACTGCATCAAAGAGACCCATGTTGGCTCAGCAGCTGCACCTGTCTGGTCTGTACCACCTGGCAACCTGGCAGTGAAGAGGGTGCCAGCATCAAATCATCTCAATGGCTCATTATCTGCCAGAAAAAAACAAGCCCCCAAAAGCTTTAATCAAAAGTTAGGAAAAAGTTCCCACACTTTTCCGTTTCCAAATGCTATTATAATTCCAAGGTTTAAGCAGCCACTTTTCTACAATTCACATTCTTCCTTGAATGGCCTTGAGGAGCTGCCAGACTTAATTCTCTCCAACTAGTACAATACTTAGATTTTCTCTGCCTCCTGATTGAAAGGGATGCAATATGAATGTTTTCCAATACCAGCTCTGTTCAACTAACCCCAATCTAAAACCAAAGGATGATTTCCCCTCAAGAATTGTTTCAAGGTTAAAAAGGTCTGGATGCTTGCATTCTGTTTTGTCCAAGTGCAGCCAGGGTCTTGTGACTTGGAGATTGGATAAACCCAAATACTTAGATACATTTCATAAAGAAGAAGAAGTCCATGAGGTCAATTGTTTCCCAGAATCACAGTCTTGACAGCTTAGTAAAATGGAAACAGCCCCATTTTATGGAGGAGGCAATGGTTAAGTGACTTATTGAAGTAGAGACAGGATTAGAACTGAAGTTCCCCTCCTACTAGTGTTCTTCCCCTTGCCTATACTTGTCCCTTCATCAGAGACAAACCAAAAGGTCTTGACTATCTTGATCTCATTTGTTCCTAATCCTCTTGGTGACTCAAAGGATAAAGTACCAGACCTGGAGTCTGGAAGACCTGAGTTCCAATATAGCCTCTTAAGAGCTTGTGACCACCCTAGGCAAGTCACTTAACCTCTGTTTGTCTCAGTTTCTTCATCTCCAAAATGAAATATTAGTGGTATCTGCATCCCAGAGTTGTTGGGAGGATTAAATAAGATAATAACAATGTGATATAGGTTATACACTCATGATCATGTTAAAATATTTCCTTATTTTTCATGTTATGAAAGAAGAATCAGAACAAAAGGGAAAAGTACAAAATAGAAAAAATAAATTTTAGAAAGTATGGTCTGTTTTGAAAATGGTATGTTCTGATCTGCTTTCAGATCCCCTAATTTTTTCATTGGATGTGAATCATAATGCCCTTATTTTCAAAACAGTGAGAGTTACATTTGATGACCTCTAAGGTTTCAGTTATTTATGGTCCTGTGGACCTCATGCCCTTCTGGTCTTACTTCTCTGAATTCATTCCCACCCACCTCCATTCTCCATCCTCATCTCTGTCATTTTCTGTCTCTTTACCTATCCACCTCCATCTCTTCCCTTCATGGATCTCTTCATGGTTTTAGGGGACTAGGGATCCCTTCCCTTACTAAAGTTCCTTGATCATTCTCAGATTGATTCCCATGTTTGCAATACTGTCCCTTCTCATCTAGACCTCTTTTTCAACTCCAGCACCATGACCCACAAAGAATTATTTCCTGACCATCTAGTTTGTTATTTCTTCCCTCCTTCCTCTGAAGTTATTTTGTATTTGATCAAGTGAGAGATGATATGTCTCAGCTCAAATTCCACCTTCTATGAGAAGCCTTCCCCAATTCCCCTTAAAGCTAGTACCTTCCCTCTGGGGATCACCTCCAATTTCTATAAACACCTTGTTTGCCCACTGTTACTTGCATGTTAGACCCTTTGAGAGCAACATTGATTGTTACCCTTCCTTGTATGGCCAATCCTTAGCATAGTTGCTGGTACATACTAGGTAAATATTCTTCTTTCTCCATTGTGATTTTCCCCAAATCAGTTTCGATAGATTGAGGGTTGGCATAAGAAATCAAATGAAAATTTGGGGGGAGTTAAGTGGAAGGCCAACAGAAGACACAAATGACACAGAAAAAAGTTTAGAAACTCAGAAGTACAAAAATATATGTATAGTATAATATATAATATAATATGTGATATATAATATTTATAATATAATAATATAAATATACAATAACATATTGTAAAAAAATAAAAGAATAAGGAAAAATTCAGACTTCCTCTCTGGTAAAATTTCTAGATTAAGGGATCTATGTGAAAGGGATTTAATTAGTGCTTATTAACTTGCTAAGACTGAAATATTTTCTAAACCTTAAAATTCCATATGAGTACTAGTAATTATTATCATATTTATTGTGCATTTGTTTCATGACTAATCTGTTAACATGTTGGTTCTCCAAATAGAATGCAAGCTTCTTGAGGGCTGGGATTGTTTCACTTTAGTCTTTGGATCAGCAGCTCATACAGTGCCAGGTGGATATCCATAAATAAATCTATAATCTCATCAATTCTAATGTCTCTTCCTGAGTTGCAGATCATGCTCTGACCAGGCCTGGTGAAGAGGTACAACTATTTCCTGACTTTACCACAGGAGGTTTACCCAGTATGCTCAAGATCTCCCTTATTTCTCGTGATATTTCACCTGTACCAGTGGGGTACTTTGACTTCCCAATCATCAGCCCTTTGTCTTACTATGTGATATATGACTCACTCACCTAATATTTCTTATATTCTTCATACTGACCTTTATTCTGTTCTTTGAAGTTCTCAGTTGGCTATATATTTCAATCTGCTCACACCCACAAGGCTCTTCTCCTTTGGTCTCTGAGTGAGATTCATTTTCAGTTCTTTGGAGACTTGTATTTGATATCTCACTGCCAAATAGCAATGCCAATAAAACATTGGTATTAAAAATATATGCCTTTGTTTTAGTAGAAGCTTGGGGTTATGAAAGGAGATTCTCAGCTTCCCAGAAGCAGTCTATCCTTTTCTCCTCTTCTTGGTGGAATCTGAATCCTGAATGTCTCTTTGTACTATCTATTCTGGACATAAATACCAAGATAGAATTCAGTCTTGTATGGTTTAATAAGGAAAATTTACTGGAGCTAGACAGGAGACAATGATAAGGGATAATTTTTTCCAATGACATACAAAGGTCATTTTTAACATTCATCATTTTGCAAAGCATTATAAATAGAATATCTTTGCTCAAATCTCACTTCTGATCCTTGTTACCTGCACTATCTATAACAAGTTACTTTATCTCATTATTCTGTTTCCTCATCTGTAATGTTATGAGTTTGGACTCCCTGTCCTCAAATATCCTTTATCTAGTTCTTTATCTGTGACCCTCTCACCTAATTTCCTTTGAAATTTGTGGCCTGAGATGGCTTGCAAAAAGGGCCATCTGTAGTGGACTACTAATCAATCATTGTTTTTCATGCATCTGGGATCTCAAAGCCAGTTAGCAGGCTTCATGGGGTTGTTGCCAAGTCTTGTCTTTGGCAGATCCTTAGCTACTTGGAGCAGCTGGTTCATTAAATAAAGGTCAGCCCCTTTCCTGAAAACATCCCAGCAAGCCTGCTGGACATTGTCCTCCTCATTCCATGGCACCTCATGTCTAGAAGAGGTCACCTCGCCTCCTGCTCACCGCCATCTTGCCAGGCACTGTTCATATGAATTTCAGCCATGGTTCAAATGTTTTCCTTAAGAATGCCACCACCACTTGTCCCACTTCAGAGTCCTTCTGGAAATTGCAGTGTCTGAATCCTTTACTACATTGACATATGTCTTCTGCTCTGTTGACATGGTACATATCTCAGCTAGCTAATTAAAATGAAAAACTAAAGCAGTATCTGGTCTCATCTAGCAACTAACGAAATTAATTAGAGTTGGGCAAGGGGACAGTGAGTGCTAATCAAGTCTGTTTGAAATAGGAGAAAGAGAACTGGGATCAGAGAATGGTATTGGGTTCAAATTCTATGCTTATTCCCTTTGTGTCATTAGAAGTCATTTTTCCATCTCTTGGCTTCAATTTGTTCTTCTATAAAGTTAAAGTCTTAGACTAGATGGCTATGACTCTCTTACACATTAAAATTTAGATGACTAAATGGCTCAGGTATAGAGAATGGACTCCGTAATCAGCAGGACCACCAATATTGACTAGTTATGGGACACTGGGCAAGTCATTAACCTTGATTGCCTTTGAAAAAGAAAAGAAACGAAAAAGAAATTTAATGTTTTCTTAATCTACTTTCTTCTCTACTTGGGGTATGATATATAGGTTCAAAGGACATTTCTTATGAGGCTTGAAATTCTTAAGGCTTGAAATTGAAAAGCTTGAATTCATACAAAGTAGGATAGCCAGGTTGGGAAAGGGACAAGAAAAGGCAATATATAATAATAGCTAAATTTTGTTGTTATTCTATATGTCATTGGCACAGGTAACTCTAAATACAAAAATTCTCTACACCAAGATAAGCAAATTGAGTTCTGTGACAGAGTCTGAGAAAGTTGGTCAAAGCATAAGAAGCCACAAACACTGCCTATGATCATTCAACTAGTATATATCAGAAGCAAGGCTTGCCCCCATGGTATCTGGACCATGGCAAGCCCTCTGTCTATTATTTAAGTATTCATCAAGTCTGTTTGAAATAGGAGAATGAGGACAGGGATCAGAGAATGGTACTGGGTTCAAATTCTCGGCTGCTTATACCCTTTGTGTCATTAGAAGCAAGGGCTCATTACATTTTTGTGAAGTTTTATAAAAAGTCATCAATAAGTCTGTGACTAAGCATTTACTGTAGAAGCTATTGTGCTAATTGTTGGGAGTACATAGACAAAAGTAAAGCAGACTTTGTCTTCTAATGGGATTCACAATGTTTTCATATAAGGGCATATACCAGGCATAGATAAATCGAAAACAAGGCACCCTAGAAGAAGCAGATAATGGTAACTTCAGGAAGTAGGGGGAGGGTATGAGATGCACACACATCCCTATATAGATATATACCTCTAGATGTTTATATGTGTATACATGTGCATAAATATATATATATATATAACATGTGTATTTATTATATATTTGTATATGGTAGTTATTAAATCATGCCCATTGTCTTAGATTCTAGAAGAAGAATTAAAACAAGAGCAGCAGTTCTCCTCTTATAAAGACAGGCAAGGCACCTAGGAGAGAAGCAAGGTGCTATGGCAAACTGGTACTTCTGACTTGGGAGACCCAGGGAAAACTTCATGGAGGAGCTGGCACCTCCAGTCAAAGATTGTAACATCAAACAACTTCCCCATGTTTGGTCTTTGAGAGGTTCAGAGTATACAGTGGCATTTTGATTGTGGAAATGTGACATCTGGCAGCTGAGTCTATTTTTCAGACTAAAAATCAGATTGAGGCACTAAATATTATAAGAAAATTAATGGTGTGAGACTATTAGGTGGAGTAGGATTGGGGTGAGAAAGGACAGAGATTGAATATATATATATATATATATATATATATATATATATATATATATATATATGTAGGGATAAATACACAATTTTAAAGCTTTTTCATACCAGTGCTTCTTTTCTTCTTTAACCAGGAAGAAAGACCATTGATTTTTTTATGAGGCTATTGTAGCTATTTTTAAAAATTGCTTTGCATTTCATTATTATTGTGTCTGATGATGAATTTCCAAAAGAAATGTCATCAGAAGATGATGTGGGTTTGATCCCTGGCCTTACCAATTGGTATTGTGTGACCTTAGGCAAGATACTTTTCCCCTCAATGGAATTTCCTCATCCATAAAATGAATGGGTTTAACTATATGAGATCTTTATGGACCCTTTCAGATCTAATGCTCTGATTCTTCACAGTGGTTAGAGATATTAATAAGTGAACTCACACCTATCTTCAAATGAAATGATGACAATTTCCAATAACCCCCGACTGTCTGAGTAGCTTTCCTTTAAGTGGATCTGGTCTATGGGGTAATTTTTCTCCTTGTCATAGGGTTGCTACTCATGGGGTGACTCACCCTGGCCTCTACCCTTCATTAACATGTTCATAAACTCGGCAGCCTCTCTCCAGGTCCCTTCTTCCCATTAGCATTCATTTTGAGCCTTTCATGATGCAGCCAATCACACCAAGGCTGCCCACTATTAGGGCTATGTGTAGCACTAAGGGTTTCACCTCAAGGATGGCAGAAGCCAGGGCCTCTTCATTAACACATCGAGTTCCATGAAGCTGAAAATTGGGGTCATGGCCAGATATTTGGTTTCCAATCAAGATATTCATTTCTCTCAGAACATTTTTTTTCCTCTTTGACACACGTAGCAGCTTGAACAGCCCAAATTCATTTTCACACCTTTGTGACAATTCTGAACCAAGATCATTCTTTATGTGTTTTGGAGGAAAAGAAAACTGATTTGTTTCGAGGCACTGTGGTTTAGTAGATTTGGGATCAGAAGACCTGGGTTAGAGCTACAGCTCTAATACTAGGTGATTGTGTGACCTTAGGCAAGTCATTTACCTTACCTGAGTCTCAGTTTCTTCATTTGTAAAAATGAGGGAGAGCTCTGATATCTCTTCCCCCTTAGACTTTCTATGATCCCAAGTCAATGATTGTTTGTGTTCTCCCTCTCTCTCCAAGCCCCCTTTTATAACTAAGTTTGATTTGATTACATCACTCACTCTGTGTTCTCAGGTCCTATGTATTAACTTATACATGTCCTGGAGGGGCACATTGATAGTCTTGAAAAATAGGAAGTATAGGGGCGGCTAGGTGGCACAGTGGATAAAGCACCGACCCTGGAGTCAGGAGTACTTGGGTTCAAATCCAGGTTCAGAGACTTAATAATTACCTAGCTGTGTGGCCTTGGGCAAGGCACTTAACCCCATTTGCCTTTCAAAATCCCCCAAAAAAAAGAAAGAAAAGAAAAATAGGAAGTATGGCCTCTCTGTTCAGCAAGCCTTTCTCGAGGGATACAGAGCAGATAACTCAGAGTTCTCTCCCCAGTCTGATCCTAATCTCAATGGACAGGTTCTTCTCTTCCTTAGCTCCTTGGGTAAATAGGGCAACATCAGCCTAGGTTGTGTCAGCTGCCTGCGGGTGAGAGATGTTTATAGGGCATATTAAAACTTCAACCAATACTGACAAGCATGAAGTTTGGGGGTCTCCACTGTGCTCGAAGCCATAATGCCATCCTCTTGTGTCCCTCCTTCTTCCGCCCAAAGCACTCTGTGAATCTTCTTGTCAGAAGGGATCATCACCAAACTGGAAGTCATCCCAAAGACTCTTCTTGCCAAGATGAGACAAGAGAGACAATGGAATAACTGAAGATATGATGAACTCTCTCTGAGATTCATCACAGTCAACAATCCATACTGGACCTAAAATGGGGAGACCCGCATTCCAGTCTCACCACTTTCTTATTTACCAGGTAACACTGAACAAGTCCCCATTCTTGAACTTTGGTTTGCACATCTATGAAGAGGGGTGCCCAATATTTGTATTACTTGCTTCCCGAGCTAATGAAAAGTACTATGTTATTTGATTGTATGAAAATAATGTTGCGAAAGCCATGTCCCAAAGTCACAATTTTTGGATGCAATAGAATGCAATTTGGATGCAGGAAAATTTTCCTCCGTTTGAAGACTGCCTTCTTTGTGCTTCTGGCCACTTTGCTTTACATTCTACTGGGATAGCTGGCTCACTGTTAGCTGTCACAAGAGAACTGCTCAACACCAATCAAACGACTAAGGCCAATTGATGGTGGAAATACCCCAGAAAAGAACAAAGTTACTCTTGTCATTTTTGACATCTAAAGAAGACAAGAGAGGGAAATGTAGGGAGAACCCAGTCTCTCCTTCTACCCAGAATGCCTTTGCTCATCTACTCTATCACCATCTCCACCTATTATATTAACCCTCTTTCATGAATAAGCACAGATTTCACCACCTGCATGAAAGCCTTTCCAGATCATATGCAGACACTCTTAGATTCTAAGAGGTAGAAGGGATTTCAGAGACTATCTGTGTTCACCCAGCCTGCAGTGATTTCTCCCTCACCTAATCTGACATCACTTTATTTGGACAGTAACTGGCACTAAGTTGGCACTATAGTGGAAGGGGCCCCTGGCTTAGCACATACCTCTTCTGTTGTTTACTAGTTGTGTAACCTTGGATTATTTATTTCATCTCATTAAACTTCATCTTTCTTATTTGTAAAATGGGCATAATATTTTACTAGGTAGCTCAACAGAGTATATGGTGAAAATATTTTATAAGCATTGAAACATTCATATAATGCAAATTATTATAAATATGAGGTATTTCCTCTGCTATCATCATTACCACCTACCCACTGGATATTTTGAACAGAAGGTCCCTCAAAAGTCTCAGTTTCAACATGCCTATTATTGAACCCAATATCTTTACCCAACCATCTCTTCTTCCAAACTTCCTTAGTAATATCAGTCACTACTTTCCTTCTAAAAATCTTGGCATCATCCTCAACTCTTCATTTGTACTCATTTCCAGGGTCAATCTGATATTAAATTTTTTCAATTCTATATTCACAACATCATATATGTATATACCCTTCTCATCACAAAAATAGTCTCCACCTCAGGTTAGGCTCTCATCACTTCTCACCTGGGCTATGACAGTGGCCTCTCATTTGGTCTTTCGACACCAAGGCTTTCTCTCATTGGAAATAATCTTCCATTTAGCCACCAAAATGATTTTCCCTAAGCACAAACCAGATAGTGTCATCATCTCTCACCCCACCCTAAATAGGAAACTGGAGCAGTTTATTTTTTTCTTGATTCAAATATAAATTTCATTTGGGAAATATAAAACTCTTCAGAACCAGGTCTTTCTTACCCTTCCAAGTCTCCTTACAATGTACTCCCTGCCATACATTGTACAATGTAGCTATGTATTGGCCTATGTGGTTCTTCACTCAAAATGTCCTAACTCCATTCTCTATACCTTTCTGTTGACTGTCCTCCTTATCTGGAACCCCTCCTCACCTTCGCCTCTTATAATCTCTGTTTTCTTTCAAGTCCCAGGTCAAATACTATCTTCTGCCCTACAATTCTAGTGTAATTCCTTTCAAAATTGTTTATATATGTGTATACATGTATATTTATATATACAGATGCTGTGCATCATTTATATGTACATTGTGTATGTGTGTGTGTATGTGTAGAATCTCCCTAATTACAATGCATATCCCTTGAGGGTAGGGACTTTTTCCTTTGTCTTTATGTTTCTTGTGTTTAACATTATGCCTGAAATATCATAAGCACTTTTGATGGATAGATGGATGGATGGATGGATACGTGCATTATTACTCTGTCTATGCATCAGTTTGATTCCTAGCATAAATCCCTTTATAACTAGAAGTTCCTAATGAATGTTTGGATAATGTCTTGATAAATGAATAATGATAGTTCAGATTTATACCAATTGGCAGAGTGATAGAACACTAGGCCTGAAGTTAGGAAGATCTCAGGTCAAATTTGAAGTGAGATCTTACTAGCTGTGTGAACCTGGGTAAGTCCCTTAACCACTGACTTCTTCAGTTTCCACAACTATGAAATGGGGTCAATGACAACAATTACCCCTCAGGGCTCCTGTGAATATCAAATGAGGCAAATTTAGAACTAAAAGAAACCATGGAGACATTCCAAGTTCTCATTTATATAGATGTAAGCATCCACAAAAGAATCAATTCCTAATTTTATATATGAGGAAACTGAAGTGCAGAAAATTTAAGTAACTTACTGAGGATGTATAAGCAGTAACCCAACAAACCAGGAGTCAAATCCAGTCTTCTGGGTCAAAATCTAATAATCCTACTACCTGACATTCATTGTTGAAGTTCACCTAAATAGTTAATCAAAAATCACATCAAATACTAGAATTCAAGTTTTTCTTATTTCTGGTTCAATACTTTCCCCCTTATAACATCACCCTACCTCTTTGAGAATAAAAGCCATCTAATATATTGTTTGGCATTTGAATTTTCCTTTATAGGAGAGAGTTGGATGAATTTATTATACAATAAAATTTGATGGAGATGGGAATAATAGGAGAAAAACCAGTCAGACTAAGTGAAAAGTCTTGAGTTCCACCCTTTTATAATATATGATGACTTTGAAGCAGAACAGCTATTGGCTTAACAACCAGATATAAATGAGTTTTTATAGGTAAAGTGGATTGTTAATGAATTTCAATTGATATTTTGGAACAAAACCCTGAAAGTCCTTTAACTGAAAACATTTCTGTTGAATTGTACAAAATTAGACATGGAGGAGAACTTGAAACATAGAATGTTAGAACACAAAGCATATGAATGCTGAGCTGAAAGAGAACTTTAAAATCACTTAGCCCAGTTCTTTCACTTTATAGATGAGGAAACTGAAAGTGGATAGAGTATCTGGTCTTGAGTCAAAAAGATCTGAGTTCAAATATGGAATTAGACACTAACTGTGTGACCCTGGTTAACTCACTTTACCCTCTTTGCCTCTGTTCCCTCATCTGTAAAATGAGCTAGAGAAATAAATAGCAAGGCACTCCAGTTAGTATCTTTGCCAAGAAAACCCCAAATGGTGTCACAAAGAATTTGACATGACTGAAATGACTTGAAAACAACAAACTGATAATTCAGAAAGGGAATCTCAATTTTGATTTATACCAAACCACATATGGGGTCTTTGCTAGATTCTTCTAGATTCTTTCAGCTTCATTCTTTCAGCTATTGGTTTACAAAAAAATATTGATTTTAATTTGTATACTCTATATCCAACATGATAATCCTCTTATCTGCATAAATAAAAGAACTTAATTCTAGACATTTTAGTCTGGAAGAATTATATATAATAGGTCAGGAATTTTTTGAATTCCAAATTAGAAGAAACAGAATTAGTGAGTTTTTAAATTCTCCAAGTATGCCTAAGAGCTGGGGGAAGACTTAAAAGGAAAAATGATAGGTGTCTTCAAATGTCTGAAGAGCTGTCATATGGAAGGACTGATAGATTTATTCTTTCTGGGGTTAGAAAGCAGAATTAGGGATGAGCAGAATTCAGAAAGATAGATTGACAGGAACAGAATGCTTGAACTCCATTGTGAATCTAATCATCTTCAATTATATAGTCTAGGGAGTTAGCAAACAATAACCTTTGGGTCAAATCCTGCCCATAGATTTCTATATGGTCCAGGGAGCTAAGAATGATTTTTACATTTTTAAAAAATGTTTTTTTAGATGTAAAAACCATTCTTAGCTCAGTCATAAAAAAAATAGGTTAATGGTAAGATTGGCCCAAAGGCCAGAGTTTGTGGATCTCTAATAAGAAATATGCTTTAGCAGATCAAATGTTCATACTGTGAGAGATACTCGGATATTAGGAGGCTCAAAAGAGATAATTGATATAAAGCTAATTTCAAACCTTAAAGTACTATATAAATGCCAATTATTAACATTATCAATCATTATTTGCCCATAATTACCAGCCTCCAGTCTAGTGAAGACTAGATTTCAATAGTGTTCTACTATAGTCCTCCTGAGCCCAAACAATGTATAGAGAACAATTAAGGGGTGGTCTGGTAAGTAGTTCTCCTGATAAAATAAAATACATATACATACCTTTAAATTTAAATTACACTATTAACACTTTCCTAAGCTAAATAATCAACAAAACCATTCATCATATTCTGCTATGTAATGATCACCATTAGGTTGTCCCATAAACCTCTAGCATACTCCTGGGATGCTAAAGAATATGTATCTTCCATTATCCTTCAAGATTAGTCTGTCTCTTCATTTGGAACAATGTATTTAGAAGCAGAGAGAATGCTAAAATCTAGTACTTAATTATTTTACATGGGACGAACTGAGGCCCAGGAGAGATTTGTTTGTTGTTGATGGTGGTGGAGGTGATGGGGATTGGTTGGTGAAGATTACATCCCACAATCTCCCCCAGGTTAGATAATGGGTCCAATCCCAAAATTTAATGCAACTTCATGTGTTGGGCTAGTTCAGCCCTCTTTGGCCAGGCAGCTTGGTGGTCCCCCAATGTAAGGGCTCACCACATTGGTGTCAGAGCGAGTGTAGATCCTCAATCAACTGATTCATACCACAGTTCAGAACTTCTGAAACCAAGTGATCCACCAGAATCAGAGTCCTCACTAGCATGGATAACAGGTGTAGACCTATACAATCCAGTAGTCATTTCCCCTACATCACAAAAGTACAAAGTAATAACTTAATAGGTAGTTGAATTTAGGTCCTTTCTTTCCAAGTAATGTTCTCTCTCCACTAAACCATACTGCTTCATTAATTCAATATTGGGATGAATCTTTGATTTCCCCCATTCATCATACCACAGCTTCTCCATGTTCTCTCACCTTATATAACAATTGTCCTTTTCTTCCCTTGGGCCTTGGCAGCTTTTTAAAAGTGGTATTTTGTTTGTTATTGTTGTTTTTTAGTTATTTTTTAGTTATGGTTAATTCTTTGTGACCCCATTTGGGGTTTTCTTGTCAGAAACACTGGAGTGCTTTTTTATTTACTTCTCCAGCTCATTTTACAAATGAGGAGTTAAAAGGCAAACAAGGTTAAGTGACTTGCCCAGGTCACACAACCAGTACATATATGAGGTCAGATTTGAACTCATGATGATGTCTTACTGACTCTGGGCCCCATACTCTTGTTTAGGGTACGTGTTTATAACTGTTTGGTCTCTATAATGATACAAAATTGAAATAAATCTGCTTACCTGACAGAAAAGGATAAATTTTGCATGAACCCTGTATGGGTTGTAGAGGTGAAGGTAGGACTGGGAAATGACACCCTAATATGTTACAGACTCTCCCCTAAGATTCTTGATATTTTATGGAATACAATGGATCCTGAGATTTATTTATCAGTTATCTTTTGCACTTTCCATTGGAATGACCCACTTCTTTTTCTTTCTTTTTTTCTTTTATTAAAGATTTTATTTGAGTTTTACAATTTTTCGCTCAATCTTACTCCCCCCCCCAGAAAACAATCTGTCAGTCTTTACTTTGTTTCTATGTTGTACATTGATCCAAATTGAGTGTGATGAGAGAGAAATCATATCCTTAAGGAAGAAACAAAGAGTATAAGCGATAAGATGATGAAAAAGGGTAAAAGCATCACTTGTACAAATATATTCATAGCAGCCCACTTCTTTTTCTAATATTCTAATTGACACTTTAGAAAAATCTTAAAACTGAAACTGAGAAGATGTTATGAGAAGGTATAAGAAATTAAGAAAAACATTTTTATCTCCTTCACTCAGAACATTTTGGGGTGTTGTGATTTTTGTGTTATGTAGTATCAGTTATGTGCTACATAACACAAAAATCACAGTACACCAAAATCATTAAAGAATAGGTTTTTATAGATGGCAATAGATTGAAGCCATTCCTGTAAAAGGGCATTATATAGGAAAAGACACAGAGGTACAAAATTATGGAGAGTATTCATGAAATTTTTAATGAATGTAATTTGGTTGGAGCAAAGAATTTGTGTGGATGACATAAATTTGGCAGGGATAGTTAAAGCACCAAATGGAATAAAACTATACTGGGGTAAATGTAAAGTCTTACTAATGGGTTCAAGAAATCAATTTCAACATAATGGATAGGGGAGGTACAGCTAGATAGCATTATCTTTGGAAAAGATTTGAGGTTTCAGTGTTTTGCAGTACAATATGCCAACTAAAACAAGCTAATGAAATCCTAGGCTGCTTTAAGAGAAGACTACCTTCAAAATTAAGTCATTTATTTTCTTACAATGCTGGGTCATAGTTAGACCACATCTGGCATGTTTTGTTCATTTTGGGAAGCACCAGTTTAGTGATGTTGTTAAGCAAGAAATTGTCCAGAGGAAGGCAACCAGAATGGTGAAGGGCTTCAATCTTATCCTATGGTGAATGAAAGAATTGGAGACAACTTGCAAAAAAAGAAAGAAAAAATTTAATGGGGAGGAAAAAAGAAGAGGTTTTTGTTTTGTTTTAACTGTTAAGGCTGTCACCTGGAAGTAAGATTGGACTTCTACCCTGGAGCACAGAACCAAGAATGGAAGCTGCAGAGGCAATTTGAGGCTCAGTGTAATGAAAAAACTTACTGAATAAAAGGAGAATAGACTGCCATTGAGAGGGTTCTCCCTCAATAGAACAGATATCTTATAGCAATCAAGGTCTAATGACCACTGTTTTTAGTATGAAGTTTTGTTTTGTTTTTTTTTGCTCACATTCAGATTAGACAAAAAGACCTGGAAGGTATCAAACAATCCTGAGATTCTGTAAGTCCATGAACTCAGAGAGAACCTAGCATTCTAAGTCCTGAGTTCACAGATTTATAGAATCCCAGTGGTAGTATCTTCAGTTGACTTTTCTTCAAGTACTAAAGTCTCAGCCTCCCTTCTTGATACATATGCTGCCCTTCTTATTATCTTCATAGTAACATTGGGAAATGGGCACATAACTAGTAAGCAATGATCCACAGAGTGAGTTTATATAGCATCGGCCTTATTCTACCAACCAGAACAGAGGCTGACCCATATTCTCATTATTCCTGGACCCAATACAAAATTGTTTATAGCCTGCCACTCATAGCCCTGAAACTCTTCTCGACAGTGGAGATGCAGGCATTCATCAGTCTAAAGACCCTGAGATACTAACAAGTTTCAGGTGGTTTTTAAACAACATATATATATATATATATGTGTGTGTGTGTGTATGTGTGTGTGTATTTAACTTATTTTACCTCTCCTCTCTACTGTCAACTTCCCTTAAAACAGTTAAAAACTTATAAATTTATATATATATATATATATATTATATATATAAAATAAAGTATTGTGCACATCCAAAAATATATGCCACATTCTTCATTCTAAATCAATCACTAGTAGGAGATGAATGGCATGATTCATCTCTAATGCTTTAGATTTGAGATTTATTATTAGATTCATCAGAGTTCTAAACTTTAAAGTCTTTAAAGTATTTTTTAAATCATTTTTAAACCATTTTCCTTATAAGCTTGACTATCATTAACAAATATTTTAAGAGGCTGATAGATGATGAAGTACATAAAATGACAGACTGGATCAGGAAGACCTACATTTGACTTCAACCTCAAAAATTTACTGGTAGTGTGATCCTGGGCAAGTCACTTAACCACTTCCTACCTCAGTTTCTTCATCTGTAAAATGGTAATAAAATGGCATCTACCTCTCAGGATTATTGCAAGGATGAAATGAGATAATAAATAAAAAAGACTTGCAAAACTTAAAAGCATTATGAAAAATGCTATTATTATATAAATAAAGAAAAAAGAATTATGTTTGAAACAGTGCTTTTGTTAGTTTTTTAAAATGTATATTAAATTTAACAAATTTGCCCTGTTTGTATCTCATTCTTAATGTTTTGCTTTTTTGTGGAATTGTTATTTTATTGATATTTTTTCTTTTCTTCTAGTCTCCATTACTTCCCACTAACTGACAGCTTTAACTAAAAAGATTAGAGTGGATAATTCTCACTCACATTCTCACTGTCCTTTATGGTTTGAAAAGTACCTTACTCACAGAAATCTCATTGGGAAAAAAGCAGATATTATTATTTCCATTTTATAGATGAGAAAATGTGTCCCCCTCAAGGCTCAATGGATTGCCCATGGGCAAATGTGGTATCTGAAGTGGCTGATATTTAAATAGCCAGACTTGAGGCAGCAGATTTTCCATTGTCCATGTTGCCAAGAACAGTACCTATTGCCCAGAGAGACCAATGCTCTTCTTCCCTGCCCCTAACCCTCTCCCCATAGCATCCCTCCAGAAGACAGAAGACTTGATTTGACTTCCCATGGCCTTTTCCAACTTGTTTTCAGGTTGTATTTAAAAAATAACAAGATTGTGAAATAACAGATTGTGAAATTGGACTCCTTTTATGGATTTGGAAGGAGCCTTGTCTTTTATCGAAAGTCTTTGGCCCCCAAAATGCTTTTTTAAAAGTTGAAATGAATGCTATGCTTACTTTGTGACCAAATGCAAATGATAATAATGCTAATACTGGCTCACATTTCTATGTCAGATAATAATAGTTAACATTTATATAGTGACTACCATGTCCCAAGCACTGTACCAAGGCCTTTACAATTACCATCTCTTTCAATCCTCATAGCAACCCTAGGAGGTGGAAGCTATTATTCCCATTTTCTAGATAGGGAAACTGAGACAAATAGAAGCTAAGTAACTTTCCTAGAGATACACAACTAGTAAGTGTCTGAGGCCAGATTTAAACTCAGGTCTATCCTAACTACAAGGGTCAGTGTTCTGTCCACCGTACCACCCACCTGTCCTAATATAATAAAAGATATCCTTCCAAATCATGGGGATTAGAGTTCCACAATCTGGAAAATTTGTGTGGAATTTTTAGGTCACCCCTTTGTACCTGAAAAGAAGTCTGATTTATTATGATAGTAAAAGTTAAAATTATTGCTATTAAACAATATTTTATATATATACATATATATGTATATATATATATATATGTATATATATATATATTATACCAACCCACAATATATTAAAACAGTAACAGGGAAAGTGAAACTGTGGAAGGGAGCATTTTGTCACAAGACATATATACTCAGACTGGTCCTCTTCAAAAATGAAGAACAAATAGCAGCAGCAACAAAATATTCAGAGTTGTAAAGGACCTTAGCATTTCCTTCAACCATTAATTAAGAAAAGGAAATTGAGCCTCAGAGACATGTCAAGGGAGTTTTATGCTTGATCCTTCCATGAACCCAGAGTAGGAAGTGATCATCCCCTCCACATAATCCTCTGTCTTTCCAATGGACTTCCACATTCTAATTTGCATTATCATTATTTGTAACCCATTTTTCTCTTCCCTAAGAGATTCAATGTTCTACCAGTTCCAAGATCACTGTGTGGTTTTGCCATGTCCCTTCTGCTTCCTGAATCATGACTTTCAACTATGCAAAATGAGGAAATTGGACATTCAAATTTCCTTCTAGCCCTGATTCTCTATTTATTGAATTAGGATAGGTGCTCACTAAATGACTGTCATGCTGTATCTTATAATTTAGATAGAAAGGGGCTCTTAGAACTCCTCTAATGTGGCTTTCTGGTTTATTATTATTATTATTATTATTATTATTATTTCTTTGCAAATTATTATTATTATTTTGAAAATTAAAAAGTGGTTTGGCCAGTATCACATAGTGAGATAGTGACAGAATTGAACACAAACCCTGGGAATAATAGTCCTTGTTTCCCCCTTAATCAACAAGGCAGTATATCTATTGTGTAGGAATTAGGATGTTTAGCATAAAAAACACAGCTCGCTCTCTCTCTCTCTCTCTCTCTCTCTCTCTCTCTCTCTCTCTCTCTCTCTCTCTCCCTCTCTCTCCTCCCTTGATGCCCAGCTAATAACTCCCTTAGGGCTGCTAAGAGGATTAAGAAGGTTAAGATACACATTTAGATTTCACGGAAATTGATTGTTGAAGAGAAAAACCAAATTGTACATGGGCCATGAGACTGACCACATGGCAAATAGGCCCTGGAGTAGGCAAGGCTCATTGACTGTTGACCCTGAAGTCAGATCTGCTTCAGAATGGGAAGGGCACCCGGGATCCTAGAACAGGATTTTTGGAGTGTGGAACAGATGGACTTTTTATGGTGTTTTGCTCTGTGCATTACAAAAACTGGGATTGTTTCAAACTTATTAAGAAACCACAATATGCTAAGTATTTTACACCAGGGTTTTCTAGTTGGTAGATAATTCTTTCCTGGTAAATAGCAATATTTTCTCTCATATATGTCTTCAGATAAGTCATATTATCCATCACCACCAACCACCATATGCAGAATTATTAGAATTCTAGCAGGCAATATCACCCCCCTTGCCTGCCCAGTCCATCTCAAAGACTTTCCCATCAGCATGCCACTCTTACCTAGGCAGTTACCTAACTCTCAGAAGACAAGCTTGGAGGGATACCTAACACACTGGATGAGAGTCAGTATTTCAAAAGCTTCCCAAATGCTTAGCTCTGAATAAGAAATAATTTAATAAGGATGAATGTATTCAACTTGATCATTAAAATATCGGAAAATTATGACAGCATAGCTTGTCCTCTGAAGAACGATCTAGGCCAGATCTTTTATTGAACTGAAATGAACCAATAATAGAAAATCATGACAAAGTTAATGTTATCTTAGCCTTCATTAAGAGAGGCTGGAACCCAAAAGCGAGGTGGTGGGGGAAAGTCGGAAGGAAGGAATTGAACATTCCTATCTACCTTGCCCTGGTGCAGATTACATTTAGGTATTAGAATCAGTTCTGGGTACCACATAATAAGAAGAGCATTGATAGACTGGAGAGAGTTACAGAAGGTGAGACAAAGAACTAATGGAGAACATACCAAAGAAAAATAGACTGAAGAAACCAGGAGGTTTAACTAAGAGGAAAGAAGACTTGAATGAATCATCATAGCAGTCTTCAAAATTTTTTAGGATTGTCATGTGGAAGAGTAATAAACCTGTTCTGCTTGAAGGCAGAATTAGAACAACGAGCAAACATATTATAAATACATAGAAATACACATACACATACACACATACACACTCAGTGGCTAATTTGTATTTCATATAATTTAGGTGTAACTTCCTCAAAATTAGAGCCTTCCAGAAATGGGATGAGGTGCCTTGGGTCATATTGGGTTTCCTGTCACTTGAAGTCTTCATAGAAATGTGGTCTTATGTTATCTTGAAGGAATTCTGTTCTAGGTGTGTGGGTCTTAGTGCAAGGGCTCTGTTTCACCCCACTCCTCAACCTTAACCTAAAATGTTAAATCAGGGATTTAACCCTTTCCTATCAATTTTCCACCCATATTCTACTGAGGGATTCCAATGTCAGCCTCTCCATCTAAGCCCTCATCTGTTAGTACCTTCTAAATACTCTTTATATAGAACTTTAATGTCATATGGCACCCAATGTCCCCCTCGCCCCATGCATACTTGCCCCTCTGCCAACCTACAAATGAATAAACTCAAAATTTGAAAGCTATGACAAATAATTCCTCCACTGGTTCAACTCTCTCTCTCTTGCACCTTGAACAAATATTTTCACCTTGTCCATTCTCAGTTTCATCTTCCACAAAATGAAAAGGGATGGAATGAATATTCTTTTATAGTCCCTCTAGGCTTATAGTCCCTCTTATAGGATCCCACAAGAGGGTTGCTCTAACTAACAGAACAGTTTTGCTTGCTAGACTTTGAACCCAACTTGTTTTTGTGATATGTCATGCATAGGGATTTCTCTTCAAGATGGCACCCTTCCCTGTAAGAGATCCTATTCTTAATAATATATAGAAAATCTTTATATATCTTAAATTTCTATATGTGTATGCTACATATCAATGTTGGGTCCTGCCTCTGACTCATATTAGCCATGTGGCCCTGGGCAAGTCACATTTAACTTCTTTGTATTCTAGATAGCTCTTTAAGACTATAAATTGGAGAGAAGGTGCCTACCATTATTGACAGAAGGATATAAGTCTTTCCTATATCAATGAAATCATAGGTCCAGTTCTTATCTCCATTTATATTGAATGTGTATGGAAACATATATGAAGGCATAGATATTAGATTCAATTCAACAAACATTGATTACACACTTTCCATGTCCGAGATCTTGTGTTTGGTATTGGGGCATGAGGAGAAGAACTCATAAGCATATGGTGGAGAAATGTGAGACTTGTGAGACTTGTGGCTTGGGCATTCTTCTTAAAAATGGAGGATTTGAAAGGAACCAGTCAATCAGAGGAAAAGGTTGCATGAACTTTCAGGGTGAAGAGGCTTTGGTGGGATGGAGGTAGACCCTAGAGAAGAATGAAAACATTCACTCCATGATTTAGGAAAGGTTGTGTCTTTAAGACACAAGTTGAGGAAAGATGAAGATTTTGAGAGCCATGTATCAATTACTCAGTAAACATTTATTAATCATCTCTTTACATATATATGCTAGGCCTTGGGGTACAAGGATAAAAAACTGCTTTTAGTATAATATCTGGTCCCTGGTAGGTGGTTAATAAAATTTGATCCACAAAAATCAGTAGTCCCTGACTCCAAAGAGTTTATATTATATTAGGAAAAAATGTGTACTTACATAAGTATATAAAATATTAAAAATATTTTTTAAATGTGTTACTTTTTGCCCAGGGAATATCTTTATGTAGAAGGTGATATTTGTTCACAGTTTGAAACAAGAGTATCTAAGTGATATAAGTGAGACAGGGGTGCATTCCAAGAAGGGAGATAGACAATGCAGAGATGTAGAGGTGAGTATGGGATGACCCATGTGAAAAAAAGTAAGAAGGTCTTATACTGGCCCATAAATTGTGGGAAAAGGAATAATATATAATAAAACTGGGAAGATTGGCTAGAGCCCATTTGTGTTGTAAAAGACTTTAAAAGCTAAACTGAGAGGCTTATATTTTATCCTAAAAGCAATAGAGAGCCATAGGAGTTTATTGAGCAAGGGCATGACAAGATCAAATCTATCTTATAGCAACAATCTCTTTAGCAACCATGTGAAACAACAGTGATGGTTAGAAAAAGACTTGAGGAAGGAATATCAATCAGAAGAATATTGCAATAAGCCAGGGAATGAGGGTCTGAATTAGATGAGGTTCTGTAGATAGAAAGAAGGGAATAGATACAAAAAGCAGAGGTAGGGAAAGTGAGTTTAGCATCTAATTGCATAAGCAGGGTAAGGGAGTATATATATATATATATATATATATATATATATATATATATATATACCCAATGGGAAATAATGATGAATCGTGATTTCATCACTTATTCATTTTTCTACCAAATGACTCAATCTTTCTGAATTTCAATTTCCATACCTGCAAAATTAGAAACATAGACTTAGAGCCTGAATGAACCTTAGAGGTTTATCAAATCCAATCCCCCTCATTTTACAGATAAGAAATTAAGACCCAAGGAAGTTAATTAACTTGTATGAGGTTGCCTGACCTGTAGGTAGAGCATTCTGAGTTTATATTGGTCTGATCAGTAACAACCTTGAATCCAATATAATGATGTCATTTTCATCCTCCTTGAGAATAAAAGACAACAACCAATCAACCAACCATCCAGCCAACCACAAAATCACAGAAATAGTAAATGAAAATATGAATTCAAACCCAGGGTTTCTAACTCCTTATTTAGCCCCCTTTCCATTCTGCCATATTGTTTTCTCATTTCTAATATTATCAATAATCTATCAATTACAAGTACTCCCTTGTGAGGAACGCCCTTTGTGAACAACTATGTACTTTGTCAGGGTCATTTATTATTATCTTTAATAATAACTGAGCCAGAAGTATCTTTGGCTATGAAGTAGAAATAATGATATTCATATTGCTGACCTCACAAGTTTATAAAGTATTACATAAACCTTTAAAACACTTTGTAAACAGATAGAGTTGTTGAAAGATTTAGTTTGTTACTTCAAAATTGGATCAATTGAAGACTAGTGACCCTCTGCCATCTTGGGCCACTGCCCTAAGACTAATTCTAGAATTGGCCATAAATGAAAAGAATAAGAAAGGAAAAATTCTCTTTACTGTTCTGGTTGGGAAATTGGCAGCCTTCATTCCGGTATCCCCCAGAGACCAAGCCAGTGTCTTGAATTTCCTCTCCATGAATAGATAGTGCTATTTTTAGAGAATGCAAATGAATCCACCCAAGAAGAGAGAAAGAACCTTGACTGGATACATCTGGACACCCAGGATACACTACATTTCCTGGGGGTAGTTTCAATTTGCTCCTCTGTCTGTTTCTTCAAAAATTCTTGCCAGGGAATTTGTCCAACAGGCTTCCTGTGACCTTCTAAGTAGTTGGTGGAGTAGGGCCATTGTGTCTGTTTACCTCAGCTGGTGGGGGAACTCTGGGATGCTAACTAGAGGGGACGAGTTCTAAGTTTGGTTATAATGTGTGCGTAATTCGAGTTGACAGCTCCTTGGGGAGATAAGAAATCTGGATTTGAGGTCATTTTTGCTACTGTTGGAGAATAGGGAACCAAAAATGTTTCTATCCGAGAATTAAGTCTTATAGATCCACATTTGTAAACTTGGTGCTGTCGTGATAAGGGGCAATTTTTTAGTTCAGTCTCCCTTTGCAACCTAGAAATTTGATTCGAGAGAAGGGCAAATAAGGTGGGAAGAAAATCAAAACAATGTCTCATGAAAAGCTTTTGGAGGAACGAGAATCACAAGAATTTATAGTTGAATGGAACCTTAGATACCATCTATTCCAGCTCCTTCATTCTATAGTGTATGAGACTGAAGTCCAGAGAGAAGCGAATTATCCAAGATTACTCAGTTTTAAATACTGATCTTCTAATACCAAAATCAGCATTTTGTTTTTCCTGTCTAAACCATAATGCCTAGAGAATTGTGATTTAGTAGACAATACCCCAACACACACACACACACACACACACACACACACACACACACACACACACATCAGCAGCAGCAGCAACAACAACAACAGAAAACAACCTAATGTAATCTTTGGCTGCATTCAGAGTAGTGTAATGTGTAGGAATCCAAAATAATAAGGTGATATTCCTGTCCTTTTTCCTAGTCACAGACATCTAAAGGACTGTGTTCAATTGAGAGAACCAAATCTTAGAAAGTATTGCTGATAAGTTGAAGAAGGGACTACATGAAGATGTATTAAAGATATTAGGAATGATTAATGTGGACAAGAAGAAACTCTAGGAAACTCTAGGAAACATAACTCTCTACATAGGGGCAAGTCTTGTTCCATTACAGCCCAAAGAGCAGAATTAGGAACAATGAGTAGACCTAACAAAACGACAAATTTCAATTTGATCGAAGGAAAATCTTCCTTAAGAATTCCAAGTCTAAAAGCTTTTATTTATCAATGTTTACTATCTGCTAGGGACCAAGCTAGACTCTGATGATAAAATAAAGATAAAAACACTTACCTTTCTCTCTGGGAGTTTGCATTCTAATGGTAGAAATAGCATGTGAATAACTGTATACATACAAAATATATGAGTAGATGGAAGGCAATTTGAGAAGGAAGGCACTTGCAGTTGAGGGCACTGGGAAATGCCTCCAGCAGAAGGTGGGAGATGAGTCTAAATAGAAGCTTGGTGGGGGGGGGGGGTGGTCTCAGAAGCAAAGAGAAGAAGGAGAGCCTTCTAGGCATGGGGGTCTGCCAGTATAAACATACAGAGTATGGAGATGACATGTGTTTGAAGAACAGCAAGGAGACGCATGACTGGATTGTTGTATGTGTGGAATGGCAGATGAAGGCCTTCAATTTTCTAGCCCAGACCATCTGAATTTTTCTTTCAACCCTTCTTCTGCTCAGTCTTTCATAACTTATATCATTTATATAAATATGGTGATACATGTATAAGCTGTATTAAATTGCTTACCAACTTAGGGAGGGGGGAGCCAAGGGAGAATCAAAGAATTTGGAAATTTGGAATTTGAAATTTAAAAAATAACAAAATGTTTAAATTGTTTTTCATGTAATTGGAAAAATAAAATGTTATCAAATCTTAAAAAATATGGCAATGAAGGAATCATAGGGGCTTTCCTTAATTCTTGGAAGAAAGGTTTGTGTGGAATCTGGGACTTGGTATTTCACCATCATATTTTGTGAAATGCTTCCTTTTAACTCTAACTTTTCACCAAAGTGATCTACATAGACATTATTAAGTATCTAAACTATATGGGAGTTATAAATTAGAATTGTATGACCAAGAGATGGAAGGGACCTCAGAAATGTTCTAGTTCGGAAAATAGGTCATATATATATAATATATATATATATGTATATATATATATACATGTACATATATATATACATGTATATATATATATACAAATTTGGTTACTATTTATAAAGTATGTTGCATAAATTATCCCATTTAACCCTTTCAAAGACCCAGTGTGCCAAACATTATAGGGGTTGTTCTTCTGATTTTACAGATAAGGAAAACAAGCTCAGAGAGAAAACAGTCTTATGGTATGGTTATATAAGCAGAGAACATTAGAGGCAGAATTTATTATTTTAAGTTATTTTATTTTTTCCAATTACATGCAAAGATAGTTTTCAAAATTCATCTTTTTGTAAGATAATGAGTTTCATATTTTCATCTTCCCTCCCTTTTCTCCCTTCTGTCAATGACAGTGAGTAATCTGATATAGGTTATATGTATATAATCATGTTCAACCTATTCCATATTAGTTTTGTTGTGAAAGAAAACTCAGAACTAAAGAAAAACCATGAGAAAGAAAAAGAAGCATAAAACACGTTTTAAAAAGTGAAAATAGTATACTTTGATCTGTATTCAGATTCCATAGTTCCCTCCCCCCTGGATGTGGATAGCTTGCTCCATTATGAGTCTTTTACAATTATCTTTGATCACAAAACTGCTAAGAGGAGCCATGTCCATCATAGCTGATCTTTACACAATGTTGTTGTGAATGTAAATAATGTTCTCCTGGTTCTTCTCACTTCACTCAACATCAGTCTATGCTAGTCTTTCCAGGCTTTTCTGAAGTCATATTTCTTCTCATATCAAAGTACAGGGTTCTTTCCACTATGTGATATTTTCTCCGAACTAGTTAAGAATCTATTAAAGGTCTGTGTTGACACTTGAACTTGGGTCTATTGAACCTGGCTTCTTGACTCCAAATTTACTACTATAGTCTGCTACAGTGTTCAGTTTCTGATAGATGAAATTTGAACCAGCTGCCCCCTCTATTCTCTCCATCACCACTCCACA
Organism: Macrotis lagotis; assembly: GCF_037893015.1. NCBI lineage: Eukaryota > Metazoa > Chordata > Mammalia > Peramelemorphia > Peramelidae > Macrotis > Macrotis lagotis. The sequence goes on along the minus strand of NC_133658.1, from coordinate 806,450,632 downwards.
AAATATACACCTACCCCTTGCTTTGGGTTACCTTCTGAAGTTGGGATCCTACTCTATATGTATTGGCACTGAATAATATCATAGAAAGAGCACTGGGCATGGAGTCAAGAAGTCCTGAGTTCAAATTTTGCCTCATATACATATTAGTTATATGATCCTGAGTAAGTCACTTAACCCCTAATTGCTCTAATTACTCATCATAAAATGGAGGAGTCACACTAGAGAAGGAAAAGTATCTTTTCCAAGAAAACCTCATGGGGTCATGTATAATAAGACACAACTACAATAATAACCTCTATGTATCACCAGTTAGTTTTTTAAATGCTAGAATCAGTCGCCCCAGATAAACAGAAACTTCTTAGAATAACCATTCTTAGACAATTACAGAAACTATTTAAACAAATGAATCATTTAGAAGCTAGAATAGCAGGGTATACTTTGAAAGGAGCAAAGTGTCAAGGCCAGTAAAACATGATGTTTGTTTTCAGTTCCAATATCAGGGAGCTAACAAAACTGAATGAATGGATACAAATCCATGGATGGTTGGATGAAAGGATGGATGGATGGATGGATGGATGGATGGATGGATGGATGGATGGATGGATGGATGGATGGATGAATTGAAACACATTTATTATTATAAGTCCTGGGCTACAATTCCAAAAATTAAGACTAATTCATTGCCAAGCCTTGTCTTTTCTACCTTCACAACTTCTCTTTATACACATAGCTTTCTCTTCCTTCCTACAACCACCATCATACTATAGGCAACAGACTATTGAGTCAGGTCTCCCTGACTTGGGTTTTTCCCTTATGCCAATCTTTCTTTCTCTTAATCAACAAGATAAATTTGCTGAGGATTAGGTCTGATCATGACCATTCTTATATTCAGTTAACTCCAATCGTTCCCAATTATTTCCATGATAAAAATAAAAGTGATTTAATATTTAGATCTCTTCATAATCTGACACTCTTCCTACTTTTTCTAGTCTTCTCATACCTTACTTTTCTCCAAGGACTTTATAATCAACATATACATGCCTGCTTGCTATTTCTAGAATATCAGCTTCCATCCCTTAATACTACTCCTTTGTAATACCTCGATTATTTTTCCTCCTCTCCCTGATTTCTTAATATCCCCTAGTTTCATTCAAGATGTAGCTTGAATCTTCCTTCTTTGGAAGTCCTTTTGTAATTCCCAATCTCTCTGCAATTCTTCCACCCTTAGTTTTTTTAGAGCCATAATTTTGCCTATTTTTGTAGTCCTAATACTTCACACAATGCATAGCACAATCTAAGTTTTTAATAAATGCTTTCTGATTGACTAGAATGATCTTGGAATGAAGAAAGTTGAGTTTGATTATCTACTTCCTAATTGTGCCACTTTGGCTAAGTCACTTAATTTTTCCAAACTTTAGTCCCCATGTCTGTAAAATGAGCTAACTACTAGCACTGATATTCTGTGTTCTAAGCATTGACATCCTCTGTTCTAAGTAAGGTCCTTTTCAGCTCTGAAATTTCCTAAACTGGAGAGACTTCTGATCCATGTTAGGGAAGAAATCTGAGACCTCCATGACCATAGAAAGATACCTAGGTTTGGCCATGACATTTTGCAAGACCTTAGTCTGAGTGACAGTCCTTCACCCTGTTGAATTCAACCCTTCCATAAGTCCCATTTGTCTGTTCCCCAGAGGTCATTTCATTCCCTTTTTTTCATTCCCTTTTTATCTCAATTTTTTGCCTACTCTATAGGTTTATGTGCCAGATCCTTGCTACCAATCAGTGGTTTTCTGTTAAGAGTCACACATCTATATCTTATGAAGACTGACAGCTCCAAAGGAATTTAAATTCAGAGCTAGCCTTAAAAATTAGACAAACTCTATACCACACTTCAAAGTAAGCTGTATGTTGAGCAGTTGCTAATAAAGAGTCATGTTCAAGCATTTTACCCAAAACTCATCTGTGGTCATCCACAAGAAGTCCCGAAGAAAGGAGATTTTCTGGAAAACTCATACTGGCCAGCCTTGGAGCTCCCACATTTTATTTTTATTGCCAGAAGACTATAGTTAGAGAAGTCCAGAGATTGGAACCAAAACCTAATTAAAACCCCATCTCAGTAACCTTGACTTAGTTTTCACTGTCTATGTAACCTTAAGCAATTTACTTAATTCTTCTGATCCTCTTCCTCCTGTCCTGTCAGTAAAATGAGATTTTTGGATTCATCTCCATAAGTAAAACTATGAATTCGAATCCTAGACCCAGTTCTGTTATGGATTCTCTGTGTAGTATTGGAAAAAATCACTTCATTCTTCTCCCTCTTTTCCATAAAAATTAAGATTGAAATTTCGGGTCTTTAAAGATGACATAGTATTAGGGGCAGCTAGATGGTACAGAGGATAGAGCAGTGGCCCTGGAGTCAAGAGAACCTGAGTTCAAATGCGGCATCAGACACTTAATAATTACCTAGCTGTGTGACCTTGAGCAAGTCACTTAACCCCATTGCCTTGGAAAAATAAAAAAAAGGTAGCATAGTATATTGAATAAGGTACTAAACTTAGAGAATGGAGGGCATAAAACAGATCCACTCTTTAGAGATTTAGGAGTTGTGTGACCCTGGGCATGTCATTTAATATTTCTGTGACTCGGAAAAATTAAGTGACTTAGCCAAAGTGACACAGTTAGAAATTAGAGACTCAAACTTAGCTTTCTATAAAATTGGAAGACTGAACTCCTTCTGGTCCATAAATAACTTCTAGTATTAAAACTATGACCTTACATCTTTTCTAGTCTAATGTTCCTTTGCTATCGTATTTGCCCATTGTAATATGAATTTTATTTGGTAACAATATGCAAATAGAGATAATGTATAGTACACAATGTAAAGTGCTTTTCTCCAAACAGACCTTCTTTTGGGCAGGTGGAATATCCTCATTCCTTAAGGCAAGTTTGATCATGTCATCCTACCCCCCCCCCCAATTCAATAGATTCAAATAGATTCAAGTGGCTTCCAATGGCCTCCTGGAGAAAATACAAAATGCTCTATTTGGCATTCAAAACCTTTCATAACCTAGTTTCTGTCTATCTTTCCAGTCTTCTTATACCTTGGTCCCCAGCACATAAATCTTCAATCCAGTAACACTGGCTTCCTGGCTATTCCACAAACAAGATACTCCATCTCTTAGCTCCAGGCATCTCTCTGGTGTTTTCCCTCCTCCACTCTGATTACCAACCTTCCTGGCTTCTTTTAAGTCTCAACAAAAATCTCTCTTTCTATAGGAAATCTTCACCAACTTCTCAATTGCCTCTGTCAATTGTTTCCTATTTATCCTACATAAGGCTTACTTAGTGTGTGTGTCTATATCTATATCTATATCTATATCTATATCTATCTATATCTATCTATCTATCTATCTATCTATCTATCTATATATATATATATATATATATGTGCTTCATTGTCATCTCTAACATTAGATTGTAAGCTCTGTGAGGGCAGGAACTATTTTTTGCCTCTATGTATTACCATTGCTTAGCAAGATGCCTGACAGTAGTAGCCACTTAATAAATGATTATTGAAGTGAATTATTTTGTAGACGAAGAATTTGAGCCTTAGGTAGATGAAATAGGTTGCCTAAAGTCAAGCAATAAGCAAATGCCAGAACTGAAGAAGAAAACCCAAGCTTCCAAAGTCCAAAACCATGTCATACCTCCTGGTAGATTTAATAACTGAAGAAATATTGAATCGGTAGTTTTCAATCTAGTTTCTCTGTTTGCTCCTTGAATCTTGCAGTACCCTCCACTCCAAAATGAGAATGCATTTTGGAATGACTTCTAAATTGTTCAACTTTTCCATTGCACCAAAGAGAGGGTGCTCTCAGCCTCTTCTTGTAGAAATTATAAAATTCAGAAGGAAATTAAAGAAATCGGCAGCCCAGGGGAAGGCTATAGGGCCCTGAGAAGACAAAAGATCATAAGATCATTATCTCAGAACTAGAGGGAAACTTAGAGATGACCTAGTCCTTTACCCTATTTTCCAGATAAATAAACTAATACCTAGAGAGATTCAGAGCCTTACCTTTCATAGGAACCAATTAAAATTTGAACCAGTGCTTTTGCCATTAATCTCATACTCTACTGGAGGAAACTGGGACATTATGTTTTTCAATTGTAGGATAATAACTCACACTTGTAGGATGTTATTGATCTATGAAGCACTTTCCTCAAAGAAACACCATTAGGGAAAAGGCCCAAGGACCCTTAGCTCTATTCCATAGATGAGAAACAACTAACAGAGGTACAAGAATTATAGCCAAGACTTGAACTCAGATCTTGAGATTCCAAGTGCAACAATACTGCCATTTTGCTTCACTTGGCATTCAGAGTGCTTTTGATTTGGCAGCAGAGGACCTGGATTCAATTCCAAGCCCTGATACTTTCTAGTGTGTGACCTTGGGAATACAACTTTACCTTCTGTCTTGTGCTTAGCTCATAAAATTATTAAGATCATCTATGAGATCCGTGTAAAATACTTTATACCCACAAAGCAGTATATTAATTTTAACAGCTATTATTATTTATTATACATAAGTACTATTAGTGTCTATTCCTCAGTTTTGCTAAGAAACTTAAGTACTGCAATGCCATCCAATAAGAATTAGTTTTCTTTTTTATCAATTTATTTATTAAGCTATCTTAATAAATTGCACACCTCTCTCAAGGGGTGAGGGGCACCAGGAATTAGTTTTCTTGTCTGGAAAATGAGGGGGAAAGAGGGTGATCTCTAAGGTTCCTTCCATTTTGCACCCTGAGCAATTGCATTGAAAGATGGTCCTTTAACAATCAGTATCACAGTCTGTATTTCCATTTAACTATCATGTCTTGAAGTCTTCCAGTTTCATTTAGAGCAAAAATGTCAATATTGATTTGGTTCAGTTCTTAAAATGATATATCAGTTCTTTGATTGTTAAATAAATTAGGTCTTACATTTAGAGTCCCAACAATTAAATTAATGTTTGAAGATAGTTAAAAAAAATGTGTACTGCTCTTAGAAACTATTGTCTCAATTTCTGACACTGGCACAGAAGAGAGAAGCAAACACAAGGAACTGGAGGGACATTTTGCAACTTTTTTGGTTTCAGTGGTAACCAGTAATGCTCTTCCTTTTTGCCACATTAATACATGGCCTCCATAGGAAAATATAATTCCATTGTACAATTTGAAAGGAAGGAGAGAAAATGAATTTCCATTTCCAAGAGAATTTCTAAGAATGGAAATAGAAATGAAATTCATAAAAGAACTGCTAAGTATTTACTACATACAAAGTACTGAAACTATAAGACAAAATGAAATAATCTCTACTTTCAAGGAGCTTACATTCTGCTAGTGGGTACGTCACCAGGTCAGCAAATGCAAGATAATTTAAGGAGGGAGAGAGGCCAAGCATCTGGAGAGAAGCAAGTCAGAAAAAAAAGTAAAAATATTTGAGCTAAACCTCGAAAGATGCTAAAGGTACTAAGGAGCAGAGGGGGAGTGGAAGGACATTCTAAATATGAGGGCAAAGGCATAAGAACTGGAAATGGGATGCCAAATTCAAGGAACAACAAGGAAGCCAGTTTATCTGAAACATTGAAAACATGAAGAAGACTTTTAAATGACTCTGGTGATATGAAATCATATTTATGAGAGACTTATCACCCGAAGAAAACCCCTTTCAAGTGAGTATTACCATACTGGAACATTGGCAGCATACCACTGCGAACTTGTCTGGCCTCTTCTCGCACCCTTATTCTCACAAACATTTAATAAGTGCATCAATAAAGATGTATAGTGCACATATTCACAGGGTTTCATGGGCACCAAATGTCTGAACTTAAATTACAAATTACTCTCTTTGCAACAGTTTTGTGGAATTGGTAGTAAAAAAAATTATTATGTTTTATAGAGGAAGAAACTGATGCTCAGAAAGGCCACCAATCTCCTAGTGTTACACAATTAATAAATGTCAGAGCCAGGATTAAAACCCAATGTTCTTCATTCCCAGGTCTGTATTTTATTCACTACTCAAATGCATCCCACAACATTTTTCATCTAGTCTTCGTTTGAAGATTGCCAGTGATTGGCGGTCTCTTTCTTCTGCAGCATCCCATTCCTCTTTGGAACAGCTCAAATGATTGAGATTTTTTTCCCATTGCATCAAACCAAAAATTTGTCTCTGTCAGCTTCCACTCATTAATCCAAGTTTTTTTTTTGTTGTTTGTATTTTCCACCTCAAATCAAGGAATACTTATATAACCATCTTTCCACATGGCAGCCCTTTGGGTATTTGAATATAGCTCCCAAATTCATCCAATCTCTTCTCCAGACTAAACCATACCACTTCTTTAAACCATTATGTGTATGAGGTGGTTACAAGGTCCCTCACCAATCTTACCATCTTTATTTGTACACTATCTAGCTTTTTAATATATTTTCTAAAATGTGGCACCCAAGTTGATATAATAACCTAGATGTAGCACAATTAGGACAGAGTACTGCAAGACTCTAATTTCCATTTTTCTTAATCTTATGCCTTTTGTCTTTCTTTGTATCCTAAGGATCCTGGTACATAATAGGCTTTCAGGAAGTGTTTATTGACTAATTAACTGAACTTAAATCCAAGACCACAAATCCCCACATCCCATGTCACACTTGGAGTTTTACATCTACTGGAATACCAAGATTTTTTTTTGTCTTGCCATTTCTTTCTTACCATTCCCCCATCCTGAATTCACACCTTATACTTGTGATGTTGATTTTTTCATCCCATCTGCAGGACTTTGCATTTATCTCTTAGGTCACATTGGTAAAGTAACCCCATTATTTATGACTTATTTATAACCATTTAGTATTTAACTATGGCTTCAAACTTTGTTATCTTTGTCCTTAAAACTTACATGTTAGGGAGCTAGAAATGATGTAATGTGGAATATCAAATGTTGAATCAGAGAATATAGATCACTATAATTAGAAGGTAAAGATCCATTTGTCTGACTCCATCTTTTTACAGATGATAAATGTAAAGCAAAGAGATCATAGGGCAGAGTGAACCTAGAGCTCAAGTCCTTTGGTTTCTAAGACTTTTTTCTCTGTACTAGTCATGTTTAATGATCCTAAGTTTATCAAATTATAAAATAGGAATATTATTACTTCTAGTATCATCCTTATAAGTTTGTTGTGATATTATGTCTATAATAAAGTACTCTATAAGTATAAGATGTTATTTGAAGGAGAATCAATAATACTGTTCTTATGTGTTAATTACATAACTATCTAGTTACAAAAGCTAGTTAGTTAATCAGCCATTCTTCCAATTTGCCAGATAATCCCGGTATCTCTAGGTTTCCCAGATCCAGTTCTTGTCATACCAAATAGGCCCCCTCCTTTTTATATTCACAGACAGCTAGGTGGCATAGTGGATAGAGTGAAGTGAGGACAATCTGAGTTCAAATCCAGACCAGACACTTCCTTGCTATGTGATCCTTGGCAAGTCATTTAACTTCTGTCTGCCTTAGTTTCCTCATTTTTAAAATGGAAGTAATAATATCACCTAATTTCCAGGGTTGTTGTAAAGACAAAAATGAGATTCTATTTGTAAAACATTTTGCAAACCTTAAAGTGTTGTATAAATCTTAATAATAATAATAATAATATTGTTAATGATATCTGAATCAATAGAGAAAAAGGAGTTTTATATATGTGTAAATCCAACAAATGGGTTCCTACTTTTAAGGAAAATGACTTAAAATATGAATTTATAATCACAGAATATCCAAACTTAACATTTAGTATATAATTACATCTGAAAAATCTTTAGACTTTAGAAAATAACTATATGAGGACCTCAGTGTATAAAAATGTATACAAAAAGAAAGCATTATAATTCTAGATCTTACAATATAGAATGATAGAACATACAACATGAAATATTAACATTGCAACACATTAAAGTCTATCTTTTTTGAACTTGTTCATATATGGAAACTGAGGCTCAGGGAAGTTAAAGACCTTCCTCCAAGGTCTATGAAATGGAAAAGTCAAGGTCTCCCAAATTTTGGGTCATTGCTTTTACATGACAAATTTCTGCCTAGTCCTTTGCAATCCTGCCATTTTTTTTCCTTAGGTGCATGAAAGGCAAATGAAGAGGTCGGTATTTATAGCAATCGGGGAACCAATCTCTCATCCACTGGAGCAAGACCAGCCAGCTCCCCTGGCAGTGAATATTGAGAGCTGGAAAGCGTTATGATCAGTGTCTAACAAGGAAGCCCATTATCTGAGAGGAGAGACAGTTCCGTTAGGGGACACAGGATTGTCGCTGCATTGTGCCTTAGGACTCTCATCCTTTGCTACATTACAGATCCCCATTATGATGACTTGTGGCTAATGACAGAGCAGATTTTATTGCCTCTTCATCACCACAGGGAAAATAAGGGGATTTGTTTTCTCTCTATGTAGAGAGTAGCATTCATTCATTCATTCAACAAACATATATTAAGTTCCTAGTGTCCCACTATTCCTGTAGTTTATCTCCATAGAACTTTCTGGCTTAGTCAAAAATGATTGAATTATTAGGCAGATCAGAGGAATTCTGTCAATTTATATTAACCAAAAATTCAACAAAACATTTGACTGAGTCACTCATCCTTTATTTGTGGTCATGATGGAAAAAAAAAATATGAGGTAGATGACAGTGAAGTTAAATGGAACTAATTCAGTAACTAGCCCCAGGGGTGTGCGAGAATTATCTCATATCAGCTCACAAATCCCATCGTTAAATTTTCTATCTGAGTGTTTGCACCTAAGAAATTGGCAAGTCAGAACTTGATTTGTAGTTTTGTTGATTTTCTAGACTTAAGAAAGTGACAGAGAAAATGTTAATGATGTATATTATAATTTAAGTGTGGTGTATTCTTTATTTTTGTCTTTGGGAACTGTTGAGAATTTAGTCTCTTCATTTTACAGGTTCTGTAAATAGCTGGTTCTTTAACTGTAATTCTAGTGTTTATGGGTAGATAATAGATATTACAGAAGAATGAAATTAAAAATTTTAGTGTTCTGTAAGCTCAGTGTGAACTAATCACATGACATGGCAGTTTCACCCCCCCCCCCCCAAAAAAAAAATAACACTCCTATGGCTTTAGGAGCCAAGATTGAAGGATATGGTAGTTCAGTCATACTGTGCTCTCATCAGATCACATCTGGAGTATTATGTTCTGTTATAAGCATGCATTTTAGGCAGGGCATTGATTGACAGATTCCCTTGGAACTGTACAGAGGAAGATGACTAGCATTGTGAAAAAGAAGCCTATAAAAATTGGTTTGAAGAATTGAAGTTGTTTAGCTTGGAGAAGAAAAGATTTCAGAGGGATATAATCACCTTCTAAAGGCATTTGTAGGGCTATCCTTTGGAAGAGGAATTAGATTTGGTTTGCTTGGCTAGAAGCATAAGGCTACCCTGGAAGGAATGTGTGAAGGTTTCAGAGAGGCAGATTTCTGAGAACCTGCTCCCAATTAGGGTCATCCCATAGTGGTATGGATCACCTATGGTAATAGTGGGTTTTCTTTTACTAGTGGAGTGGGGGCTATTGTGGAGGGGACTTTGGTCAAGTTCAGGTTGGGCTCCATGGTCTCTGAGAATTCATCCAGATTAGAGAGTATTTAATTCGATAATTTGACAAATCATTAATAACTTAATGTCAAACCAAGTCTGTCATAGGATGCTATCCTTGACCTTTTGCCCCCATTAGCCCTGTGAAGTAGGAAATGTAGGTGTCATTCTTCAAAAGCTATAACTTATCAAATAAGGAAGCTAGGCCCTGAAAGGCAAAACTCTATCAGTAAATTATTGTGCCATATACATGTACATATATACCTCTTAAATACCAGAACTTCAGCTTCAACTTAGATCTTCACATTCTGAAACAACTGTCCTTTATATAACACCTTGGCCCAGTGCCCTCTGATAACAGCTTAGGGAGTAAGAGTTTTTGTAAGACATTGTCCCTGTACTTAGGCATCTTATAGCTCTAGCTGTGGGGAAGAGGTGAAAAGGCAACACATAAAACTATAATTAGAGAAACTTAAAAATAAATCAGAGTACTAAACAAAAGTTACATTACAAAAATCCCAGATCTGTACATCCATCCCCAGTCCCTTTTGAACTGTTTCCTTATTAGAAACTGCCTATTAGATATTTCTAACTAGAAGTCTTATGGATATCCCAGGTCCATCTTATTTTCTTCAAAAGCAATCTGAGTCCCAAAGTTCTCTATAACTCCAAGACATAACATCATTTTCCTATTCACCCAGGTTCATGACTCCAGTATCATCCTTAATTCTCCAATTTCAATAACCCCATATATCCAATCATTTATCTAATTTTGGTTTGGCTTTCTCTACAATATCTCTCATGTGTTTCTTTCTCTTCCTTTGCCTCTCCTTCTAAGGTTACTTTGTATTATATATATATATTAATATATACTTTGTATATATTATTTTATATATATACATGTATATATATATATATATATGTATATATGTATATATATATATATATAAAATTTTACAGATACCTTTTATCCCTCCTATTTGAATGTAAGCTTCCTGGGGGTAGGGCATGCTTTTCCTTTTTCTTTGTATTCTTTGTATTCTCAGTGCCTGGCAATAAATAATGAAGTTGTTGCTTGCTTGATTATTTAATTGATTTTGTTATCAGAACCACATCTATTTGGGAGGATCAGGGAAGAGGTAAGACCAGAACTGGACCTTGAAAAAGGGAGAGGACATTAGTAGGCAGAAATTGAGGGGCAGGTGACTTTAGGAAAAAGTGAGGATTTTTTTTCCCCTTTTACCCCTCTGTTTATTCCTAAGACTTTCAATTCACTTTCAGAAAGTCCATTTTGTATCGCAGTAGGTTTTCAGAAGACATTTCTGGCACTGCATTTTACCAAGTCCCAGGATTGCCTTAGCTGAACTGCCCAGAATAGAAACCCTGTCCAAATGCTGATATGCAGACAAAAGCCAGAAACAAACATAGTAATTAACCTGAATTCCTCCCCTGGGACACTTCTGTTAATGCCCATGGCTTGTAAATAGAGAAGTGCTTCAGGACTGTTGGTAGAAAAACACTGGCCACCCAGCCAGGTTTCTAATCCTAGCTACCTGCCAGACTCTCAGTGGGACTTGGGTAAAGCCACATCACCTCCCCTGGCCTTGTCTTTCTCATGTGGAAAAGGAAGGGTTTGGATTTAGTGACCTCTAAGGTCCCCTCCAGTTCTGAAATCCTCTGTTCATTGGATTCTAAGGAGTAAGTTCTATATTACTATGCTTACTAGAAATTTTCAAGCAAAACCCTAAAAGGTCATCAATCATATAGATGCTATAGAAAGTTTTCCAACATGGGTTGGAGGTTGATTTAATTTAGAGGTTATCATCCTGGAGTCCATAAAATTGTTTCTCCCCTTTTTTTAAAAAACAAAAATCATTCTTTGCCATTTTTCTGACAGAACCCATTTAACCTCATAAAGATCTTCATACTAAAACAAATCTGATATCTACTTATTTGTTTTTTTAATATATTAATGATTGCATTTCAATATAATTTATTTCCTTTTGAATCTTATGCATTTTGTTTTATGCATTTAAAAACATGATTTTGGGAATGAATTCATAAGTTTTACCAGACCTTCCAAGGGGACTATGATACCTTTTCCCTGATGCTCCCAAATGGAAGTAGATTCCTACTCTTCTGATAATAAAATCAATTAAACAATCCATCAATTAACAAATCTTTATTAAATATCTACTATGCACATCTACTACTATGTTAATACTTCTTGGTCTCCCAAGATTTTTTTCAAATTCTGAAATTCTCTGATTATCCATCTCAGTGAGGGATGGCTACAAGTAAAGCCTCAGTTTCCTCATTTATGAAAGGCATAGATTAGACTGTGTGCATTTTAACTTTTCTAACTAAAACATTCTATCTTTGGATGACCCTGAATAACCATTATCTACTCCATAGATTTTAACCCTCAGTGCTACACATTTTGAGTTTTCTTCCTGGTATTGTGCTACTGCATTTACAAAGGACCTAGATTACTACCAAGAAATAGCTTCTTCAGTCCCAGAGACAGTCACATTCATCCTCACCACCCAGCATTTTTCACTTTATCCTTAATGAACCATTTTTTTTTCCTCCAGGCCAAAAAGTAGAATTAGACTGATTCTCCTCCTTCCAATCTCTAAAGTGCACCCGCAGCCTGTTTGAGATCACTGAGAGGCAGGGGGAGAAACAGCACAGAGCTAATCAATTGCAAAACATTGCACTCGGACTTGGACCTTAATTCAAACTGCTATTGACAATGAGTTATTTAGGAAACCCAATCTGGCCTCTCTGGCCAGAGGATTAAATATTAAAAACTCATCAGTGGACAGCATGACAGAAAACGTGAAAGTGGTGCTGGTCATGACAGAGCCTCACATCTGCCCCATGTGTGACACTTTCTTGAAGTATATGCTCTGGTTTAGGAATATAGCTATTCTTAGACATCTAGTTACTCAATCCCCAGAGGAAGGGATTATTGTAAATACTGTGGGCTGCTGCTCCAAACAGCAGCAAGGCTAGATAGGGAGTGGGCTATCTTTATGGGGCAAGGAATATTTATTAATTCATGCATTTCATCTGACTATAATCAGTCAGTAAACATATATTAAATGTCTACACTAGGCAAAAGAGTCTCATCTGATGGAAAGAAGAAAGGAAGCAAGCAAGGAAGGAAGCATGTATTATGCACCCTCTGTGTGTGTGAAAGAATAAAGCTAAATGCTTTATTCATCTTCTCTTATTTGTCATCACAACAACTCTGGAAGGTAGATGTTATTATGATGCCCATTTTACAGTTGAGGAAACTGAGGCAGGTAGAGGTCAAATGACTTGTCCAGGGGTCACGACTAGTTTGTATCTGAACTGATCTTCTTGAATCCAGACCTAGCATCCTAATCATTGTGCCATCTATCTGCCTCACACTCTTATGGAGGAGTTCAGAATTCAGAGTTAAGTGGGTACAATATGTACAAAAAATGATGACTCCTTGTACCTGATCTGACCATCAGCTTATTAACAATAACACCTTGTCTGATTATGAGGGGCATAAACTATTTATTTTAAGGTACCTTAAGGCAGGTACCTTAGCATCAGCATATTAATCTCTAGACTTCCTTTGACTATGAATGTATTAACTCACATGTCTGACCAGATCATTAAACCATGTACCTTGTTTGACAATAAGTATTTTAATCTATGTACATTTTCTATTCTAGTATTAATCCACACATCTGACTATCCTTACCTAATATGACCATTATCAAATTAAGACAATGTTTTCTAATCATTGATGTATTAACCCATATACTTGATCTGATAATTAGCTTATTAATTCATATACCTTATTTGGTTATTAGTATATTTTTACCCTGCTGATATACTAGTGTATTAAAAACCCTATATATGACTAGTATCTTATCTAACCAATAATATATTAACAATAAATCTCCTCTGGACATGAGTATGTTAGCTCATTAATCTCATCTGATCATTACTATGGTAGCCTATATATATGAAATGACAATGAGTGCTTTAACACATATACCTATATGATCAGGCCATTAGAATATTCACCATATATCTTATCTGAGCACTGATAACTTATATTACATTAGTATTAATGTATTAATTTACCTCATAAGTGTTTCAATCCATATACCTAAGTTAATCTGATTTAACTCATGCAAATCATATGATTCCTTAGTATATTAGATCTTTAATCTGATTGTTAAATATTTAAGTAGATCATTGGTATCTTAAATCTGTACCTTACAAATTACATTAAATCATATATTATAGCTCTTGTATGACCATTATTATATGGTTAATATACTGGCTGACCATCAATATATTTACCTCAATACTTGATCTGATCATGACTGTATTAAATCCATCCATTTACCTAACATTAGTAGTAAATTAATCTGAATATCTTGCCTGACCACAAATGTATTCAACAATATATTTGATCTCACTATTAGTATATTAATCCTTACACCTGTTCTGATTATTACCATATTAACCATATACTTCATATGATCATGACCATATTAACATATGAACCTTATCTAAATATTCTTATATGTGTCCTATATCTTGTCTAACTGGTAGTTTATTAATCATGCCTTTTTATCTATGTATGATGAGTATCTATATCTGAGCATAACAAAATCATAATATCTGGAAAAGGCCTTAGAGGTTATCTATCCTATTCTGTTCCTAAACAAATGAGTGAGTTTGCCCATTTGTGTATTAAACTTTGATTTGAACATTAGTTTATGTCTTTGTGGAAGAAGAGTATAAGATTGCTTCTATTTGGCCCCAAAGGGCAGTCAGAAATCATGTGTTAAAATTCCAGAGAGGAAGATTTAGTCTCAATATAAATAAAAACATCTTTACAATTAGAGCTGTCTAAAAATGACATTCCCTGATATATAAATATAATTTGCATGGGGAACCTTCCATAGAAGTCAATGGTTGCAGAAATAAGCTCTCAAAGGAAACAGAAGATGCAATAAATGTTTCATAATATCCATTGTGGTAGGAGGAGTCAATGAAGTGAATAAATTAATAGATGCAAAGCAATTTATTCTAGAAACAATAGCACATATTTCTTATTTGTATTCAGGAAAGTGTTTTAATCCTTTTATAATAGGCTTGGACATAGCTGTCATTCCTGCTGTTTGAGAGGCTGAGTTTAGGTTTAAATATGGGCTAAAACTGATCACGTGTCTGGCACCATTATGATGAATCCTTAAAAGTAGAGGACTACCAGATTGCCTAAGGAAGGGAGAAGTAGGTCAAAGCTTCCATGATGATCAGTATTGGGATTGGGTTTATGAGTGGCAGCTTATAACATGGTCAGGGGCCACTAAGTCTGAAAACTTCAACAATAAAATCCCTCTACAACTAAGTTTTCCCTTCTCTAAAATGAAAATAACACCTAAGACATGTGCCTTAAAGGACATTTTCTTTTCTTTTCTTTTTTAGATTTTTCAAGGCAATGGGGTTAAGTGGCTTGCCCAAGGCCACACGGCTAGGTAATTATTAAGTGTCTGAGGTCGGATTTGAACTCAGGTACTCCTGACTACAAGGCCTGTGCTCTATTCACTGTGCCACCTAGCCATCCCTTATTTTCATTTTTTTTTAAAGAAAGATCTTCTTTATTTTGAGTTTCACAATTTTCCCCCATTCTTGCTTCCCTCCCCCACTCCCTACAGAAGGCATTCTGTTAGTGTTTACATTGGTTCCATGTTATACATTGATCTCAGTTGAATGTGATGACAGAGAAATATCCCTAAGGAAGAAAAATAAAGTATGACATAGTAAAATTACAAAATAATTTAATGCTTTTTTCTAATTTGACTAATAGTCTTTGGTCTTTGTTCAAAGTCCATAATTCTTTCTCTAAAGGACATTTTAAAAGTCAAATTAGGTCATGATGTGAAAATTCTTTGAAAAAAGACATGATACAGAAGCAAAGTATTATTTTTCTCCCCACTCCCCCATTGCCAACTCACAATATCTATTTTAACAACTAATAAGAATTTCTGATTCCTTCTAAAAAAGATCATTTTATCTTAAACATTTATAACTCACCCTTAGTTTTATATCTCTTGGTTCCCTAAGGCATGAACCCCAGACATGTGAAGACTAAAAAATATAATGATGTTATATCCCATTTCTTGCAGTATTTAGGCTTCCCTGGGTCAAATATAGTCACATCCCTTCTTTCTGAGAGTAAATTTGACATGATAATTCATTCTTATCCTTTTGGCTCCAGATCAATGGAAGAAAGTTATGAGAATCATATTTTTTCCTCAATAAGAGGAAAATTTCTTTAAAAATTAAGTTTTTCTTCTAATACTTATCTTTTTCCCAATTACTTGTAAAAACAATTCTTAGTATTTGTCTTTTAAAATTTGGAATTGCAAATTCTCTTCTTCTCTTCCCTTTTTCCTCCCTCACTGAGATGGCAAGTAATTTAATGTACATCATACATGTGAAGTCATGATAAAACATACTTCAATATTAATAATGTTATGAAAGACAAAATAAGCTAAAACATTTTAAGAAAGAAAAAAATAGTTGACTTCAATCTGAATTCAGACTCCTTCAACTCTTTCTGAAGAGGTGAATAGAATTTTTCATCATAAGTTCTTCAAAACTATATTGGATCTTTAATATTGCTGAGAATAGCTAAGTCACTCATTGCTGATCATCCTTACTTTATTGCTATTATTGTAGAAAATGGTCTTTTGCTTCTGCTCACTTCACTTTGCATCAGTTCATGTAAATCTTTCAGATGTTTTTCTGAAAACACACTGCTCAGCATTTCTTATATGTACAATAGTACTCCATCATAATCACTTATAACTTGTTCCAAAATTTCTTATAAGGAGAGAGTTTCTTTTCCCTGAAGCATGTTAGTAGCATTTGAATGATCACTTGCTGATAAAATTATTTAAGCTATTAATGTACTGAGAAGAGAGTTGGACTAAATAGATATTACACTTTTTTCTATCCTAAGAATCTATGATTAGAATTTAAGTGAACTGACAATGGTCATTCAGTCCCTTGGTGTCACAGTCATGAAGATCTTGCTTTCCTTACTCCAAGTTCAATGACTTGTCCTGCTCCAAATGGCCCACATGCTACTCAGTGTTGAGTAAAACTCTTTATTCATGTAGGACTTCAAAAGGATGCTGTAGAAAGTAGCCAATATGAATGTTAGTTATTATTATTATAACTATTATTTATATTATAGCATTTTAAATTAAATGTATATGTTCATAATTTCATAATTGTATTATATTTATCATGTCCAGTTATTGATACCATCTTTCTAAAGGAAATTAACAATTTGGAACATCCAAAGAAGTGCAACTATGTAAGTATGACACAAAACCTAGAGATCGATACTCTATTGGAGGACTGTTTAAAGAAGGTGGCGAAGTAGCCCACCTCTGATTCTTACAATCTGTGTGAGCATGAGCAAATCACTTAAAATTCTTAGGCTTCAGTTTCCTTATTTGCAAAATGAGACAGTTGAACTAGATGATCTCTTCCAATTCTCCATTTAAAGAACTATGATCCAAGACCCAATGAATAGACAAGAATTAGGGAGAATATAACTTCTGCCTTCAAGTTTTTGAAAGGTTTTCATGTGAAAAAGGAATTATTTTGACTCTGTTTAGTCCCAAAGGCAGAGCTAGAAGAAAAAGAAATTAATTTTACTCTGCTTAGCCCCAAGGGCAGAACTGGGAGAAATCGGAGAAAGTTACTTTCATAGCAAATATTTAGGCTCAATGTAAGGGAAATTTTCCTAACAATAAAAACTGTCTAATTGTAATTTAAATGGTGTGGGGATAGCGATCTCCCTGAGAATAAAGAATGAATATACAAAATATGAGAAATGAATAATATGAAAAGTACTATGGGGTAAATTATAGATATTTCTTTCCCTCTATCCATGTCTCTTCTGGATCCCTTTGCTTCCAGAAACCCCTGTTTCTTTGATTTATTTATTTGTTCAATACCTTTTTATTAAATGTCTTCTAGCTACCAAATCCTAGTCTTTGTTTGGGAATAAGTTACAATCCCTGACTTCAGGAAACTTGTATGCCACTTGTGTTCAGACACAAATATGAATATCCATTCCATAACTGTGATGCAGAATAGACTACATAAGGGAGGCTTCAGGGAGTGATTGTATATGCTCATCATATTCACAAACACAAGATAAAATAGCTAGGATTAGGAATGAAATTGATGGCCATGGAACCAAACTCACTACATCTAGGATGGGTAGGCTAGAGACAGAATCTACCACTTTGTAGCCTGGATCTCATTATCATCAATACCAATTGTAGCATCAGAGCATGTTCAAGCTAGAAGGAACATTAGAAAATGAACTGTTAGAAAACTGAAAACAAAGTGTTAGTGCTGAAAAGGACATTAGAATATAGGAGATTATTACTGAAAATATTACAACATAGAATGTTACATTTGAAAGGTACTTTGGAACATACTGTAGGGGTAGAAGTTACCTTCAAACACAGAATTTCAGATACAAACATAGATTACAGAAGGACCCCAAGGTCCTTATTATGCAGTGGGAGACCCCATTAGATAAATGAGTAATCTGTAGCACTCCAAGAATTAGTAAATTTCCCTCCCTAATTTCTCAAATCTGATCAGTGTGTGTTACTCATTATTGCAAAACCAAGAGAATTCTTAATTAAAATTAAGGAGTCTAACAGAGCCTAGTTCACATTATCTTGCCTATCTAAAATTCATCTGAGCTAAAAACATTTCTTTTTAAAATTACTTTTTTTATTATGATCCTAATTCTTGCCAACAAACACCAAAATGAAAGAGGATTTTGTGTGAAATTATCTTATATATAGTTTTCTTAAATCCATAATATATTGAGTTTAACACAGCTGAAACAGATTTTCCCTATTTGTGTCCCCTTCTGGTTTGTTTTGTTTTGTTTTTCAGGTGATGGGAAAAAGGGTTCTAAGGTGTTTTAAATGTCGTGTGGCTCTTTTTTCTATTTTTTTTTTTACTTTCTGTCATTTTCCACTAACTTCCTCCTTCCCCATAAAAGAATTCCTTTGAATAAATAAGTGTAGTCAAATCAAATAAATCTAACCATTGACTCTATCTGAAATATGTCTCATTGGTATCTCTTGTCCATGATAAGGCTTTTTCCAACAAGATTTCTGAGCTCTCTTCAAAAGACAGAAAAAAATCATATATTTGTCATAGAGCTACCCTATCCAATTATTAAAAACAATCTTAGTGAAGATATTAAAATGAATTTACTGAAACAATAGACATATATACATACTTTTGTGACCCCATTTTGGCATTTTCTTGGTAATGTTACTGGAGTTATTTGCTATTTCCTTTTCCAGCTCATTTTACAGAAGAGGATGTGAAGAAATTGGGGTTAAATGACTTGCCCAACTAGGAAGTATCATACAACCAGAGAGTATCTAAGGCCAGATTTGAACCATGAAGATAAGTCTATTTGATTCTAAGTCCAGTGCTCTATCCACCACACCACCTAGCTGTACTCTATACATGATCAAATACAATCCTAATGTGTTAGGTTCATACTTTACTTCTTCTCCATTGGTAACACAGCAGATAGAGCAGTGGACCTGGAATCAGAAAGTCTTGAGTTAAAAATCTAGATTTTGATTCTTCTTGGTTGTATGATCTTGGATGTGTCACTGAAACTCTTCTTGTAAACTCATCTATAAAAAAGGTATAATAATGATCCCTATTTCCCTAGGTTATTGTGAGGATGAAATGAAATAATCTGTGTAAAGTACTTTGCAAACCTTAAACCATTATATTAACTCTATTGGAGAATATCTATTTACATAAATATAGATAAAGATATATTGAGCATAAATTAATTGTGTCTAGTGAAAACCATGTTGAGAAATAATGATTTTTTAGATGGTTTTTAAAATTTGGTATTTTTTTTCCTTATGACTGTCTCTAAAAGTTTTCCCTGTAAGTGGGAATTGATTGACAGCATAGATAGTTAATAATAACATTCAGTCAACCTGCTGGAAATAAATTAAGCATTCCAAAGAGAGTACTGTGTGTATATAGAGAGATCTGAAAATGGCAGCCAAGGAATGAGGTAAAAATCCCAGCCTGTGTTCTATCATCTCTCTCTGTTAGGGTAGCAGCTTGATAAAGAAGGAAGAGTTTTGAATTTGAAATTAGAACACCTGGAATCATACCTAGTGCTACCACTTACTAACTGTATGACCTTCAGATAGATTCTAAGTTTTTAGAGTCTCAGTTTCTTTATCCTTGATATAGGATTCAGGGTTACAGTAAGGGTTAAAAGTGTATTAGTGAAAGTACTTTTCTAGCTTTCAAGGGTTGTACTTATGTGAACTATTGCTTAGTAAGAGAAGTTGCTACTTATCACAGAGTCTGGAGATAGAAATTCCTGATTATTCATTATTTCCTCCTGTTCACTAAGTGGGACGTATAAGACATAGTCAACACATGCAATGAGCTCTTGAAAATCAAGTCTTTTAAATGCAAAATTCATGTTATAAACTCTTTAAGCTGCCAAAAAAAAGCACACTGAAAATCTTTAGCCCAATTCATACCTGAAAGGCATTCCCACTATACCATCCTTAACAATTTCATCATCTAATCTCCACTTGAAGACCTTCAGTGTTAGACAACTCACTACTACTTCAGACAATCCATTCTGCTTCTCAAATAGTGAAAATATTTTTCATCCTCTAGAGGCTATCTGTCATATTCTGGCCATCACAAAAGATGAATTCTTTTTCTACTTGCCAACCCTTCAAATACTTGAAAACAGAAATATACAACCTTAAGCCTTCTCTTCTCCAAGTTAAATAACAACACCTACGATAATTCAACCTTCTGTGGCATGGCTTTTTAGTTCCCTCCTTGTGATCATTAGTCTCTAGAAATACCCCAGGTTTTCAGTGCCTGGCTTTAAAAGTAGTGCCCCAAAATGGACACAATAATTGCATATTGGGACAAAGTAATGTGGGCCTTTCAACTTGCTCAGTATAGACCCCATGTTTCTGTAAACACAACATAAATTCACATTAACTTTTTATTTATTTAGTTATTTGATTAATTTTTTCATCCCAATTAATATGTGAAGATAGTTTTCAACATTTATTTTGTAAAGTTTTTTCCCTTCCACAATTTCCTTTTCCTAGCAAATAATCTAATATAGGTTATACATGTACAATAATGTTACCCAATTTCCATAGTCATGCTCTGAGAGAAGACTCAGAACAAAAGGGAAAAACCTTGAAAAAGAAAAAAAAACAAAAAAATTTTAAAAATTGAAAATAATCTGCTTTGATCTTCATTCAGACTCTGGATATGAAAGACATTTTCCATCACAAGTCTTTTAGAATCATCTTTGATCCCTGTATTGTTGAGAAGAACTAAGTCTATCATAGTTGATAATCATAAACTGTTGCTGTTACTGAGTACCATGTTCTTCAAGTTCTGCTTATCTCACTCATTACCAGTTCGTGTAAACCTTTCCAGGTTTTTATGAAATCTACCTGCTCATCATTCCTATTGAAATAATATTTCATTGCATGCATATACCAGAACTTGTTCAGCCATTCTGCAATTGATGATCATCCCCTCAATTTCCAATTCTTTGCCACCATAAAAAGAGCTCTTTGAATATTTTTGAACAAGTGGATATTTTTCTCTTATTTTGATCTCTTTGGGACCTAGCCATAGTATTGTCAGATTAAGAGGTATATACAGAGTTATAGCCCTTTGGGCATAGCTCCAAACTGCTCTCCAGAAAAGTTGGATTAGTTCTCAATCTACCATCAGTGCTTTACATACATCATCTCCAATATTTATTATTTACAGTTTCTGTCATATTAACTAATCTAATACGTGTGAGATGGTACTTCAGATTTGTTTTAATTTACATTTCTCCAATTAATAGTAAATCACACTTAATTATTTTGACTTCCATATTATGTTGTGTTAAAAGTTCCCTGTTCTTTGCAAAGGATCTGTTGATCTTCAGCGGAATGAGGCTACCTTTGGTAAACCTCCATTTTCCCTGTTTGCCTTCCTGATCATGGTCTCTGCTATTGTGATTGTGAAGATCACAGACTTTAGTTACAAAAATATAAGGATTGCTTTGCATGCATACCCTAAATTTTGGTGTTTTGTTTCATTCTTACTATTATCTTTACTGAAATTATCTATCATTTCTTTGACTTTTTCTGTGACCCAATGAGTCTTTAGAATTAAATTATTTTTTCTCTTTGATTTTGATATTTTTTCAGTGACTCATGATATAATTTTTATTATATTTTGGTCAATGAATGATGTATTAGTATTTCTATATTTCTTTGTAAGTCTGTATTTCCTAAGACTTGGTAAATTTTTTTAAAGGTGCTATGTACAATCAATAAGCATTTATATGACTTTCTTTTTCCATTCAATAATTTTTAGTATCTATCATGTCTAATTTTTCTGAAATTTAATTCAGATCTATAACTTCTGTCTTATTCACCAGAGGTGGAGATTAGATGCATTAGTACTAGTAGTGATATTTACAGTAGCAAATCTAGCATATATCAGAGTATTGTGGTCATACAAAATACAAAAGAACCTCTGTTTTAGGAAGGAGGTCAGAAACCTTGAAGGATAGGTATGATTTCCAAGATGGATATGAGAGTGAGTGAAGAAAAGGAGGCAGAAAAACATGGAAAATGATCAAGTGGTTGTTGGGGTATTGTGGAAAGAACTGACTTTAGATTTAACAGTTTAATATTATAAGCAAGTTACATAAGTTCTCTGGTCCTCTGTTTTCACATATATAAAATTGGACTACAAATCTCTGAACTCTCTTCTAAGCTCTCTTTCAAATACTAAGCACCAATTTGCCAAAAATATATGTGTCAGGAAATTATGATAGATAAAATACCATTTGTCACAACCCTAGACTTGAAGAATCAAACTCATTGTCCTTTAGGCTTCCTTCCAATTCTAACTCTATGATTCTAAAACTGATCCAGGCTTTAACACAGTACCTGGCCCATAGTAGGGGCTTTATAAATGTTTATTGACTAACTGTCCCAGCATAAGCTTAGTGATTACTATTGTCCTCAACACTAACATTTATGAGGAGCTGTCCAAGACTGAAGTTTGTGCATAAGACTAATGCAGTGAACATAGACTTAAAAATGATTCAGTCTTTACTAAGCACATATATTCCCTACACTGTGCTAGAAGACAAGTTGTAAAGACAAAGAATATTTGCAATTTCCTACATTCAGAGGGCTTGCATTCTCTTGAATATAATGCAGACTTATTAAGAGCATGACTTCTGTCGACATCCATCTTTGGTATTGGCTGGATAGGTTTGAAAAGTTTAGACCTAGGCTTGTTATTTGCTTACAATATACAAGAGGGAAGACGCAAATGCAGATTCATTTGTTGAAAGATATTACATGATAAATTCTTTAGAGAGTTATGAGGCAAAATGTTATATGAATTACAAGAGCAATGCTAATTACCATTAGTAATAATCTTCAAAAAGCAATGGAGTTCCAAACCAACCAAATGAGAAGATGTTCTCTACAAAATAAGCTCTACCTTGTTTAGGATGCCTTATTCTGTAGACACTTTCCTGAGTTATACCTACTCACTTTGGATCATGATGCTCCTAAATGGTTCTCGTTCTTTGTTTTTGTTTTTTAAATTTCTGCTTGTCATTTATTCCTCTTCTGTCTGTCCTATGCCTCCTTCTGCCTCAGTCTGTTTACTTCTTATGGCTTCGGTGGTGGAGCTCTACCAATAAATCACAAATAATCATCTATATTCTACCATGAGTATTGGAAAACTTATCCTGGGTGAGCCTGACTTAATGAGTAGGACTCAACAAAATAAAATACTTGAGCTTTGAAGCCTACTCATGCTATCTCTTTTTATTTTTGCTAAGAGGAGCTAAGCTTCTAATGGCTTTTTAAATTAATTTTTATTAAAGATATTATTTGTTTTACAATTTTCCCCCCATCTTACTTCCCTCCCCCACCCCCCACAGAAAGCAATCTGTCAGTCTTTACTTTGTTTCCATGTTGTACCTTGATCCAAATTGGAGATCCAAATTAGAGAAGAGACAAGAAGTCTAAGAGGTAACAAGATCAGACAATATGATATCTGTTTTCTTTCTAAATTAAAAGGAATACTCCTTGAACTTTGTTCAAACTCCACAGCTCCTTAACTGGATACACATGGCACTCTCCTTTGCAGACAGCCCCAAATTGCTCCCGATTGTTGCACTGATGGAATGAGCGAGTCCTTCAAGTTGATCATCACTACCATGTTGCTGTTAGGGTATACAGTGTTTTTCTGGTTCTGCTCATCTCACTCAGCATCAGTTCATACAAATCCCTCCAGGTTTCCCTGAAATCCCATCCCTTCTGGCTTCTAATAGAACAATAGTATTCCATGACATACATATACCACAGTTTGCTAAGCCATTCCCCAATTGAAGGACATTTACTTGATTTTCAATTCTTTGCCACCACAAACAGGGCTGCTATGAATATTTTTGTACAAGTAATATTTTTACCCTTTTTCTTCATCTCTTCAGGATATAGACCCAGTAGTGGTATTGCTGGGTCAAAGGGTATGCACAGTTTTGTTGTCCTTTGGGCGTAGTTCTAAGTAGCTCTCCAGAAGGGTTGGATGAGTTCACAGCTCTACCAATAATGTAATAGTGTCCCAGATTTCTCACAACCCTTCCAACAATGATCATTATCCTTTCTGGTCATATTGGCCAATCTGAGAGGTGTGAGGTGGTACCTCAGAGAAGCTTTAATTTGCGTTTCTCTAATAATTAACTATTTAGAGCATTTTTTCATATGGGTATGAATTTCATGCTATCTCTTTTAGGAAGTCTTCCTTGACTCCTTCCATTGGTAATGATTTTGCTTCTCAGTTCTCACAAAGCACTTGGTTAGCACCTTTCCAGTGGATTTTGGTATCATTTGTATGAGTTAAGTGTTTGGGATGGATTTTTTTTTAATCTTTACATTTCATCCAGGATGAATACAATGGGCAGCAAATACTCAGTACTTAGTAAATGCTAGATTAGATTAGAATCAATTGGATTGGGACAGATCATGTAGGGTCTTTGAATGTTATGCAAAGGAATTTAAGTTTTCTCTGCAAAGTAGTCAGAATAATTATATTCTTTTTTACATACCTGTGAAAAAACTAAAATAGACCTATGCTTGAGGTTTTTTCTGCTTTCATTCATCTCTTCAGGTCTTCTGCTTGGCTGTTTCCTAGATGGCTAACCCTTGTTAGCTCAGAATGAGTGGGTATGGGAGCCATGTTCAACTTTATGATAGGTTAGGGCTTTCAAAATCCAAAAGGTCTGAAGACTGACACTGAATGATCCAGTTAATTTTCCATGACTGCTGAGGAGTTCCAGCAATGATTCAAATTTAGGATTTTTAGCTCAAGAGAACTAAGTGGTCAAAGGATGAACTTTTTTTCTTTTCAAAATGAAGTGCATTTTGCCTGGGGAAAGAATACAGTCAGGATGATTCTGCTTAGAGCTAAGAAATGACAGGTCAGATGTGATGGAACATTATTTGGTATTCTAATTCAAGTGAAAATAAATTGCTTCTTCAGATTCTCATTAGACTCACTGCTTTTCGAGGACAGGCACTGTGTTACATGTAAAGATTTTATCATTCCCCAAAACCCTGTCACAGAACCCTGAAAACAGTAGGTAATGAACATTTATATAACACCTTATATGTTTTACATATATTATCTCATTTGATACTATGATTACCTTTGGAAGTAAATATGATGATTACATTCAGAAGAACCTGTTACTGAGAGAGGTTAAGGGACTTACCCAGGTCACACTGCTATTGTCAGATTTGAACTGAGATCTTCCTGACTCTGGTTTTGCAGTCTATCCCCCCATGCCATCTAGTTGCCAAGAAAGGGACTGGACCTATTATTTCATCAGTAGAGAACTTCCAGATGAGTAATCCAGGTCTGCACCTTCTCTGTAAGCGATAGTCTGAGAGTGCAGTCTGGCCTGAGAAGTTCAATGTCACAGAGCCAGTATGTGTTAAAGTCAGGATTTAAACATTCAGGTCTTTCTGACCATAAGGGCCACACTTTATACCATTTGCTTTATTTTATTTCATTACAATAATGGCAACTAATGTTTACTTATCTCTTTTTGATTAATATGGTACATTTTACGTATTATTTCTTTTGGTTCTCATAAGCTCTGTGAGGTAGACAGTAAGAATATTATTGTCTCCATTTTATATTTAAAGAAACTGAGGCCCAAAGAAGTTACATTTTGAAGTCACATAGCTCTTAAACCAACAGAATTGAGACTTGAGCCCAGGGCATCTGAATCAAAACATAGTGAATATTTTATATTGTCCCAACATTGCCTCATCCTACCTGGTTTATAAAACTTACTGCAAATTGTTGGAGAGGAAAACAACAAACAAACTCCTTTGTGTGAATAGGACCTGTTAGCAATCCAAGTGAAACTCTCCTCTGAGTCAGGTTTTTAAATTCTTAAAATATACAAGATTACAAGGGAAACTGAGGGCTAGGAAATTCTGTCTATTAGAGGAAACTAGAGCTCTGGACCTCAGGAAGATTTGAGGTAAAATCTGGCCTCGGACACATCATAATTGTGATGCTGGATGACATTAGCATTCTTCCATCCTCAGTTTTCTCATTCATAAAATGAGGATTAAAAATTGAGTCTAGGGGTGGCTAGGTGGTGCAGTGGATAGAGCACCAGCTCTGAAGTTGGGAATACCTGAGTTCAAATCCGGCCTCAGACACTTAATAATTTTTCAGCTGTGTGGCCTTGGTCAAGCCACTTCACCCCATTTGCCTTGCAAAAAAAAAAAACCTTAAAAAATTGAGTCTATCTCCCAGAGTGATTGTGAGGAACAAATGAAATACTGTATATAAAGTACCTGACAAACCTTAAAGTGCTGTGTAATAATAGCTATGCTTCTTCTTCTTCTTATCATTATTATGTTGTTGTTGTTGTTGTTGTTTCCCCCATCCAAATTAACAGTCCTACTAAAATCTGTCTGGTCCGTGAATCCCAAATTAAATTCCACGATTAGTATAACTATCAATAATTTCCACTGTAACTTATCTGAAAGAAGTCTTCAAACCTTCACTTGAAAACCTCAAATGAGGAAGCACCCACAGTCTACAGAAGTACTCCATTCCATTTGTAGGCAGTTCTAATTATTAGTATATTTTTGGTGATTTCAAGTTAACTTACACCACCACTATTTAGCTTCTATTCATTACTAGTATACTGCCCTTAAGAGCAAGTAACACAATTCAAATCCCTCTTTCCTGGGGTAATTTACTTTAAATGAACTGGAGAAAAAAAAAGGCTGAACTACTCCAGTATATCTACCAAGAAAACCCCAAGTGGACTCACAAAGAGTAGGATGTGACTAACAACTGAATGTCAAATCCTTTCCAAATTTTTTCTCTATGTTCTATCCCAGTTCCTTGAGCCTGCCCACATATGGCATGAACCCAAGACCCTTCATCTTGCTGGTTGCCCTCCTCTGGATTCTCCACCTTGTCAATGTTCTTCCAACAATATAGATCTCAGGACTAAACTCCATCTGTGGTCCCACCAGGGATACAATGACAAATACAAATCCTTTAATCTATTTTCCTATGGCATGGTCTCTGATTCTTTCAGCATCCCTTTACCTTCCTCTGAATGATGTTTTGTCCTGCCTTTATCACTATCTGACTGGGTCCCTGTTCACCATACCACAGTTACCAACAGAAAAGTGACAAACTGGTGGGAGGGAGTCTTTGTAGGCTTGATGGCCCAGAGGGAAAAGCTAAAATGGAGAGATGGAAGAAGCTTAGCATGGAGGGACTAAAAAGGGGTAAGATGGAAGAATTTAAGTCATCTCTTTCCTGGATTACTTGAAAAATGTCATGGTTCTTTCAAATTTCTTTTGAGTCTCATGATTCCAAATTTCTTTTAAGCTTCATGGGGCCAAACATCCTAAGAGGCTCCATGAAGACTGGGGGCCAGTCTTATAGCAGAAACAGGGTAGAAAACAAGAGGGTTGGGGAGGGAGGGAGGCCAAGATAAAGAGAGAGAGAAGAAGAGAAACAGACCACAGAAATCTTATGTAATGTACGTCCTTTTAAAAATGTGTTTTCTTTTTGTTTTAAGAACATTCTATTTATGAAATCTCTTAGGGGTTATAAAGAAATAGAGATGAGTTTCTGATAAGTTGTCAATAGCATAATTCCACAGTGCATGAAATAAATTGTACTTTTACTTTTCATTATTTTTAATAATGAAACTATAGCAGGTATTTAACCACCTTTACCCTTATAGGCCTCTACTAACTTCTTTATTGGAATGGTGGTTGTGCCTTTGGAGCTCATAACTAGAGAAGGTCTCATCATCTTAATGGTTGCTAAATTTTAATTTAAATTTTCTTTGTGAATACTGACAGGCTCTTTAGCATCATACTGAAACTCCACTTACGTGATTTATTTTAGTGAAAAGTAGATTGTATTTAGATTTTCAAGTCAGAAGATCTGGATTCTGAACCTGATTCTCTCATTTACTATTGATGTGACCTTGGCCAAGTCATCTACTAAATGAGAAGCTTAGAAGATATCTCAAAGATCCCTTTAACTATAAACTCCTTTGATCTTATGGACCTGAATTTCTCATGATTTGATCATTGACAGTCACATGAGTCGTTCATTGAGAGTTCATTTTTTTTTTCATTTTCATTCATGAGTTCATTTTTTACATTTTAGAATCATAGAATTATGGTTGTGGAAAATGAGGGATTTCTTTACACTTTCAGTTTCATGTTTTTACATTTCCCATACAGAGATCATTCCCCTTTCATGAGAGTTTTCTAGTAACAAAATAAAAAAATTAAGCAAACTAAAGATACAGTGAAATGCATGCAAAATTTCATATCTATGGCACCCCCTCACCTTTTTATATTTTAAATGAATAAATGGTTTTCTCTCCCCCATTCTCCACTTCACTAAAAAAAGAAAATTTCTTTTAACAAATATGCAAACAAAATAAATTCTTACAATGACTATAGCGACAAATTTGTGAGTAGATCTGGGTCTCTTTCCATACTCTAAATCCATTACCTCTCTATAATGTATAACATCCATTCCTGAAGCCACTGGAATTGAATGGACATTGCATTGGTCAAAGTTCCTAAAGTTTTAAGAATTGTTTGTTTTTGTAGTCTTATACTATAAAAAAGTTCTCTTATTTCTATTTCACTTCATTCATCACTTTGTAAAAGTTCCTGAAAGTGTTTGTTTTTCTAATTCTCCTTACTTCATTCTATATCAGTGTATATGTCTTTCCATGTCTTTTTGTTATCATCTATTTCCTAATTTCTTTTTTATTATTATATTTTTCCAAATTACATTCATAAGCAGTTTTAAACTAGGCAAGTTTATGAATTTCACATTTTTCTACCACCCTCCATTCCCCCCCCCCTCCATGAAGCAAACAGTCTGGTAAATGTTGTACATATACAATTGTGTTTAAGTTTTCATATTAGTTATGTTGTAAAAGAGGAATTAGAATTAAGGAGGAAAAACATGAAAAAGAAAAAATATAAAAAAGTTTTAAAAAGTGAACATAATCTGCCTTCAGACTGCATAGATTTTCTCTGGATATGGATGGCATTTTCCATAACAAGTTTCTCAGAATTGTCCTTGATCACTGAATTGCTGAGATGAGAAGCAGCCATCATTGCTGATCATCTTACAGTGTTGTTGCTAATGTGTACAATGTTCTCTTGGTTCTGCTTACTTTACTCAGTTCATGGAAGTCTTTCCATGATTATCTAAGTCCAACTGTTCATGATTTCTTATAGAACAATAATACTCCAATACATTCATAAACTATAACTTGTTTATGCATTCCCCAATTGATGGGCATCCCCTCTATTTCCTACTCTTGCCACAAAGAGCTGCTATAAATTTTTTTGAAAATGTGGGGTTTTTACTGTTTTTTATGATATTTTAGGATATAAACCTAGTAGTAGTTTTGCTGGGGAAAAAAAGGATATGAACAATTTTACTGTACTTTGGGCATGGTTCCAAATTGATCTCCAGAATGTTTGAATTAGTTCACAATTCCATCAATAGTTCATTAGTGGCCCAGTTTTCCCACATCCTCTCCAACATTGATCATTTTTGTTTTTTGTCATCTTAGTCTGATCAGCATGAAGTGTTATCTTAGTTTTACTTCAATATGCATTTCTCTAATCAATAACTATTTAGAACATTTTTTCATAAGACAGTAAATACTTTTAATTTCTTCATCTGAAAACTGCTTGTTCATATCTACTTATGCATTGGAAAATGACTCATAATCTTATCATTATTCAATTCTCTATATATTTTAGAAATGAGTCCTTTATAAAAAATACCAGCTGTGAAAATTGTTTCCCAGCTTTCTGCATTCCTTTTAATGTTGGCTTCAGTGGTTTTATTTGTGCACAAACTTTTTTTAATTTAACATGGTCAAAAATCATCAATTTTGCAATTTATAATGTTCTCTATCTCTTGTTTTATCATAAACTTCTTCCCTCTCCATAGATCTAAAAGATTGTTCTCTTAATTGGTCTATGATAACTCCCTTTAAGTATAAATATTGTAACTATTTCTTCCTTATTTTAATTTAGTGTGAGAGATGTGGGTCTATACCTTAGTTTTACCATACTATTTTCCACCTTTCCTAGCAGTTTTTGTCAAATAGTAAGTTCTTATCCCAGAACCTAGTGTCTTTGGATTTCTCAAACAGTAGATTTCTAGTCATTTACCACTGTTTCTTTAATACCTAATCTATTCCACTGATCCACTTCTCTATTTCTTAGACAGTTTTGGTGACTGATAGTTATATAATTTTATATCTAGTACATCTAGGCCACCTTCCTTTGCATTTTTTCATTAATTCCCTTGATATTCTTGACTTTTTGTTGCTCCAGATGTTACTATTTTTTTCTAGCTCTGTAAAATAGTTTTTTGATAGGAAAAGGAGTTCTTAACCCTTTTTTTGTATCATGGCCCCTTTGCATGTCTTATGGAGTCAGTCTATGGATCTTTTTTTTCTTATTTTTAGGTTTTTGCAAGGCAAATGGGGTTAAGTGGCTTGCCCAAGCTCCTGAATCCAGGGCCAGTGCTTTATCCACTATGCAACCTAGCCACCCCACACCACCTAGCTGCCCCTGTGGATCTTTTTAAGAGTAATGCTTTAAATGTACAAAGTAAAATGAATTAGATTACAAAGGAAACCAATTATATTGAAATAAAGAAGTCGCATTTTTCCTCCATTCAAATTCATATACTATCTGAAATTCATTCATGAACTCCTCAGAGTCTCTGGACCCTAAATTGATTAAGACTTTCTCTTGTAGAATGATATTTTTAAAATAATAACTCTGGGAGGCATCTTAGAAATTACGTAATACAACTTTTTTTTTGTTTTTTTGCAAGCAAAGGAATTAAGTGACTTGCCCAAAATAACAAAGTCAGGCAATTATTAAATATCTAAGGTTGGATTGAACTCAAGCTCTCCTTGACTCCAGGGTTGGTGCTTTATCTACTTCAATACTTAGCTGCCCCTCTATAAGTCCTTATAAGGAATGATAACAAATAAGGAAACTGAGACCTGAAAGGCAAAACTCCTTGTTCAAGACCACATAACTACTCAGTAATGCATAAACAGAGGCTTCTAGAATTGCGGTGGAAAAAGCATTGGACCTGGTTTTATGACCCTGGTTATGTCTAATTTTTCCTCTCTCTGCCCCAATTATAAAAAGCTCCTACCTGACGAAATTCTTGGTAAGGATCAAATGAAATTAGATTTGCAAAACATTTTGTCTGATTCCTGAAACACTGTATATGATAAATGTTTTTTTCTCCCTCTCTCTTTCTTTTGCCCCCTCTCTCCCTCCTTCCTTTTCTCCCCCCCTTTCTTCTGTCCTTTCTACAAAGTAAGCTATATGCATGAAAGATGCTATACTTCCCTTTACCATGGATTTGTTGAGAGCTAGTGAGGAATGCTATCATGACTGTTGATGGAAAGGTACAAAAAGACAAGGTCTCATTGTGTTTATTAGTGGTGGACTATTTAAAGGCATTTCATAGGATCATAAGTTTATAGCTGAAAGAACTCTCAGAAGTCATAGAAATCCCCTCATTATACAGATATTATACAGGAAAATGATAATATATGATTTGCCAAGGTCACAGACATAATAAATATCAAAGAAGATGTTTGAACCCAGGTCCTCTGGCTCCAGAACCATTGCTCTTTGCATTTTACCACATTGCTTCCTTATTAATAGAGCAAAGTATAGCTATAGAGGTTGTCATCTAATAAGGGTATACATATATATATATATATATTATATATATGTATATATGTATTACTGTATTAAAGGAACCAGAATTTTAAAATACCTCAAAAAGGCTAAGTTACAACAGTTAATTAACACACTGCTTTCTTGTTTTTATTCATAAGGCAAAGAAAATAGAGCTAGCTACATGAAAATGTTTATTTCAAGTTAAAATCATTATACTCTACTTATAATAATTTGTAAAATACATTTGCACAGATAGAAGAAATTATGGTAAATTATAATGAAATTATTTTAAATGTTTCATTAATCAACACATTTGGTTCTTCTGGTATTTGAATCATACCAGATTCCTTGATGGATAAAGCAATGGAAATAACTGTGCTCAAGGATCCTTTGACTTTACAATAATTCAGGGCACAAATCAAAGTCAGTAGCCACTGTCATTGTAGAGCTCCAGAATTTTCAAGTGTAACAAATAAATGCAAAGCCCTTATTCAGTTCTTGCTATGTTCCAAGCATTTAAAATACAAATTAAAACAAGTAAAATGGTATATAGATGGCAAAAATCCTTTAGATACTCCTTTTTGTGAATTATATTGTAATGATTGTATTAAATCCTGAAGACAAAGGAGGATGAAGAATACCTCTTTTCTAAAGTAGAGGTATCAAACATGACACAGAATATTCCTGAGCATGGCAAAACATGATTCAAATGAAATAAAAATACAATAAACACAAATAATATTACAGTTTAAAGCCATGTCAGTATGTGGAATGCAGAAAATTCCTAAGTACAGTTTACCAGCCCCCATTTTTATTTGAATTTGATAAATTGGTCTAGACAATGATATGTAGTGGTATGGATAGTAAATGAGGCTAGTTTTTCAGTACCTATATTCTACATAGAATGACACTAGAGGGATAATGATCTTGTCCCAGAACTGGATAGGAAGAAAAGTAAAGAATACATTTCATTTCATAAATCATACAATATTTTCAAAGACCCTCAACTACTTTCCAAATTAAAAAAATTCTTTTTGCACCAATATTCCTCAGATGATAGTGATTGGCTGCAAATCACAGAACATTATATTCTCCCAGGAATTAAATGATTTACCAAGAGGTCAATGGAAAGGTATGTGAGGGTAAAGACAAGAATTCAATCTACTGCTAGTTATATAGTAAAAAAACTCTATCTTTGCATATGAGAAGTGCTCCAAGAGGTATTTTATAAGAAAGGGAGATGAACTGGTCATCTAATAAGTGACATAATAAATGACCAGGTATAAGTAACAATAATGCCAAGTTAATATAAACAAATACCTTGTTATTGTGTTTCATTGAGGTCCAAGTAAATGACCTACAGGGGGACCTCCGTTATGTCAAATAGACTATCTATGGTCTTTAGGTGAGTCAAGAAGGAAGATTCTTGAAGATCCTGAAGAGGCAGGATGAGGCATGAATAAAATGGAAGGTTGCGATGTCTACTGTTGAAGAGAATATCTTTAGTGATGAAATCCTAGATATATTGGCATTTTGAAAGAAGGTACATTCTGGCTCAACCTACTACTATGTAATATCTGTTGCTACAGCATCAAGCAAGCTGGGGTTTGGGAAAGACCTTAGTTTAAAAAGGGCCAAGGTCTCCCACTACATCTGGGTCATCTCCAGTTGTCCTGATCTTGAGTCTTGCCATTGAACTCAGATGATTCTGGAGGAGACAGTGAGGCTGCTGACTTTGCAAAGCTCTTCTTCACTCTGATCCAATTCACTCGTAAGTCAAGATAACCCTCCTGATGTTATTAGTCTTCTTTGAGAACTAAGGACAAACAACAAACAATAAGGAGATTCATTGAGTAGCAATAGAGTGAAAAATTAGAAGGTAAGAAAGGCAAGCTTGATGCTAGTATTTCTTTCTTCCCATCCAAACCATATGTGTTTTCATGTTTTCCCCAGTTTCTAATCAAGGTAGTTTGTGGTTAACGATTAGCTTCATCCTCCTTGCAATGTGCCTTCTCTCTTTGCTCTGTTATTGGATCCCTTCTTTTTTGCCCCTTTTTTAAATTGAGAGAGTACAAGCTATGATCAGAGAACTAACAGGCTAACTGTCCCCCTGGGAGACTTGAATTACAAGTTGTTTGTTCAGGAGGACTAACCTAATAGAGAGACCATGTTGAGGAATGAGACAAGCACCAGTTAATTGTGTGTTTTGTAGCACTGACTTGTCTAATAGAGAGGTCATGTTAAGGAATGAGAGCACCAATTCAGGAGATAAGAACCTTGTGTTCTACTCCTAAGATATGCTTCTCATTTTCTCATCTTAAACTAATCGCTTTGCTCCTTTGAACCTCAGTTTTCTCAACTGTGAAATGAGAAAATTCAGTTATATATTTCTAATATTATTCTCAATCCCTCCCCCCAGTTCTAAAACCCTTTATTCTAATAACCCTTTTAGATCTACATCCTATGATCTGAAGTCCATTCATTTCAGCTTTGTCATTTTTTGCTTGGTTTTCTAATATTTTCTGTTCCTGGATGTAACTCTGGGATTCCGTAATATAGGCAAACTTTTATAAAATGCTTGTAACAAGCTAAGTATGAATCGGTCACTAATAGAATAAAAACCATGGGAAAAGAAATAAAATAATTGGGTAACTAACCAGTTATTTCTTTTAGCATGAAAATGATTTCTTCCTCCATCACTGACGCTGGCCCCATTTAAGAGATGGTGAAGATGAGACCCAGGGAATTATTCCAGTTCACACAGTTTCACAAGGAGAAAATCATTGACCTAGCCAGGAGTAAAAGATTCTGTGACCTATTCTAACTTCTCTGGTCACTGAGAAACCCAAATTATTTCAAAATACTAACTTGGTTCATACAGGGGCTGGGGGCAGGTGGTGGGGATGTCTCTGAGTATTTTTTGCTTAAATTGCTTCAGTAAGCAAAAAATCAGAAAGAACTATTGAAAGAACACTACCATTTAGGATTCTATTTATATTTCATTTCTTAATGTATATGGGTTATAATTCAATTCCATATAATACAATACAACAAACATTTCTTAAGTAACTTTCTGAAGCACTATGCTAAGTGCTAGAGATACAAACAAAAAGACAATCCCTGCCCTCAAGAAGCTTAAAATCTAATGGATGAAGCCAATACATAAAAGGAAATTAGAAGAGAGGGATTTATAAAAAAATATTCAAATAAAAATGGGGGTTTAGACAAACCAGAACAGTCTGATTGTTCTTACAGAATTACCCAGTGAGATTCAGCACCAGGGATGCTAGTGAGGAGACATGTCCACATAGCAATAACAAATACCAAGCATATTTTGGTGCTTGACATAATATCTGCATTTTTAAATCTTATATCTGTGTGTGTGTGTGTGTGTGTGTGTGTGTGTGTGTGTGTGTGCGTGCGTGTATGAAGAGACTGGTTTGCTTTCTTTACTCAGTTCACCATCCTTAGTTGTTTTTGAGGTGAGAGAGAACCTTAGAGTCACAGGGAACCTCAAAGTACAGATGTTAGAACACATAGCATAGGTTGTGAGAGCCAAGTGGGGAACAGGAATATACAGAGGTAGAAAGAATCTTGCATATCATGCAGCTCAGCCTTTTCATTATACAGATGGTCAAAAAATGACATCTCTTAAAGGGAAGTGACTTGCCCAAGGTCACAACACAAGTGATTAGTTTAGGTAGTATTTGCTCCCCATCTCCCATTAGCTAATCCAGTGAATTTTTCATCATGTATTGCAAGAAGAAGTGTTGATGTTACCAATAAAATAGCAACATAAGAGATATACCGTTGTAAAGAAAATATTGCAATAAATGAACCTTGCACATGGGTCTGGGAGCTCTGGAGCAACTCTGAAAAACAATTATGGTTCTGTCTAGCACCAATTAAGAAAACTCATGTTATACTAGTTGTGTGGGCTCAATGAGTCTCTTTTGCATTAGTGACGTTCAACTCAAATTTATTCAATTTACGAGGCAAAAGACAATTATCCCCCGCAGCCCAAGCTCGACAAATCAATCCGTGCTTTGCTCTGTCTGGGCATCATCTGTGGTGATATCAAGAGGGAGCTGATAATTTGGTCTATGGTGTGCAAGGCAGAGCTGTGTGAGGAAAGAGAGGCTCAGACGAAGTCTTATTGTTCTTACAGAATTACTCAGTGAGATTTAGCACCAGGGACACTAGTGAAGAAACATCCACCTAGCAATAACAAACACCAATTGAGGACTGACTCTGAGTGAGGCCCCAGTGGTAGGACCAGAAGGTATACAAATATGTAAAGCACAGTCTTGGGTCAGGCATAGCATAAAACTGTACCAAGATACATAAGAGAGGGGGAGCTATATGATAGAAGCATCATGATAAAAACAAAAACTGAATACCAACAGCAGAGTCAGGGAACTAGCATTCATAGCTTAGCTTTGCCACCTGCTACCTATGTGACCCTAGACAAGTCACTTCCCTCTTTGTAGCTCAGTTTCTTCATCTGTAAAATAGTATAGTCAAGTAGGCAATCTCTAAGATTCTTTTTCCAGTTCTATATAATATAAACAAAGGGGAAAGAACAAGATACTATGATAAATTGGAAAAGAGATCATTTTTGGATTTGTAAAAAGAGATGGTATTTTGTACAAGTATTAAAGGATGGATAGATTTCAACTGGTTAAATATGGGAGATGTGGGTGGCCATTTTAGGTAGAAGAAATGACATAAGAGATAGGAAAGCAACAGATTTAGCAAGGAGTCACTATTCTTTTCTCTCTGTTTGGTATTTTTTGGCTAATACAATTATAGGCCAGGAGGAGAAGGGGCCCTTTATCTGATATCTTGCCTTTTAATCCTGCTCAAAAATTCCAAATCTGTGATTCTAAGGAGGATAAAAATCATTTCCACCTGTTGGTATTAGAAACAGATGATGCTTAAATGGAAGGGTATTTGCTCACATGCGTAGTTACTTTTCTGATCCAAAGCACATTCTGGGTGAATTCCCCTAGTACTGTTTGCTTGTTGGACTAATCACAGCCTCAATGAAACCTCATTTATAAGATGTTAATTGAGCATACAGTTGCTTGAAAAACAAGGCCTTAAAAAGGGCCTATTTGTCTGAAGAGCAGAATCTCCAAAAGAGAAGCATTCAAGAAATTAAGTGTTCTGAAATCTCACCTCCAAAGATCATAGAATGTTAGAGTCCATGAGAAGTTGAATTCTAGAATATCAAATGTAATCTGTTGAAGGTGGGAAGAGACTGTAGGACATGGAATTCAGAATAATTCAGAGACCTTAGAACAATGTCAGAACCAGAAGATTCATTAGATCATAGAATGTCATAACTTGGAGGGAGCCTTATAGCGTAGAATGACAGAACCAGAAAATATAAATGATAAACCTGGAGACCAAATCCAGCCTATCTATTTGAAGATCATAAAATCAAAACTAAGAGACCTTAAAGAAATCTGAGTCAAGCCTCTCATTTTCCCATGAGGAAATTAAGACTGAGAAGGGTTAGGTGATTTACCCAGGATAGTATAACTAGCAAGTTGGTTTCTGAGATAAGATTTTTAACTCAGAATGAGTTCTATGAATTCTAGCCAGGGTTCTATCTCCTGAGGCATTAAGTGGGGAAGCTAAGCCAGGAGAGGGAGGAGACCCAATGGTGTTGAAAATATGGAAAAAATAATCTGAAACCCAAACCCTGAATAAATATCATTTAGCAGAGGCATTCCTGAGAACAGAACCCTATTTTTGAGACCTAATCCAGTTCTATTTCATCACACTAATGACTTCTTTAATCATATGTAAAAATGTACAAAACTGTACACATTACAAAATATTAACAAAGAATGAACAGTGTTTTGCTCATTCTGGAAAGATGAAGCTCAGTAGTAACCCAACCCTGGAAACCATCCAGAGGTTGTGACCATATCTTTCTTCTAAACAGTTAGTGATTTAAAACTAGAAGGGTCCTTAGAGACCATTTAGTTCAATCCCACACACCCCTGACTTTATAAATTGAGCAAAAGCAGCCCAGAGACATCATATTTTTTGCCCAAAGTCATATTGCTATTCAGAGAGGTCCAGGAGTCACCCCTCTTTAATTGGTAGTTGGATGTGTCCTTTTTTCAATATCTCTTCTCTCACCCCCATTCTCCCCCACTCAAGAAGCCATTTTCAGAAAGGGGCTTTAACTCTTCTGCTTCAGAATCCCCGACCCCCACCATCAGCTCCAGCCAACAAGGGGATGATGGTTGTCAGAGCTGGGGCCCATTCTAAGCTGGCCTGGCCCGAAGGCTTCCAAGCCCCACCGGGGAGATAAAGGAGATCAAAGTGTTTGAACATTTAATCCTCTACAGAGGGAAATTTAGTTCTAGCAGCTGCACGTCTAAACTCGCAGCAGGATACTAATTGCTCCTTTGGATGGATTGGCTCTGTTGAGCAAAGGCAGGCTAGGAGGAGCCTGGTGGCCTGGATGAGGAGGGAGGGAGGGAGAAGCTATTGACAAGTGGGGAGATCTTGGTATTTACAGAATTACTGTGAGGCAAATCCAGGGGGCCCAAGGTCAGAAAAGAAGAGGAATAGTACCTCCTATTTCTGTCTACTTTGTGTTAGAAGAAAAGACTAAAAGTCCTTTCATATTGGATTTGCTCATTAGCCACAAGGCCCCCTTTGAAGATACTGTCTTTTAGAGAGAAGTTGGGGAGGGTGCCCAAAGAGAGACATGGGGAGGTTGTATGAAAAGTTCAATGTGGGATGGGGACATGATGGCCAGCTCTGGTAATGGGGAATTAGGATTCAATCCAAATAGGACTTTGTTGGAAAAGACATAAAATTCTTAACTAAAAGAATGGGATAGTGGTAACATAGCCCAACTGGTAGAAGTTAACCTTGAAGACAGAAAGATATGGGTTCAAGCACTGCCTTGGATACCTATTGATTGTGTTGCCCTGGACAAGTCACTTAACCTCTGCTCCAGGCATGGCTCTAAAACTGAATTACAAAGGAGTGATCTGAATCTGTAGAGAGGATTTTTCTATCATGGAATCTTTTATACTGATAAAACCCCAAGTCTAATCTCTATCACTTGTTTGCCTTATTGTGTGTAGGATGGAGAAGGTATTGACCTGTTTTGGAACAGTGAGTTTCCTCATCATTATACCAATGAAGTCCCAGCTTCAGTTCCTATTCCTCAGATATCTGTAGGGGAAAAAACAATTAATCAGACATTTTTTAAAACAACTGTTGAATGTACACAGACACTAGGGATATTCAGTACTCAAATAAATCTATGACTTCATTGATTCAGAAGTCACCTCCATCCATAGATAGGCTCTAATCCTTTGTCAGATAATGATGGGCTGTTTGATCCTAGGTAAGTCGTTTAACCTCTCTTTGCCTCTGTTTCACCAGCTATAAAATGGAGTTGTAATCTAAGGTCCCTTCCAGCTCTAAGTCTGTGATCATCTATTCCCATCCCTGTCTACCTATCCTGGGTGACCCTTGCCCATTTCCTCCCAAAAGTAGAAGGTCTCTCTAACCTTCATCCCAAAGACCATGGAGGACGCAAAAGAACAAGGTGATAATATTTGTGCTCAAAGAGGAAGTTAGAGTTTAGGAATTAGATGACCAGATTTCTGTTCTACCAATAACTAGGTGACACTGGGCAAGTCACTTTTCTTTTGTCTCAGTTCCTTCATTCTATAAAGTATACGCACCAGACAATTTCCAAAATCTCTTCTACCTCTCAATCCTATCATCCTACTAAGAGGAGGCCAGGCCTGGCAGTCCTTGCTAAGCTGGCTAAGTGTTAAATATGGATATGATTTAATAGAAAGACCTGACCTTAGACTCAGGAGGGATCTGAGTCTATATCCTGCCACTGACACCTAATGGCTGTGTGATTTAGTACTAAGTCACTGGAGTCTCTGAGCCTCAATTTCCAAATTGCCTTTCCTTTGATAGTCTGATTTTAGAGATAAGGCATAAACAGTGAAAAGTGTTCTAACTATGAAAGACCATAGCAACCTAAACTAGTAATAGAAGAGGGCACAAGGCAAGGCTTACAAATAGCCAAATGATTTATAGAGTTTAATTTTCTTCTCTTATAACTAGAACTCCCTGTGTGGAAATTCCTTCCATCATACTCTTCAGCAACTCATCTCTAAGTTATTGATCTGGAAAGGTGCCAGGGTCACTTAATGCCCATGGTCACATGCCAGCAGTGTTTCCTGGATCGAAAGCCACCACTACCCCATGCTGTACACAGTCTAATGACAGTAGTAATCAAAGCAGCTTTTCTCTACAGATTGCAGATCCTTGTAGCTGAAGATCATGGAATTTTAAGGTTTAAGAAGCTATTTCTAGAGAACAATCCTTTGTTTAGGAAGTGCAAGCATTAGAATCCCTGTTTTGCAGAGAAAAAAAACTGAGACTCAGAGTAATTAAGTCTATAATACTATAGTCACGTTGCTAATAAACATTGGAGAAAGAATACTTGCTCTCAGAAATGGTTAACATTCAACAAGTATTTTTTTCAATTAAAGTATGGTATTTTTCCCATGTAGACTCTCCCTGAACCAAAAATGTACTTAGACCTGGGTCTGTCATCTATATTAGAGCTGTCAAAAGCTCAATTCAGACCACATTCCTCCTAAGGATGTCCCTTGACCTTCTAGGATCAGTCCTGGGTGCCAACTCATTTCTTCCTCTGGAATGACCTAGATATCATTTACTCATTTAAAACTGATTAAGTTCCTTTAAACCCTT
The DNA here is from genome assembly GCF_037893015.1 of Macrotis lagotis. Lineage (NCBI taxonomy): Eukaryota > Metazoa > Chordata > Mammalia > Peramelemorphia > Peramelidae > Macrotis > Macrotis lagotis. Next base: position 806,409,718 of record NC_133658.1, on the reverse strand, counting down.
GGGATGTCTTCAGATTCCATCTTTCTTATCTTGTTATAAATACATTAGATTCTAGACTTCCATTTCTGCCTCTCTCTACTGCCAGCTTGTCAAAGGTTCCCCCATTCTCTCTAGGCCCTGGAATTCCTCAAGGAATACTCTGCATCCCAAGTCTGTTGCTTGGGGATTGAGTCACTATTTGAGCTTCCTTAGAGAAACCTTGAATTCCAAGACCCTGTGAGGTCATTCCCTCAAGGTAATTTCCATGTAATACCATTCAGTACACATACAAGGGGAGCCCCTCAAGTCTCTGGGCTCATGTTGGTCCCAGAGTGAGAGATCCTTCTTGTATTAAGGCTGCACAGCTTCCTCTATGACACATGGTGTTCACACAGGCTAGTGCTGAGGGAATGGAAAGAGCATAAGGTCCACTTTTAGCATGAATATTTAATGTAACTTTTCTCAAGGAAGGTATGTGTCTGACAGATATGGGACCTAATCAGAGTCATGGGGCTAAATTGCCTTTCATGGCCATTTAAGTGATGCATCTTTTAGTCTGGCGACAGTGACTTGATCAAGTCTTATGGTTCAGTGGGCTGAGCAACAGACTGGAAACACTGGCATGGAGACTCCCAATCTGGCCTTGGCTGCTGGCTCTCTAACTGACTCTGGGCCCAGCTACAAGACCTCCCTGGGAACCTCCTCTTCTCTAGGCTGGAAAACAGCAAGATCATTAGCAGTGGAAGCCTTTTCTGCCCTACTTGTTGGGCCTGGAGTACAGTGAATGGGGAAGGGGATTATCTTTCTCATAATGAAAAGATGTTAATATTGGATTATACAGTATAACCATTCTGTAATTCTAACCAATGATAATACTAAAATTCCAAGATTAACCAGAAAATCTAAGAAACACAGAACTAGAGGAGACCTTCAAGACCTCCTATGATCACTGATGTACAATCAATGAACCCTTCAGAGCCATGAATAAAAAAACTTATATCCCCTTAACTCTCCACTCCCACCCCAGCCCCATCTTTCCTCCCAATCCAAACCTTCCTACCTTCTCATTAACTTCTTTCTCTCCATATAAATGATGAAAACAACCACAGTAATAAATTATAACAAACATGTACAATGCTTTAAACTTTATGAAAATACTCTATATACACACTATAAGAATAAAAACTGTGGACCTAAACTCCAGTGCCTACCAACTATATAACTTTACACAAATCATTTAATCTCTGGAGATCTTAGTTTCCCTAACAATAAAATAATTGGGGAGGTGGTAATAATAGATATACTTTAAAAGTCTTTCCACTTTAAACCTGATAATTCACTCCAGATCTCTGATCCTTAAATTCAGAAATATACATAAGACACCAATGTGTGTATAAATTTTAAAAGGAAATTCTTACAATAAATTATTTTTGGAGCAAAAATTTATATTTCTTTCACTTTACTGTCATTAAAATTGGAAATGGTTTATGTTTACCCTAGATTCAAAATCACAAGACCCAAAGTTTGAAGTTTTAAATCAGTCCAAAGAATTATTCTGTATTTAATCTAGTCCAATCATACAAGCATTTATTCGATGTTTCTAATCCAAGTACTCTGCTAAGCACTAAGAATAACAAAACAAAATAGAAAATAGCTCTCATCCTCAAGGAGCTTTCATTTTATATGTAAACAGATATTAATATATAAGACATTTGAGATAGAGGAAAAGACATTTACATATAGGAAAAACTAGGAAAAGTATATAGCTAAATAGATATGACATATATGTATGTATGTATGTATGTATGTATGCATATATTGTCTCTCCAAAAAGATGCATCAGCCCCTTGAGGAAAAAGACTATTTTAATTTTACCTTTTCCACTCTAGAACCTAATACATTATCTGGAACATACTAAGCAATTAATAAGTGCTTGTTCATTCAGTGATTGATTTCGGTAGAAGGTGGGACAAGAGTTGAACCTTAAATAATAATAGATTCCAAGAGATGGTGATGATGATAGTGGTTTGTCCTTTGTTCTTGAAAAGACCATGATCTCAGGGAGTTGATGCCACGACAAACCCATTAATTGGATTTGACTGAAGGGGGCTATGGTAAGTCACCAGTTTTCTCCTCCAGTTTTATCTGGGTCTAGTATGACTGGATTTAAGGCAGTCAGAGTTAAGTGACTTGCTTAAGGTCACACAGCTAGTTAGTGTCTAGTATCTGAGGCCAGATTCAGACTCCTGTCTTCCTAACTATAAGTCCACTGTGCCACCCAACTGGTGGAGATGAGGAAGGAATACATCCAAAGAATGAGCCAAATTGTCCAAAAATACGGAGAAAATAAATTGAATGTTGTATATGGAAAACAAGTAAGTCAAATTTGACTGGAACAGAAGCAGCATAACAGGAAATCATATGGAATAGGTTTGGCAAGGTAATCTAGAGGCAGAAGGTGAAGGAAAGTATTGGGAAATGAAATCTGGTGATGTAAACCCCTTCAAAGATTTTGTGAAAGCTTCTACAAAGCAAGGAAACTGATGCATCAAGTTAGATCCAATGGATATGGGAATTCAAGAGCAATGGTGTTCTTTCTAGTCAATTGGGGTCAAGATTGGTTGGACGACCAGATCCAAATAGCAATCACTTTAAGCCTATTAGTCTACAGAATGTTGTAGGAGAGACACAAAGAGAAGATAATACTTGGTCCCCAGTTCTTAAGCGCCTGTCAACCTAAAGCCAGGTCTCATAGAATATAATAGATTCTAATAGAATCTCTTTAAGATTCTAGCTTAGCACTGCTCCTAACTTTGATAAAATGAAAACTGAATGAGTACAACTGAACAGGGGAAAGGAACAAGTATTTATTAAGCCCTGAATACATACCAGCCATGGTGCTTAGTGTTGACCATAACATTTCAAATTCACAAAGTGCTTTACTGAAGGTGTCATTAGTCCCACTTTTCAGATGAGGAAATATGAGTCTCATAGAGGTGAGTCCATGATCTCAGAGCTAGTAAGTATCAGAGGTAGCATTAGAGCCCATGTCTCTCTGACTGAGAACTCAGCTATTTGTAGTTGAAGAAATTGTAGTTTGGAAGAATAGAAAATATATCAGATGAATGTGGTGCAGTGAGAAAAATTCTGGAATTAAAGTCACAAGAATTGGATTCAGATTCCAGTTTCTGACAAATACTCGCTTTGTACACCTGGACAAGTCACTTTACATCCCTGTGCCCCACTTTTCCCACTGGAAAAGTGCTTTATAAATTTTAAAATATCATAGAAATCTGAATTGATATCATGTCAAAATCAAGATTCCTCCAAAAATCTTGACAATCCAAAACAGTGAAGTGAATTGAAGTTAACAAAATGAAATTTAATAGTAATAAATGTCAAGTCCCACAAACAGATTCAAACAATAAACTGCAGAAACATAAGATGGGGGGGAAGAAATCTAGAGAGCATATCACTTAATAAAATACACACACACACACAAACACACTCTCTCTAGGGATTTCAGAGGATTGAAAGCTAATTATGGTAGCTGTGTGTATGGCAGCCAAAAAGCAAATGTGAGCATCCATAGAAGCATGTTGTCCAGAATCTTTGCCAAGAGACATGAATGAGCATATCCGTTTTACCTCCTAATATATTAAATACCACTAGATATAACCCACATAAGTGAAAGCTTCTTAGTGTCTTCAATAATTTTTTAAGAGAGTAAAGAGCTTTTGAAATCTAAAAGTTTGACTGCTGCCCTAGAGGACAGAAATAGAGTTTACTGGGAAAGAAATTTGAATTCAACAAAAAGAACTAAGCAATCAGAGTTATTAGGCAATGGACTAGGCACCCCCAGGGAATGTTCAAATAAAGACTAAGATGATTTCTTATTGTGGGTATTATTCAGGGCACCTTCTTTAGTCTATAAATTGAAGTAGAGGTCTCTTCCTTGATTGTCTGAGGAAGGAAGGAAGGGAAGAAGGAAGGAAAGGAGGGAGAAAGGAAAGGAGGAAGGAAGGGAGGGAGGGAGGGAAAATGAAGGAAAGAAAAAAGGGGAAAGGAAGGAGGGGACTAGGCTCTGCAAGGAGACCACTTGAAAACAAACATCAAATATTATTTAAAGAAAAATAAATGGCAGTTTCCTGCACCCTCCAGAGTCTATCTTGCTAGTTTTTTGTTGCTCCAGGGTTAATATGAGGAAATAGCATTCTTAAAAACCCATATTAACCTGTCTGCTGTTCTATGGGCTGTGACAGCTCCATTTTACATCTTAATGGCTAACCATTTATTTCAAGCAAAAAAAAAAAAAAATCCTCTCCTTTTGGCCCACATCACAAAGCCAAAGAGGCTGAAAGCGTTGGCTTCAGAAACCAAAAGTGAACTAGAAACACCCAATAGGCTTCAACAGCAATCTTTTTCTTTTTTTAATTCAGGAAAACATATTTAGCCTCCAAACTAGAATATTAAGATTTGAAAACTTGAGAAACCTTAAAGATCTTCTAGTGTAACCCCCTCATTTAAAAATGAGAGAGATGAAAATGGTCAAGATGTTCCATGGCCAGGTAAAAATCTCCTAAACACACACAAATACACAGACACACAGCAGATACACACACACACACACACACACACACACACACACACACACACACATTTTGCTTCTTAATCACCTATAAGAAAATATAGAGGGAGTACTACATACTTGTTTCCACTTGCTTTCTGATTATTTCCATTTTAATCACAGCACATATTGGGAGAAACAATTCCCTTTTGCTAGCATCTTTATTCCCTATTCCTAATTCCCACTTCACTTTTACCTAAGATTGGAGGTAAAATCAGAATTCTTTTATGTCAATAGGCCAAATCTGATAATCTTGGGAACTGCTGTCCCCTTTCAAGGAACAGGCAGATTTTTGAATCGGGAAGTTCCAAGGTCCTGCCCTATCAGCAATAGAAAACTTCCTTCCTTCCTTCCTCCCTTCCTTTTCCTAGGTTTATTTATTTTTGTAGGAGAGGATGAGGCAAGATGGCACATTATCTTTACCCTCTTCAGAATAGCCAGAAAGTAAGGGGGGGGGGGGGTCAATGAATACTTAAGCTGTTAAGATTCTCTTAAAAGCCAGGCATTCGAGTACTGGTGAGATTGAGATAAATGGAATTTCCTAGACAAAAAAAAAATCCCAGGCTGTAGTTTGATTAGCAAGAAAGAGTTGAACCCATTCAGAAGTAGGTTTGCTGAAATGCATTTTAGGGTGGTATTTAAATACCCACGCACACCCACATTCTTGGTATCCCATTTTGACACTGCCTGCTCATGGACTCCTACTCATCCTGGCTTGGATAACAGTAAATTTCTCTTTGCCAAGAACCACAGAACAATAGAAACTCAGAGTTGGAAGGGATCTTAGAGCATAGACTATTAGAGAACAAAATATATAACAGCTGGAAAGGACCTCAGAACATAGAATGTTAAAACATTTTTTTGGTCCAACCCAACAATTTCATTATTTTGGGAGGGATACTTTCAGTGTGGGATTGAGACCTTGTCTATAACTTATCATCTTTTTCATCTTGATAGCATATTTTTTCCACTTACATGTAAAGATAGTTTTCAGCATACATTACTGTAAAAGTTTTTGTTCCAAATTTTTCTCCCTCCCTTTCTTTCCTCTACCCTCCCTACAAAAGCAAGCAATTTGATATAGATTATAAATAAATATACAATCACAATAAACAAATTTCCATATGAGTTATGCATATCTTAAAAAGTTTTTGGTTAGCATTGAGATTCACTTTTCCATGATCCCACAATCAGTATGGGTCAGAGACAGAATTTGAACCTAGGTTTTCTGACCCCAAAGAGAGCCAGTCATCTATTATTCCATACTGCTTCTCCTTTAAAATATAATTCATAGGCTGCTGGTGCCGAATATGACCTTAGAGAGATAATATCTACATTTCACAGAGGGATACCTGAGGTCCAGTGAGGTGAGGTGATTAACCCAAATGTTGAGCGAAATGTTAAAAAGTATCTAAAATTCATGAAGGAAGAAACTTTCAGACATTACAAAAAACAGTTGTTTTAAAGTTAGGAGAGGCTTGCATTTTTCTGCATTTCTGTTTGTAACAATTTGGATCGCCTGTGTAATTAATATCACCAAACATTCCCAGGTCAGGGGAATAGGAATTATGCCTCCATTTGGTCTAAGGTTTTTTTTTTTACTATACTTTGAATGCATGCAAGAGTTCCATATGTAGTGGTATATTCTGAGAGGCTTTCCCAGGTATAGCACAGTGGGGATGGGGATGTGTTGTTAAAGTAGTGTAAAGAAAATGTACCAGCAGGGTATGGCTGGCACTAATCTTCCTCTTTTTCCATTGCACCAAATGGTTTTGTATTGTTCAAGCTTTTAAGCCAAAAATAAATTATCATCAGACATCTGCTAATTATACTGTACTGAAGTCCCAAGCACTGTAAATTGTAGCCATGAGGGATTTAGATGGTTTCCTGCACTTATTTCTCAGGATTCAAAGAGCTCTTGGTTTTAGCCAGGCATTCATCAACTAAAAACCTAAGATAAGAATAAAGGAAGAAAAAAGTACAAGAAATAAAAAATAGTGAATTAGTTCAATGAGTTTGGGAGTTAGAGAGTCTTGCATTAAAATTCTGCCTCAGATGCTTGCTGACTCTAGTGACTTAAGTCATTTATGTTATCCATGCCTCAGTCTCCTCAAATGTAAATTAAAGGGGTTGAACTTAACTTTGATAAACACCAGCCTATTTTGTGAGTCTTCACATATGACAACATTATGATTCATTCCTTCACACTTATTATCCCCATGCTTGGAATGCTATTTCTCCCCATTCCCGTCTCAGCTCCCTTCATGACTTAGATCAAATCCTACCTTTTCCAGGTTTCTGCTCCTTCCATACTACTATTGCCTTCCTTCTAAGATTACTTTTCATCCACTCTGCACATGTCTTGTATGTCACATAGTTGTTTATATGATGTCTCCCCCATTAGAAAGTGAGGCCCTCAGGGACAGTGACAGGAATTTTTGCACTTCTTCGGACTCTCAAGGCTTAGCACAAGGCCTAGAAAATAGTAAGTGCTTAATTATTGAGATTTGTTTATTGTCTAGCATGTGAGTTCTCAGATCTGAAAGCTACATTTTAATTTTTTACAAAATATATTTCTCATTTTAGTCAAACAAAAAAATATCACTACTCTTGCTTTGTATTCCCTTTTAGAATTTCCCTAGTGCCTTTCTTTTTGTAGTTACTTTAAATATGGTGGTTGTAAGAGACTCTTGACCTATGGTACAGTTCCTATTTTGGAAATTGAGAAGATATTTAAAGAGTGGAGGACAGTGTGAATAAAAGCCCAGAGATTGGATAGGATAAGCATTTCAAAAGGCACTGTAGAGGATGATGCCAAACAACTTTCCAAACTCAATCTCTTATTTCTTTGCATTGGTACAGATAGGGATACCCATACCTGGGATATTGCTTTCTGTGCTGGGTTCCCTAGTTGTTACGCTGGGTCCTTCCTTTAATTACCTTATAATATACTCATTTCTATAATAGTTGCACTTCATACAAAACCTTTCTCCCCCATCCCTATATACCAATGGAATGCAAACTCCTTGAGAGCAGGTATGGTTGGCTAGCACAGTCCTAAAGCTCAGAAGATGTTTAATATATATTTGTTGGACCTAAAAAAGAAAAACATAACTACATTTGAAGTGAAAGTGTCTGCTGTTTTTATTTGACTGACCTTCACATCACTTCATGGATATTTTTCTCTATCTCTTTGTATTCTTGCCTTGTCATTTTTTTATATCAATATCCCTCCCCATGACATAGCCAGGTAGTGCAATGGACAGAGTGCTAGGCCTGAAATTAAGAAGACTCATTTTCCCCTAAAGACACTTAGTAGCTGTGTGACTCTGAGAAAGTCATTTAACCCTGTTTACTTCAGTTTCCTCATCTATAAAATGATCTGAAGAAGGAAATGGCAAACCATTCCAGTATCTTTGCAAAAAAAAAAAAAAACAAACAAACAAAACTCAAAAGAAGATCTGAAGAGTTGGATACAACTGTAAAATGACATCATATCAACAAGGAACCCTCCCACTAGATTGATAAGCCATGCTTTATTCAACTTTTCTCAACTAATTGGATTTATGAGTTTTTCTCTATTATAAAATAACTATGTATATTTTATACAGGTAAGCTCTTTAAAAAAAATCATGATATTTATTTGGATTTAATCTCAGGAATAGGATCCCTGGGCTGCAGAATGTGGTCAGCTTTGTGATTTTCATTAGGTACTTTATCTACATTACCCAGGATGGATAAGATTTTAACAGCAATTAAGACCACAACCCTAAAGACCAAGAGATACTGGGAAATCTCAAAGTCATTGAAGAGATTGGGGTGTGGAACCAGTTTCTTTTCCTCCCTTATAAAAACCCTTATCAAGCCTTCCATACTTCTATTCCTTCATCTCTTAAATGTTTACTGGGCAAGTTGAATGTCCTGGCCTGCTCCTCCAGTACCAGTTGCTTCTTGGTCATTTTCTTGCTTCCTTTATGATTCCAAATGAATAGTCAGGGGATGATTTTCCAGAAAAAAAATTAGATTTTTCTCTGGCTTCTTCCTTCTTCTTTCAGGGACTGCCAATTTAGAACCTATCTTGATAAGGATGTTTTACTGGGACCTTTTTTTGTTTTCAAGCAAGAGACCCAGATTCTAACTCTGCCAATATGGAGCCTGAAAACTTAAAGTATATCACTTGTCTTTTCTCTGCTATAATTTTCTCATCTCTGTATCCTGGCCACCTCATTGGGTTTAATAAGGATTTAGCTATGACAATGTGCCTTAAGCGCTTGGAAACCAGAAAAACTTATTATAATATCTCCCATTTCTATAATTCTCTAAATTTTATAAAGTGGGATTCTCAGCCCCACCCTGTGAGGTACCTTACCATCACTGCTCTTGTTACTTTTAATAAAGCTCATTTCATTAAGATTCACAAAGAATTTCCCTCACACAGAGAGGAGGCAGTGTGCCTATCATTCATTTTGTTTTACCCCAATGAAGTTTTTAATTGAAAACTGAGGCTTGAGAAAAGAAACTACTTTCTTAGAAATGGTAGGAGCCACAATTCAAACCTAGATTTCCTCCAAGTCCCAAAGTATTTGTAATATAGATACATAGACAGTAATTGGGAAATGTTTAACAAAATGAATAAAAGTACAATAAAACATAGACAGATAGAAAGAGAAATACAGTGACATAGACACAGCTGTAAATGTATATCCATATAATTATATATATATATATATATATGAATGTAATATGTTGTTATTAGAATTTTCCAAGTGGTTAATGATCCCTCCAATTAATTTCATTTCTTCAAACATTTATTGAGTATCTACTGAAATACAGAGCCCTGTACTGGTATAGAGATGAGTAAAATATAATCGGTCTCTGCACTCACAGAACTTGCAGTATAATAGGAGACTCAATTAGTAAATATTTATTAAGCACTTCATGTGTGTCAAACACTTTGCTAGTTACTAGAGATATAAAATTAAAATGTAAAAAAGTCCTAGTCCTTAATGGACTTGTACTCTCCGGAAGTAATCTACATTTACATAAATTAACTATATGGAATAAATATGAAGTGATGGGAAGCAAGGAAGAGGCAGCTGGAGGACTATATGTAGGAGTTGGGTTTAAACTGAACTTGAGAGGAAACTAGAATTTCTAAGAGGTCAAAGTAAAGAGAGACTGTATTCCAGCCCTGGGAAATGGCTAATGCAAAAGTAATAAGACAAGAAATCGAACATATAATGGTCTGGAAAGTTAGGTTGGACTCAGGTTTTGCTAAATGACTTAAGTTCCAAGTAGAGAAATATATATTTGATCTTGGAAGGAATAGAGACCAAAGGAAATTTATTTAATAGAAGAGTATTGTGGTCAAAACTGTGCTTTAGGAAAATTATTTTGATAGCTCTGTGGAAGACTGATTCATCTTAAATTCTAAGGTCAAATAATCATAATACAAAAATACAGCATGATAACCTGATTAAATAGGAACAAAATCCAAAATAGTATCAGAGTAGGAAAAGTTCCTTCTGCCCAGGATCAAGGGAGACTACATAAGGAGTTGACACTGGAGCTAAGATTTGAAAACTTGATAGAAAGTCAAGAAAGAAACTCCTGTTTCAAGAGTAGGGAACAATGTAGATAAAAGCTCAGAGATGAGAAACTGAGGGTATCAGGTAATCTAGTTTGACTAGAGTGTAAGATGTGGACTATCTGTGCTCAACCTGTGGTAGAACATTCCAGGCTTCTATGCCTATGACATTCGGACGCACTGTAATTTGTCTTTAACACTGTGATGCCATTTTGGTCTTCTTCAATAATGAAGGAGAAGAACCAAGACCAAGATATGTAAGACAATAGTAAGAATGTTTGGACAAGATCATAGATTCGACTCTTAACCAACAATGGATAGAAAGTGTTATTAGATTGTAACCTCCTTGAAGGCAGGGACTTATTTTTTTTTTAGTTCCCTCAGTACGGATTCATGTAAAGTCCTGAATTCAAGTAACCATGATACAAAATATATGATAAACTGATAAAAAGGGACAAAAACATAGCCCTTTAATCTGAGCTGGCTAACAAAAGATAACAAAGGATTTTTTAAAATTACATGAGTGCAGAGTCTTAAAAAATATGGTGCTTGAGAGTTCTTGGAAAGAATTAATTCTCAAATAAAGGTCTCAGCTATTATCTAGTGAATTGTACCTCCAGGTCAGCATTTAGCAAAATTGACTTTGAGTCTTGCTCCCCTTACCTGTCCCTGTCCAGAGGTGTTTGGGTCCGAATATAAGGAAGGCTGGAACAAAGAAAGCAGAGTTAATAGAAAGGTTCCATCCCTTTCCAAGCATCTCAAAACTATATGCTGCCAGCATTTAGGAGCTTCAAATTTAGCTGCAAAGTTGTGTGTATGTTTGTGTGTGTGTGTGTGTGTGTGTGTGTGTGTGTGTGTGTGTGTTTTAATTCCAGAGCCCAAGGAAAATGGGCAATTATCTCAAACAGCTTTTCTCTTGAGAACCTTCATCTCACCCCTTCCCCCATTTTCTCCCTTGGCTTTACAATTCACCAAGGATGCCTGGGCCCATCCTTAGATTTAAATTCTGTGTGCAGATACTTTTAGGAGATTTCAAATTCAACTTAGAGGTTCATAGAAATGGAAGAAAGCTTAGAAATCAGTTTAATCTAGTCCTTTTGTGTTACAGATGAGACCCAGAGAGGGAAAGTAGCATGTCCAAGGTCCTAAGTACATAAAGGAGTTCTGTGGCAGGTCTAGGGAGAGAAAGTAGACACAGAATGCAGGGAAAGAGTCACTAAATTGGAGTTAAGAACCTTAGGTTCTAGTCTTAACGTCTGACACTAATTAATCATGGAAAATCATTTCAAATTCCATGTAAAGGGGATAATAATCACACTTGCATGGTCTCTAAATGAGAGACCTGAGAGGGACAGAGGAGAGAAAAAGAATATGGCAAATTGTATAGAAATTTTGTCAGCTGGTGATGCAGTGGATAGGGCAATGGGCTTGGAGTTAGGAAGACTTGTCTTCATGAGCAGACCTTGCTAGCTGTGACTATGGGCAAGTCACTTAACTCTAACAACAATAAAACAGACATTTGAACTTTCATAATTACTAGTCAAAGAGAATACAATTGGGTTTCCTGGAGGAAAAAAGCAAGTACTATACCAAGTGTTTTACAAATGTTATTTTATTTGCTCCTCATAACAACCCTAAGAGGCAGGTGTATTATTATCTCCATTTGATTGTTGTTGTTCAGTATTTTAGTCATATCCAACTCCTCATGCCCCACTTTTCTCGGCAAAGATACTAGAATGGTTTGCCATTTCTTTCCCCAGCTCATTTTAGAGATGAGAAAACTGAGGCAAACACCATTAAATGTAGTAATTGTCTGAGGCTGGATTTGAACTCAGATCTTCCTGACTAATGGTCTATCCATTACACTAATTGTCTATGATTTCCATTTTACAATCCAAGAAACTGAGGCAGTCAGAAGTTAAATTACTTACTCAAGGTCCTACAGTAATAAATGTCTGAGGCTGGATTTTGACTCAAGTTTCCCTGACTCTATTATAGATATGAAAGTGATTTGAAGGTATAATGCAGTCTGAGAATACAATTTTTTTTTTCCTTTTTAGGCAAGCTTATGGTTTCATTGTTGGAGGAAGCCCCCATAAGGAAATTCTCTCTACCAATGGAGTTCAACATCTGCATTGCAATTTATAATTTCAAAGAGTTGTGTAGAATATTGAGTAATTAAACAATTTTGCCCAAGGGATTAAAGCTCAAAAAATAGAACTTTCTGACTCTGAGGCCAGCTTTCTATGGAATAGGTCATTTTCCCCTCTCATTGACATATACTTTATACATATATATATGAGAATATGAGAGCATTATAAAAAATCATTGTAATACTGGGAACTGGATATATATATTTATATCTCATCTAAAATAAACATATATGCATAAACAAGTATGTGTATATATGTATATATGAATAACATATAGTCTGTCATATGAGAGGTAATATAGTATGAGGGTTAGAAAGCTGGCATCAGGGTCAGAGAGATTCAGGTTCAAGTCCTATCTCTGGTTCAAAGTCTGTTTTACCCCAGTCAAGTCATTTAACTTTCCAGGTACCTGGGCAACTCTAACAATTTAAGTTACAGAAAAATCTGATCCCTGCATCTCTGGAGCAATTTTCCTAAATGGAAGATCCTCATACTACAAAAATCAGAGACTTGCACTTAAATGTATATGAATGTATGTATGTATGTATGCATATATGTGCATATATATATTACATGTTTATGTGTTCACCTATGTATATCTGTGTGTTTATGTACAAACAACTAAAGCTTAAAACTACAGAAAGACTTTGGGGACATACCATATGTCTAAATGTATAGATTCATTTCAGTTCATCAGAAGATTTGTGATTTCATTGTCATGGATGTTCCCTTTCTGGGCACAAAACTGGATCCCTTCACAGCTTAGTAGATTGTCTATCATGGGTTTCTGTGGCCAAAACCAATGATCTCCTGATAGCCAGCCCTCTGACAATGAGCTTCTCAGTACATTAACTAGGCTGGCCCTCTGACAGAAGGCACATGGTCGATTGCCAGATTCTTGCTTAAAGTTTTTCCAGCTTGGTAAGAGCTAACAGAGCTTCAGTCCTGCTGGCACAGTTCTTAACTCTTAGGGGATTTTGGAGAATGAATGTGTGTGTGTGTGTGTGTGTGTGTGTGTGTGTGTGTGTGTGTGTGTGTGTGTGTGTATACATTTCATTGTTTCCAAGATCCATGCTAAGCAGGATGGACCGATCCTGCACTGATTCAGCTAATGGTTCCTCCTTACTCCAGGAGACTGTTCCATAAAACACTGTGGCCAAAAAATGTCCTTTAGGTCATCAGATGACCATCCTTCTAGCAAAGAACTCCTTTGTACTTTGCAGTGATTTGCCTCAGATGACTGACATGTGATTGATTAATTATGGGATCTATCTATATTCAATGACTTCACCTCACCCCACCAATAGGCACTACAAGAAGAGTATCATAGTGGATGATTGCATTTGACCCTATATATGTGAAATATAATGTAATGTGATATTGAGTTATGGTATGATGTATGACATTATGTAATACAATATAAGTTATGCATTTAGATGGATGTATCAGATAAATCAGTCTGTCTATTGATGCAAGTCAGTCAGATAGTTTAAATTCAATACTGGATGAAAAAAGAGGTTGCATGGAAAATGTTATACATCAAGAACACAACACTGGTTGGGTTAGATGTGTTCCCCTTCATTTCCACATAGAAAAACTGGTCAGCAGGTCTTGATGACTTACATTACAGTAGGATATAGACCAAACCTGATGGTCACTGATGTCCCTTAAGTCAGATTCTTTTTAAGCTACTGAGTGACCAGAAAATTGAATTAACAGTGCACATCTTAGAGTTTTAGGGCAGTTAAGCTTTGATGATTTCCAGTACCTACTAAGGAAAAGCTAGTCCAGTCCAAGGATCAGAGACCCTAGAAAATGTTGCTCCTAATATAAGACCCATATATTAGCAATGCTCCCTATCTACTGAATATAGACTCCTGTCTGCCTGTCAGTTAAGCATCAACCCAGTTTTCAACATTCTGGGAAGTTCTTTGAAGCAAAATTCTCATCAAGTATGACTGACTTCTCTCTTGTCTCTCTCAACAGGTAGACTGAAATTAGCATGTGTCCAAATTAAAACTACAAACTTCAAGGATTATTTGATGGACTATTCTTAGAACCTTTCCTGAAGATTTAGGGAAAAAAGTGAGTTGCTCTTTCTAAAACTTCAGCTAGTATTTGTGATTTAATGCTGTACTTTAAAATTTTTAATACATTTTCTTAAACTTTTTCTCCTTTTTGTTAGTTGATTGATTGGTTGATAAAATACTTCTCAGAAAGAATAGGGTGGATGCTGTTCTTACCTACTGTGAAATAAAATTCTATTTGGATACTTTTAGAATGTCATAATTTCACTGATGGAAGGTCTTTCTAAACTCATCTATCATAAGGTTTCCTATTCCTTCTCATCCAATGAGATTCTTATCCATATCTTCCCACAAATCCTTCTTAGAGGATCCATGCAAAGTGTTAGAGGCCTTTCTCTGATTCTTTTAATATATTGGGGCCAAAGTGGTGTTCAAATTATACTTCTCATTATCTTTAAATAACCACCCCCCAGTTATATACTGAATCAGTGTCTGAGATGAAACAGATCCCAGAAAGCATCTATTCTAACCTATCCCTGAACAGAAATCTCTAAAATATCCAAGAAAATGACCATCCTGTCTTGGACCCCGAGGATAACATCATAGAGAACATAACTTTGAAAGAGTTTAAGACTGATCATTTTTGTGATAAATTGTGAGTCTGGAAACATAATGATGAAACACATCATTTTCTCCTTACCAAGACAGTGATGAACCTAAAATGCAGAGAGATGCACTTTTTCAGACTTATCTAATATAGGAATTTGTTTTTTATGGTCTATTTCATACCAATAGATAGATAGATAGATAGATAGATAGATAGATAGATAGATAGATAGACAGATTATTTGTTTATAAAATGTTTTATTTTATGAATGTGTTTGGTTCAATTGTCAGGGAGGATAGTAGGAGAGATTGATTATAATTGCATGTAAAAATAAATTAGTTAATGTTTTTAAAAAGTAAGCTAAGGAATTTGATATCTCCCAAAGTGACTTATTTCACTTTGTGATATTAGAGAAAAGTTTTGTTTGTTTGTTGCTTTCATGGAATACAACTATCTCTGCAACTAGCCATCCTTCTGCTTCTGCCCACTGGGACTAAGCGGGACTAAGAAGTCATCTGGGCCAATTAACCCTCTGAAAAAAAAATGATAGGAAGAATCTGGCATGGTCTTTGTCTTCAGAGTCCTAAACAGTTCCTGTCACATAGTAGTTGCTAAAGAAATGTTTTTGGTTTAGTTGATTAATGAAACCAAGCTTCACCTTCTAAATGCAAATGTACCACCCATTTCATAGAATTTATTTGAACATGGCCAATTTAGAAATTTGTTTGGCTTGACTATACAATTTTATAATGGGGAATTGTGTTTTTCTTGCTTTCTTACTGAGGGAGAGAAGATAATGGAGTGAAGGTAGGAGTATGAGAGAAGGCAAGTCAAATTTCTAAAAAAAAATAAATGAATAAAGAGGCTTAATTGGGGTGGGGGATTGCTTGACAATGAGCATACATCAAGGCAGATTCGCTGGCTAATAATTTGAAGACTTTAGTAACTTTTTTTTATACCTAGGATAAGGTTTGTCCTTCTTCAGTCTTGTGGCCCTTCTCTGAGTCTCCAGTTTTTCAATGATCATGACAAGGAGTTAGCAAGCACAACTGCCAGTCTTTCATAGCAGTAGAATGCACTTAATCCAGAGCTAGCAAATTGAACTCATATATTCATGCAAGCAGTTTGGTTTTCAGTGACTGCTTTGTCTTCATTCCTCCTCACTTCCATTCAATCCATTTGATGCCCCTCCTCCTCCCATACAAGTCATTCTTGAAAATAAGTTGCAAACTGATAAACCCATCATTTAACTTGGGATCGATTGCCAGATCCCATAAGCTCCTCACATTTCTGAACTGGCAGGAAACTTGAAATCTCTTTATTCCAATATTCTTGTCTGATGCAAGGATCTCTTCTCTAGCATCTTTGATGCTTGGTCGTCTAATCTCTGTTTCTACATCCCCAGTAACAAGAAGAAGCTTTTTACTTCTTTAGATTATCTATTTTCATTGTTAAGAAATTCTTTGACATATTGAGCCAAACCACCTCCCTATAATTCCTCCCTTTGTCACTCTATCTTCTGAGAATACACAGATGAAGTCTATTTCCTTTTAGATTACAGTCGCACGGTCACATATAAGAATATACATTTCTTCATATACACTTATGTGTCAGTAGATATAGCTGCAAGACTTTTGACTTCTGCCCTTCTGCCAGCCTTAGTTTCCACAAAACGATGATAATGATAATAGCTATATCACAGGACTGCTAGAAGTAAATTTCAAAGTGCTATTTAATTATTAGCTATTATTTCTTTGGATTAAATTACCTCTAAATTCCTTTCAGACCCAAGTCTCCTGGATACCCCAGGTAGGAATAATGGTTCTAGTTTGTTGGCTTTTAGGACTGGGGACATGATTAAGAGGGACAGCAAGGGTAGCATTCAGGTTGTGCTGCCAGAAGTGAAATTCACCAGAGGGAAAGTATTTACCAAGAATGCTTTTATTAATCAAGAATGAAAGTCAGGGGCTGCGAGGTGGTGCAGTGGATAGAGCACTGGCCCTGGAGTCAGGAGTAACTGAATTCAAATCTGGCCTCAGATACTTAATAATTGCCTAGCTGTGTGGCCTTGGGCAAGCCACTTAACCCCATTGTCTTGCAAAATGTAAAAATAAAAAAAAAATTTAAAAAAACTAAAAAAAAAAAAAGAATGAAAGTCAGAGATTCAAAGCTGATCAGCTACTGTCATAGTTCTGACCATAAATGATGCCAACTAGCAATACAGTGCTATTATTTCCATGATCCAGCAGGCAGCTACTAAGAAACCAGTCTTTAAGTTTCAGGGAGCATATGAGTACAGAGTTGAATAGTATAGACTAGGTTAGAAACAAGTTAGGTTTGTCTTACTTGTTATCACATTAGTACCATACTGATGATCAGGCTGTCATGAGATATTTTAGGATATATCCTACTATTGAAAGATTATGCCTGGGGCAGCTAGGTGGCACAATAGTTAGAGCACCAAGTCCTGGAGTCAGGAGGACCCTGAGTTCAAATTCGGTTTCAGACACTTAATAATTGTCTAGCTGTGTGACCTTGGTCAAGTCACTCAAACCCTATTGCCTTAAATAAATAAAAACAATTTAAAAATAGATTATGGCCAAAAAATTATCATAGTAACATTTAGATCATCAAGAGACAGGTTAGCTTTACCAAACTGTTGTAGTTTGTTACCATAAAACTACCATACTGACTCTCTACTGTAACACCATGGTGCCTCCAAGGCATGGAAACAACCTTCACCTAAAGACCAGTCTCCAGTTTTATCCAGACCAACACTATAAATTCTGTTTCCTATTTTATCAGGTCACTAGATTAAGATGGTTCTAGAAGAGTCAGTAAGAAGGATATCTTCACATAGCATTTCCTTCACTATCATCAACATATTGTATATTTAATATCATTCACTTGATATCATGGTCTTCTTCTATTACAAAGGATAGCTATCAATCTATCCAAATTGGATTACTATTAGCACCTATCCCCAAAGTTGTTGTCAGGGTAAAATAAGATAATTATAAAACAAACAAACAAACAAACAAAAAAGTCATAAGCACAGTACTTAACTTGTAGGAAGCCCAATATAAACATTAGCTATGGAAATGATGCTGCTGCTGCTGCTGCTGCTGCTGATGGTGATGATGGTGATGTCTATTTGTATGTATGACTCTAATATGAAAATGAAATTGTGTATGTATCAGAGGGCAGCTAGGGTAGATGATGTGAATAGACATATGTTTGGACAGATGGACCAGTGTATTTCAATAATCCTTGGCAAGTTTCCAAGTGTAAAAAGGTTTGAAATAAGCTGTAATCCCCTAAGTGAGTCTCTTAAATTAGAGGAAAAGAAGCTCCCTCTCCATTTCAAAACTTCCCCAAATGATGGTGCATATGATTGTTGTCCTTCATAATCGAAGAAGTCTATGTCATCAATTGAATGATGTCATGACATACACATTATGTTGATTAAAGTGAGGAAAATGTTATTCAAAGACATCCTTCTCACTGTCTCTTCCAGAAATGTCTACACCCTGTGGCTTGTTAGTATAGGAAACAGGATTACTGGTGATGTTCTGGATGTGGGGGAGATCTTGACCATTTTAAATGTGGTCCCTCCATTGTAATTGAAGCACCATTGTATTACAGTAATGCCAGGCAGAGCAACAATATAGACTTTTTGGTGACAAATTTGTGATATAACCATAAAGCTAACCTGTCCCTTGATGGTCAAAATTGTCAGTACTGTAATTTAATGGTGATGATCAAATCTGTCTCATGATGGTAGTGTATAGAGAGGGTACTTCATAAATGTTGTTGTTGAATATGTCTTATACAGAAGTGTGTGAGTTAATATGTCTTACACAGAAGTGAGTTAAACCCATGCAACTACAGCCAAATCTTCAATTCAACAGTCATTAACCATCTACTATGTATAAGACACTTGACTGGTAGAGAATATAATGAAAAAATTAACTGGTCTTTTTCTTCAAGGAGATTACTTTCTATTTAACTTATTTGTCACTCAATACAAAAGCTAATCTTTTCACTCCCAAGCAAGGACTTATGGAATGTGAATGGAATATACTTTATGCATTATACCCAGACCATCCATAGAAAAGTTAGACATTGATTCAAAATTACCTTGAGTCATCGTGGAATATTGAAATCATAGAATCATAGCATTTGAGGGATCCTGATTTAAACTATGAGAGAAATAATAATCAAATCTTTACTTTTACTATTGTAACATTTCTTGCATACAGTTTCCTCCTCTTTTCCTATTCTGTCTGCACCCTAGGGCAGGTCCTCATCATTAAAGGTTTGTATTATTGTGATAGTTTACTGATTGATCTCTGTACCTCAAGCCTCTCTTCATTCTAGTCCATCTTCCTCTCAGTTATCAAAATGGTTTTCCTAAAGCTCTGGTCAGATCATATCACCACCCCCTTCAATCCATAAATTACAATATCTTCCTGTCACCTGGGGTAGATAAAATTTCTGACCTTCAAAACTCTTCAAAAATCATCCCCTCCCATCCTTTCCAATCTTCTTACATCTTGTAGTCCTTTCCCATTAATTCTTTGATCCAGTGACACTGGCCTCTTTGTTATTCCTCAAAAAGCATGTTCCATCTCTCGGAGTCTCCTTGCCTAGAATACCCTCCCTCTTCATCTCTGTTTCCTGGCTTTTCTAGTTTATTTCAAGTGCCAACTATAATGCTACCTTCTTAGGGGAGCCTTTCTTGACTCCCCTTAATGCTACTGCTTTCCCTTTGTAGGCTATTTCCAATGTATCCTATATTTACAGCCTATTTCCACATAGTTATTTGCATGTATCCCCCAATTGATTGAGTTTCATGAGATCATGGGTGTTTTTTTTACTTTCTTTGTATCTCCAGCATTTTGCATAATGCTTAGTTCATAGTAGATGCTGATTAATATTCAATTATTAACTGGTAAACTCATTATTCCTTAAGATAACTCTATTAGATTTTCTAATTGACTTTTTGTAAAGACAGAAGACATTGGCACTTTTTCCCGTCTTCAATATTGTCAGGTTTGTGCCTGGTAGTATGAGCGCTAGGTTAAGGCATGGAATCAATTTAATCTCAATTCATGTGTGCTTATCAATTGAAAACTAGAAGCTTTTCCATAGCCCCTCCCATACAGACTTTGTCTTCTTTGCTATGGTATGAGTTGAAACATCAGAGGTATTTTAATTCACACATTTCTTATGATGATTTGAACTTGTATTATTATGTGGCCATTTGTAGTTTACAATTTTTTGAAAGTTGTTCATATCCCTTTGATCATATATATTTGTGTCAATTCCCCTATAAGTTTTGGCCATTAAACTTTTATATTTGATAGAAATATTTTTCCTACTCTATTGTTTATCTTCTGAGCCTATCTTTAATGATTTTTCTGGTAAAATTAATTTTAATTTGAAGTAGTCAAAGTTGTCAATTTTATCTTATCTGATCTCCTTTCCCTTATTCTGTTAAGAATTCTCCTCCTAGGACCAGAGTTCAAATCCTACCTAAGACACTTAAAATTATCTAGCTGTGTGACCTTGGGCAAGTCGCTTAACCCCATTGCCTTGCAAAAACCAAATCCAAAAAAGCAAAATCAAACCAAACCACAAGAATTCCGTTTCTCTTATATTTTTTTTCCTTTTTTGACAAGATTTCATGTGAGTTACTAGATCAGGAAAATGTTGTAGGTATAGTCTACCTAGATTTCAGCAAAGTCTTTGATAAAGTCTCTCTTGTTATCCTGGTGGATAAGATTCAGAAATGTGACCTAGATACAGCATACTGAACAGAAATTGGAACTGATGGAATGGCAATGCCAAAAGGTAGTCAGGGATAGCTCAGTGTCAACTTGGAAGGTGGCTAATGGAGTGGTCTTGGCATCTACTTGTCCCTGTATTCTTTAAAATGCTTATCAATGATTAGGAGAAAGCTATGTGTGTCATTTTTATCATCAGATTTGTGGATAAAAACATAACTAGAGGGAATAGTCAACTCAGTGTCACACAATTTAGAATCTAAAAGGATTTAGGTAGAGTAGAACCTGGGTAAAACCTGTTATTCTTATTAAAAAAAACACTTTCCAATTAAAAATATGGGAGATGTGAACAAATATAAGTCTATTTAAAATTGGCTTAGGAATTATAGTGAACTACAAATTCATCAACAGTAACCTGGAAACCAAAAGAGTTAATGCAATCTTAGAACTACTTTGAGAAATGATAATGAGAGAGTGAGGAACATGATAGTCCCTTTCCACTTTGCCCTGTTCAGACTACATCTGAAACATTCTGTTTATTTCTGGGGACTTTGGTTTAGTAGGGAGTATGATAAGCTTGGAGTGTTTCAAGAAGAGAATTACCAAGTTGTTAACAGGCCTTGAGATAATAAAGAAATGAGGGAGGGAGGGAAGGAAGGAAGGAAGGAAGGAAGGAAGGAAGGAAGGAAGGAAGGAAGGTAAGATGGAAAGATGGAAAGAAAGAAAGAAGGAAGGAATGAAAGAAGGAAGAATGTAAAACAACATTTATAAGAGTTATTGTGTGCCAATCACTATATAAATAGAAAAAAGAGAGAGCCTTGCACTTAAGGAGCATATGTGTGTATACATACATATATATGTATGTATATTTATACATACACATATGTATATGAGTTTGTATATATATATGTATATACATACACATATGAGCAGTGGGAAAGGGAGTTTTGAGACAAGAGATGAGTCACAGGGATGATGAGTTGATATAGATGTTTGTCAATTGACATACCTTTTCCATAGTAATGGTACTATTGATTTGATCATCAAAGCAAGAACAAGGGGCAGCTAGGTGGTGCAGTGGATAGAGCACTGGCCCTGGAGTCAGGAGTACCTGAGTTCACATCCGGTCTCAAACACTTAATAATTACCTATCTGTGTGGCCTCGGGCAAGCCACTTAACCCCATTGCCTTGAAAAAACTAAAAAAAAAACCTAACTAAAAAAAAAAGTAAGAACAAGAGGTTGGTAGAAGAGGCAAGAGGGTCCAAGTACTATGGCAGACAGATGATAAGCTGACTCTATTGGTGAGATATATGGGATGTGAAGGGAAAATAACCTGGTATCTATATCCAGCCATAAATATAAAATCATATAGTGTGCTTATTTGAGGCTAGATTAAACATACGATTTAATCAACCCTCAATCAGTCTGAGCCTGAGTATGGGGATCTCCAAAGAGTAGCTCCCCAAGACTAGAGGCATGGATTCTAGAGGTCCAGAGACAATTTTCTAGGCTTGCTATGAGAGGTTCTAGTCAATAGCCATGGACAGATGATAAAATAACTCAGGTCAATGACTGGATGGCTAGATGGAATATAAAGACAAGTTGAAGGGCTATTTAACCTAGAGACAGAAAGGCTTGTGAGCTCTAAAGGGGGATTCCCACCCCCACCTTCTCAAATGAAAACCAGAAATAAGAGAAGGAAGTCAAGTTTATGTTCATTGTATGTAATAGGAAAAACAAAAAATACCTTACCTATAATTGGATTTATATAAAAAGGAGAATTGGTTAGCTTGGAAAGTAATGGTTTCCCCAACCCCATAAATGCTTGTTGCATTTATACTATAACTGTACTGTAACTTAATTGGAAGAATGGTATTTAGAGATATACTCACTAGTAATCTCCTTGTGGGTAGGGTCATTTTTGTCTTTGCATCCTTCTCAGCACCGTGCCTGACCCAGTAGGTACTTAGTAACTACTTAGTAAATTGAATTAAATTGAGGTCTTGAAGCAAACACCAAATGTAGTCGATGGATATGTTGTAGGTTGTAAAGGGAATTATCTCTGAAGTATAATAAATTGGATTAGATGACCACAGACATTCCTTTCAACTCTAAGATTGTTTAATTAATTTATTCTGCTTGACTCAAAAGGGAAGAGTTTTCATTGAACTACAAAAATCTCCAATAAAATTTCCCTTTAGAAACTATTTTGGTGTTTCAAACAGGACAGTAACAGGAAACTTCATTGAAAAAAAAAAATATTGGTTAGATTAGATGACAAGTGAGGCCCCAACAGCTCTCAGATGTGATTCTGTAAAGGGAATCACACTGGATCCAGAGGAGGTCCATTCTATTTTTGGAGTTCTTGTCCTTTAGTATCATGATCAATTTCCTCATCTATTAAACAGAAGAATTGATCATCAAACATATGCAGGTATTGGAAAATGATTTGTGACTTTCAATGTGAAAGTTTTCCATTTTACTCCTAGAAAACCTCATTTGACTTAGGAGATAAACTATGTCAAGGACAGAGCCAGGCCTTTAATCTTCAGAACAGTGATTGACCATAAATAATTAGGCATTGTTGTCTTGCATTCAGATTACTTAGGCTGCTGATACTGTGAGAACGGAAATTAATTGTGGATACAGATCTGTAAAGAAGACCTTGTACAACTATGAAGAATTCCATTGGTTAACTACCTAACTCCCTATTTCCATTGGTTTACTCTGATGATTAATTAACTGGATATGGCAGGCAGAATTAAATTAGGGAAAATGTGCTATATTTGGAGTCAAAAAAATATTGATTTAGACTGATATTTGTTAGTTGTATGACATTGGCTAAGTCTCTTTACCTCTCTGAGAGGTTTCCTCATCTTTAAAAATGGGGACAATCACGCTTGAAAAATCCACAGCCCAGTTGTGAGTAAAGTGCTTTGTGAACCCTATTGTATGATAGAAAAAAATAGTCTTTTATCAAGAATGTGGGTGATCTCAGATGAACACATTAGTGTGTATCTCTAGGCTTATAGGAAAGCATATATGTGTGTGTATGTATGTGTGTGTGTGTGTGTGTGTGTGTGTGTGTGTGTAAAGAACTCCTTTCTTTTTCTTCTTTTTTTCTCAGTCTCTTTTTCTCTCCATATATAATATATATGTGTGTGTATATGTATATGTATACACACATCTATCTATATCTATATCTGTATCTGTATCTTTATCTGTATCTGTATCTGTATCTATATACATATTAACTGAACCTGTGATTTCATCAGTGTGGGACGTTCCCATGAGGAACTTTCTCTCTCAATTACAGATAATTTTCTTTATAACTTATTACCTTAGAAAATTGGCTAGGGTAGGAAAAGCTAAATGACTTGCCCAAAATTACCAGTAATTTCCCTTCTCTGTATCTTAAAAATAAGATCTATCCAATGAAATGATAGATCAGATGATCTCTCCAGATCTTACATGTTCATGAAAGGAGTAACCCAATATACAGGGAAGCGTGTTGAACTTGGGGTAGAGAGAGAGAGAAATGGGTTCAAGTCCCACATCAGACAATTCTTTGATGTGCAAACTATGGACAAATCATTTAATGTCTCTGAGGCTTGGTTTGAACTTCTTCAAAATTGAAGTTACAGAAAACAATGCCTCACCAACCCATATGGACTCTCTTGGTCTTGGTTTAATATATCTATAGAACAAATTTTCATCTATTTTCTCTCTTCCATATGACTGTTTGGCCTACATCTTTGTGTCAACCATTTATCTTCCTTTACATAGATCAGACTTCTTAACCTTGGACTAACACCTATGAAATATATAAAATCACTTGAGTAAGCTGTTGGAATGGCAGAGCTGCTGGACTGGGAGTTAGAAACCGAGGTTTAGGTCTTATCCTCACAGATTTATAGAGAAAGAGCTAGAAAAGACCTTGGGGACCATCAGTTCTATCTCACTTGTTTTGCAGTTGAAGAGACTGAGGCCCAGGATCAGTAAGTAACTACCCGAATAACTTTTGGCAAATCTCTTACTCTTCATCAGCTCCAGTTTCCTCCTCTGTAAAATGAAGATCAGATGCAGCAAGATAGAGCCTACTGAAAAGCTTTATAGTTTTGGGGGAAGGTCAACCATTATTTTTAGGTATTCCACACAAATTGAATATGCATAGAATTTTTGTTAACTCTCTATAGTTATGGTTTCCTATGATCCTAAAACAAAATAATCATATGAAAGACATATTAACAAAGGAAAGAAATTTTAAAATGATTCCAACCACAAATTGTTTTACATTTTGTTTTGATGGACTGATGAATGAATTGGTGTATACTCCATGCCTTGGAGGAAACTGTAACTTGATCCCTTGGGGACATCATCCACATCTTTCCAGATGTCCTCTTCATTGGATCCACCCAGGATCCTGAAAGCCCATCTCTGGTTCTTTTATTTTCTACCTTTGGGTACCAATGCAATACTATCATATAAGTAGTCCATCTGTTGTCTCTGGGGAAATTTTTTTTAATCCATTAGCAAAATGAAGTCAGTGTGATAAAGTGGGAAGAACATTGTTTCTGAAGTGCAGATGCATGAATTAGAGGAGCTTGATTCAAAATCTATCTCTGATATTTGTTATCTTTGTGATCTTTAGCAAGTCATTAATCTCCTTGAACCTCAGTTTACTCATATGTAAAATTAGATGGTTGGACCAGATTGTTACCTTCCATGAGGAAACTTCCAGCTTTGTATCTATGAACCTTCAAATAATTGTCGCTCTATAATCTATATTTTTCTATGATAGCATTTTTCTAAATTGAAAATCCTTAAAAGTAATATTTATTCCACAAAGGAATGTGTTAAAGAATGAGTTTTCATACTCTTTCCTTCAGTTCTTGCTAATGTCACTTAAACAAGTTTTTGAGTCTTTATTTGTTTGGATTTTTTTTTGGTTTATTGTTTTTATCTTTATCCCTTGGTTAATGCTTTCTAATTCTGCTACAATGAAGTCCAGCATCATTTAGTCAACAAATCTTTTTGAAGGGTTTTCTATGAGACAGACCCTTAGCTAGACCCTGGGTATGCAAAGAAAGATGAAAGAAAGTGACCTGCATCAAGAAGTTCTCATTCTACCCTATACATAACTAGGTACATAGATGATACATACAAAAAAATGGAAGGAAATCTCAGTGGGGAAAGCACTAGAAGTCATGGGTTTCCTGAGGAGTCATGGAAACAGGTAGAATTTCAACTATGTCATAAAACAGGACTGTGATATATGAGTGCTAGATTAAATCAGGGGGAAAAGAGCTTAAATTCTGCCATATTAGCTACTTACTATCTATATGTCTTCTTAGCACAAGCCACTAAAGCTCCCTACTTCTGTTTCTGAGAAGGTTGGTCCAGATGACATCCAAGATCCTTTCCTACTTTAATTCTAGGACCCTGGGATTCTACATTTTGGGGAGTCCCTTGGTTAGAAGTTGGATTACCCAAGATCTTGGTCATTAATTTGTATTTCACTGTTAAGTTATCTTCCTTTCCCCTGGGACCTCTTTGGAGGAGAGCTGGCTAAAAACTGAGCTTTTCCAGACCTGAAGAAAACTTTCAGGGGTAGGGAAAGGTAACAGTGGAGGTTGGCTTACCTTCAACAGTAAACATGTAATGTTAGAACACTGAGTATAAAATGTTGCATGTGAGAGAATATTAAAATGTAGGATGTTAGAACACAGAAGGTTAAAGGAAGAAGGGACCTTTTAGTATAATAGAATCATTTATCAGATGAGAATACAAATTCACAAAAATTAATGAAGAGTTTATTTGTTAGTTTTAATATTTTCATCTGTTCTTTATCATCAAAAAGTCAAATAGCACTGTGAGACTTTGGGAGGAGGTTAAAAAAGACATTATTTTATATAAGTATAAGTAATAATGATGGTAATGATGACAAATAACTTTTCCATAGTCAAAGTTGTCCAACAAAAGCATTAGCTGCATTAGGGGCAGGAAACTCCTAGTTACTGGAAGATTTCAAGCAAGGGCTAGTTGATCATTTTTAGAGATACTTGAAAGGTGATCCCTGAGTGGGATTTTAGAGGGTATTGTGTCTAAATTACCTTCCAAGTCTATAAATCTTTGATTCTTTGAAAAACTCTAATGGTTAGTAAAGATGCCCAGTTCTCACTGCACATCCACCATAAAGAGTTAGTTTTAAAATCAGGGTAGATAAGGAAGCAGATTTCAAATATACCCAAAGGAACCCAGTCAAACTTAGAAAAGTATCCATGACTGCTTTGGAGAGTGTGCATATAGCTATAGATACCCCTGAAAAGATTCATGGGGAAAAAAATAAGGATATTAAGAATGGGAATACAGCAGCCTTTTACACTGGGTCTGGAAGGATAGGAAAGAAGAAAGAGATATTATTCCCTTTTGTGGGAAATAAAGTTTGCAAAAGCAGGAATTACAAAATTTACATTGGGAATACAAAGAGGGTAGAGATTTGGAAGATCTTTCTGAGATAGATTTGGAGTCATATGGTATGAGTTTAAATACTGAGTTATTGTTTATCTTTCTGTATGATATTGGGTAAGTTACTTAACATCTCTAAACTTCAGCTGAAATCTGTAAAATGGAGATAATATTTGTACTTTCTATCTTATAGAGATATTGAAAGGAAAATGTTTTGCCAGTGCTATTGAAATTTTATGTGTAAATATACATTTAATCATAAATTAAATTAATTAAAATTATTAATTAAAATTATTTGAGTTAATTATACTAAAAATAAATTAATAATAATAATAACCAATGGTTAAAATATATGCAAAAATACCTTCAAATTTAGTTAATTTATTCATGTAAATCAGGGTACAAAGAAACAATCTCTTAGAAGCTAAGCTTCTACCACTCTGAAATGGAACTTGTGTATGGTAGACTCTAGGAGGCAGGAGAAGGGAGAAGACAGTGAGGATTAGCATCCTTAGAGACGATTACCTGGAAGGTAAGAAAGTGCAGAGGGAGAAGGATTTCATTTTACCTTTAAAGAATGAGTTTGTTTTTGATACATGAGCTTGTTTTTAATAAGAGAAGTTAAAACAGAACATTCTAGTAAAGAAAGTAGAATAAGCAAAAGGTTAGTGTTTAAGCTTCATATTCTAGGAATAATGAAGAGAATCACATGATAGTAGCATGAAATATGTATGGGGGAGTGGTAGAAACCAAGGTTGGGTCACTAGAATGGAGTCAAATTATTGAGAGTTCTTTCCCCTATGAATGTATCCGTCTAACTCTGCTCTCAGTCACATTTAAGGTTCATTATCAACCGAAGATACAAAATAGCACAATCATTTTAGCTGGGTACATTCAGGTATAATGAAAAGAACTCTGGAGTAGAAATCAAGAGACCCCATTTCAGATCCTCACTCTGCTCACCCCCACTAATTAACCATTGGATCTTACGAGGAGAATGCTAGAATACACTCTTAAAATTTCAGTGAGAGCATTTATAT
The DNA here is from genome assembly GCF_037893015.1 of Macrotis lagotis. Classification (NCBI taxonomy): domain Eukaryota; kingdom Metazoa; phylum Chordata; class Mammalia; order Peramelemorphia; family Peramelidae; genus Macrotis; species Macrotis lagotis. The sequence continues at coordinate 806,381,439 of NC_133658.1, read as the reverse complement.
CTTAGAAATCAGTAAATGCTACAAATTAGAGCTTAATTTATTGTTTTATTCATGGTCTAGACTTAAAAATGTGATAGAGAAAATGTTAAAAAATGCACATTAATCTGGAAAGTGTATCTGTCATGGGAATATATTGTTTTTCCATAGAGTTGGTTGTTGGGGGGCAGCTAGGTGGCGCAGTGGATAAAGCACCGACCTTGGAGTCAGGAGTACCTGGGTTCAAATCCGGTCTCAGACACTTAATAATTACCTAGCTGTGTGGCCTTGGGCAAGCCACTTAACCCCATTTGCCTTGCAAAAACCTAAAAAAAAATTTCCCTTCTGATCCTAACATTCTTTGAAATGATTAAATGGAGATGCTCTATTACTCTCATACTGGCACTTTGATAAGAGACTTTGTGGAGCTGTCAAAATATAGTACTAAAAGGCCTGAGTTCTGGGTGCAAGTCCTAACTATTTCAGCCAGCCTGTGGCCTGTTGTAAGTTAGTTCTGCTCTCAGGATCTCAATGTTCATCTTTAAAATGAAGTACTTAGACAATATAGTTTTAAGTTACTTTTTGCTTTCATGTTTATGTTCTTTTTGCTGACATTCTCCTGCCTATATTATTTCCTTTCCTTTCTAACATTCTGTATTCAGAATTCTGGCAATCTGTCTTAAAATTTCTTTTGTCTTTTCCCTTTTTTTATAATATTTTAAGAGAGACTTCTCCTCTAGAAGGATGAAGAATTGGGAACATTCATTGAGTGTCTCTGTATTTTGGCAAAAGAGTTCATTGTTTCTTGCCCCTGTTTCAGAGGCAGTTAGGGATTCTTCGAACATTCATCCATGACTGAAAAGACCCAAAGACCTTTACCCCAGCAATATTCTAGTTAGATCAATGATATAGATGCCACTAGGTGGTACAGCGGATAGGGCACTAGGAAGATTCATTTTCATGAGTTCAAAATTAAGCCTCAGACATTACTAGCTGTGTGACTCTAAACAAATTATTTAATCCTGTTTGCCTCAGTTTCCTCATCTGTAGAATGAGCTGGAGAAAGAAATGGCAAACCTATCCATTACTTTTGCCATGAAAATTCCAAATGAGATCATGAAGAGTTGGACATAACTGAACAGCAACAACATAGTTATTGATTTAAAGTTTCATAAATATATTTAATTCAAATCATCTGACTTTGAAAGAATACCAGTTAGTAACAATTATAGGATTTAGAAGTGAAATGAATTTTTGAATCATCTTACTACCTGAAATAGTGGTTAGGCAGCTGGACATGGAATAGGGAAGGAACAAATTCAAAATCCATTACAGATATTAGCTGGTTTTATAACTATAAATGAATCATTTAACATCTCCAATTTTCATTTTTCTCATCTATAAAATGGGTGTCCTCTAGAGGTCAAGATAAAATAGAGAAGGGCACAAGAACATCAGTCAGAATCCCTGTTGCAAGCTAGGGGAGAATTTGGACCTGAGTTGTTCAGAATAGGCTTGATTGAATGATGAAACTATAGATCTAGAACTAGAAAAAAGCATTGTCTCCCATCTAATGTAATATTCTCCTATCTTTAGATAAAGAAACTTAGAATCCTGACAGAGACAGGATTCAGGTCTTCTGATGAAAAATCCAGTGCTTTTTCCCCATAGAAAAAGACTGCATCAATGGATAGTAATTATAGGAGTGAACATAGACATTTAACATCTCCAATTTTCATTTTTCTCATCTATAAAATGGGTGTCCTCTAGAGGTCAAGATAAAATAGAGAAGGGCACAAGAACATCAGTCAGAATCCCTGTTGCAAGCTAGGGGAGAATTTGGACCTGAGTTGTTCAGAATAGGCTTGATTGAATAATGAAACTATAGATCTAGAACTAGAAAAAAGCATTGTCTCCCATCTAATGTAATATCCTCCTATCTTTAGATAAAGAAACTTAGAATCCTGACAGAGACAGGATTCAGGTCTTCTGATGAAAAATCCAGTGCTTTTTCCCCATAGAAAAAGACTGCATCAATGGATAGTAATTATAGGAGTGAACATAGACATCAATGAGGTCACGAGCCATTTGAGTTCCTAGCTCACAAGGCTGTTTTGAGACTTAAATAAAAGAACATGTAAAAACACTTTGTAAACTTCAAAGTTTTCTCTCTCTTCTCTCTCCTTTAGAAAGATAGATATAGATAAGCAGACAGCTAGATATATAAAGTACTCTGTATAATTCACATCCACTCTATAGATAGATGTCAACAGTTGTGTGTGTGTGTTTATCTATCTATCATCTTTCCGAGAGAGAGAGAGAGAGAGAGAGAGAGAGAGAGAGAGAGAGAGAGAGAGAGAGAGAATAGATTTCAAACTTAAACCTAAAACTTATAAGTGAAATGAATGTCTCATTACACCTGTTGTTGCTGTTGCAGTGTGGTCCCTAGTCATTGTTAGTCTTTTTGATGCTTTATTCATTGAACTTAAAGAATAGTAGGAAACATTTTTGGAGCAATAGAAAGGGCATGGATGGAGGAATCCTATATAAAGTAGGCTCTATACCCACCTCTGCAAAAGGCTGTCTGTGTGAACTTCAGCAAGTCATTGCACAGTTGAGAACTGGTATCCCCACATTTATAAAATGAGATTGCAGATATGCTCTGAAAGGTCCCTTCCAGGATGTGGGAAATCTGGGACACTAATACATTGTTGGTGGAGCTGTGAAGTCATCTAACCTTTCTGGAAAAAAAAGTTTGGAATTGTTCCCAAAGGGCAACAAAAATGTACATATCCTTTGATCCAGAAATACCACTACTGGGTCTATACCCTGAAAAGATTATGAAAAAGGATAAAAACATCACTTGAACAAAAATATTCATAGCAGCCCTGTTTGTGGTGACAAAGAATTGGAAATTAAGTGAATGTCCTTCAATTGGGGAATGGCTTAGCAAACTGTTGTATATGTATGTCATGGAATACTATTGTTCTATTAGAAACCAGGAGGGATGGAAATTAAGGGAAGCCTGAAAGGATTTGCATGAAATGATGCTGAGCAAGATGAGCAGAACCAGAAAAACAGCAACATGGGGGTGATGATCATCCATCTTGATGAACTTGCTCATTCCATCAGTGCAACAATCAGGATCAATTTTGGGCTCTCTGCAATGGAGAATACCATCTGTATCCAGAGAAAGAATTGTGGAGTTTAAACAAAGACCAAAAACTATTACCTTTAACTTAGAAAAAAAATTGTTATCTTTTTTATGTAATTTTGCTATCTCTTATACTTTAGTTTTCTACCTAAAGGATATGATTTTTCTCTTATCACATTCAACTTAGATCAATGGAAACAATGTAAAGACTAACAGACTACTTTCTGTGGGAGTAGGGGGAGGCAAGCAAGATTAGGGGCAAAATTGTAAAATTCAAAATAAATAAAATCTTTCTTGAATGACAGAAAAAAAGACCAAAATGTTTGGTTTCTTAAAGTCAATAAACCTTCCTAAATTCAACTGGAAAATTATAGTGTTTAATATCAGTCTGTAATACTGTACTTTAGTATTCTGAAGTCTATTGGCAATAATAAAAGTGGGGTTTGGGGCTTTGAAAAATTAATTAACTAATTTTTTAAAAAGAAAGAAAGGTCCCTTCCAGCTTTTTTAGTTCCCATATTCTATTTTTTGCCATGCTCTGCCATCCTATGGTTTAGTATGGTTTTTAAGCAGACCTCTGTTTTTATAGGATAGGTCAATTTCATAGGAAGAAACACTCTGTTCACACATACCAGTTTTTCCACTAAACTTCATAGACACATAAATTTATTAGGGGTTTGCCACTTTCCCAGAGTCCCTTAACCAACATGAGAAAATGAGCTGGGAGGCCATATCTTCTTGACTTTGAAATTGGTTATCTGTCCAATTCAGCACAACACTTCTTGCCATTCTAAACCTTATGAAAAGTCTCAAGATTCCCTGCCCTCCTCACAGAGGTGGCCTTTTTTTTGGTCCCTTCTGCTAAGGAGATTTCTTCCTCCTCCCTTGCTTGAACAAAGTGACTAAGTGATAGGTTCACAGGGAACAGACATTTCCTCTGGCATGGTGTGAATTTTACCAGTTAAAAATAAATATGTCTGTGTGCTGTAGTCCCACCCTTCTCCCAGCTCAGGTGGTGACAGTGGTATCTGGCTGCTTGGTTTTTTAAAGAGAGTTAGAGTCAGTTCTTCTGGACACCCCCACTTGGATTTCTATTTTACTACGTTTGTGGTGAGAGCTGTTTTGTTGTTATTGTTGTTGTTCAGTTGTTGGTTTGTTTGTTATTTTTTTAAAATATAGTTTTTCAAGCCTCCTGTTATGACAAGCGAGAGGATGTGATTTCACGCCTGGTCTAGAAATGACATCTGAGAATGATGTTAGGCAAGAAGCCAGTTATTATGTTTTTAGAAGAAGAAGGGGTGAGGGTCTGAGAGAAGATCATACAACCATAGTGGAACAAGGTAATAAACCTTGTACATTAAGCAGTACACTTTAAGATGCTAATATGAATGTGGAAGAGGAACATGTTGCAGAATTCTTCGATTTCTGGGCGATAGGTATAATAGAGAAAAGACAATATTGGCTAGGTTAGAAATTTGTCCATCTTCTGCATGGCAGCTATGTGATATTGGACAGTCTTTCTAAACCTCAATTGCATAAGATTCCGAGATGAAAGAGATCGTTAGGATCATCTAGTCCCAAATTCCTATTATACAGATAAAGAGAACTGGTTCCAAGCATGGAAGTGACTCACCCAAGGTCACACAGGTAATAAGGAGTAGAACCAAGATTCAGACCTGTCTGTAAAATGTAGAAGGGCATACAAGATGAACTAAAATGTTCTTCTGTTATAACATTATGGATTTTAATCATCTATAGTCTAATATATATATATATATATATATATATATATATATATATATATATATATATAAAATGATAGATTTACAGCTGGAAAAAACCTCAGAAATCATTTAGTCCAACCCCTCAATGTTATAGATATGTTTTCCCCCCAAGGTTGTCCAGACTTTGTGTCTGTAAGTGGAATTTGAACCTGGGTTCTACCATTCCAAATTCAAGACTATTCCCACTGAAACATGCTCCTTCAGTGTTCCAAAGTTTCATCTGACTTTAACAGTTTATTATATGTATTCAAAAATGTTGCATTCTAAGGTCCCTTTGAACTTTTAATACATTCCATTCTGAGTTGGAACTCCCCATGTTCCAAGTCTCCATCAACTTTAATGATCTGTTCTGTGTTCAACCAAAATGAAATTGAATGAAAAAAAAATATTTATAAAATACTTAGTAAAGGGTCTAGAAGACAGCAGGCACCTAATAAATGCATGTTGCCTTCCCCTATTCCTCCTCTTCAAACATTCTGGGCTCTAAGGACCTTTTCAACTCTGAGTTCCTTTGATGATCACTCAGCATAAATTTCATTATCCACATAATTGGCTATACAGTCAAGTTTCTGGCATTTCCTCTGGTTTCCATGGTCAGTTGAGTTGGGGTTGGAGAAGTGTATGGGATGAGGCTGAGGGGGTAGTAAATGTTTTCAATGCATATGTGCTTACCAGGTGTGAAGACTAGGAGGAGAGAGGAAAGAGTAGGATCTTGGCAGCCTGTGTAGGGAAAAAGCATCCAGATAAGCAAGGGAGCCTTCAAGTGCTCATTCTATCACAAGCTAGACTGAATTTAATTTACAGCTTCTAATTAGATGCTGACTGATTGGAGGAAGGAGATGGTGGAACTAAGGGAAGGCTGAGAGCAGGCAGGCAAAGCTCAGGCCATAGAAGGCCCCTTCCCAGTCTGCACAGCAGCCAAAAACTGTCTCACCAAAGAGATGGGGGCTTTGATTTCATGTTAATCATGGTTCCAGAATATAGAGAAATTCACATTTTCTGCTCCACAAAGGGACCTTCCTTTCTTCATCTTGACAATGATTCCAGTGAAGAAACACAGCTCTCTCAGCACAAGAGACCTATAACCCACCAACTGGTACAAAGTGGATCCTTTTCTCTACACATAGAAATGGGGGAGAAAAGGGAGGGAATAGAGAACCATATAGATTCTCTAAATTCATTTCCTCATCACTTGGTTATTATACCTGTTTGAATGAGACCCAAGGAGCCTGAGTGGTGTTTAATGTAGAATATGGAATCTTAGAGACAGATGAGACTTTAGGACAAAGGAAGGAAGGAAGGAAGAAAGGAAGGGAGGGAGGAAGGAAGGAAGGGAGGGAGGAAGGAAGGGAGGAAGGAAGGAAGGAAGGAAGGAAGGAAGGAAGGAAGGAAGGAAGGAAGGAAGGAAGGAAGGAAGGAAGGAAAGAAGGAAGGAAGGAAAGGATTCCTGTCCACAAGGAGCTTGCATTCTATTGGGTTGACAACATTTACATATATATTACAAATATGTTTGTATTCTATAATGACAGCTAGTATTTATATAGTGCTTGAAAGTTTACAAAGCTCTTTATAAATATTTTCTCATTTGATCCTAATAACAACCTTGGCAGATAGTTATTATTATCCCAGTTGTACAGATAAGGAAACTGTGGTAGGCAGAGATTGTTACTCGCCCAGGGTTATCTAGTTATTCTGTTGCTGAGGCTGGATTTCAACTCAGATCTTCTGATTCCAGTCCCAATGCTCTGTCCTATGTACCACGTAGCTGCCTCTACAAAGTAATTGGATGAGAAAATGCCCCATGGGAAAAATGTGCTTGAGTAGAACTTTTAAGAAACTAAAAGGTAGTGATGATTTTTTTCATACAACCACATATCATCAGCAATTCAAATGATATTCTTTTGAAATTTGCTTATAAAAGGATACTGTCTCTCAAGATGGAGTTTATCCTGGATAATCTAGGACCTATATCTGATTCAATATCTCTAATTTTACAACTGAAGAAACTAAAACCCAAAGACATGAAACGGTATTTATTTCCAGAGTATAAGAGCTGTTTGGCATAGGATGATTGTGAGAAGGCACTTTGTAAGCCTTGTGTGCCAAAAAAAAAATGGAAAACATTTTTAAAAAAGAAATGTAGGGGAGGCTAGGTGGCACAATGGATAAAGCATCGGCCCTGGGTTCAGGAGTACCTGGGTTCAAATCCAGTCTCAGACACTTAATAATTACCTAGCTGTGTGGCCTTGGGCAAGCCACTTAACCCTATTTGCCTTGCAAAACCTAAAAAAAAAAAAAAAGAAATGTGATACATAAATATCTCACTTTTAACTCAGTGCTGAAAGTGGCAAAGAGTTAACACCAAGAAGATGTACCTCAATAGGTCAGAGAGGGGAAAAACAAAAGATGGATGGAAATGATAAGTAGCATTACAGAAAACAGCTAGCTTAAGCTAGCAAAGCCTAGAATCTCACATCTGAGACCTATGAATCAAATAATAATAGAGGCAGCTAGGTGACTCAGTGAATAGAAAACTGTACTAAGCACTAGAAAGAGTGTTGAACTGTACAAATCCAGTCAGATGTTTTCTAGTCGTGCAACCCTGGCCAAGTCAGTTAATTTCTGTCTCCCTCCTTTCTCTTATTTGTAAAATGGGGATATCTCCCAGGGTTGTAATGAGCATCAATTGAGATGTTTTTAAAGCACTCTTCAAAACTTAAACTAAGATTAACAAACCTTAAAGCATGATCAAAATTCTATTTGTAACCATAAAGTATGAATCATTATTGTATTAATATTGTTAAGAAAAATGTAATGTTTGCAGAGTACTTTAACAAGAATCTCAGCTAATTCTCACAATAAACCTAGGAGAAAATAGAGAGTGATATGAGTGGAGGTTTGGAGTGGGGGGGAAGTGACTGTTCCAAATTTAGGAAATATCCAAGGTCTGGCACGAAGATGATTGGGAGACACCCTAGTTAAGGGCAAAACTAGGCCTTCCCAAACTTTGCCTGGAGCCCTACCTTGCCTTTTTCCCCAGGTTACTTTGGGTCATACTTATTTGACAAATTACTGTCTCCTCTGCTGTTAGATCATAAGTTTCTTGAGGGCTTGAACTGAGTCATTATCTCCCTATCATCACTGAGCACAGTAGATGTTATAAATATTTGATGACTTGAATTTCTTATTGAATGTAACCCATCTTTCCTAATGACCTGGATATTCCATTTTACAGTCCCAGGATCTCTGCTAGCTAGTCTTCCTATGCCCGTGTTCATTTACAGAAAAGAATGCCCATTGTAGCCAGAGACCTGGTGACCATTGCCATTTGAAGATTTTTTTTTTAAACTGAAGATGTTTAGTCTAGAGGGAAAAAATGGCTTAAGAGAAGACCTGCTACCAGACCCCGATAGAACAGAACTAAAGAAAGATATGATGAAGTTGCAGGGGAAATTTTTGCCTCAGTATCAGAAAATGCTATCTAACAATAAAAGACAGAGACAAGACTATTTCTGGAAGTTAGGACCTCAGGAGTGTTTTCAGGCTATCTTGCATGGGAGATTATATGGATAGTTACATAGATTCCAGCTGCAGGTATGGGTTGGATGGGCAGCCTTGGCAGTTTCTTACTATTACGAGCTTCCATGAGTCCCTGATTTCCCTTTGCGAAGAAGATTCCTAAGAAACGCCTCTTTGAAAGAACAATGGAATTCCTCTTCATTGGGCCCGTCAGACTGACAACAGGCCAGAGACAGATAATTGCCATTTAATGAGGCGCTGTTTGTTCCAAAAACCGGACTGCTCTCCCAGTTCCCAGGGCCCGAGCCATAGGTTGGGGGCCCAATGCTAATTAGATGGTATTGGGACTGAGGCAGAGCAGATGGGTTGGCCTGTCCAACAGTAGCAAGTCCTTTGTGGTTAAAACAAAAAGACTTCAGCTGAGGGATGGTTCTCAGGCATCTCTCCTCAGGCTTCATATTACATTTGCATAAGAAATCAAGGCAGTTAATAATAGAGAAGGAAAAATCCCAGCTATGAACGGTTTGTGTCTGGGGTGGAAGTATATGTGCCTACTGTCTGGGAAGTAGCAAGAGTCCCAAATCTGGAAGCAGAGGGCCAGACTTTAAATATCAGTTCTATTGCTTGTTAATGGTTTGGTCTCAAGTCAATCACCATCCTCTTCTTCTGTTTTCCTATAGATAAAGCAAAGGAACTTTTGGGGTGGGGGAGTGGCTCCCCCACAGGGAATTGATGAGGATGGGGAATACAAGAATGCAAATTGCCTCACCCCATAGCCCTTCTTGGCATGACATCTTGTGACATTCCTAAATTCAAATAATTTTTATTTTAGGCTCAGTGAGAAACATCCTTGGGAAGGGATGCTGGACCCCATATACATGAAGTCTAGATTTGAGACTCAGCTATCACATTTTTAGCAAGCCATCAATGAATCACTTTTTCTCTGAATATTCACAGGATAGGAGGACCATAGATTTAATGGAAGAAGGGACCTTGGAGGCCATCAAGGTCAGTCCCTTTATATAGCTAGTATTGGTATAGTGGTTTAATGTTTATAAAGCATATTAATCTCATAACAATTCTGTGATGTAGGTATAATTATTCCTCATTTTAAAAATAGAGAAACTGAGGCATAGAGCTATTAGTGATTTGCTCAGAGGCACACAGTCAGTGAATGCAATAGTAGGATTTGAACTCAGGTCTTCCTGACTCTTGGTCCTGCTTTTAATCTACTGTACCACCTAGCTGCCTAAGCACTTGAAAATAGAAACTTGGATGAACTCCAAGTCCCTACACATCTCCATTCCAATAAACTGCCTTTCCTCATGTCTAAAATGGGTACAATAATGCTAAAACACTTTCAAGGATTCCTGGTGTCTTAGTAAGGCACTCTTTTCCTTTGTCTTTCTGTTACTGTGGCCAAACCAGGGTCATATGATTTTCCAAATTTAACAAGACTGCATTTGAAATCTATTTTCCTGGTTTTCAGTCATTTACTTTGAATGACCTTGGGAAAATCACTTACACCAACCATGACTTTAGAAGACCAATGATGATGTAAGCTTTTCAGAGATACTGAAGGACACAGCACATTTATAAATATGGCCAATGTATGGATCAGTTTTGAAGAAATAAATTTATTTCTTATAAGGGAAAGTTATTATGAGGAGGATAGGTTGTTAGATGATGAGAATGATACCCCAAAAAGAAAAGCTTAATGAAACATTAAGAGATACACCAAAAAGGAGCACAGAAGGGGATAAAGACAAATATCGTTATTATGCAGTTAAATTTTTTAATATTCCTTTAAAAAAAACAAACTGTATGGAAAATAAATTCACAGTTTCATCCATGGTCTTCTTTTCTGTACTTTGCTTATTGAAATGTTCCTCTTTGATAAGTTCATTTCAATTTGCTTTTATTTTTTTTAAATCAAAATTCTAAAAAAATCACAACCTCTTATGAGTCTTAGTTTCTCCCTTTATAAAGTAAGAGAATTAGTCTTGAAGACATCTAAGATCCATGTGATCCCTAGGCAACAGTTTGTCTGTCACCAGACCTGAAAGAAAGTCTTTCCAACTTGCTAGGCCCTGCCTGGTTTTTCTTTCCATTGGCATAGCCCTCAAGGTGATCAGAGGGTGAGCTCCACACCACAATAATAAGGCATCAGGGGAGGATTGCTGTTGAGATAATAATTTATTTTTCCAAAGCACTTTACAGTCTATAATGCACTTTGCTCACAATAGCTCCATGAAATAGGTAGTTCAAATATTATTATCTCCATTTTATATGCAAAAGAACTTAGACCCAGTGGGATAAAGCAACTTCCTCACAGTCAATAAATCAATCACCAAGTATTTATTAAGAGCCTGCTATGAGCCAGTCATTGGATTAGGTGCTGGAGAAACTAAAAGCCAAGCCAAAAACTTTATTTTTTATCTTGGAGGTAAGCTTTGAATAATTGAAGTTACCTAAATGAGGGACAGGGGGTGAGGTTGGGGAAGGAGGAAAACTTAGAGAAATCACTATGGTAGGTGATTGGAAAGGAGACTTCAATGGGCAGGGGGACCAATTAGAAAACTAAGAGAAACAGAATCCAGATTGTGGCTGTGTGAGTGGAGTTAAGGAAAATCTGTGAGGGATGTGTCAGGCCCCTTTTCTATTTAGATTGTAGAAAATAAGCAGATATGTGCTTGGGAGGGTGTAAAGGTAGTGTTTGTGTATGCATGTGGTGTGTATATGTATCTTATTAGACTGTGTCTTCTGATGTTGTGGATGTGACATCTCAGGAGCACAATGTCTTTGATAAAGATGTTTATGTGAATGTGTTGTTTATGTGTCTTCATGGTATCTGTATCTATTTGTGGTAGATGTGTCAGATTGTTGTCTTCACTGGAGGAGAATGGGGACCTAGAAAGTATGCAGTATAGATAAAAAGTCTTATGGAGACATTTTATGTCTGTATGGGGGAATAGTTCCTGGTTGGTATGTATGTGGGTGTTTTGACAGATATGTGTGTATGTGTGTTTATTTGGGGACATAGGGAGACAGGATATCTCAGGAGTAGATATGATATGATTTTTGAGGGTGTATAGGTTTCTGGGTGTCTTACAGGGGTGGTGTATGTAGAGTATGTGGCTTCCATGACCCTGGCTTTCATAGGAAAGCAGTAGGTCATCCGGAGAGCAAGGCAAGCAGCAAAACTTGCATATTTTTTTTTCTATATCTGTTTTTCCCATTTACAAGGCAATTACTCCCAGGGCCTTCAACCACCCAAGACTGGCCAAAAATTAACCCTCCTCCCACATCTCCACAGCTTTACAAAGATGGGCTTTGTGGTGGGAAGGTTGCCTATGGGGGCTTCTTTTGCAAGATAAAAATGTCCTTCTGGTTTACATCAGGCTCCTTGTATTTGTGTGGGGGGCTTTGTGGGGGAGACCCTTGGGGCCAGCCCTAGGCTGCCCCACCTGGGAACGAGGCCCATGGACTATTGCCAGCTTGACAAATTAAGCTGAGTTAGATAATCCAATGTTTTCCTTGGGCCAGAACCAGGATCTTTGACTTGTGCAGCCTGGGCTGGTTATCAAATGATCTCTGTAGATAGCCTGGAATTCATCAGTCTCTGGCTGATGGTGGCTTTTGCCACTGACTTGGTTTCTAAGGTTGAATTGATTGGATGGGAGACAGCCAGGAAACAAGGCTCCTTCCCTTCCCAGCCCCAGATTTTGACTGCTGCTGGGTCTCTGTTGTGTGTTAATGTTATTAAGAGACAGAATTTACTAATCAGATTCATATAGGCCTCTCCTATGTACATATTTACTTGATCACTCAAATCACAGATTAAAGAGAGGAAGCAAGGAGCCTGCCTGGTGCTTCCTTGGAATGGCAATGGCTCATGGTAGATAATGTGGTTAAAGTTTTCCTCATAATAACCCTAGAAAGAAAGAGAAAATATTAACATCCTTTATCCCCATTTTACAGATGAGAAAATTGAATAAAATTCAGTGAGATAGAACATTTTACCCAAGATCTGGCAATAAGGAATTTCAAGGATCTGGATTAAAAATCTTTTACTACTTACTCACCTGTGTGACTTTAGAAAAATCAGTTGACAGTTTATGTCTCTGAACTCCACCTTCCTCAGATATGGAACAAGGGGCCTAAACTATAGATGACCTCTAAGGTCCTTTCCAGATCTAGGTCCACCATCCAGCAGCTCAATATGCACATATTAAATGACTATAGTATACCTAATGCTGTACAGTTTGCTGAGGGAGACAAGAAATTTAAACAATATAGGGTCCCTTCATTCATTGAGTTGTCTGTAATAGAGAGAACAAGATAAATTAGGTATTTTTAAAATTTTACTTTATTATTTTTTCAACCATATTTATGATTTCATTGCTATAAATGATCTACCACTGAGAAAACTGCTTCTCACCATTGCAAGTCTATAACCTCTCTAAATCATAAAATAATCTTGGAGATTTGATTGGGGTGCTTGGCATGTAAATGGTTGGTTCTAGATCATATAGCAAGTATTTGTCAGTCTGGAATTGAATCCAGATATTATTTTGATTGTTAATATTATTTTTTCTTTAATTACATGTAAAAAAACAATTTTAAATATTCATTGATGTTTTTCTTTAAAGTTTTAAGTTCCTCGAGCCCTCTCCCTCATTTCCCCATCCTGGAGATAATAATCTGATTCAGATCATACTTGTGCAAGTATGCAGAACATATCCATATTAGTGATTCGGAGAAAAAAAATGAGAACGAAAGAAAAAATGAAAAATAGTATGCTTCAGTCTGTAATCAGATGCCATCAACTCTTCCTTCCCGATAGTGTTTTTTCATCATAAGTCCTAAGGAATTATCTTGGATCATGGTATGATGGAATAGCTAAGTCATTCACAGCTGATCATTTTGCAGTATTGTTTTGCTATGTACAATGTTCTCTGGGTTCTGCTCACTTCCCTCTGTATCTGTTTATGTAAGTTCGGGTTTTTCTGAAATCATCCTGCTGGTCACTTCTTACATCACAATAATATCCTATTACCATCATATACCACAATTGGTTTGACTATTCCCCAATTTATGGGCATCCCCTCAATATCTAATTCTTAGTCACTGGAGAAGAGTTGCTATAAATATTTTTTGTACAAAAAAAGATTTTTTTTCCCTTTTCCCTGCTATCTCTGGGATACCGACCTAGGTGTGATATTGCTAGATCAAAGAATATGCACAGTTTTTATAACCTGTTAGGCATAATTTTCAATTACCATCCAGAAGTTAGATCAATTCACAACTCTACCAACAATGCATTAGTGTCTCATTTTTCCCCAATCCCCTTCAATATTTAAATTCAGACATTCTTGATTCTAGCTTTGGCTCTACTACTTAATATTGTGTCAGATGATAATATAAGTATAACTTGATAAGTACATCAGAGAGGTACTAAACAAATAACTAAGTGAGCAATTAAATAAAAATTAGTTGCTAAGAGAGGGGATTATCAGAGAAGGCTTCCTGATGAAGGTTGAAAAGATGAACAAAGGAAAGGAGAACATGCCATGTGCAAGGAAATCACAAGGGCAAAGGCAAGGAGACTGGAAATAAGGAAGAGAGGGAAGGGAATGGAAGGGAAAGTAAGAGAAGGGAAGAGAAGGAAAAGGGAGAAGTTTGGGGTTTTTTTTAAAGTAAAAAAGCATGCTTCAATCTGTATTCAGACACCATCAGTTCTGTCTTTGGGTATGGATAATAATATTCTTTATCAGAAGTCTTGTCTTGGGGCACAGTAAGAGAAAAAAGAGTCATTCACAGCTGATCATCCTGCTATATTGCTGTTACTGTTTTATTTTCCATTGCATCTGCTCATGTAAATCTTTCAATATTTTACTGAGAATATCCTAGTTCAACATTTCTTTAACAGAATAGCATTCCATCTTAATCACTTTTCACAATTTGTTCAGTCATTCCCTGATAGACATCCCCTCAATTTCCTCAATTCCTATTCCCTTGCCATCATAAATATCCATATTTTACACACACATACACATACACACACACGTGTGTGTGTGTGTGTGTGTGTGTGTGTGTGTGTGTGTGTGTGTGCATGTATTTAGCTCTTTTTCCTTCCAGTTTTTCATCTGGAATATAGACCTGGTATTGGCATTGCTAGATCAAAGGGTAGGCATAGTGTCATAGCCCTTTGGACATAGTTCCAAATTGCTCTGCTGAACTGTTGCATCATTTCATAACTGCTCTAATAGTGCATTAATGTCTCATTTTCCTTATATCTTTCCAACACTTGTCATTCTCTCTTTCTGTCCTATTAGCCAATCCAATAGGTATAAGATAGTACTTCAGAATTTTTCCTCCAATTGTTTCTCCAATCAACCAGTAGTGAGGATATTTTTAAAATATGATCATAGATAGTATTGATAACCTCATCTGAAAACTGTTCATTTGATCATTGTCAATTGGGAATGACGCTTTTTTTATAAATTTGACTCATATTCCTATGTTTGAGAAATGAGGTCTTTTTTAAAGTTTTTTTTTCAACTACATGTGTTTTCAGCAGTCTTTTTTTTGCATTTGTCTCCTCTCTCCCTTCCCTCTCTCTCCCCCTAAAAAATGAGGTTTCTTCTTTCTCTCTCCTTTCATCCTGTATGTCCTCCCACAATCTTCCCTCCCTTCTATCACCTCCCCCTCCCTTTCTCTCATCTCTTTCCCCTACTATTTTCCTGTAGATTTCTATAACCAAATGAGTGTGTATGTTATTCCCTCTCTGAGCCAATTTCAATGAAAATAAAGTTCACTCACTCCTCCTCATTCCCCCATCTCCCATTCCACGGCAATCTATTTTAAATGAAATTATTTGTCCCATTCTACCTCCCTCTTTCCTACAGTACATTCCTCTCACCCCTTAACTCCATCTTTTTTATTATAATCCCTTATCTATCTATCTATCTCTGCTCCTTCTTACTGCCCTAATAAATGAGTTATCAACATCATCTTCCCATATAGGAATATAAACAGTTCAACATAAGTCCTTATGGTTTGCCTTTCTTGTTTACCTTTTTATGCTTCTCTTGGAGTCTCATATTTGAAAATCAAATTTTCTATTCATCTTTGGTCTTTTCAGCAGGGAAGTTTGAAAGTTTCCTATTTCATTGAATGTCCACCTTTTCCCCTGAAAGTGTATTTTCAGTTTTGCTGGGGAGTTGTTTCTTGGTTGTAATCCAAACTCTGTTGCCTTCTGGAATATCAGATTCTAAGCCCTATGATCCCTTAATGTAGAAGCTGCTAAATCTTTTGTTCTCCTGACTATGGCTTCACAATAATTGAATTGTCTCTCTCTCTCTCTCTCTGTCTGCTTGCAATATTTTCTCTTTAACCCAGTAGCTATGAAGTTTGGCTATAATATTCCTGGCTATGTTCTTTTGGGGATTTCTTTCAGGAGATGATTGGTGAATTCTTTCAATTTCTATTCTACTCTCTGCTTCTAGAATATCAAGGTAGCTTTCCTTGATAATTTCTTGAAAGATGGTATCTAGTCTCTTCTATTGATCATGACTTTCAGGTAGTCCAATAATTAAAAAAATATTTCTCCCAGATTTATTTTCCATGTCATTTATTTTTGTAATGAGATATTTCATATTTTCCTCTAGTTTTCCTTTCTTTTGATTTTGTTTTATTGTTTCTTGATTTCTCACAAAGTCATCAATTTCCCTTTGCTCCATTCTATATTGTAAAGAATTATTTTCTTCAGTGAACTTTTGCTTCTCCTTTTCCATTTGACCACTTCTACTTTTAAAATTATTCTTCTCATTGGTTTTTTTGAATACCTTTTTCCATTTGACCCAGTGTGGTTTTTTTAAGATGTTATTTTCTCTAGTATTTTTTTGTGTCTCCTTCATGTCAGCTGTCTCAGTTCTCATGATTCTCTTGCATCAATCTCATTTCTCTTCTCAATTTTTTCTCTATCTCCCTTACTTGATTTTCAAAATCATTTTTAAGCTTTTCCATGACAGGAGACCAAGTCATATTTTTCTTGGAGGCTTTGAATGTAGACATTTTGACTTTGTTATCTTCTTCTGGGTGTGTATTTTGATATCTTCCTGATGACCTTAATAACTGACTGTAGTCAGTTTTTTTCTGTCTGTTGTTTCCTCATTTCCCCAGTCAATAACTTGATTTTAACTTTGTTAAAGTGGGTTTCTTCTTCCAGGGTAGAAGGTGCATTGTCCTTAGCTTTTGAGGTTTTTTGGCAACTGTTTTCAGAGATTCTTCTAGAGATATGCAAATTTCCAATTCTTCCAAGGTCCTATGAGCTAAGGAGAAATTTGTACCATTTGCACACACTCCTTTCTCCCCTGGACCTAGGAGGAGGGACCCTGCTCTGCTGCAGCAGTAAGCTCTGTTGTGCTTCTGCTCCTTTTCCTGGAACTGGGGCTGAAGACTGTGACCCAGATCTGAGTATGGGCAGAGTCCTGCCTCAGTGATAATAAAGAGACCCCTGTAATCTCCCTCTGACCCCCGTACCAACCCTGGACTGAGAGTTCTGGAAGTAGCTGCCTCTGGTGATTCAGTGCCTCACCTGTTCCTGATCTGCTATGTCTAGGTCTGCTCTGTTGAGGTCTGTGCTGGACTGTGCACCACTCTCACCCAAGTATAACTGAGTTTTACTACTGATCTTCCAAGTTGTACTTAGAGTCTCTGGGCTGAGAAGTCTAGAAACCATGATCACTGCCACTGGACCAATCATTCTGTTCCTGGATTTCCAGTCCCCACCGTACCTCCCTCTCATCCCAGAGCAGCAGACCACTCCCCCACATCTTCCAAGTTCTCTTGTGCTAGAAAATTGTTTCACTCAGTCTTTTAATGAGATCTGCCACTCTATAAGTTGGTTAGAGTCATTACTTAAAAGTATTTGGAGTGGTTTGTGAGAGATTTAGGAGGAGTCCCTGCCTTTACTCCACCATATTGGCTCTGTTTCTTGGGACAAGCAATATTTTTTTGGGGGGGGGGTTAGGTTTTTTGCAAGGCAAATGGGGTTAAGTGGCTTGCCCAAGGCCACACAGCTAGGTAATTATTAAGAGTCTGAGACTGGATTTGAACCCAGGTACTCCTGACTCCAAGGCCGGTGCTTTATCTACTATGCCACCTAGCCGCCCTGGGACAAACATTATTAAAAAGCCTACTGTATACAGGCACAGTGCTAACAACAATCCTGGGTCATTGCAGGTAACCACTGTACATTTGGGGAACTGAGGCAGACAGAAGTTAAGTGATTTTCCCAGAGTTACGGAGAATTTAAACTCAGACCTTCTTAATTCCAAGCCTGGCTCTCCATCCATAGTGCCAGCTAAGGGGAGGATTTTCAGCAGACAGAGATTATCTAGTCTAGCTAAAATGTAGCATTCCTTGAGGAAACATTAGGCTTGGTGGTATCAGATTGATGTGAGCAGTCAAGACCAAGCAACAAGTTTAAGGTTCACATACAATGCAAATCCACAGGTTGAGGGGGTTTTTTAGGTGCTTTTTTTACAAATGTATTTGATTATAGAATCTCCATACATTAGATACTTGCCAATAAGCACTACAGAAACCCTTTCAGAAGTGAAGTCTCCAATAAAGAAGGCAATATTAGCTATCTCTGGGAAAGAGTGATGTATCCCTGACCTTTAATAGAATGACCCTAGCATTGATTGTGGTGTTTAACTGACATTTGATTATCTAGTCCTATGGGGATCTTATTGTTGGGGTCTTTTGGCTCTCCTGTTCTTTTCATCTTGTCACTTCATATATGCAAATATGCATGTATCATTCCCTCTAGCCCAATGATATCCCCATTACATTCATGTACTATGATGCATTCATCAATTTCCCATTGATTAGGTACATATTTTTCTTTTTTGTTGTTGTTTTTGACTTTTTTTGTCATAATAAACAATGCTACTGTGGACATTGTTATACTTAACTTCCTGGAGAAACTGCACCCACCCACTTAATTTTTTTCAAGGGTGTGGTAATTCCAGATATCCAGATGAGAAAGATTAGTTTAGCAGAAAATATAAAGAATGAGTTGAAGTATACAGACAGTAGAAATAGAGTTTAAAAAGAAACAAGACTATCACTTAAACTCATCTTTAGATACCTATTTGCACACTTTCCTTTATACCACAAAGCTATCTCTATGGATAGGGAATTAGAAAGCAAGTTCTAATTTATTTAATCTAACCTGATTTATTTTTTGTTAATTGTCTAGACTTGGGAAAGTGATGTAGAAAATGTTATTAATGCAAATTACACTTAAAAGTGTGCCATGGGTACATTTTTTTTTCCAGAAGACATGTTGTTAAACATTTATCAGTAGCTCCCTTCATAGTTACTTAGATGAGAGCTTAATATATTATCCTGTGACTTTCCACATTCCCTTTACAAGCTTCTTAGTCCAAGGTATCTACTACTAAGGGGTCACCAGAACTGAGCATGGGATATATCTAAGTATTCCAAGGTCATGACCAGGAAATAAATTTAGGATTTGAAGCTGCTTCTCCCAGTCTCCCAAAATTGCAAGCAAGCTATCTCTCCAGACTTTTTTTCACATGACTTCCCTTCATCCTTTCTGCATTCCACTCAAATTGACTTATTTACTCTTCCTCAAACACACAACTGGTGTTCCAGCCTTTGGGCCTCTGGCCTCTGGAATACCTTTCCTTCTCAGTTCCATCTCTTAGAAGACTTTTGTTTTTCTGTTCAAGGCTCAGTTCAAGGTCACCACCAGATCTTTTGACTTTAAATCCAACATTCTTATCACTGTACTATGATGCAGAAACTGGGGCCCAGCATCCCAGAGGTAATAAGTTTACTCTTTTAACCCATGCCCTCTGATTAAAAATCTGGTGTTCTTTCTACTCTTCCTGAGAAAGGTATGAAAAGAAATGGTCACTCTTCTCCACCTCATATCAATGGCAAGAACACATTTTCTAATGTGTCTTGTACCTTTCTAGAATATGGAGGAGGAGGAGAAGGAGCTTTTGGAGTCTGTACCTTAATAGCCATTGGTACCACTGACTAGTAGGGACACAAAAAATTAAAGAAAAGAAAGTCTCTCCTAAGGGATCACCTAGAGTTTTTCATGAATTTTTTTAATCCAGTTGAGTCATTCTGGGATGAAGGAGAAAAGGATTTCATTCCTTACCCAGGCTAAGAGGATGGAAAATCCCCGTCAGTACCCTAGAGACAAGGTGAAGGCCAGTTGAAGCAAATTCAATTCAATTCAACAAACATTTATTAAGTAGTTGACATTGGGAGTCCAAATTTGAAAAATGACTCACCTTTCCAGGAATACAATGTAATGGAGGATGAGGTTTCTGAGTAGACACATAGATATATTTGATGAATATAAGTACAAAAGGGATTTGGGCAAGTGCTAAGAGAAATTATAGAGATTACTATCTCATTTTCCCCTATAGGGCTGGAGAGTGATAGAATTTCATCAAGAAGGAGGTATCCAAGTTAGGCCATGAATAGATGAATGAATGAATGAATGGATGAATGAATTTTTAAAATATAATTAATGGCCAAGTACTAGGCTAAGTATTAGAGATACAAATATATTCCAAAGGTATAATAATTCTTATCCCCAAGGAGTTTAAAAAATTCTAATAGGGGAAAACAATATGCACACATATTCACATATGTGAATAAATGTCTATGTGTGTGTATTTGTGAGTGTTTTCCAAGAAGGAATATTTTGGTTAAGGAAATCACTGGATATTGTGTGGAATCATAGTTCAAGTCTTTTGGGGGGAGAGATTGAACAGGAAAAGAGAGAACTAAGGGACAGGATGAGCAAAGAAATAAAGGTGATAGTCCCATTGTCTTCTGCCCTAGGTCTTACCACATCTGAAGTATGGTTTTAGCAATGATGGCTGGCTAAGCTCCAAAAGCCTCCAGCCTTGTAATTCAGAGTGAAAATTACCTTGTTAGTACTCTCTGCCCAGAGGCATCTCCCTCTGATTGGGTGGCTCCTTCTGGAACCTCTTTTTTTTTTTGCAAGGCAATGGGGTTAAGTGGCTTGCCCAAGGCCACACAGCTAGGTAATTATTAAGTGTCTGAGGCTGGATTTGAACGCAGGTACTCCTGACTCCAGGGCTGGTGCTCTATCCACTGTGCCACCTAGCTGCCCCTGGAACCTCTTTTTTAAGGAGGGAGCCTAGACCATCCATGTGACATTCCTCTCCAGGCTAACTTGAACTTCTTCTACCTGGCCTCTGACCAGATTCTTTATATCCCCCAGCTTCCTTTTATGTTATTTATTTAAAATATTTTAATTTAATTTAATTAATAATGATCGATTTAAATGTTTATATTTAAAATAAAAACTCATTGAGGACATGGTCTTTTTTATTTCTATTTGTATTTATATTCCCAGAATTTAGGACACTACACAATAAACTCTTTTTGTTGTTGTTGTTCTTACAAGGCAATGGGGTTAAGTGACTCCCAAAGCCACCCAGCTAGGCAATTATTAAGTGTCTAAGGTTGGATTTGAACTCAGGTCCTCCTGATTCCAAGGCTGGTGCTCTATCCACTGTGCCACCTAGCTGCCCCCACAATAAACTCTTAATAAATGGTTGTTGATTGTCTTTTGAAAAACCTAGATGACCTAGATTGTATCCAGAGTAGAATCACCAGACAAAGTCATGCCAGGCACTATACTAATTCAGAGGACCGGGAGATGTTTTACCTGGAGAAGAGAAGATGAAGGGGGAACAAGATAAATATTTTCATGTATTTGAAGAAGTGTATTTATTGAAGTAAAATTAGTTCTATTTTGCTTGACAAAGCTGAAACTAGGAATTTTTCTATGAGTAAGTACCACAAATTGTTCCCTCATGAGTAACACAAATGCACCCTCAATAGAAGGGAAAAATGGGACCCCACTCTGGAGAGGAAAGACAGGAGACCCCCAAGACTCCAACTGATAGGTTGCATGCAGGGGAGGAAGGGACCAACAGAAGAACATCACTGAGCATCTGATAGCTTCGTTTTTAAACTAGTTACTCTCATTCATACCATTCTCCTGGGTCTTGTCACTAAAGGATTGTAGATGCTGTCAGAGTCTTCGAAAATCAATGCCCTTCTGCTCACTTCATCTTATTTCTTCTTCTCCTGCTTGCTATCCCAAGGGCAAAACTAGGAACAATGGGAGGAAATTATAAAGAAGCCGATTTCAGTTTGAAAAAGAGAAAATTTCCCCAAATTTAGTATAAATTAGTTATCAACAAGTAAAATAGGATGCTGAAGGCAATAGTAAATTCCCTTTTGGATTAGTAATGAGGAAAAACCACATGGGGTAGTGAAAATTGTTTCTGGCCCTAGTGACAAAAAAAAATTTTAAAAACTGGGTTCAAAATTTGTTATTAACATTCCTAGCAATGGGATTCTGAGCAAATCATTCACCTCTTATTGTCTCAATTTCCTTAGCTGTAAAAAAATAATAATAATCCTTCTAACCCTACTATAAAGGATTGTTTTAGGGGAAAGAAGGCCATAAACTTTAAAGACAAAAAAAAAGTAAATTATCATTATTTTGGTAACGTTGATAATGATGCTCAGGTTTGTTGTTTAGTCATATCCAATTCTTCCTGAGTCCAAGACTATAGCCCATCAATACTGTCCATGGGGTTTTCTTGGCATGACACTGGAGTAGTTTGCTATTTCCTTCTCTGGATCATTTTACTGATAAGGAAACTGAGGCAAAGAAGGTTAAGTGATTTGACCAAGGTCACACAGCTAGTAGGTATCTAAGGTCATAGTTGGATTCAGGTCTTCCTGACTTCAGTCCCAAAGCACTATCACACTAGGCCACCTGGCTACTTCCTATGTCCAGGTATCCTTTAGGTTAGATGACCACTACAATTCAGTTTAGGATTCTAAGGGAATTGGCTTTTCAACTTTTCTCTGCAAAACTTGAAGGATGAGCTCAGCATTTTCCTCTTCTTGTCATTCTTTTCCCTTGTACCCTCTCTGCATGTATTCCTGAATGTGAGGCAGCATCTTAAAGTAGAGGCTATATCAGTTCATTAAAATGTAGTCAAGAATCCTAGATCCTAGAGCAGCCATTTTGGTGGCTATTTTTCCTTTTGTGATAGATGGTTATGTTACTTACCCAAGATCACATTTTATCAGTAGTCAAAACAGGTAAAACTCGGGTCTTTCAACTCCTCTAATTCTTTTTCAAGCTCATTGTGTTCCAAAGGATTCAGGCACACAGTTCCAGATCTTCTGTTCAATTACCAGAAGGCCTACAAAAGTTAGTTGAGAAAGAAAGGGACTGGACTTGAGCCTTGCAGGTGTGGAAATTCCTTCTTCCAATGGAGATCAATGCATCCTTTACAACCTAGAGCATTAGAAAATTACCAAGACTCTATAATTCTGAGAGGTTGTGCTTTGCCCAGTCACCCAGTCAAACTATATCAGTCATAGAACTTGAATCCAGATCTTGGTTTCAAAGCTGACTTTTTAACCCTTATGCAACACTTTATATGTCATTTATGTCATTTCCTTCCTCAGCACCTTGATTTTCTTTTTTAGTCAAATGAGGAAGTTGCATTAGATCATATACAAGGTCCTTCCCAGCTATAGTTTTTTGTGTTGTCTACATTCTATTCTATGTTCTAAGACCTCTATTTAATTTTTATTTTGTTAAAATTTGTTCATACATTTTTGACATAAAAAATACTTCCAGGAAACATGCCCACTTAAACCCTTTTAGTGTATGTCAACCCTCCCCCCAATAAATTTTTGATTATTTGCATAAAGGAGGGATGAGTCTTTAACAATGAGCTCTTTGTTGGGCCAGAAATTGGTTAACCTCTTCACACTGACTTTATTCATAATGACTGTGATTATTGTGAATATTATTCTTTTGGCTTCTCTTCATTCAGCATCACTTCTTATAGGTCATTCATTCTTTCTCTCAGTTATTCATATCTATTGTTACTTAAATAGCACAGTCATAAATTCCATTGTGTTTTAAAAACATCATTTGTTCAGCCACTCCTTGGGCGTTGGGCACATATTTTATTCTCAGCTTTTTGTTCTTACAGATAACACTGCTGTGAACGTTTTTGTACATATGAGGTTTTGTTCTTGATGTCATTGATCTCCTTGAAATATGGTCCCAGAAGTGAAAACTTAGGGTCAAAAGTAAGACGAGATTAATAAATTTCTTACATATTTCTATATTGTTTTATAGAATAATGGAACTATTCATAGCTCTACCAGCAGTGTAGGCATAGCCTGCCTATCCTCCCCTAGTTTCTCCAGTGCTGCGTCTTCTATTTTCTATGGGTATGAGGTGATATCTCAAAGCAGTTTAAATTTCCATACTTCTAATTCTTAGTCATTTTCAGTTTTTTTTCAGTTGATTAATAGTTAGTATTTCTTCTAAAATCTTGTCTAGCTCTAACATTCTAGGAGTCTACTCTGGGCCAAAGGTTTCCATCGAGATGTTTATGTTGCTGGCGAGCAGTAGGGAACATCTGTTTGGGAAAAGATGAGAATCAGTTTGTTATGTCCAGTCAAGCATTAAACACACTGTTTGTGTGATTCTAAAAATGCTATTCATGTCCACTAGAGCTTGTAGGAAAGCAAGACCGGTGGTTAGGGCTGGCAGCTGGGATGCAGAACATCTGGGTTTCTCTTCTGACAAGAGCTCATGGTTCTGTGCCAAGCCCCTGCTGGAAAGATGAAGCCTAGGTCTGCACTACACAAAGAGGAAGGGGCTTGGGAGGTGTACAGCTAGTTATCAGGTGAATTAGACTGAGAGGTCAGGCCAACACACTCCCATTTGGCCCTGGAAAGGGGACCTGGAGTGAATGTGACAATAATTATCGAGCCATCTCAGGCAAAAGGAAAATCCTGTTGTTGATTTAAAAAGCAGGTTTGGGCACCTGAATGGTCCTAACTGGCCTTCTATACAGATCAAACTTCTCAGATAATTGCAGTAATTGCTGCCCTCCACATTCTTCCTTATTTAACCCACACAAGTCTGCTTTGCATAATGATGGATAAGGCTGGGGCCCAAATATCCAGTGGGCTTAGTCAATTATAAAAGTTGATTCAGTAAATTCACTTCATTAAGTACAGATAGATGAGAGAGAGAGAGAGAGAGAGAGAGAGAGAGAGAGAGAGAGAGAGAGAGAGAAATAGGGGCAGCTAGGTGGCACAGTGGATAGAGCACTGGCCCTGGAGTCAGGAGGACCTGAGTTCAAATCCGACCTTAGACACTTAATAATTACCTAGCTGTGTGGCCTTGGGCAAGCTACTTAACCCCATTGCCTTGCAAAAACTTAAAAAAAGAAATAGAAATAGAGAGAGAGAGAGAGAGAGAGAGAGAGAGAGAGAGAGAGAGAGAGAGAGAAGATAGAGAATTTATATTTTTTTTTTGCAAAACTTTACTGTGCCCAACCCTATAGTAAAGGTTGTGAAGGAATGTCCAAGAGAATGACACCAACCCTGCCCTTAAGGAGCTTATAGTCTACTTGCATAGGTAGATAGGTGGTTCTGTAGATTGAGGGCAAGAGGAAGGTTAGGAAGTTCTGAATTTAAATCTTACCTCAGATACTGTACTTACTAATTTTGTGACCCTGAGCAAATCACAAAATCTTTCCACTGAACTTTACTTACAAGTTCTCCTTATAAAATAAGGATAATAATGGCCCCTACCTATAGCATTACCATGAGGAGCAAATGAGTTAATATATATAAAGCATTTTGCAAAAAAAAAACTTTGTTAATTTTTTTAAATTATTATTAATAACACTGATACATGAAATAAATGTAGAACAATGTAAGATAGTTGCTATGTGGTCATGTATTTGACACTGGAGACTCTAAGGGCTTGGAAATTGAGATGAAAGAGAATTTGATCTTAGCAAATCTTCCTGGAGGAGCTAGGAATGATACTCTCCTGAAGTAGACCTTGAAAGGAGAAGGTGAAGAGAGTGGGCAGAGAAACAATACTGTGGAGAGTATTTGATACATCTTAAAGCATCATATAAATGTGTTTTTAATATTAACACTAGCAGTAATACTAATAAGGTGAAGATTCAGAAATAAATTTGGAATTTTAGTGGAAGAGTGAAAATCATGGGATCATAGATGGACAAGTGGAAGGGACTTGGTTGCAATAACTGAAAAGAGGAATGGAGTTTATTCCAAGGCAGAGAGAACGGGCTATGGAAGCTTTGGGAGGTGGGAAAGAGAACCAAGAATTAACCAAGCTCATTGTTTAGGATCATACAGATGAGTGAGCAACTATAATATGAATAACATAAAAGAATATCCAGCATAGAAGGGAGAGATCTGACTTCTCCCAGCCCTGACATGATCTCACAGTGTGACCTGGGACAACTCTTTTCATCTTCCTAAGCCTCAATAGTCTCATTTGTAAAATAGACTCTAATTTTCCTTCTATCTCTAATATTAGAGGCTGTAGGAAGTCTGAAAAAGAGTCCTGCCTTGCAGTCAGCTATATTTCTATTTTTGCCTAATATCTGTGTGACCATTGACCAGTCATCCCATTCTCTATTTCTGTTTCTCATCTGTAAAGTGGTGGTAATTCTAGTTCCAAAAATCACCCAAATGTGGCTATTGTAAGGAAAAAGCACTTGCAAACCTGAAAATTTTATATACTAATCAGCCAATATTTAATAAGTACTTTCTACAGTTTGGACAAACATTTTATATACACTATTTCATTTTATACTAATATTGTTTCAGTGGTTCAGTTTTCTTGAAGACCCCATTTGGGGTTTTCTCAACAAAGATACTGAAGTGGTTTGCCATTTTATTTTATAGCTCATTTTACAAATAAGGAACTGAGGCAAACAGGGTTAAGTGACTTGCTCAGGATCTCACAGCTAATATCTGAGGTCAGATTTGAACCTAGAAAGATGAGTCTTGTTGCCTTCAAGGTTGGCACTTCATGCACTGTGCCACATCCCAGCCCTTGTGAAATAGGTGATAATATTTGTCTTTCATTCTCAAAGAAGGTCATGACATCAGGGAGGTGATGCCATGGAAAGCACATGTATTGGATTTGAGGGAGGGGCTGCTGTGCTAAGTCAACAGTCTCACTTTCTCCTCCAGAATCATCTGGATCCAGTAACCAGATATGAATCAGGATAACTGGAGATAGCCCTGGGTGCAAAGCAATCTGGGTTAAGTGACTTGCCCAGGGTCACACAGCTAGCAAGTATCAAGTATCTGAGGGTGGATTCAACCCTTATCTTCCAGACTGCAAGACCAGTGCTCTATCCACCATGCCACCTAGCTGCCCCTATGAAATAGGTAATGAGATATGGATATAGATTTAGATATATAGATATATAAACATATACATCTCACTACCTACTTCACATATATATATATAGTACACATATATTTTTATATACATCTATACAGTCATATATATATATTTTTTAACAAGAATTTAATTAAGAATCTACTATTTATTAGGCACTATATAAAGTACATTTCAAATATTATCTCATATGTTACAACAACCCTGGGAAGTAAAATGTTATTATTTTAATTTTACAGATGAGAAAATTGAGGTAATAAGTAGTAAAGTTACTTGTTCAGGATCAAGAAATCGATAAGTTCAAATAAATTATTTGAATTCAGATCATTGAACAAAATAGGACATTGTGGCTTAAAGAGGTTATATACCTTGTCAACACACCCATGCCCTTCCATAGTGTGAGATTTCCTTAGCAATGCATGTCTTCCCATAAATCCTCCAGAGACTCCACCCAGAAGAATTCCTTTAGAACTTATTTGTTTGTTTTTGCAATTATATGTAAAGATAATTTTAAACATTCCTTTAAATAAAATTTTCTCCCTCCCACACTTCCCTTCCCCCAACCTAGGGTAGCAAATACTCTGATGAGTACAATCTTGTACAATCTTGCTACACATATTTCCATTTTAGTCATGCTGTTACTAAAGAAGAATTAGAACAAAAGGGAAAAATCACAAGAAAGAAAAAAACAAATTTAAAAAGGTGAAAATTATATGCTTTAATCTCCACTCAGATTCCATAGTTTTTTTTCTCTAGAGGTGGATGGCATTTTCCATCACAAGTCTTTTAAAATTGTCTTTGATCACTGTATTGCTGAGAAGAGCTAAATCTATCATAGTTTATCATCACAATGTTGCTATTACTGTGTATAATGTTGTCCTGGTTCTGCTCATGTCACCCAGCATCAGTTCATGTAAGTCTTTCCTAGTTTCTTCTGAAATCTGCCTGCACTTCATTTCTTATAGAACAAAAATATGCCATTATATTCATATACCATTATTTTGTTTAGGCATTCCCCAATTGACAGGCAATCTCTCAGTTTTCAATTCTTTGCCACCACAAAAAGAGCTGCTATGAATATTCTTGAACATGTGGGTCTTTTTCCCTTTTTATGATCTCTTTGGGATATAGA
Source organism: Macrotis lagotis (assembly GCF_037893015.1). NCBI lineage: Eukaryota > Metazoa > Chordata > Mammalia > Peramelemorphia > Peramelidae > Macrotis > Macrotis lagotis. The sequence goes on along the minus strand of NC_133658.1, from coordinate 806,353,489 downwards.
CCAAGAAGTAGTTTTGCTGGATCAAAGGGTCTGCCCAGTTTTCCAAATTGCTCTCCTAATCAGTTCACAACTCCACCCACAGTGCATTAACATCCTAGTTTTCCCATATCCCCTCCAACATTTATCATTTCCCTTTTCTGTCACAAAAGTTAATCCAATAGATGAAGGGTGTTAACTCACAGTTGTTCTAATTTGCATTCCTCTATTTAATAATGATTTAGAGCATTTTTTCCTATGACTACAGAAAACTTTTAATTTCTTCACCTGAAAAATACTTCTTTATATAGTTTGACCATTTATCAGTTGGGGAATGACTAGTATTACTATAAATTTAACTCTGTTCTCTATATAGTTTAGAAATTAAGTCCTTTATCAGAAATACTGGGAATCACTGCTTCCTAACTTTTGCTTTCTTTCTATTATTAGTAGCATTGATTTGTGCAAAAACTTTTCAATTTAATGTAATCAAAATAATATATTTGCACTTAATAATGTTCTGTAGCTCTTGCTTGGTCATAAATTCTTCTCCTCTCCATAGATCTAATAGGTAAATGATTCCTTGCTCTTCCAAATGATATGGTATCACTCTTTATGTCTAAATCATATACTCATTTCAAACTTATCATGGTATAGGGTGTGAGATGCTGATCTATGTCTAGATTTTATCAAGGTATTTTCCCCATTTTTCCAGCATTTTTCCTCAGAGTGAGTTCTTAATCCCAAAAGCTGGAGCCTTTGGGTTTAATCAAATAGTAGATTATTATATTGATATGCTACTATTCTATTGATCCATCATTACTCCATTTCTTGATAATACAGTTTTAGGTCTGCTACAACTTCTTTTGGATCTTTTAATATACAATGGGTACAAGGTCAGTAATTGAGGTAAGATAGGTAGATAGGTAGATAGACAGACAGATGGATAGGCTGGCAGATAGACAGAGACAAATAGACAGAGAAGCAGATAGACAATTCCAACTATTCCTATTTGTGATAGCACATGCGTCCTGAGGGTTGGGCAGTTTGAATAAAACATATGACAGTATAAGGGAATGAAAAAAGTCTTGGCTCCCCAGTCAAGGGATAAAGTTTCAAAGCCCACCTTTGATACTCCCTGTGTGACCTTGGGTAGGTTAAATCCCTTTGCTGGACCTGAATTTCCTAATTTGTTAAAATGATGGAGTTGGACTAGATGGTGTTTGAGGTCCTTTCTAGTTCTAGTTCTGTAGTTGCACAACTAGTAAGTATGAGAGAATTTGAATCCAGGTCTTCCTTCCTGCTTTTCTAGCACCTAATCCATATCCTTCAGCTGTTGGTATCATCATCATCATCATCATCATCATCATTGTCTAATATTTAATTCCTTCATGCCCCTAACATTTTATGCTATTTGTTGTAACATTCTGTGATCTGAGAATCCTTCCACTTCTCACAGTCTGGGCTCTAGATCCTACCATTCTGTGATTCTCCATACATGCAAATTCATGGTACAACATACTTCAACAAGCAAAGACACTGTGAGGCATATGTTTTATTTGGCTCTTGGAGCTGAAAGGCATTGGAATTCATTCAAGTGTTATGAAACTGAGTCCAATTGTGCTTACAACATTTAAATGATCGTTTTTCCTTGAGAATGGTACTGTTTCTTGTCAAACTGGGACCACAAATAAGCCATGGACATCGTCACCTGCCTGCTTCCTCTCAGAAGAAGGAACTGATGCTAGTCAGATGAAAAGGAAGACTTATTTTTTTCATTGTCCCAGTTGTAGAACTAGTGGAAGGAGCAAACAATATGGGCCAGTATGGAATGAACATTGGAAGAATAGAACTGAGAAAGAGCTTTGGTTAGCACCAGGGGAAGTCATTAAGAATTAGGGATGCATGACCAGAAAGAACAATGATCAGTGTTGGAAGGGATGCAGGAAATCTGGGACACTAATACATTGTTGGTGGAGCTGTGGACTCATCCAACCTTTTTGCAGGGCAATTTGCAATTATGGCCAAAGGGCAACAAAAATGTGCATACCCTTTGATCCAGTAATACCACTACTAGGTCTATACCCTGAAAAGATGAGCAAAAAAGGGTAAAAACATCACTTGTACAAAAATATTCATAGCAGCCCTTTTGTGATGGCAAAAAAAATTAGAAATTAAGTGAGTGTCCATCAATTGGGGAATGGCTTAACAAACTGCAGTATATGTGTGTCATGGAATACTATTTGTTCTATTAGAAACCAGGAGGGATGGGAATTCAGGGAAGCCTGGAATGATTTGCATTAACTGATGCTGAGTGAGATGAGCAGAACCAGAAAAGTATTGTACACCCTAAAAGCAAAATGGGGGTGATGATCAACCTTGATGGACTTGCTCATTCCATCAGTACAACAACAATTTTGGGTTATCTGCAATGGAGAATACCATCTGTATTCAGAGAAAGAATTGTGGAGTTTAAACAAAGACTAAAAGCTATTACCTTCAATTTAGGGAAAAAAACCCATTATGTTATGTAATTTTTCTATCTCTTATACTTTAATTTCTTCCTTAAGGATATGATTTCTCTCTCATCATATTCAACTGAGATAAATGTATACCATGGAAACAATGTAAAGACTAACAGAATGCCTTCTGTGGGGTGGAGGGAGGGAAGCAAGAATAGGAGGAAAATTGTAAAACTCAAAATAAATAAAATCTTTCTTAAAAAAAGAATTAGGGATGTACAGTTCAACCCCAATTTAAGCAAACCCACTATTAAAAAATCCAGATTTGAAAGTGCAGTAAATTGGGAAAGGGAGAAAATACTTTAAGAAACTGTGTCTTAAAAGTTGAAGGGACTTCAGAGATACTCCAGCATAAGGTAAAAGAGTAAGTTCAATGATGATAATGCTTCATTGCAGACTAGAATTGTATTTAATTCAGCATTCAAAAAGTTGTGTCATTAGATAGCATAATGGGTAGAGCACAGGGCCTGGAGTCAGGAAGACCTGAATTCAAACTTGGCCTTAGACACTTTTTTGTTTTGTTTTGTTTTTTTGTTTTTTTGCAATGTAATGGGGTTAAGGGACTTACCCAAGGTTATACAGCTAGGTAAATATGTATTTGAGGCCACATTTGAACTCAGGTCCTCCTGACTTCAGGGCCTGTGCTCTATCCATTGTGCTACCTAGCTGCCCCTTGCCTCTGACACTTACTAGCTATGGATCCTTGGGCAAATCATTTAGACATATTTGCCTCAGTTTCCTCAACTATAAAATCAACTGGAGAAGAAAAGGGCAAACCACTCCCCAAATGGGGTCACAAAGAGTCAGATAGAACTAAACAATAATAACAAAAAGCTTACAATCTATTAGTGTATTTCAATCCTTCAGTCATTCCCAACTCTTCCTGACTCATATAGACTTGTCCTAACAAAGATAGTGGAATAGCTTGCCATTTCCTTCTCTAGATTAGGAGTATTTATAGATTCATTTTGTATTCTACTTTTTTCCCCTCCTAGAATAATCACTTTTTTAAAAAAAATTTCCCATGATTCCTTCAATTGTATTCTGTTCATTCTCAAAGCAACTCTGGGAAAGAGGGAGGGCAAGATTTCATAGCCCCATTCTACAGCTGAGAAAATTAAGTGCTAATATCTAGGCAACCTGTCTGAGCCTAACTTGTTTCTAAAGTAATCATGGCAACAGGTGTACCCACCCAGAGGCTTCATGGCACAATTCACCTCCAGCCTCTACTAGGAGAAATTATGAAAAAATGGAAATCTTGGAAATCTCATAATTAAACCAAAATTTGTTTCCAGGTAGCTTCTCATTCAGAGTTCTCAACTAGTGAGTCAGAATCTTTCTCCCTGTCATTTGTTCTATGTGACCTTGGAAAAAATCTCACAACTTCTATGTCCTTCAGTTTTCTCCAATGTAAAATGAGTGAGTAGAACCATATTGCTTATCTTGAAAGTCTGTCCCAGTTCTAAGATTCATTTAGGCTCTAAATCCTTTGATATGATGATCTGAAATGGTGATAATTTCTGACCTGACTTTCTCTCAAAGTTATTATGGGTCATATGTATGTATATGTATATTCAATAATGTGAAGTATAAACATCTTAACATCACAGTCTGGAGCAATAGAGAATAAATCGACTTCTAAACTCATACATGAAGACAGGTTCCTATCTTCCTTGCCTCCCATGTAGTCTTCTTTCCTCAGATCTGTTGATCATTTCTCATATTTTTCAAATATTTTATATTTCTTCTTCATTCTCCTATGTGTAAACTTTAGCATGTCATTGGCCCTCCTCAAATCAACATTTTATTTTGTATTTACTAGGTGCTAAGGCTGGGGAATACAAACAAAGCAAAAAAGAAAGACAGTCTCTTCCCTTGAGGAGCTTACTTTGTAATGGGGAAAACTAACACTTAAAAGGAAGGGGGAGGATGAAGAAGGCACCAGTATGGGAAGAGAAGGTATCCATATGAAGGATGCGTTGGAGAAAGAAGTCTGGAGAGTTGAGAGCAGAGTCCAGAAAAGAATGAAGGTTTTGATGTCCTAAACTGTGATGCCTAAAAATGAATACATCATTCCAGCTATCGTCTGACCAGGAGGAAGGATACTTCCCTCACTTTAGACATAAGTCTTCTTTGAACTCATATGCCCCCCCACCATGAGGAGTTATGGTACAGACTTACCTTCCTTTTCATCATCAAGGTCACTATCTGTCTGAGCCATAGATTTGCCAGTCAATAGTCATCATAAAATGTGGTACCCAGAACTGAAAATAAGTACAATTTTGCTCTCCATTTCCTCATTGATAAAATGACATAATACAATGAACAAAATAGCTGTCATCTTCCTTCCCTTGCTCTAGATTGGGTCTCTGTTATGATCAGAGCAAGATTCTGGAGGACCTTGAATGCTAGCTAAAGGAGAGTTTTCTTTTTTTCTTTTCTTTCTCTCTTTTTTACTCTTATTTTCTTTCATCCTTTCTTTTTTTGTTCTTCCTTTCTTCTTCCTTTTTCTTTCTTTCTCTTTCTTTCTTTTTCCCTTTCTTTGTCTCTCACTTTCTCTTTTTCCTTTTCTTTCTCTCTTTCATTCTTTCTTTCTTCTCTCTCTCTCTCTCTCTCTCTCTCTCTCTCTCTCTCTCTCTCTCTCTCTCTCTCTCTCTCTCTCTCTCTTCTTTTTCTCTGATATATTCCTCAGAAGAATAATTGAAGTCTCCTGACTTTCCTGCTCTTTCAGAGGGAATGCTGTATCTTTTGTATTTCCAGTAGAAAAGACTGAACTTACCTATCTGCATGTGCATATCTGGGCACCTCCAGAGGCAGCTTCTAAGACACAGAGAAGTCAATAAATAGCATCCAGTGGGGTTGACTTCAATTCCCATAAACCCGACTTTCATATTTCTAAGTCCCCACACACTTGTGCCACTAGAGGGAGTAACTCAGGGAAGAAGCAGCACCTATAACAATGCAAAGTCAGAATCCTAGGATGCCAGAGATGAACCTTAGATCACGGAATGTCAGATCTAGGGCAGGATCTTAGAACATGAAATATCAGAACTAGGCCAGGACCTTACAGCATAGACTGTCAGGGCCAGAGTAGTGCCTTAGAACATAGAATGTAAGAGCTAAGGCAGAACATTAGAACATAGACTATCATAGTTAAGGCAGGACCTTAGGCCATGGAATATTAGGGCTAAGGAAGGATCTTAGAAGATAGAATGTCAGAGTTAGGACAGGATCTTAGAACATGGAATGTCAGAGCTAGGGCATGACCTTAGAGCATAGAATGTCAGAGCTAAGGCAGGATATTAGAACATAGGATAAAGCATAATTTTAGGATTTAGAACTCCAGGAGTGGGTGTCTTAGAACATAGAATGCCAGAGCCAGGGCAGGACCTTAGAATACAGAATGCCAGAGCTAAGGCAGGACATTAGAATATAGACTATCAGAGCTAGGGCAGAATCATAGAACATAAGACTGTCATAGGGCATAACCTTAGAATATGGAATGTCAGAGCTAGGGTAGGACATTAGAATATAGAATGCCAAAGCTTAGACATAGAATATTGTCACTCCTGGGGACCATAGAAAACAGAGTTACAGTACAATTGAAAAAGTTATGGCTGAAAGGAATTTTGAATATAAAATATTGAAATACAAAATTTAGAATTTTCAAGCTGGGAATGACCCAGATTATTTAATCCAGCACCTTTTATTATACAGATGAAAAAAAACTGGGTCTCAGCAGGATTATGAGACAGGCTCCAAGTCATGCATCGAGTGCCAGAGTTGGAACAAAGTTCAGGCCTTATGACTGAAAAGGTGACAAAAATGAGCAAAGACAAACTGAAGATCCTTCTCCAGGATCTGTCATCATCCTACCCCCACCCCCATTGTGGCCAGCCTGAAAAGCTCATATTCACCAGCTTCATTAGTAATCCATAATGCTCCCTACTTGCAAAGTGGGGGAGTTAACATTGTTATTGGGATCATAATTGTTGCATTTCATGAATTTTCATGCTTACATTTGCAATCTTAATGTCGCTTTTGCATTGGGTTTTTGTGCTTAATTATAAGAGCCTTGTAATTATAGAGTATTGCCGAACGCAAAGGGTGATTAAAATGGATTTAATGAAACTTGAAGCCACATAGCCCTGGAAAGGAGGGGGAAGAGATTCAAACTAAATTCTGAGAGGCACCTAGCCCAGTGACTTGCCTAGAACAACCACATAATCAGTACTAGATGATCCTAGATTTCCAGCTGGAAAGGACTTTAGGGGCCATCTAGTCTTACCCCCTCACAGATTAGGAAACTGAACCCTAAAGAGCTTCAATGCCCAGTCCAAGGCTATATGGCTAACAGAGGCAGGATTTGAACCAAGGTTCTCTGACTTACAGATCCTATGTTCCTTCCAATGCTCCATTTGAAAAAAAAGAGCTATTAAATGAATGTATTGACATTTGTAGCATTGACTTGTCCTGTTCTTTCTCCTCTGAGCAAAAAGAAGTCTTCTCTGAATACACTAGGAGCTTTCAACTCCAATGATGGGGCCTCTTGCTCACTGCTTTTTCCAGTGCACAATTCTGTCCACATCATTTCCTTTCTCAAGAAAACTGTAATAGTTCATTATAACTTCAAGGGTCTATGAAATTGATGGATTAATTGAAGGAACTGAGAATATTTATCCTAGACAAAGAGAAGATTTGCAAGGAGGGAGCAGGGTTATAGAAAGCATAGAATAACAAATTTCAAATACTTGAAAAGCTGGTTTAGGGGAAAGAGACTACTTTTTCATATATGCTGAATGATGACTGATAGTGATAAAGGGGAAATGCAAAAAAAAAAGTTTTCAACCTCGTATTTGCCGCCTCCCCTCCTTCTCTCTCTCTTACTCTCACTCTCTCTCTCTTTATATATATATATATATATATATATATATATTATGTATAATATGTATATATATGATAGATAGATATAGATATATAAAATATATGTATATATGTATATACATATACATATGTGGGTATGCATATACACATATTCATGTGTGTATAAATGTGAATAATATGTGCATATGCATTATGTATACACATGCAGATATAGTCACCTAATATGTGAGTATTACAGAGATGGCATCCAGATGTGTAATTTCATCAATATGGAATATACCTGGTGTGACAATTTGCTCCACTACTTCAGATCTACAACATGCCTGTAACATTGAGAGAGCAATTAGGAGACGAGTCTGAGGCCACATAGCTAGCATGTCTCAAAAACAAGATTAAACCCTTCTCTCCTCTCTCCCCTCTACACCAAGCCTCCTAACCACTAGTGCTTCAAAGTTGCTAAGGTAGAAATGTCTGCTTGAGGGCAGTGGCCTCCCTGCCATTAGTAGTCTTGAAGGAAAGCCTTGTCAGCTATTTGTTAAGGCTATCATAAGGAGTATTACTGTTCAAGTATCAATGTTGGACACAATAATATGTGGCCTTCTAACTCTGGTTATCTTTGCTCCTGTGGAGTGAAGGGAAATTACCACAGCCTAGTCATGTTTTCTGCTTTCCCTATCCTCTTCTCCTTGTTCATTCATTCATTCATTCATTCATGCATGCATGCATGCATGCCCCTACATAAGAGACTCTGGTCTCAAGCTAGGTGCTTTGCTATTGAGATGTTTTCCAACCCTGTCCAACTATTTGTGACCCCATTTTGAATTTTCTTGGCAAAGTTACTGGAGTAGTTTGCCATTTTTTCCTCCAATATATTTTACAGATGAGGAAACTGAGGTATACAGGGTAAAGTGACTCATCCAGAGTCACACAATTAGTAAATGTCTGGGGTTGGATTTGAACTCAGGAAGAGGAGTCTTCCCGACTCCAGGACTGGCACTCTGCCACTGAGTCAGCTAGCTGCCCTGCTCAGCACATAATATGGACCATATAAACAATGGCTGGGATTTGTCCAGGTGGCATAGGGATGGAATGGTGCCAATCCCCAAAAAACACCACTCTTCACTGAACAAGCATCTGTCATCTAGAGATGCCTTTGTCTCTGGAGCAATTTTCCATTCCCAGCTAGCACATCTTGAGGGAAAGAGGCAGAAGAATGAAGTGTGGTTGACAGAGTCTTCCTCCTTTCCTTCACAGACTGGTTGTTACTATTATCATTTCGGTCATATTCAACTCTCTGTGACCCCACTTTGGGTTTTCTTAGCAAAGATACTGGAGTGGTTTGCCATTTGCTTCCCCAGTTTATTTTACAGATAAGGAAATTGAGGCCAACAGGGTTAAGTGATTTACCCAGGTTCCATCCTATTTCAAGCCCTTGCTCTATCCATTGTACCACCTTGCTGCCCAGCTAGTGCTGAGGTGATGCAAAAGCAAATGCCATCATCACTGTCATCATGATGGTCCCAGACTAGCACACAGACAGAAGCCATATAATGGAGCAAACTGAATCCAAGGGCTTTGGCTCTCCATCCTAGCTTGCCTGGGTGTCACCTGGAGCCAAGATGCTAGCCCTGTCGTGGACGCAGTTTTCTTTAAGTCATGATTATAAAATAATCATTAGCATTTTATCCAACTCTTTAAAGGTTGCAAAGCACTTTATAAATATTATCTCATTTGACACTCATAACAGTCCTAAGAGGTAGGTGCTACTTTATTGCCAGGCTACAAATGAGGAATCTGAGGCAGACAGTGCTTAAATGACTTGGCCCAAAGTTATAGAGAGTTATTAGTGTCTGGAGCTAGATTTGAATTCGGAATCTTTCTGACTCTAGGTCTGGTCTTCTGTGCACTGTACCACCTAGCTAATCCACCTTATATGATTCAAGAATATTTAAATAGGTATTGATTAGTGGGGGATCAGATCAGATGGAATCTAGAAAAAAGGCATTCTTATTCCTCGGCTCCTGGTAGCTTTTACAGAGGGTCATTCTCACCCCAGGCACACAGGCAGAGAGAAGGATGGTTTAGGTAAGGGAGGGGGGCACAGAGGCAGCTTGCTCTGTTGCTCATAACTCTAACAGTTTGGACACAGGAGAACACGGGCGCCGACAGAGAGAGAGGCCAATCCTACATACTCTGTGCTTTGGAGCACACTCAAGATTTACCTGGTTGTCTCTTCCTCCACTCATCTCCTTTGATCTGCAGCTGCATTTCTATCTCTGCCACTTTTCTCAAATCTATCGCCTCCTTTCTGTTTCTACAGTCATACCCTAGAACAGATTCTATTGACCAACTGACCTGAACCACTGTAGTTACAGCTTCCTAAGAAGTCCATACTTTTCTCTGAGCTAAACTAGGTCATATACCACTGGCAGCCTTATTGTGCTTCTATATTAATCTAGAGTATATATATATATATGTACATATATATATACATATATATATACACAGATACATAAATGTATGATGTATATATGCATCTATATGTTTCTACACATAAACATGTATGTATATATGTAGATAGACAGATGATAGATGGATGAATAGATATATCATTTTAGATATTGATCTGGTTCTTAATATACAGTGTGAGCTTAATAAATGTTTATTGATTGATTGATTGATTTGGTTACCTCTAGTGTCTCCCTATTCCCTGCTGAATAAATATCAAGCTTCTTAGTCTGATATCTGAAGCTTTCATAATTTGGAACCTTTTTTGTCTTCCCAGCCTTATCTTATATTTCTTCCTCTAGACTTTCAATGCCCCAAAGACACTCTGAATATGCCCTGAACTAACTCACTTGCAGGCAAATATTGGGATGTTTCCAGTGCCTATAAGGTCCTGGGTTCAACTCACTTCATCACATTTTTACAAACCATATAACCTTGGACAAATCTCTGCCTCTTGGTAACTCCATTTTTCAGTTTATGAATGGGGAAACTCATGTTGGCATCACCTACCTATTGTGAGGGAAGATGTTTGTAAACTATAACTTGCTAGGTAAATGGTAATTGGTGAGATCACTATTATTTCCTCTAGTGCCACACCTCTGTAGCTCTCCCTGTTGAGTTCCTGTCAAGTGTCCTGGATCTTCTTTTAAAAACACACCTCAAGGCCAGCTCCCTCCATGAAGTCTTCCTTGGTTCATAATAGCTTTCCCACTTGGGCAACACAATGCTTTGTTTTTTGCCTCAAATACAATTGACATGCAATTATTTCATAATTTCATGAGTCTGTAAAATGCTCCATAAGTATGGATGAACAGAGATTAAATGAATATTTTCATTGAGGGATGCCTATCACTTCACAGCAGTGACATCAGAGCTAATCAACTGATTTGGGGTTCCCAACATTTATTTCTCAAACTCTTTAGCCATTTAGTCCAAAGTAAAAATTATCTACCCCTAGCTCTGAATGATACTAAGAGAAACAAAAGTTTTAAGAAGTTGCAATCCAGTAGAGGATAAAAAAATATTCTAGAATCACAAAATGTTAGAATTTGAATGCATGAAAAATGATGCTCAAAAATAATTGAACAGGGGCAGCTAGGTGGCATAGTGGATAGAGCACTGGCCCTGGAATCAGGAGTACCTGAGTTCAAATCTGACCTTAGACACATATAATAATTACCTAGCTGTGTGGGCCTGGGCAAGTCACTTAACCCCATTGCCTTGCAAAAAACTAAAAAAAAAAAATTGAACAATAATAATAGATGTACAAAGTACATTGAGGGACCAGAGAGTGGCTATCCTGGCTAGAGGATGGATGAAACAAATTCTTGTCAATATTTCATTCATTTCTTCAGTCATTCATTCAACACATATTTCTGAGTATTTTCTCTCTGAATCCCTGCATAATATGTGTTTCTCTGTCTGAGGGTATGTGTGTTACCTTAGTGTTCAAAGTTGACAGTGCTGACAATGATGTGCATGTGTAAGTGTGACTGAAAAAATCCAATGTGTGATGAATTTCTCTTTTCTGCATTGTAAACAAGTGATAATTGTTCACTGAATTAGTTAGCTTTGAGGAAAAGGTAATTGCTAGTGCCAGAAAATTCCTCAGTTCCATCTATCTATTAGGTGCCTACTCTTTTTAGAACCCTGTTCTCTGAACAGTTCCTTCCCTACATTAAATTTACACTCTCATAAGGGGAAATAGCACATGTATTAATAACTAATATAAAGTAGAGTTTCGGGGTGACTAGGTGGGGCAGTGGATGGAGCACTGGCCCTGGAATCAGAAGGACCTGAGTTCAAATCGACCTCAGACACAATAATTACCTAGCTGGGTGGCCTTGGACAAACTTAACCCATTGCCTTGCAAAAAAACAAAACTAAACTAAAGTAGAGCTTCAAAGTTTAGGAGACAACATAGCAGAAGAGATAGAGGGCTGGCTTTAGCATTAGGAAGCTCTAGATTCAAGTCTTCTATCCAATAAATGCAAACTAGGTGACCAGGAATGAATTCCTTAACCTTCCAGTGACCCGGGCAATTCTCTAAGAAAAGAAATCCCAGACTAGTTGCCTCTCTAACAGTGAAGGGAGTTCCCTGACAAAAATCTCAGGTTCAGATACCAGATTCTTCATTTACTTTCTAAGTATATTAGATAGGTGCAGACTAAGTATTTCTGCAAAGTCATTTTCAACTAGAGAAAGAGGGGTGACCTAGAAGACTTCCTGGAGGGGACCTGAGTTAGGATTTATAGGGTGAGGAAATGGGACAAGGGGGGATTCATGGGGCATGGGATATAGCCCTGGGAATGGGGTAAGCAGTCTTCCATGCTCTGAATGTGGATCCACTGTGCCCTAGAGAACAAGCAGAAACCATCCTGAGTATATCTATTGAAGTATTTGCCCATGTGCTTCAGAATCAAACCTTAGCACAGATATAATTGAACAGAATTGGTATCAGAAGCTATCTATTAGGATAGACACAACTCTGATAGAACCACTTAAACTCAAGTTGTAGAATAATAGACTTGGGGCTAGAAGGGGCTTCAGAGACCCTCATTTTGCAAAAGAAAAAAAACTTGGACCCAGAGAAGTTAAAGTAATTTGTTCAAAGTCACACATTATTGTCCTTCATTGTCAAAGATGAGAGTGACATCAGGCAGGTGATGTCATGACATGAAAGTGAGTTGACTTTGAGGGGGGGAGGGGGTGCTAAGTCACCAGCCTCACTTTCTCCTCTGCAACCATCTAGATCCAGTGGCCAGATATGAATCAGAATGACTGGAGATGGCTCTGGATGCAGGACAATCAGAATTAAGTCACTTGCCCAAGGTCACATAGCTAGTAAATGTCAACTGTCTAAGATAAGATTTGAACTTAGGTCATCCTGCCTCCAGGGCTGGTGCTCTATCCACTGTCCCACCTAGCTGCCTGGATAAGGTAGAAAATATTAGGAGTAGAATTCACACCCAGGTCCTGTGAGTTCAGAGCAGGTATTCTTTTCACTGTACCAGACTGCCTGTTATCATTCCTAGCTACCAAGGAACAGGATGAGTACATAGATGATAGTCCAAGAAGCAGTAAGGGCTGCCTCCCACACCCCCAAGCTACCAAATTCAATCAGACCCCCAGAGCACAGATTGAATATGACAAGTTGTCAGTTGCTATCTGGGTCCAGTTGAAGGGATAGGAAAAGGCTTCATTGAGCTAAGCATTGACTGAAGAGAAGTATTTCTACAGGCTAGATGACCAGGATATGTATTCTAGGACTGTCTCAGGCCTTAGGTGAAATAATTTTTCAGTTCCTCCCCTCTTCTGTTGCATTTTCCTAACCTTGTTCCATGGGGATAAATACTACTCACTCCCCTGCCTTGGAAGCTTTTGCTTGTAGACTCTGACTAAACTTTCCTCCATGGACATACTACCTCTATGGAATTCTGACTCTGACATCAGAACTGTGCCTTAGATCTAACATTGTCATTTCTTTCTTTCCTCTGGGTCTATTTATTCCCTTCAGGCCAGTTAATCACTGCTTATTCCCAGTACATACCAGCAGCACTGCTAGTTTTGAGTTCCTGGCCCATTACAGAATCTTTGCTATTCCCAGAGCCCTGTTTGAATCCCTCACCCACTTATCTCTGATGATGATGCATTGCACCTGTCCTGAACATCCCAACTTCCTGAATGTTGGCTGGCTCACCTCAGGGTGATTCCACTATCTCTGGACCCCTGGTTTAACTCTGGCCTGGATCCAGTAAACCCGTGGGCTCTCTATGCTCCTGCCTGCATCTTCCCTTCCCTCTCGATTTATCTAACTATTCCTATCTTCCAGGGCCTTGACAGTTAATCATGATGGTGATAGAATATCTTCATGGTATATCTTGTGTGATTCTGCCCTGCTGGCTAGATTGGATGGTGGAGGATAAGATAAGAGAGCAAATATCATCTTTTGATCCTCACAACAACTTTGGGAGATAGGTAATATTACTACCCCTGTTTTCTAGATTAGTATAAATGTCAATGACAATGACATGTCAAGTGACTTGCCCAACTCCTAAATGTCTGAAGCTGAATTTGAACTCAGGTCTTTCTAGGGACCTAAATCTATTGCTCAATCTACCATGCCACCTAATTATTTATTAAGAGGGAAGAGATTAAGAATACTATTGTATTATTCAAATGTTTCAACTATGACTGTGACCTCTGGGGATTTTCTTGGCAAAGACACTGGAGTAGTTTTCCATTTCCTTCTCCAACTTATTTTACAGATGAGAAACTGAGGCAAAAAAGATTGTGACTTGCTCAGGGTCATGTAACTAGTTAGCGTCTGAGACCAAATTTGAACTCAGAAAGATAAGTTTTCTTGACTCCAGCTCTGGCCCTCATGACCCTGTGCCACTTGGATGCCTCAGTAGGAATGAGGAAAGATATATTCTAAAAGAAACAAGTCAAGGTGGTGACCATATTGGATGAATACTGTATAGAAGAAATTGGAGTTTGGGTAGTCAGTGGAAGAGAGCATATAGGTGGAACATGATATCAATCATGATATCAATCAATTACCTAAAGGGTCATCTTCCATAAGAATGACTAGACTTATTCTGTTTGGGCCTGGAAGACAAAACTAGGAGGAGAGAGACAGTTTTCATCTCAATATAAGGAAAAAACTGACAAATAATTAGAGTTGTCCAAAAATGACATGAGCTGTCCCAAGAGACAATAGGCTTCCCATTGATAGAGGCCTTTAAGAAGGCTGGGCAACTATTTGATAGAGGATGTCATGGCTCTATGCCTGCCAGTCTAAGGGATAGACTGGATGAACTCTGCCCCCTTTGAGTTCCTTAGAGAACACCAATAGACCACATGATGAGAACCATCGCTCTTACAAACAAGACATCTCAGATCAGAAGAGACCTTGAAGACTGATTCATTCAACCTTCACATTTATTTCTACAACTGAGAAAACTGAGGTCCAAAGGGAGTATGGGATACCCACTCAAGGTCTGAAAGCACTTTGACTGTTTATCTTGGAGAAGAACTGGCTCAGTTGGGCTGTGAGACTTGAAAGGGTTGTTCAGCATGGTCTCCAGGGGCATAACTAGATGCAATTGAGGGAAGTTACAGAGTCACAATGAGGTTCCCCAAAAGTTTATGAGAAGGTAATAATACTAATTAATAATAGCAATAATAGCCAACAGTGCTTAAGGTTTACCAAGGGTTTTATTTATTTTTGAGCACTTAAGGTTTACAAAGGGCTTTATTACTTCATTTGGTCCTTGAGAGGAAGTTACTCTAATTATCCTATTTTATAGGTAGCAAAACTGAGGCAGGTTCCTTCTGACATTCAGTGATTCTGAGAAGTTGAGTTTTTGAACCCAGTTTTTTGGCATCAGAAGCAGATTCTTCCACCTAGAGTCCACAGCCTCCTCTATAGCATCTTCAGCTTTAGAAAATGTCATCTACACCAGAGCCCCAGCAGGGTAGTCAGAAGGGCAGAACTAAATGAGATCTATATTCAGTTTTGAGGGAGATGTTGCTGAAGGCTGTCTCTTCATTCCCTACAATTAGGTACCATTAGTGCCTGGCAGGCCAGGGGTGTTCCATAAATAATCATACTTGGACACATTTATTGCTTAGTTATTTTAATCACATTTAATAAATAAAAAAGTGAAATGAACAATAAGAGGTGATATTTCAGTCACATAGTAACCTCCTGCAGTCTTATGGGCTGTCATCGGGCCTGGTTGGAAGCATAAACTTTAACATGTCACCTCAGAAACATAACCAAACTCCACAAAAATCCATGGATGTGTGTGATGACAAATTCCAAGTGCTTCCATAAACAAATGGAGCCAGAGTCATTAGCATGGGTGTGTTAGGTGGCAAAGCCCGATATTGCAAAACACAGGTCTTTATGCATGATGAGGAAGAGAGGGAAGGAAGGAAAGAAAAAGGAAAAAGAAGGAAAGAAGGAATAAGGAAGGGAGAGAGAAGGAAGGAAAAGGTAAGAAGAGAAGAAGGAAGGAAGGAATTAAGGAAGGGAAGGAAGGATGAAGACAGAAAGGAAAGAAGAAAGGAAGGAAAAAAGGAATAAAAAAGGAAGAATATAAGGAAAGAAGATAGGGATGAAGGAAGAAGAAAGGAAAGGAGGGAGAAAGAGGAAAGAAGAAAAGAAGCAAGGGAGGGAGGGAGGAAGGAAAGAAAGAAGTAAGGAAAGAATAGTGAAGGAAAGGAGGAAATATGGGAGTAAGAAGGAAGTAAAGAAGAGAAGAAGGAAAGAATAGGGAAGGAAGAACCAAAGGGAGGGAGGAAGAGAGAAAGGAAAGAAGGAATAAGAAAGGGAGGAAAGGAGGGAGGAAGGAATGAATATGGAAGGAAGGGAGGGAAAGGAAAGGAAAAAAGGAAGAAGGGAGGGGAGAAGAGGAAGAAAGGATGGTAAATTATCATTATTGTCCTTATTACTATATTTCTACTATCAGCACACATCTTTCACCATACACATTCCCCCTCTCCCCCAGTGTTTCCTACAACCCTCTACAACTGGTCTTCAAGAGTTGCTTCAATTCAAATAAAATTAAACTCCATATCCCTGTAGAGTCCTTGTTGGCCAACCTCTCTGCACTTAGCTAGGCTGATTCTCAAGAGAAGAAAATGGCATAGGGTTTCTTATGGGTCTTTGAAGACTTTCTATTTTGAAGGTTTTCCCTGCTCAGCATACTCCAAGAGCTTACTTTTATCTTAAGAGTCAAATATAAAATCTACTACTGATCATGGAATGCTCTTCACAACTTAGTTCCTTTTTGCATCTGAAGTCTTCTACTTTATTTTCCTCTACACATTCTATAACAGAACTGCCCTGACCCCATTGTTCCTTGTAGTCTATCTCTCATCTCCATGCCTTGGCATTGGCTGTATCCTCTTCTTGGAATGTTTTGCCTTTCCCCTCTACCTCTTAAATCCTGTCTTATGCCAAGGTTCAGTTCAAATCACACATTCTTCAAGAGGCTTCCCTAGCCTCCCTAGCTTCTACTTCCTTCCCCTTAATCAGATTCCTTTTCATCTATTCTATGCATTTTATCACATATATGCAGAGCTGTTTACACGTTGTCTCCACTTTAGATTTTGAGTTCCTAGAGGCCAAGGAGCATGTTTTTCTTTTCCTTTCTTTGTTGCCCATTGCTTAGCACAGTGCCTAGGACCTAGCAAGAAATTTAGTAAATAACTATTCTTTGATTAATTGGTTAAACATCAACTGTGTACCAGACACTATGTAAGACTAGTAATATTGGATCAAAAATGAACAATCCTTGCTTCTGAAGAGTTTACACTGCAAAACTCGGGTGAGTGCCCCAAGAACAGGGCTCTGCTCATAGTGGGGAAGGCTTGTGTGCATATTTGCGAAGTAAGGGCTTTGCATGTGTCCAAGTGCTTAACCACGTTCCCCTTCTCCAGAATACCTTGAGTTAGTTGGCCTTTCCCTCATGCCTTTCCATATGTTATTTGGCATTTTAGTTATTTTTGTAGGTGGTATAGTACATAGTGCACCAGACCTGGAGTCAGGAAGATTCATCTTCCTGAGTTCAAATCTAGCACCAGACACTTGCTAAGTGTGTAACCCTGGTCAAGGCACTTAACCTGTAATCTGTAAAATGAAC
The DNA here is from genome assembly GCF_037893015.1 of Macrotis lagotis. NCBI lineage: Eukaryota > Metazoa > Chordata > Mammalia > Peramelemorphia > Peramelidae > Macrotis > Macrotis lagotis. Next base: position 806,335,944 of record NC_133658.1, on the reverse strand, counting down.
AGGAAAAGGAAATGGCAAAATAACTCTGGTATCTTTGCCAAGATAACCTCCATTGTGGGGGGGGGTCACAAAAAGTTAAACCTTATTGAAACAAATGACCAACAATAACAAAAACAGCATTGTATAGTAATATAACATTTTATGTATAGCTGTAGATATAGATATAGATACACACTCATAAGACAAAAACATAAACAAAATTCCAAAGAGAATTTTTTTTGTGTTTTAATTTTGTCTAATAGTCTTAAGTGTTTGATGCTATTATGGTTTGCCTGTTTGAAGATGTTGACCATTAAATGACATCTTAAATTATGCATCTTATAGCTCTGAGACTACGTCTTTTTGACCAACACTATCTGCTATACCTACTTTCTTCTTAGTACCCCAATGGGAAGGAACTTTAGTGGTCATCTAGTCTACACTGTACTCAGCAAGAACATACATACCCTACTGCTCTGCCATTCCTCTGCTGACAAGTGGCCATTCATTGGGAAATGGTAGGATGAGGTGGATTGAGCTTCTAACATTCTGCTTGATCCAAGAGGGGTGAACCAGGAGCTTTGGGTTAGAGTTTGTAAAAGGGCAGGTATCAGATCTTAGCCAATTTTCCAAACTGTTCTTATGTAGAACAAACCATCTCCTGAAGTCCTGTTTCCTTTCACAAGAGGCCTCCAAGCAAAAGATGACTCCTTGTAAGAGATACTGCAAGTAGAATTCTCTTTGGATTAATTGATCTCTGACATTCCTTCCAGCTCTGTATTGAAGATCTCATGATTCTGTGATTGTGCATGTCTACTGATTTTAAGTATATGATAATATGGGTGCTCTTAAACTAATTCATTCTTTCTCTAGTATTTGAAACTGTAGGGTTATTTTGTTTTTCTGAACATACTGTCTGATTGGTCTTGGTTGGGGGGAGGCACAGGTGGCATGAGATTGTGCTAAATTGCAGTTCAACAGGAATTGCTATCATGACGACAGAAATATGAATAGCAAATGAAGCCAAATTATATTCATTGATTTTACACTGACTATTAACTAAGTTGGTAAAAGAGAAAATAGCGATTTCACCCTTTCGAGTCTGAAATTGGAGCTATTGGATGGTTTTTGAATATGCTATATTTAGGTTTCTGTTTAATCAGGTATAATTAGATAATTTAATCATAAATCTAACCTTACTTGTGTGTTTTTATATGTATCTGCTTAAATTGCAAAGGTTTTTAAATGTTTGAGTTTGTATAAACTCTCAACTGAGTACTGTTAACCAAGACACAGCTAAGTTAAAAAGCTAGAATAACTCGCAAATTGTTTGCCCTCACCAAACCTCAAATTTCCTATCTACAAAGTGGGGATAATAATGTTTATTCTTGCATCACCAGCCTCATGGGGTTGTAATACAGAAAATAATTTGTTTCAATCTGAAAACACCATATCCAATTGAATTCAATTTAAGAGGCATTTATCAGTAAATGTCTCAGGAAACTCTTCAATATGTAAAGCTAACTAGGATGCTGATAATCAGGTAACTGACCTTAGTCAGAAATACACTGAAGTGTAGAAAAGAGAAGCAGTATGATACATGGAAAAATCTCTGGAATTAGATTCATATAATATGAATTCTGTCCCAATCTTTCCTTCCATAAAGTAGTTTTTTGATACTGGTCACTCCTTATTCCTTTCTTATCTTCAGTTCCTCATCTGTAAATGGAAATAAGGATACTTCCACTCCCTCCATCATAGGGATATTGGAGAATAAGTACTCAATAAAACCTAAAGCATCACATCCATATGAATTGTTGGTTTAGTAAAATATAGACCAACTCATTGCCAGACAGCTAAGTGACATGGTGGATAGAGTGCCACACCTAGAGTCAGGAAGACATCTTTCTGAGTTGCAATACAATCTCAGACAATAGCTATATGAACCTGGACAATTCATTTAGCCATGTTTGTCTCAGTTTCCTCATTTGTAAAAGGAGCTAGAGAAAGAAATAGCAAACTACTCCAGTATCTTTGCCAAGAAAAAAACCTAAAATCGGGTCACAAAGAGTTGGACACAACTGAAAAATTACTAAAACAACTCAATGCACAATTAGGGGAATATACAAGTAGTTGCAAAACTCAAACCAAAGAATATTGGTTACTTGAAATGGAGTGATGTCAACCTGGAAAAATATCAAATAGTTATCAGAAAATTTTGTCCCTGATTTTTTTCCATTCCACATTTTTCTCAATAAGTAGTAGGATAATGATGGTAGAAATGACAATGGTGAAGATAAAAGTATCCTAACAAAGAGCTGAAAATTAACAACAACAAAAAATACAGGACTCTTCACCCTGTGAAACTATGGAAATCTTAACACTTCATTCAGAAAAAAGAAGGAAGAGGATTTATGGACATTCTAAGATCACATGACAAACAGGTTAAAAATTTATAGAAATACTTTTGAAACAAGCCGATGTTTCACTGAACAATAACAAGTATAGACCACTGAGTATTGAGCATGTAAACAAAAATTTACCACCAGATGGAGCCTGTGAAATGATTAGGATCCAAGAATAGAGATAGAGCGTCCTCTATGGGTAACACTTACATGAACTCAGTGTCAACAAAGAATAATCAATCAAGTGGAGGTGGGGAACTACACACATTTATTAAGCACCTATTGCATATCAGACATTATGCCATATACACAAACATATATATTTATATATACACATACATATAAACACACATATGGAAATACATGATTTAAGTGACTTACCCAGGGTCACACATCTAGTAAGTATCTGAGACTGGATTTGAATTTAGGTTTTCCTCACTCCAGATCCAGTGCTATTCATGATACCATCTAGTAGCCTCAGGGGGAAAAAAACCACTGAGTCATATAGCTTTGTTTGCAAAAATCAGTCCATTTACCAACAGAAATTACAGAAAGATTATCCTTAATTATTTATCTTTGCCAAGAAAATGTTAGAAACTGTGCAACATACAATTTATTATTACTGAATACCTAGCAAGACACTGCAGAGTGGCCCAAAACCTTGCATTAGTTACTCACCATGTTTCATGGAATAACATTTGACAAAATCCCCATCTTAGAAATAATAGACCTCAAATTATCCTAGAGAATTTAATCAATAAACTTTGCTGGAATTAGATTGTTATCATTGCCCTGAACTATTATCCAAAATTACCTAAAATAACACTAATACATAAAGAACATCTTTAATTTATGTGAATATACCAAATGCTCATAATTCCCCAATCTGTATATATTGAAAAACTCTCAAAATATAGAGAGCAAGCAGACAAGATTAAAATTAAATGGAATTGGTATGAAGTATATATCATCCCCTTTATGGCACTGATCATAACTTCATTGGATATATAAAAGATGGATTTATATTCTCTTAGCTTTATTGTTGTTCAGTCATTTCAGTTGTATCTGACTCTACCTGACTCAATTTGGTATTTTCCCCACAAAGATATTAGAGTGATTTTCCATTTCCTTCTTATCCACCACGATTTGGTTTAGTTTGCATTTTAGCCATAGGGACTCATTTTACAGATGAGAAAACTGAGACAAACAGGATTAAATGATTTGCCTAGATACACATAATTATATTTGAGACCTTATTTGAACTGAAGGAGTTAAAATCTTCCTGACTCAAGTCTGGCACGCTATTCATTGTGCACAGTTTTATTTAACTATAAAAAAACAGTTATTTCATCTACTTGTGCAACAATTCATAGAACATTAAAGGATTTAAAAAAATAGCAGGTTAGAGACATTCCAAGGCTGTTTCTATCTGAATTCTTAGAATACTAAAAGAAAAATTATTTTAATTAATAAAAACTGACATTTATATGGCATTTAAAGATTTACAAAATGATTTATGTATTATGTAATTTGATCCTCACTCCAACCCTCTGGATAAATGTTACAATCGCCTTTTATGGAGACAAAAAGGCATGATTGTCAGATGTCTTAAAACTCCACTTGACCCAGGTCTGTGTTAGATATCTCACTTATTCATTTATCCATTCAGTACCCAAAATTTTGAATGCCTAATTTAAACAAGGTCAAGTGGGAGATTTTATTTAAGACAATAATAGTAGTACTTTTCTACTATTATCTTCTGGTCTCACTGTGATATGCAGGTAACCCTGAGATCTTGAAGGCTATGTCTGAAAACACAGAATCTGATATTCCTCCCAAGTTTTTGAATATAGATGTGAAAAAAAGCTTATGAATACTTTCTGAACTTGGTATGAACAAAAAAAAATAAAATAAAATGAGGATTTGACCATTGAAGGGAACAAAGAAATACAACTTAATGGTAAGTATAGACTATTTAGAAGTTGAGAAAAATCACATTTTATTTAACATATTACCCAACTGTAGAGACAGTTGTATCTTGAATATTGTGTTTATATTTGGGCTCCACATGTAGAAAGGATATTTACTAGATATAAAAAAAATAGTTTGAGGAGAGGATTCAATGTCATATTGGAGATCTGTGTGTTACAGGGGAAAGACACTTGATTGGACAATTCATTTAACTCCATGGGTCTTAGTTTCTTTAATTATAAAATGAATATTCTGGGCCAGTTGGTTTCTGAGGTCCTTTTTAAGCTCAATAGGTATGATGATATGATTCTTTATATTATATATTAATATACATAAATGTATGTTAGATAAAATATATATATAAATATAAATGAATTATATTATATATAAATAAATAATATATAAATTTATGCACAATATGATTAGAATAATATAAATGTATGAATGTGATTATAAATACTTACATCCTTTGCCAAGAAAATGAAAGCCATCCCTTAAGAGTTCATTTATTTAACATATAAACCTCAAATTTCCTCAACATTTTTCATTCCTGTTTCTCTCCAAATAATGGATGAATGAATTAGTGAATGAATGAAAAAGCAGTCATTAAGTGCCAACTATGTATCAGACCCAATACAAAGATACATAGAAAATGAAAGATCTTGAGTAGCTAATATGTCATTGTAATGGCTCATGCCTTCAGGGAGTCTCCATGGTGATAGTAATAGAAAATACATGTTGTAGACTGTTGGGTCAGGAGTAGAGTAGGTACTCCCTCCACCGAGACAGATCATAGCCTTTTTCAACTTCCCAGATGGTCAAAATCTTCCAGATTTTGTATTCAACCAATTGCATACTTACTTTTTCAAGCTAAGCTCATCTGGTCTTCAGAGATAGACATAGTAATTTCCAAATAATATAATATCCAAAGTCTTTCCAACTTCCTAGGACTTATCCAAGCTTGTGTTCCACTGGCACAGATTTTGATAGTCCAAGGTCATGATGGGGCTTTGTACAAAGGAGTTTCAGTTGAATAGAGGAAAAGTCTGTATTTGGGTTAAAAACCGTACCAGGGATGATGGAGATGGCATGTTCTTGAAAAATCAATCTGGGGTTTTTAGTAAGTGCTAGTTTAATATGAACCAAAAGCACATCAAGTCAACTAGGAACGATAATATGATTTGAGGTTCCAATTAAAGAAACATAGTTTCCACAAGAAGGGAGAGGATAGTTTTCATGTACTGTACCATGATCAGATCTCATTTAAAGTTGTTGTATTAGGTTTGCATATCATATTATATAAGAAACAGCTAGATGAATGAGAATATTGGAAACTATATCACAGAAGGATCAGTTAAAGGAAATGAGAATGTTAAGCCCAGAGGAGAGACTTTTTAAAGAGTTTATGATCAAGTTGAGAAGATAGGACAAAGTCAGAAGGAAAATAACAATTATAATTCACATTTCCATAGTGCTTTAAGTTTTGCCATGTATTTTCCCAACAATAATAAGATCTGACACATATGCTACTTTAAAATTTATGAAGTACATAGCAGAAATTATTTCATTTGTTCTTTTTAATAAACCTATGGTTTAGGTACCATTATCATCATCATCATCATTATTATTTCCATTTTAAAGATAAGGCTGAAAGAGATTATATTCCAGGATAACATTCTAGTTAAGAGTCTAAAGCCGGTTTTGAACTCTGATTTTTCTAATTCCAAATCCAGCACTCAATCCCTTATGCATTTTAGTTAATCTGTGAAATAGGTAGTCCTCATCTACTGGGACTCAGTTTGTCCATGGCCAAGACATGATTATAATTTATGACTCCTTATTCTGATTTCAGTGTTCTTAATCATAGCTCTTGGCTGTCTTCAAAGAGCCCTGAAATGCCTATAAAGGAGCACAAGCATGGGAATTAAAGTCAGTCATAGGTGGTGAATGGCAAGCAATGGCTTTGGGATCTGAAACAAGAAGCCTGCCCACAGACCATGAAGTGCCAGTGGGCTGTTATGGGAAGGAACAGGAAGGAAGGTGGGAGTGAACTGAGAGTGAGTTGGTGGCAACAGATTTTGAGAAACTCTTGAGGTTATTAGCTTAGGTCCTTGGATCAGGGAAACGAACTGGCCAAAGCACTGTGTGTGAAAGATGGTGGTAGCTAGAGTGTGGAAGGGGAAAGAAGAACAAACTCAAGGGCAGGAGACCAGTTAAAGGGCTGGGAGAAGCTGAGCATGGCATCCAGGACTATGACTGAGAGATGGAGGAAGAAACAGTTCCATAAATTCCAAGTCACTTGAACAGCTGTGCTGGGGGCTCTTCATTTATTTTTAGGAATGCTGAGCCTTACAGGACACTTTTCAGTCTTTTGATTTTCTAAACTTTCATTCTTGTTAATTCTTTACTTTCTCTTTGTTTACTCAGGATCCTTTTTTATCTCACCATGCAACTGTGGTTACTTGTGATCAGTTTACTAGCTTAGTGTGCCTATAGTTTTTTTTTTAACTATAAAGAATTTCAAACTAGAAGGGTCCTTGGAAAGTAGAATGTTGGAATGCAGAAAGGAAAATGTTAGAGCTAGAATAGACTCTAGAACAGAAAAATGGTGAGTCTGCATGGGTCTTAGAAGATAAAATGTCAGTGTTGGAAGAGAATTTTTAACACAAACTGATTGCTGGAAAGATATCAAGACAAAACTAGGACACGGAACATAGAATGTCAAGAGTTGGAAGGGACCTTAGAGAATAGAATGTCAGTAATGAAAGGAACCATAGAACATAGACTGTAAGAACTGGAATGAACCTTAGAACACAGAATATCAGAGCTAATAGACTCTCAGAACATAGCATGTTAAAAGTGGAAGTTACTTGAGAGCAGAGAATGTCAGGGATGGAAGGGACCTTTGAACATAAAATATAAGAACTGGGAGGAACCTTAGGACATATAATGTTAGAGATGGAAATGGGATTTTGCTGTTAAATGTTTTACAGGAAAAAAAGATGTACAACATACTTTGAAGTTTAATTTGCATTAATAACATTTTTCTATCATATTATTAATTCTAGCCAATCAAGAAAACAATAAATCAAGCCCTCATATGTAGCATTTGTGTTTTTCTGAGATATAAATGCTTAGACTGAAATTTAACAACCAACTCTCATGAAAGCTAGTCCAAGTTGGCTCCAGTATGAAGCCCCTGGAACAAAAATTCAGATCTGGAAGGGACCTCAGAAAACAGAATGTCAGTGATCAAAGAAATCCTAGAACATAGAGTTGGAAAGGCCCATACAGCAGAGAATGATAGGACAGAAAACAAAAAAACTTAGAGCTAGAAGGGACTAGCATCCAGCTTTTTGGAGCTGGAAGAGGTTTTGGCTCCGACTTTCATTTCATTCCCACTGTTTGTTTGTTTTTTTAAAAATCCACTAAATGGCAAAATTGTCCAATAAAAGTCAAGAGATCTGAATTGAGTTTGGGCTCTGCTTCTGATTGACATTTTTGAATGACAAATCATTCACTGCACTTAGTCTCAGTTTCCTCCTCTTCAAAATGAAAAGGTAGATTAAACCAACTAAGGTCCCTTTCCCTTTCTATGATTCCATGAATATAAGATTGGATGGGGAATTTTAAAGTGGCTCTTTATGAACAAACTCTCTCACCTGCTGAGCACTACAAGTTACCAAATTATGTTCATTTATCATTCTCAGGGTCACTCTTTTGAAACATCCTGCAAATGTCTCCCTTTGTGTTGTTGTTTCCATTTCTAGTTGGCATGTAAAACTGCTTTTCTGTTTTTCTTGTGCTTTGGTGGTAGTAAGGAGGAATGGGGAGAACAAAGTTGAGCCAAAAAAAAACCCAACATATTTTTGAAAAGAAAATTTTTTTCCTGTAAAAATAAACAAACAAAATCCCACAACATTCTTAAAGTACTTTAAGGATTAAACTATAAAGTGTTTTCTTCATAAAAGCCCTGTGAGGTGGAGGTGCTGTAAATGATATTATGTCCATTTCACAGAGAAGGAAGTCGAGGTTCCAAGAAATTCATATAGCTAATAAATCAGGAACTGCAATTCGGGTCCAAGCCTCACTTTCCATACACCTCACAGCCTTGTTGCTCTTTCCAAAATGTTGGAACTTGAGAAGAAAATCTGAACTTGGAAATTTGGACATTTATGCTCCTCGGGTTATAGTGGACCAAAGTCTGGCTGGTTAGTAAAGCAGTCTGTGACTCATGTTTGAAATGCCAAAGAAATTCAACTCAGGAAGCTTTCCTGAGTCACAGCCTCCAGCTCTCCAGGGAAACTAAATTATGAAGTTAGTTGGGCTATCAATAGCCCAAAAGCATCTTCTCCTTTCTTTGTTTCAAAAACACAAAAACACAAGTTGAAGACAATAAGAAACTTTGGATAGACTTATGGATAGTAGAGAGGACACTGACCTGAATTCCAGCAGGCCAGGGTTCTAGGCTCATATTGACTCTATTTACCACTCTGAGTTTCAGTTTTATTATTTATAATGTGAGGGGATTGAATCTCTTAAGGTCTTTTTAGCTCCAATGTTCTCTGAGAATTAAAACAGTTTTACCAATTAAAGATAACTCGTTGCCCATCTGGATTTAGTGTATTTTAGCTTAATTTTTCTTTTGGAACACTCAGCTGTATTCCAGTATGTATAATTGTATGTTCCAAAAGAAAAATTAAACTAAAACACACTAAATCCAGATAATATTCATACATGTGTGTATACTCTAAAATAATGGGTCTAACCAATAAGTCTGTCATTCTGATTATTAATATTATTGCATTATGCAATTATACTATATTTATGCCATATGTTCTTCCCAACAGCAGCTCACTTCTGTGTCAAATTTAAGGGTTTACAAAACACTTTACATACATCATAATATGTAATCTCTACAATATCCATGTGAGGTAATTAGAGAGATGAGGGTCATATGACCTTTGGCAAGGTCATGCGATGAATAAATGGCAGAGCCAAGACTCAAACCCAAGTCTTCTGGCTCCAAGCCCAGCATTTTTTTTTCCATTACATCACATCACTTCCAACCCTGCTAGTGAGAATAGGACAAATTGCTTGCTCCAGCCCCTAGGATATGCTGGGAGAGGTTCTACAAGGAGCTAAGACCCTATTTTCTAATGCCCAAACATCTGGATTCTGCACAGTGGAAAATTCAACCAGTCATCCAACTATTTCATTTGTACCATGGCAGACCTCCAGATGTTTGGCTGAATTATTCATCCTGGTGGCCTAAAGCACAGAGTGTACATTTGCATGATGGCCCGACCTCTGGGCCTGCCATCCATGGGAGCTTTTTCCTCAAAGAGGAAGCCCATGGGGTAAATCTACTATACACAAAAGGAAAGTATATATAATGGCATTTTTTGTTCCACATGAACCAGATAGGCAGCTAATGCAAATGCGACTGGGCCCCAAAGCTATACCAGGGCTTAAGTTTATTGGATTCACTGCTTTCACAGAGTAAAACCTATTGGGAAATTGGATGTCCAAAGCTAACTTGCAAAGAGTAAGAAGACCTGCTTCATAGCCAGATTCTTCTACTTATTAACCTTTGAGCCTGAAGATAAATCATTGAACCCCTCTGGACTTCAGGATCTTCACTAGCAAAGTTCACGGGTCAAAGTAGATGGCATGTAATTTACTTACAGCTCAGAATAAATGATGCTATGTCCTAGAATATCCATCCCAAGAGACCTACCTCTTTCTCTGATTAGTGAGGTCCTCCTAGGACCAAACTAGCCTTCATTCCCCTCCAAGCCCTAATCCTAACTTCCAGACTTCAACATCATGCCCCACTAAACACACACATACAACATAACAAACACACAAAGACACATGCACAACCCACAAACACACACAGCACAAAACACACACACACACACAAACACACCCTTTATTTCTATCTGATAGAGATCTTTGAAATTTGGAACTTGGACTTGGAACCTCAGATGAGCTTTGAAGAAAGGAAATAATCACTACCTGTGTTGATGGTTAAGGAGTGCATTCTAAGGAACAGCTTATGTGAATACACCAAGGAAGAAGAAGTCAGAACCAATTTAGGAAGCAAATTGTCTTCTTTGACTATAGTTCAGCATGGATGAGAGGAATAAAATAAAATGAGGTTGGAAAAGTAAACTGTAGAGTATTTTAAATGCCTGTTTATTTGCCTAGAAGTACTTGGGAGTTATTAAACATTTTTGAGCAGGAGAGTGACATTCCACGTGTGATTTTTGGTTCTTTCCAAAGCTTCTTTACAGTCTAGAAAAGGGAGTTGGAAAAGGCTGCTGCCGAGCTTCTGACTTTGGGAATGAGAATTCCTTTATTTGAGATAATTTAGGACACATCATTGAGGATGGACTAGCTAACCCTTTGATAGTTGGAGCTTTTGCAATAATCAGCCCTGATCCTGCTTAGAAGATAAAAACACACCTGTATGTATACACACATACAAGGATTACAGGACCATGGATTAAGTACTGGATGGGACCTCAGAAGTCATCTAATCCAAACACTTCCTTCTTTAAATAACTGAGGACACAGAGGCCCAGAGAGATGATTTCAGATACTTGATGTCCCTTGACCTCAATTTACCAGCTGATGAAATGGGAATAATATTTGATCTGCAGTCAGATGAATTGGGTTTTAAATTTGAATTATATCTCTTACTAGCTGAATGAATTTAGGCATAAAAATTATCCTATCAGGTCCATAATTTCCCCTGTTATGTAATGAAGATGATGGAAAAGTAAAAATATGCCATCTAATTAAGTATCACATATAAGTATTTTTATTATTACTAATAATAGTCATCAATTATATTGTGCTTTAAGGTTTGTTAGGCATAGTACTTTATTTGAACATTCACAACTTAAGAAATAGGTTCTATTATTATCCCCATTTTATATTTGAGGAAATGGAGGCAAACAGAGGTTAAGTGACTTACCCAGGATCACTTAGCTAGTAAGTATCTGAGGCCACATTTAAACTCAGGTCTTCCTAATTCTGGACCTACAACAAAAGAATTTTTATAAGAAAAGTCTTATAAAGAAAATATTCAACCCTAAAACAGTGTCTGACATGCAGTAGACCCTTAATAAATGCTTGTTGATTTATTGGTTTTTTCATCTTTAATCCCAAGTACTAAGCCCAGGGTGTTGCAAATGGGAGGTACTTCTTGTTTTAGGCAATGGGGAACCATTAAAGATTTTTGGACAGGAGAAAGATCCAGAAATAAAATCTCTGAGAAGTTTCATTCTCTCTTTACTGTCTCCACTCTCCTGTCTCTTCTCTCCCACCTGCTGTCTAATCTGTCCTGATTTTTGTCTTCTTCTTCCACTCCCACTCTTTCTCACACACCTCTCTTTTTCCCTTTCTTTCCCTTCCTTCCTTTCTTTTTTCATTCCTCCCTGCCCTCCCTTCTTTTTCCTCTTTCTTTCCCTCATCTCTTTTTTCTTTCTTTTCTTTTTCTTTTCCCCTTTCTTCTTTTGTTTTTTTTTCTTACTTTCATTCAACAATTATTTATTGAGTATATGTGAAAGTCTATTGTGTCAGATTCTGTAAATCTGACCTTGTGAGTGTTTCTCAAGATAATAGGAAGACTACTTAAGTCTTCAATCTAATTCATGACCCCAACTCTGAGCAACTGGATGAAGGTCACTCACTTGACTTTTCACAGTATCAATGTCTTCATCTCTAATACATGTAGCAGCTCTTGTACTAATTACTTCACAGAGTGTTTAGAAAATCCTTCACAAAATGTTTACATTTTTTGTAAAAATTTGTACCATAGGAATAGAAGATGGGGTTTTTCCCTTTTTAATCAACTAATTTACTTTTGCAATGCACTAACCACTATGCTAAGTGCTAGAGATAACGCCCAAAATGAAACAAGTTTTCTATTGAGAGAAAGAACCAATAAGTAAATTGTTCAATAAAAAAATATGCCCAGAGTAACTACAAGGCATCTTCAGAAAGACCTGAGGCTTGAGGAGAGGTCAGGAAAGGCTTCATACAAGAGATGCTGCTGCTTGAAGTGAGCAGTTAGGAAGATATAAAAGGATGAAAAGGAAGGAAGGAGGGGAGAGCGGGGGGGGGGGGAGAGAGGGAGGGGGGAGAGAGAGAGAGAGAGAGAGAGAGAGAGAGAGAGAGAGAGAGAGAAATGAATTCTAATAGGGAAAGGTGAAGAGGAGTATAGGGTTAGAGTATAAAGGACAGTCTATACATACATAGGATGGAGATAGAATTACATGTTCAGGGAACAATCTACAATATTGGAAAGGAGAATTGTGGTCTGGGAGAAAGAGTAAAGTGCCTGACCACACAGGTAGTTTAATAAATGTTTATTGATTTGATTTGCAGACAGATTATGAATAGTAGTCTGCATGTGAATATTTGGGGGGGTGAAGAGTTTAGGAGAATGTGTTTGTCATTGGAAAGGTATGATTCATGACATCAGAAATTATCTCTTTTAAATGAAGCGGCCACCTTGGTGAGTGGAAGAGCCTGGAGTGCCTGTCATTGTGCCTTTAGGGCTTTCTACTGTGTATATAGGACACAGCTAAGTGCTGCAGTAGATGGAGTACCAGGTCTCAACTAGGGAAGACCTGAGTTCAAATTTGACCTCAGACACTTATTAACTGGGCAAACCATTTGACCATGTTGGCCTTAGTTTTCTCATCTGTAAAATAAAGTAAGAAGTGGCAAACCACTTCAGTATCATTGCCAAAAAAAAATCAAATGGGTTCATAAAAATTCAGACGTGACTAAAACAACTGAACAATAGCAAACAGTGTATGAGGGGTGGAAACCCAGGGCAAATAGGTGTAAATGACTTATCTAGAGTTATAAAAGTGCAAGTGTCTGAAGTCAGATTTGAATTCAGGCAGATGAGTCTTCCTGACTTCAGGCCCAGTGCTCTATTCACTGCACTACCTAATTGTCCCTATATCATTAAAATATCTTAGCCATTTTTAAACTGCACTGAACAGAACTGAACCCAATAGCCCATTGTAGTCTGACCAGATCAGAGTTCAGAAGGACTGTAATCTCCTTATTCTTAGAAGCTGTAGTTGTCTCTGTGCTGGCCAAAAACCTTTACAGACTCACAATAAATTTACTAACTATTATTAACCCCAGATATTTCAACCATACTTCTTTCATAATATGTTTGCAATACTGATTTTTGAAAACTTTGAATTTTCCCTATTGGAGTTCACCTTCTTCAGTTTAGTCCAGGACTCTCTAGGATTTATCATAGGTATCCAACCTTTTAGCTCTTCTGGGTTGCATCACCCAACAAAAAACTTGTCAAGGGCTGCATTTAGAATTTAATATTTATGACTACAATGTAACCCATATTACCAATGAATATAATAATAAAATGTAATGATGCTACATGAATGGGCTTTGAGGGCCACATATGGCCTGTGGACCATAGATTAAACACATATGAATTATAAATCTTACTTTTGGAATCTTTACATTGTGCTATTATACCTGATTTTTCCATAGTGGTTCAATAATTCATCTCCTTAAGAGAACTTTGCTGTTATAAAACGTACAGGTCTTTAGGGGGCAAAGTAGAAAGAACATTGTAATAGGAACTGGTTTTGGAATAGGAGAATCTTAGCTGACTCTGAACTTCCAGAAAATGGCTCAAGCTCATAAGGTCTGTTTTCTTATACCCAATGATTTGAAAGATATGTTTAATACATGAAAATAACCTTGAAGATGTGGTTAGGTGGCACAGCAGATAGAGAACTGGCTCTGGAGTCGGGAGGACCCTAGTTCAAATCTGACCTCATACATTTAATAATTACCTAGCTGTGTGGCCTTGGGCAAGCCACTTAACCCCATTGCCTTGAAAAAACTAAATAATAACAATAATAATAATAATAATAATAATAATAATAATAATCTTGAAGAATATGCATCTGATTTATGATTTCCTCCTAAGGACCAAAAAGTATTTTCTGGCTTGCAGATGAAACCGCCTGAAGGTGTATTTTCCCTTACATGTATGTTTTTTAAGAGCAGGGACTAGCTTACTTTCCTAAGAACTGGTATCTCAGCATAGAATTTTGTCTATAATAATGCTTAACAAATGATTAGGGCGGGGTAGGAGATTCATTTCTAAAATACAAGCTTTAGACTGAATAGATTCTAAATCCCCCTTCATTTCTAAACTCATGATTCTTTGGTGCTCATCCTCTCCTTTCCTCTCAATAACAAACAACTCCATGAGGTCATTACTATGAGGGATTTTATACAGATTTTTACAGGGGGCAAAACTGAGGTCTAGAGAAGGAAATTGTCATTGGCAAGAAATTTCAGAGCTATGATTTAGACTTGTGTGCTGAAAAACTTTCTATAATTTAGAGTCTCCTGTGTCTTGGACTATCACACATAGACAGACAGACACACATACACATACACACACACACACAGACACATTGGAGCTTACACTCTCCTTGGTCTCTAATAAGTGAGCTATCACTGTACGGATGATAGAATTTCAGAATTCTTGAACATAGAAGTAGTATATTTGTGTTTGAGGGAAAGATCAAGGTATGACCGTCTTTGCGTGTAGCTGAAGTAGGGTAGAGGAGTGGTTCATTGGAAATGAGTAAGTTGAGGAACTGAGTGATTAGGGTACTTTAGAGAGTCAATATGTTGATAAGTGACATTGACAGATTAAAGAAAACAGAAGTGAACTAAGTCTTCCTACCTTCCTCAACCCCCACACTCCCGAAAGATGGAATGAGTCCCATTCTACCCCACCTTGAAGCAGGGGAAGACAGTTGGTGACCCCAGAGGTCCTGTCCAACCCCAGGATCTGGGATGTGTCAGTCATAATAACTGGGGACCATTTGAGGGCTGCAATGGTAGACTCTGTCTGAGGGATGAACTGGAGCCAGGCTGTCCCATAAATCTGGTCCTTGGCTTTGAAGAGCTGGGCTGCCAAAGAATACAGGGGAGATGGAGTTAATAGCTAGATCTCCTTTCAGCCATGAGGCTGTCCCTCCTGTCTTGGAGTCTACAGCCTGTGACCCAGCCCTGATTTATGGAGACCTCAGATGGAGACAGCCCCCAGCTGATCCATATCAGCCAGACTCAAAAACCAGAGAGGAGGGAAGAGAGACACAGAGTTTACTTCCTGACCTCAGCAGCCAGAATGAAGAATATTGGCAGGCTTGGCCAGAATAATAATATTGTGCTTTAAGTTTTACAAAGCCCTATTCCCACCCCCCCAAAAAACTCCCTATGAGTTAGGTAAAGCAGTTAGATGATAAAATGGGTAGAGCAGTCAACCAGGAAGACACAGATGTTTACTGTGACCCTAGGCAGGTCATTTAAGCTTTGCCTTCCTCAGTTTCCTCATCTGTAAAATAGGGATAATACTACCTACCTCCCTGACTTGATGAAAGGAGGTGGTATTTGTAAAGAACTTTGTAAAATCTAAAGCACTTAATCTAAAGCATTATATAATCTAAAGTACTAACTACTAATATTTAATTATTAATGAAAATGTGAATATGCCTTTTTTACAAAGGGACTCAGAGAAGTGAAGGGACGTGCTCTAGGTCACATAGCCTAGGACCACAGATTCCAAGACAAGCATTCTTCCCATCATATCACAGTGCCACTTGATTTAATTTTATTTAGTTATTCTTAATATATTTTTATTTCTTTCATTAAACATTTCCCAATTTCATATTAAAAAACTTTCAATATTCATTTAAAAAATTTTGAGTTCCCATTTCTCTCTCTCCCACCCTTCCCCTCCTTGAGAAGGCAAGTATTTTGATACTGAATATACATGTGAATTCATGAAAAACATATTTCATATAAGTCATGTTGCCAAAGAAAACAAAAGAAAAATAAAGTTTAAAAAAAGTATGTTTTGATGCAGGTTAATTTTCAAAGAACTTTAAATTACTTGCCACACAAAATCCCATGAGGATGTTGTTACAAGAGCTATGTTTCTTATTTTACATAATGAAGAAACTGAGACAAAGAAAGGAAAGTGACTTGCCCAAGATATGCCAACAAGTATCAAGGCCAGAATTCAAATCTGCATCTCCTGTTTCTAAGTCCAGAGTTCTGAATTACCTTTCAAAGCCTAGGCTTCCTCATCCCAGGTCATTCTGGCTAGCACTCCTTGTTCATTTAACACGGAGTCATTTGGGTATTTGGGATCCTCTCCATTCTGCCCGCATTACATGTGTCCCCTAACGCATTCATTCCTCTCTAAAGAAAAATCTCTTAGGGAGGAGAAGCTCTATGAAACTCAGGTTCAGTAATAAAAGACATTAACTTTTAGAGCAAAGTCATTTCAAGAAAGATATTCAGGAAAGGTCATTTGTATATTGTGATAAGGGGAGGAGAAGACAAAATCTTGGCAAAATTTTGACTTTGAGACTTTGGATTTGAGTTCAAGCTCTCACACAAATCTACAGAAAAGCAGGTAGTCACCTAATCATTCTGAGTTGTTCTTTCTTCACCTGTTAAAAGCGACTAATAATACCAGCCTCCAATAGTTCTGCTTAAACCTCTTAGGAGAATAGGATTAGGCTGAAGCATGATAGATTTTCTTCAGTTTGCTATAGTAAATAAAATGCTAGACTTAGTGTTTGGAAGACTTTAGTACAACTCTTTCCTCTAACAATCATTGGCTATTTCACCCTGGTTAAGTAACAAAATCTCTGGGTTTCAATTATATTATCTGTAACATGGAGCAGTTGCTCCATGAATTTTGAGACTTTACAGCTCTAATATTATGATCCCATGAAATATTTAAAGACCCATTCAATGGAAGAGGGATTGGACTAACCAAATTTTGCTCAAGAGGAGCATCCATGGGTAGAAGATGTAAGGAGGCAGATTTTTGCCTTAAATATACTAAGAACATCCTGGTCATGAAAGATGTCCAAATGTGAAACTGTCCTGGGAAATTAGTGAGACTCCTTCCACTTGAGATCTTTCTAAGTTGTGCACTCAATAGAGGAATGGACCTGGAGTCACGAAGACCAGAGTTCAAATCTGCTGCCAGAATTTAATAGCTGGGTGACCCAGGAGCATATCTCTATCAGCCTGCATTTCCTCATCTATAAAAAGAAGAGAATAATAGCACCTACCTTCCAGGGTTGTGAGAATCAACTGAGATAAGATTTGTAAAGTTCATATAAACCCCAGAGCATTCTTTAATTTCTAACCATTAGTTAGTCCTTCCACATCACAAATTTCCCCATCAAGATTTCCCTGTATCAGGGATTGGCATAAGAAATTAAATGAGAAGTTTAGGAGAATTTTGTGGAAGCCACAAAAGACATGTGAAGACCTGCAGATGACACAGAGCCTATGACAAGTACTTAATTTTACCATAAAGAACATTAAAAACCCCATAAAAAAAGAAAAAAAATCAGACTTCTTCTCTGATACAAAGGCCAAAAATTTTACAAAGATTTTCTAGGTCACAGGGATACCATGCCCTTAACCCCCATGATATGAAAGTGATAACTGTATTATTATTGTTATTATTATTATTATTATTATTATTATTATTATTATTATTACTGTTGATTACTAGCATTCCTGCTCTGATATAAGTCAACCACAATGATCTCTGAAGTCCATCCTGGCCCCAGAATCTCTGATTATATGTGCTCAACCCTATTTGCTTGAATACTTCTCTAAGGGACTTAATCCTGGTGTTTCCCCTCCCCAATTAACATTTCCACAACCCTCTCACTTCCCCCTGCCCTATCCACCTGTGAGAATTCAAACACCCCACTGTGATTAGGAGTTTTGGGGAGTGGGGGAGCAGCAGAGTGGAGCCTGAGACCTGCCCTAGAAGATTTATACTCCCCAGAAGCTAAGCAGGGTGTCTGGGAAACAGAAGTGCTTCCCAGGGGGGAGGGAGGACCTGGGCACAAACGCCTGTCAAAAAAGATGGATGATGGGCCAGACAAGGGTTTTTAATCTATACTAAGGGAAAAACCAGGATAACAAAGCCACTGGGCTCAGTCAACCTCGAAAGTGGTTCTCAGAAATAGTAATTAATACTAACACACCAAGATCATCAGCAATAACAGTTGACATTTATAAAGCACTTTAGAGTTTACAAAGCATTTTATGAACATTCTCTCATTTGATCTTCATGACAACATTGAGGCACGTGGTCCAGCCATGAGTGTCCCCGTTTTCCAAATGAGGAGAGGGAAGCTTGGAAAGGGGACTCAGCTTGTCCAAAGCCCCACAGAAAGTAAGTAAGCAGATTCGAAGTTGGTTCCAGATTCAAATATAGTATATCACAGCTGTTTTGGGGGAGAATGCTGTTTTTTTAACCTTCTAGTTGGTTTGCACTTATTTTCTCCCTAAGCCCAAAGGATTCCAAACTGAAGAAATGGAAGAGTAAGTTCATGACCATGAACTTATTAGTCACATAATGTCTCTGAGTTTCGTTTCACACATCTGTAAAATGGTTATAGGCAGCTAAGTGGATAGAACCTGGAGTCAAGTAGACCTGAGTTCAAATCTGAGTTCAGACACTTTCTAGCCATGTGACCCTGGGCAAGTCACTTAATCCTGTTTGTTTTCTCATCCATAAAATGAGCTAGAGAAGGAGGAGAGTTGAATATGACTGAAGAACAATAGTAGCAGCAGCAGTTGTAGGACATGGGATTTTCTAAGTCAATATGCAGCTCAAAAGAATCCATGCAAAATAGTTTATTAATCTCATGTTCTATTTTTAAAACATTACCCATTAAAGTGGTTAGGTGGGGCAGTAGATAGAGCACCAGCCTGGGGTCCACAAGGATGACCCGAGTTCAAACCTAGCTTCAGACATTTAGTACTTACTTCCGGTGTAACTCTGGGCAAGTCATTTAGCTCCAATTGCTTCATATACACACACATACACACACACACACACACACACACACACACACACACCTCATTTTACATTAACATATTAAGCTTATGCATATTAACGTAATGTTTTCATTTTGTTAAATATTTCCCAGTTGCATTTTAAACTGGTTTGTCCACACTGCCGAGTATTGTGATCTGGCGACCTGTTTGTCCTAGAGTACTCTGAAGTTAAACAAATTGACCAGGGCCACACATAAACGGGAAGTAAAACTTGAACCCAGGATTTCCTAGCTTCAAGACCTACTCTCTATTCACTGTAAGTCTGAGAAAACAGAGAATATGGGGAAGGAGATATGAATTTGACCTCACTGCTCTAGGCTTCTTCGGGAAACTATAAGTGGTAGAGAAGATGCCAGCTGGCATTAGTAGATGGAGTTCCCTATATCAATGAAATTCCAGATGTGACTGCTATATAGCTTTAATACTCTTGTTCTGTATTCTAACATTCTATCTCTAAAGTCTTGAAGATCCTATATTCTAAGGATCTCTCCAACCATTGTGCCCTGAAATTTTGATATACTTTGTGTCTATGCTCCTGTGACTCCTTATAAATTGGATTACTGGATAGGGAGGGAGAAAAAAGCCCTTGGCCTATGTTCCTCTAGATCTCATCCTCAAATACAGCTCCCTGTGAAAACTGTTCTAAGCAAAGACAGAGAGACTAGGGAGGCAGTCAATTCATCCTGGTCCCATTGTCTAATTTCCTATACCTCCTCCCCAAATATGGAACACCTGTCTATTTCCATAAACTGGCGATGTGACCAAAATCAAGCAACTTAAAAATAGTGACTCACAAACCCCAGGGATTACTGTTAGTATTTATTTTTTTGCTTTTATGTTAATTTTTAAGGACAAAATCTCCTTTCCCTGACTATTCCCCAAACTATAGCATGGATGCTTCATTTGGCACACACCTTTTAGACAAAACTGTATTATTGTTCATCTTTTTTTTTATCTATGTGGCTATCTTATATCATTAACATACTCCTACAGGGCAAAGACAATGTCTTGCCTAGCCCCAGACTCAGGACCCTGCACTACATTAGTACTAACTAAACTCTGACTTACAGCTTGATCAATCAATGGTGCCTATACCTTCTGTTCTGGTGGGAGCTTTCTAAAGAAAAAAAGTCTTAATGACTGAAACTGATGAACATGTCCATGAAAAATCATTTATTAAATGTCATACATTGTTAAAAGTGCTTAATATTAACATTCCATTCATATCACTACTATTAATGATGTAAGAAGAATAGATGGTATTTATATAGACCTTTATGTTTGGACATAAACACTATTATTAGCCCCATTTTATAGATGAAATAATTGAAGCTGAGATAAAGTAAAATGATTTGCCCAGGGTCATGTGGCAAAACAAAGAGACCAACAAACAAAACCTCTGCCCTCAAGGAGCTTTCATTTTCATGAGGAAGGCAACTTATAAATAAATAGCTAAATAGAAAACACATATAAATTAGATTAAAGTAATTTTCAAGAAGTCTCTAGAAGCTGGAGATACTAAGGTGTGGTACAGAAGGTGTGGTTTAAATTGAGTCTTAAAGGAAGACAGGTATTCTAAGAGGCAGATATGAGAAGGGAGAATAATCTCAGAAGATATTGAATTCTCCATAACCAAAGACTTCCTATAAAAGCTTGGTTGACTATTTCTAGTTCAATTCTCAATCTATAATTCAATAATTTACTGGCTTCCCTTCATTTTTGTCTCATGAAAAGTAAAGTTAAAAATTTTTCCTTCCTGAAAAAGAAATTGATTCATCCAACACATGTTTCTTAAGCTTCTGCTATGGGTAAGACCCTACGTGAAGCACTGTGAATGACAGAGAATGATCAAAGGAGCTCTTGATGCTTGAAGAGGCTGCAGTTTCATTAAGGAAATAAGACACAGGCTTATAATTATAAATCATCATAGAATGTAAAAGTACATATAGTAAGAGTAATGCAAATGGGTCTAAAGAGAGTCAAACCCATGTCACCTGATGCTATCTGATGCTAGTGCTTCTATCTCGCATCACTCACCCTACAATTACAGAAGATGGAGGGCAGTCTGAATTAGTCCAGATTTTCAGGTGATTTAATGTCCAAATGAGGAAACTTGGAAAGGTGAAATAAATGACTCACTTATACTCACACAGGTAGGAAGAAATAAAACTGAATTCAAGCTACATCTCTGATGCAGAATTGAATGCTCTTTTTTTCTATATAACCTCTTTAATGCAGATAGAATTTGCCACTGGTTTCCCTAAAGATAGTCTGGAGGGGTGAGGAAGGCCCGGTGTGTGCTGATGCCTTCTCCGACATGGGCTTCCATTTCCTCTACCAGCCATCAGTGGGAAGTGAATAGAGGAACACAGAACCTTCTGTCACAGTTAATCTGGGTCATAGTCTACAGTGTCTGCTCTGGAAAACCTGAACTAACTTCAAAGGGAAGATTTTAATTGGCTTTGGCACAGTCTGAGCTACTAGGGAGGGACATGAAAAGGGGATGAACCCCCCCCCCCCACTTTTCTCAGGCCCTTCTGGAAGCCTAATATACATCACATTGGCACGCTCACCTAGCCACCTTCTCGAAAAGAGCCCATGGCCCATCCAGTCTCGTGAGATACTAATGGGTTTTCACCTGTTCTTAGTTATTGAAACAAATGATAAAAAATTGGATATCCCAGATTCATAGTGATGATTATCACTTACTTCACCTTACTCCTTCAGTTCAATTAAATTACGTTAATATTATATGACAGGTTCTGTTTAGGGTATCAGAGAAAGTGAAGGATTCCCTGCCCTTGAAGAGATTACAGTTTATGGAGGGATGCAGACTATACACAAGTAGGTGCAACCCTCCCCCAAAAATAATATAAAGCAATTTCAAAAGAGAAAAAAGGATTAATATCTGGGAAAATCAGGAAAGGCATTATTGAAGTGGTGCCCTCTGAATTGTGCTTTGGAAGAAGCTATAGATTGGAGATGAGGAACGAGAGCATTCCAGAGCCAGGGGACCATAACTTGTGTTGCAGTGACTGGAGGTGTTGATCATATGAGGAACAGTTAGTGGGTCAGTTTGACTAGAATGAATCCTTTTGGATTGTTTCTGTTTTGACCAAAAGCCCTGAGGGTCTTCCCCTCCCAGATTGATTTTTTTTGTTTTTGGACTAGGCAAAAAGAGAGTCCTTGCTTCCTTTCTTTCTCACTTGCCTTAATTAATAAGCTATCCTGAGGGGAACACTTCATTTTTTTCCTTCTTATTTTGGAAATGTTTATTCTTGGTATCTTTGCCCTATCTCTCTCTTACTTAACCTTTATGACTAATTGAGCATTGCCTCAGACAAACTGTGACCTGGGAAAGACCTGAGATCTCCCATGGCATCCAGGCCATCCCCAGTCATTGTGATCTATATCTGGCCATTGGACCCAGACGACTTTGGAGAAGAAAGTGAAGCTGGTGACTTTGCACAGCACCCCCTTATTTATAACAAACTCACCTGCATGTCATGGCATCACATTCCTGACATCATGGTTTTCTTCAAGAATGAAGGACAACTGTCCCTGGAGTCAGGAGTACCTGAGTTAAAATCCAGACTCACTTAATAATTACCTAGATGTATGGCCTTGGGCAAGCCACTTAACCCCATTTGCCTTTCAAAAACCTAAAAATGAAATATAAAAAAAGAATGAAGGACAAACAATTACAAGCCATTATCCATTCATCATGCATTGACTTTGACACAGTCTGAGCTACTAAGGAGCATAGAACTTTTAGAGCTGGGAAGGATGTTAAGGTCCTACCCACTCCATTTACTAAGGAGAAAAGTGAGTTACAAACTTGTAAAGTGACTTGCCCAAGGTCACACAGATGTTTAGTCAAAAAACCAGAACAGATACCCAGCTCTCCTATATAATAATCAATACTTTTTCTACCAAAATAAATTGGTTCCAACTGGAGATGCCATATTATGAAGAAAACAATGTGCCCATTCATTCAGCAAACATTTATTGATCAACTACTCTGGGCAATTCAATTCAATAGACATATTATCCAATATAAGTCTCTATGGATATAAAAATGAAAAAGCTCACCCAGTTCCTACTCTCAGAGAGTTTAAGCCTACTTCTGAGAATACAAATGATACACAATCAAGCCCCTTGTTGGGGCAAAGAAGAGCTTCAGTCAAATTAATCTAGTAAAATTTGAAGAGAAAAGGATTGGTTCCAGCTGTGAGGATATGGGACCACGTTAGGGGATAGCCTACACCTGAGTGGAGCACTGAAGGAAGAGAAGACAGGCAGAGATGAACACAGACCTTCCAGGCATAAGGAATGGCTTACAAAAATGCACAGAAGTAGATGAAATGTTTAATAAATAGATAGATCTGGAATAAATGTAAGTAAAGGGGAATAATGTAAAATAAATATGGAAACATAAATTGGAACCCAGACTTGGGTGAGCATACAGTGTCAGCTGTTTGTATTTTTTTCTTAGATAGAATAGCCCTGGAGCAGGAAAGTATGGTCATACTAAAATTATTTTGTCATTCTCTGAAGTTTGGTTTGTAACAGAGAAAGAATGGAAACAAAAGGGCCCCTTTGTAGGTAATTATAATAGTCTGGGCAAGAGATCATCAGAAACGTGAATTAGGGTGATGGTCATCTAAGAGGATAAGATGGGATAGATTTCAAAGTTATTTTGGATTTAGAACTGTTAGGGCCTGACAATTGTTTAGAAGTTGGGAGTATGAGGCAAAGAGAGGAAAGAGTCTGGGATGATAGTAAGGTTTCAAATCTAATTGATTGAGAAGATGCTGGTATAATTAATAGAAATAAGGAAATTGTGAGAAGAGGTGGTTTTTGGAGAAAGTGTAATGTATTAACCCTTTTGGACATTTTTGTGTATTTATTCTTTGTTCTAGAAGAGGTATAAGACTAGAGCTCATAAGAAAGATTGGGATTGAAAATGTTGATTTGGAAGCTAATACTTAGATTTGGGAATTAATTACTTAGAATTGATTGTTGAATCCATGGCCACATTGATATTACCAAGGGGAAAAGAGTAGAGAGAAGATGGTCTAAGATGAACTCTTGGAAGACCCACATAAATGGTTAGAAGGTAATGACAAATCAACATAGATGATCAAGAAGAAGCAGTCAAAGATGTAAGAAAATCAAGAAAATGTAATGTAAGAAAAAGCTAGGAATTAAAAAAAGTATCTAGTAGGGGCAGCCAGGTGGTGCAGTGGATAGAGCATGGAGTCTGGAGTACTTGAGTTCAAATGTTAAATTTTTTTCTAATTTTTTATAAGTATCTAGTAAATAAAGATGGGGTCTCGACATGATTGAATATTGCAAGAAGTTTAAATAGAATAATGATTGAAGAAAGTATATCAGATATCACAATAAAAATATCAGAGATAAAAACAACAAAAACTTGAAAATTATATAGTATTTTATAGTTTATACTTCCTCTAAAGTCCTCCTTGGACACTTAATCCTGGCACAGGAGTGAACTTCAAAAAAGTTTTTTGTTACAGGTTCAGTAATAAAGGAATGATTATCTTCCATGGACTAGTGAAACTAAAGTTGGAGAGGCTTAGTAATGACTAAGATGGCCTTAATGTGATGAGTTTTTAGCCACATAGGTCTCAAAGACCCTTTACTATTTAAGGAGGGAGTTATTGTCCTGAATCCTTGTACAAAGTATCCATGCTGATATTATGAATTGCTTAAATCTTGAAATACTACAACATTTAAGCATTTTATACCATTATTTCATTTAATAAGGTATTGTCCCTGACCTCTTAAAATTGATGTTATTTGGAGAAGAAACATGTGCACAAAAAAGCAAAGAATACATTATATTATGCTTAAGTACCTAAATGCAAAGTGCTATGAGAGCATATGAGACAGAGAGAGAGACTATTTTAAGAGACCCTGGAAAATATTATGACAGAGGTGGCATCTAAGTTGGGTTGAAGGATGAATCATATTTCAAAAGGCAGAGTAGTAGAGAGGGCATTTCAATTTTAGTGAAAAACAAGTAAGGTCAGAAGTGAGTAAGAAGGATCTCATTGGGGGCAGTGAATGGTCAAATTTGGAATATGGAGTCTCAGAGGAAATAGAGAAAGATAAGACTCAAAAAGATGACATCAAAATATATCATTTCATCCATTCATTTCATGTTTCCTGGGGATTTGGCCCTAGAGTTCCAAGAAAAGACTTACTACTGTATTTATAAAGTGCTTAGCATATTTAATCCTTAGTAGACGATTAATAAATGTTTGTTCCTCCCCTTTCTTCTTCAGGTAAGGAGGGTGAATGAAAAGTCAAGAGAAGCAGTAACACCTAGTAAAAAAAATTATCAGTTTTAGAATGAGGAATCCTGGGCTTGAGTCCTTGAGCATGCCTAACTATGTGTTTTAGGGCCAGTCATTTCTCCTTTAAGATCATCAATTTGGATCAACTAGATGGCCCAGTCATTAGAGAACTGGCCCTGAAGTCAGGAGGACCTGAGTTCAAATATGATCTCAGACACTTAATGATGCCCTAGTTGCATGACCCTGGGAAAATCTCTTATTCTCATTGCCTTGCAAAAAGCCAAAAGCAAAATCATCAATTTCTTTGTCTTTTAAGTGGGGATAATGATATTTGCCTTACCTACCTCCAAGAGGTTGTAATGAAAGCATTTCTAAATCATGAAGTTTCATATAAATGGAACATATTAATCTATCAACCAATTATAATTTGTCACCCTTAGTTCTTTAAAAATATTTTTGATAGCCTTTTTTATATCACATATATTTCCCAGTCTATACGTTCCCTGTCCCCTTCCCAGTGACTATTCACTTCTTTTTTTGTTTTGTTTTTAGGGTTTTTTTTCCCATAAGACAATGTGGTTAAATGACTTGCTCAAGGTCACACAGCTAGGTAATTATTAAGTGTCTGAGGCTGATTTGAACTCAGGTCCTCCTGTCTCTGGGCCAGGGATCTATTCACTACACCACCCAGCTGCCCCTGATCATTCACTTCTAACAAAAAATTAAAAAGGAAAAAGCAAATAGTTTGCCATATTAATCAAAATATTGAAAACTCATTTATGTGGAAGTGAAAGAGTGCTGAACTTAGAGTTAAGAAGGTCTACATTTTATTTCCATTTAGAAACTTGCTAGTTGTGTGAAATTGGACAAGTCATTTAATTTTTGTTAGCCTCAGTTTCTTCCTTTGTGAAATGAGGATTATAACTTCATCTGGTTGTTGTGAGAATTAAATACACACACATACACACACACACACATATATACACATACACATGCATACACACATACTTGTATTTGCAAGTATATAAACATATTCATTCATTCATTCATTCATTCATGAATGCATACATTTATTTATAAAGCAGTTAGATGTTTCAGTGAATAGAGAGCTGGGCCTGGAATTGGGAAGGTCTTTGTATAAATGTGACCTCAGACACTTACTAGTTCTGTGACCTGAGCAAGACATTTAACCTCTATTTGCTTTTGTCCCCTGGGGAAGGAAATGGGAAACTACTCCAGTATCCCATTTCACAGATAGGATAAATTGTTTCAAGCACAGAATAGTAATTAAACATCCCCAGATCTTCTTAAAGTCTTAAATTTCCCCAACATACCATGCTTCTTCCAGTCTGAAAAGCTTTCAGCAATTGCCTTCCAGTGTTTTTTCTTGTATAGGAAAAAAAATACTTTGCATGACTGAACTGATTCATAGCCCCGGTTCAAATACTGGGCCTTATTCATGAAAACTTTTTGCTCTATTGCCAAAGTTGACAAGTTGACCTGTCCAAATTTTTTCCTCTATAATTTCACAGATGATGAGAATGTTTCTGAAGATACAGATCCTTGAGTTTAAAAAGACCTTTGATCATTTGAAGATTATCATAAATTAGAACTGTAAGAAAAAACTGGTCCTTTCATTGCCTAAATGAGTTATTCATAAAATATTGTTCAGCAGATTTCTCTTGTATCATGCTCCTGTCTTTCCTACCTTCAAATTTCAAGGAAACACTTATTTACCAAGTGTTTATTCCTGCTTCTATCCTATGTCAGGATCTGGCAAAAAAACATCCTGCCTTCAAGGAACTTGCATACTATTGGAAAAAAAAAAAACCAGTGGTCTCTTAATTGTCCAGTGCAACGGCATTTCTTCTGTCCTTATCTATCTTGATCCCTCAATAGATTTTTACCCTTGGCTGCTATCTCTCCCTGAACATTCCCTCCTCTCTGCATTTCTGTGACATTGGTCTCTGGGTTCTCATCAGTCCTTCTCAGTCTCCTTTGCTAGATCATCATCAGTGTTATGTCCCCCTAATTTTAGATGCACCCCAAGGTTATGCCCCTTTTCTTCTTTTTCTTTCTATATAATCTCTCTCTGTAATGTCATCAACATCTAAACTTTGAGAATCACCTCTACATTGAGTCTTAGAGCTGTGTATACAGTCTCTAGTCTGCCTCGAGAGTTTCAGTCCCAAATTACAACTGTCTCAGACATTTCCACTTGAATGAACCATGAACATCACAAATTCTACATAGGACAATAAAGACAATAGCTAGAATGGGTGAGATCTCAGATGAGAATGTGTCAGAGTCAAGGCTTAAACACAGTCTTCCTAGTTTCCGAGTTGGCCCTCTAGCCTCTCTGCCTTTTCTGATCCTCCCCTTAACCACTAAGAACCCATCCAGCTGACAACATATTGCAGTCTGGACAATAGCTGTTCTTTAAAGCGTTCATCAAATGGGTGAAGAATGCCCATAATTCTGTGTATACAATGAGTCTATTCAACTTATTTGTCCTAACAGTATAGAAGAGAGGGGAATTCTAATTAATAAAAGGTACTTGTTAGTTGGAACCCAATTAATTAGAATTTTACTGTGTGAATAAATACAGGATGGAGGCCAGTTCTTCTGTTCATATGGTAGATTGTTTTTTGTTTTTTTTTTTATTTAATGAGGGAGTAAACACTATTGGTAAGTCATTCTCTCCAAGAGAATCTGCATGATGTTAACATTTGGCTCTAGTGGGCCTCAACAAACTTGAACACTGTATTGCTAAAAGAGGTAAGGAGGGCCAAGAAAATGAGGCCAAAGAAGGGATTCCAGAGGCCCATCCTATTCATCCCCTTCACAGAACATAGTCCCATGACTTCCTCAGGCATCTTTCAAGTAGTTTTTCCCTAGGAGAATATGGCAAACTCCATGCCCCAGAAGGCCTCGCCCAGATCTTCTCTTTTGGTAGATGTCAGTACCTCTAAAGAGGGTCCCATTGAAGCAGTTGGCTGACTGTTTGAATAGAGAAGCACAAGCTTGGCTCAAATAATCTCCCCTTTTTTCCCCTGGCTTCCCCTCCTCTCCTCGGATTGCATGCCAGGCAAAAAAAAATGGTCTGTGGCTCTTTCAAGAGGCCCTTTTGGATTGGAATTTTTTTTACATTGTCATAGGGCCAAGGTTGGCACCCACTACTGAAGCCCAAACCAGTTTTGCTGGGTCTAATCCATTCCTTACAGCCAGAGGCCACATTAGGCTTCCGGTTGAGTAGCTCCAGATGGAG
Source organism: Macrotis lagotis (assembly GCF_037893015.1). Classification (NCBI taxonomy): domain Eukaryota; kingdom Metazoa; phylum Chordata; class Mammalia; order Peramelemorphia; family Peramelidae; genus Macrotis; species Macrotis lagotis. The sequence continues at coordinate 806,307,025 of NC_133658.1, read as the reverse complement.
AAGTCAGTATTTTCTGGCTTGAGGTTTCTGATGGGCTCCCTGCGTTTCCCAATTGAAGAAAGACAAGGAATAAAAAGCTGAAGAAAGAACAGGAGAAAAAGTCAGGATGAAAAATGAGAATAAGGCTATGGAAGTGGGCAAAGATAGTGATGAAAATCCTGATCAGGGTAAGCAGACAAGAGGAACCAGAAGTTGGGGAAATATGAGGAAATACTGTCAAAAGTATTGACCACATGAAGTTTTGTGGGGTGTGTGTGTATGTATTTGCATGGGTTTGTATATTTAAACCACTGGGAAGCTGAGGAGCCAGCCAACCATTTTGGGGTAAAACCAAAGTGACAGTTTAGAAACTAGCTCAGGTTAATGGTATCATGTAAATACTACTGGCAGTTGAATTCTAGAAACCTAGTACTTTTCTCTGGTCCAGCACTCATTAACTCTGTGGCCTTAGATAATTCCTTTCCTCCTCTGAATCTCTTTCTTCATTCATCAAACAGAAACTTTCCATATCTACCTCACAAGTATCAATTTAGGAAAAATTTTTGTAAACTACATGGTGCTTTGTAAACTGCAATATATAAAAAGTTAAGTTTTATCTAAATTATAACAGCTAGAATCCTTAATTTCAGTAGAGTCTGGTCTCTCTCTATCCATGAAGAGTATAATCTTTCCTAACCATAGTGAATAGTTTTTGTGAATGCTGTAGCCTAAAAGAACTGCTCATTGTGTGGTCACCTTATGGAGATAAGCCTCTTGGCATTTAAGAAGGCTTGAATAAAAAATAGAAAATCAACCCGGTGCTCTAAGCTTGTGGTAGCCAGGCAAGACTTATAAGTGAGTTTTGGTCCACTGGTAGGGTCTTGAGAAACCCAGTTACTTCTACATTGCAATAAAGCATTAGAGTTGGACTATACACTTCCAGAGAGGCAAAAATCCACCTTTCTCTATCACCCATTGCTCCTGGTTCCACCCTTTGAGGCCAACTATAAAAAGTCTTCCTCTTCTCTCCCCTTCAGATGCGTGGGTATTTATATATGCTTTGGGAGTTTTCTCCTATCAAGACTAGATGTCTACAGGTCTTTCACCCAATCTTCCCAGAATAGGTCCCTGCTAAAGCTCCATCTTCTACAACAAGTCTTCCTGAATCCCTTTAATATTAGGGTCTTGTGTTGATTATCTCCAGTTTATTTTATCTAGGGAAATAGGTGGTACAGTGGATAGAATGCAGGCCCTGGAGTCAGGAGACCTGAGTTCAAATCTAACTTCAGATGTTACTAGTTGCGTTATCCTAGGCAAGTCATTGATTCTGTTTGCCTCAGTTTCCTCATATGTAAAATGAGCTGGAAAGGGAAATTGCAAACCACTCCAGGTCTTTGCTAAGAAAACCACACATAGGGTCATGGAAAGTCAGACATGACTAAAACAAATCAACAATAAAAACATCTTTTGTCCATCATTCTCTACATGTTGCTTCTACCATTAGACTACAAGTTCCCTGAAACCAGGGATTCTTTTCCTTTTTTTTTTGTATCTTTAGTGCTTGACCCAGTGACTGGCATAGTGAGGGTGATTAAAAATTGCTGGTTGATCAACATCAGCATGGCTCCCTCTCATCACATCCCTCTCTCATCAGAATCGAATTGATCAGTGTTCATTCAGAAGTGAGGTATCTATAACTGAATATATTTTATAGTCTTCCTAGGTAGAGTAGAATTGGACTATTACCTCCCTCTTTCTGCTACTGTTGCTGTTCACTCATTTACAGTTGTGTCCAATTCTTCATGATTATATTTAGGATTTTCTTGGCAAAGACACTAGAGTGGTCTTCATTTCCTTCTCCAGGTCATTTTACAGATGAAGAAATTCAGACAAACAGGGTTAAGTGACTTGCCCAGGGTCACACAGTTAGTGGGCATCTAGGACTTTTTTTCCAGACATGATCCTTTCCAAACTACTTTCTCTGCCCTATTTGACCTATTCTTACCCTTAAACTATTGGATCACCATCAATTTTTCAGTTCTCTCATTTCCTCAAGTCTAATCTAACTTTGATGATACTTTCTTTTTCCTTAGCTTACTCCAAGAAGTAGTATGAAATGATAGGAAGAACACACTGGATTTGGCATTAGAGGGTCTCTACTCAAGACTTAATTCTGTAGTTTACTACTTTGATGTTATATAAGTCACTTTACTGTTCTGGGTCTCCATTTCCCTTTTGATAAAAAGTGACTGAACTATATAACTTCTATGATTCTCTTTTGGAGGCAGCTAGATAGCAAAGTGAGTAGAACACTAGGTTTGGAGTCAGAAAGATCTGAATTCAAATTTAGCCTTAGACATTTATTAGATCGGTGACTCTTAAGTAGTCATTGAACCACTGTCTGCCTCAGTTTCCTCAATTATGAAATAGGAATAATAATAGGACCTTCTTCTCAGGGTTGTTGCAACAAATCAGAAGCACACAGTATCTGACAGACAATTAATGCACATTTTCTTCCTTCCTCCCTTCTTGCCTTCTTTCCATCCCTACCTCTCTTCTTTCTTTTCCTTCCTTCTTATTCTATGAGTCTTGTACTTAAGTGATTTTCTAGCATTTAAGAGGAAAAAAGATAAAAGCAAAGAAACTCGGATCACAGGGATAGTATCTTAAAATACTCCTCATCAGTGGTTGCCATGGCTTCCTGAGCCAACAATCTTGCTGAGAGCTAAATAGTTTTCATGACCTCCCAGACAAGATAGCTGCCATTCATACATATGGCAGTAGAGCCACAACAAGGTTGGGCAATCAGGGTATTGTCCCTGAGAATGGACATCTGGTAGGGACTGCCTCTTCACTAGCAGTGCGCACTTCTACCTATGCCCCTCCTGCCCTCAGACTATCCCGTGAGCTATTGCTCAGCTGAACTGCATCTGCCCCAGGGGAAGGAATGTCTAATTAGAACACTGGACACATCTGAAACAGATGGAGGGAAGCAAGCTGACTAGCCACAAGCTAGTTTATGTGTTTTATGTGTTTCTTGTGATACTTGCTTTTTTTTGGGGGGGGGTAGGGAATGGACTCTATTGATGCAGCTATACCCATCATTACACTAGGAACCAGCTTCTCTAACAAGTGACCCCACTAATTCATATCAGGAGAAAACTCCAATATCCCCTCACTTCACCTCCAGCTTGACTTCCAGGATCTTCTTGTTATACAAGTCTGGCCTCATTCCTGGGCTACCTCATTAACTTCCTGCCATTGTTAACCCTGAAAATTAGAGAGCTTCATTTCATAGTGAACTTGAGCTCCTCTCAGTCAGAAAACTTACTTTTTTGGAAGAGGATTGGGGTGGGGGATGAGTGGGATGTTAAGAAGGCAGTGTGTCTTCAGCATCAAGAGACCAGGGTTAAGACACACAGATTCCAACTGTGTAGCCCTGGCCACATCACTCAACCTCTTATTCTACCTTCTCATTTGTAAAAAAGGGATAATTGTGCTTATGTCAACTATACCAAAGGATAATTCTTTCTAAACTTTCAAGCATTATAGAAAATGAGAACTATTATTATTACAGAATGATAAAATGGGAAACATTTTCATTTATTACATTTATTCACAGACTCCAATCACTTTGATTCAACATATATCATGCACCCTGTATCATGTGTAGGAACATAAAAAAACAGATATTCAAATCTATATTATTGCAGTTAGTATTCTTATCCCCTTATCTTTAACTCCATACTACTAAAAGTATTTGGTGATTCAAATAATTAAGAAATTATTAGGCACCTATTATGTGCCCTCTATGACTCTTCCCTGTTAAAAGGGAAAAGAAAAAGCATTTATATAGTGTTTTTGATGGCCAAGCACCTTGCTAAACATTTTACAAGTGTTAATTCATGATCCTCATAACAGCCCTATGAGGTGGGTGCTATTATTATTCCTATTTTACAATTGAAGAAATTGAGGCAAACAGAAATTTAGTGACATACTCAGAGTCTCACACATCTAGAAAGGATCTGAGGTCAAATTTGAACTCAGGTCTGCCTAACTCCAGGCTCAGCATTGTGCCTGCTGAATATAGAGAAGTGGAAAGAACATCTGCTTCCAGTTCCAGCTGATTAGGATACATATATGTGTGTGTGTTATATGTGTGTTATATATCTGTAATATATTATATACAATTATATATCTGTAGTATACAGATACTACCATCTTCAGTAGTCTAGGGATATGCAGTGAGGGGGCAACAGGTGAGGCAGAGCTGAGCCTCACCTCTGATTGCAAAGGGTTGAGTCCACCTCAACCCACCTCTCCTGCTACCCCCTCATCACACACCCTAAATTCTACACAGCCTTAGACAATTCTACCAAACTCTCTGATCTTCAGCTTACCCCTCTAAAAAAATGGATGTACCTACCATCTCACTAGGATGCCTTAAGGATAAAATACTAAAATGCTTTTGGTTTTGCATATCAATTAATAAATTTTTTGCTACATACATTTCCCAGCAGTGGTATGGCAAAGGATATTTCTTCATAAAACCATCTACTTAATTTTTTTGTCCTGGGAAGACAGAATTATGGAATGTCTACTGGAATTGCTCTCTCCCAACTAAAATGCCATTTGATGTGGGCTAAGGTTAGTGGAGTAGAAAAGGGGGCATCTTCCCAGGGGCCCCATGGCCTCCACAGTGCCTCTGCCCTGGGTGGTAGAACTATGTCTGTGAAGTTACTGGCCCTCCCTCTATCCCTATCTTCAAGCTAAGCAGAGATGGGAATCCTTTGCTCCAAGGCTGTTATGAGACTTAATTAATGATTGTGAAGTCCTTTGAGGTCCTTGGATGAAAGAGATGATAGAAGTGCGAAGTACTATTAGCCATCTAAAACTCACAGCACAATTAGATCCAGAGAGACGGAACACTGCCTTTATCTATTTCCAGTTCTTTGTTACTTACGGTGGCTAATTATTGAAATAACAAATCTTCCAGCAGCCTGGCCTCTAGAAAGAAGGTGATAATATCCATTAAATATGCCTTTAATTATTTGAAAATGAGAAAACTGCAGCAGTTTAGAATTTTCCCATCATTAAGGCTGTCTTTCCACATCGCCATTCTTTCCTGAGCTCCTTTCGAGTCATGGGAGCATCCCATGAAATCTTGCAGATGGTATCTAGCTTTCCTCTCAAAGCCATATTTCACAGAAGGGAGTGAGAAGTGAGCCTGTCCATGAGTGGGGAGTTCTGATATGCCTTGTAAATGATTGCTACTGGGGAATCACCACGTGTCTCTGCATCATTTGTGCTCATCTTCTATAATTTTAGACTAAACATCAATGAATCTTAGTTTTGCTGCCATGGAATCTGAGAAACCTAAAAGTTAAAAGGTAGGTCAGAACTTTATTGGACCCAACCCTTTTCTGAATCAGACATTCAATGTCCTCTCCAGCAAATTGTCACCCAGTCATGTCTTGAAGACCTGCAGTAATTTGGTAGTCAGGAGTAAAGACTTGTGGAAGGAATAATGGAAAAAAACAAACCTCTGTTAAGATTTGACTATATTGGAATGGGTAGGTGGCACAGTGGATAGAGCACCAGCCCTGGAGTCAGGAGCACCTGAGTTCAAATCTGACCTCAGACACTTAATAATTACCTAGCTGTGTGGCCTTGGGCAAGCCACTTAACCCCATTTGCCTTGCAAAATCCTAAAAAAAAACAAAGATTTGACTATACACCAAATACCTCATTTGATCCTCACAACAACTTTCTGTGGCATTTTACAATTGAGAAAACTGAGGCATACAGTGATTAAGTGACTTGACCATGGACACAGGGTCATACAGCTAAGTAAAAGTCTGAGGCCCTGTTTGACCTCAGGTCTTCCTGACTCCAGACCCAATTCTCTAGCCACTATACTTCCTAGGAGGGAGAAGGAGAAAGATGGACTTGGAATCTTTAGACATGCCGTTGCACAGCTGGGTCACTAATCTTAACAGGATTTAATGATAGGAAGGAAAATAAAGATAATTTACTGCCCTTTCCCAAAGAATAGAAAACTGAGATTCCAGGTGGTAAAGTGACTCTGTCAAATTCATACCTATAGCTTAATAGTGGAATTGTCCTTAGATGGTAATGCCTATAACTATCTGGTTGGTCAACTACCTGCCTCTCACAGACAGAAGAAATGAATGGCCCTTTGCTAGTTGTTTTCCCCATGAAATATCAAAAAATAAACAGCACTTCAGAGTTGTCCTCTGGAAATTAAATCACAAAGTGACATATAAAACTTACATTCATGGAAAACAATACATCTAAACTTCTGTAAGCTTGTCTCAGCTCTGTGCCAGAGAAATTTCTTTATAGCTATGACTTTTGTTGTTGTTTGTCCTTCATCCTTGAAGAAGACCAGGACGTCAGGGAGGTGATGCCATGACAAGCATGTGAATTATATTCGAATGAGGAGGTGCTAAGCAATGTCACCAGTTTCGCTTTCTCCTCTAGAGTCATCTGGATTCACTGATCAGATATGAATCAAGATGACTGGTGAAGATGATGACCCTGGATATGAGGCAATCTGAGTTAACCCAGGCTCAAGGTCACACAGGTAGTAAGTTTCACATGTCTGAGGCTGGATTTGAACTCAGGACCTCTTGACTCCAGAGTCAGTACTCTGTCTACGGTTCTTAGTTAGGACTTTGCTCATTCCCTGAGGACTGGATTCATCCACTTTAGATCTCCTGCCAGTAAATCAGCTTCAACTGATTACTGTCTCTGAAAGATCCAAACCATCTATGTCACATCTCTGAATGGGAATTTTTGTCCCATTTCTTTACACTTGACACTCCATCTCTCCAACATTGAGGACTGGGGTCAAACCTCAGGGAGATTGCTACCTCTAAGAAAATCAATTTAATATATTTAAATTTCTAGAGATAACTACTGAATTTCTATGTCAACTGTCTCATGTAGGTTCTTTCATTTCCTCTTTGACCTTCAAAGAGTTCCCCATTGAGATTAAAGCAGTATTTTTATTACATTGCCCATGATGCTCCCTTTGCCTATAGTGTCTTCCCTAGAGTCTCCTTTTTTTACTCACCAAGTCCCTGACCATTTTTAAAATCATCTAATAAGCCTCCTCTGTTCTTACTTATTGGTAATAACCTTCCCCCATTCAGTCTCATAGAATTATCAGGAATTTGTAGTCAAAGGAGATCATTAAGTCCAACTACTTCATAGATGAAGATTTTGAAAAGACCTTAGAGGTCACTGAATCCAAACTTCTCATTTAACAATGAAGAAACTGAAGCTAAAATTGCTAAGTAACTTACTCAGGGACACAAAACTAGGAAGTGAAGTAGGATTTTAATTAAGATCTTCCTGTTTCCAAACCCAGTGATCTGTCTCATGGGACATCTAATAGTTCCAGTAACATTTGGTACTTAAAACAACTCTAAGAGACAGTATCATTATACACTTTTTTCCCAAATGTGAAAACTGAGACTAAAAGATATTAGGGTGATTTACCATTAAAGTTCAGAGCCTGAATTTTGACCCAAATCTTCCTAACTCCAAGTTCAACACTTCTTTTAAAATTAGTTTTATTTATTTCATTAAATATTTCCCAATTACATGTAAAAATAATTTTTAGCAATCATTCTTTTAAATTTTGAATTCTAAATTTTTCCCTTCTTACCATTCCTCCTTTCCCCTTGAAAAGAAAAGCAATATGCATGGGATGTCATGCAAAACATATTTCCTTATTAACCATGTTTGCAAAAGAAAACACAAACAAGAGGTGGCTAGGTGGCACAGTGGGTAGAGCACTGGCCCAGGAGTCAGGAGTCCCTGAGTTCAAATCTGGCCTCAGACTCTTAATAATTATCTAGCTGTGTGGCCTTGGGCAAGCCACTTGACCCCATTTTCCTTGAAAAAAAACCCTAAAAATAAAACACAAACAAAATAAAACAATAAAAGTAAGGAGAAAATTTTAACGAGTGCTTCAATCTCTATTCAAAGTTTAGTAATTCTCTCTGAAGGTAGATAGCATTTTTCAACATGAAGTCTTTAAAAGTCTTGGATTATTGTCTTGATCAGGGTAGCCAAGTCTTTCCTAGTTGATCATACTCACATTATTACTGTTACTCAACACTCTCTTCTCCTAATTTTACTCACTTCACTTTACATCAGTTCATAAAACTCTTCTCAGGGTTTTCTAAAACCATCCTGCTTGTCATTACATCAAATTCATATACTGTAACTTGTTCAGTCATTCCCCAATTGATAAGCATCCCTTCGATTTCTAAAACTATGCCACCACAAAAAGAGATGCTATAAATATTTTTATACAGATAGGTTCTCCATTTCTTTTGATTTGGGATCCAGCCTAAGTAGTGATATTGCTGAGTAAAAGAGTATATGCATCATTTTATAACCACTTGGGTATAGTTCCAAATTGTTCTCCAGAGTGGTTGGACTAGTTCACAACTATAACAATATATTTGTCTCAATTTTTCCACATGCTCTTTAGCATTTGTCATTCTACTTTTCTGTCATGTTAACCCATATGATTCATGTGAGGTGTTGTCTCACATATCACTGTTAGTGATTTTTTTTATGTGACTCCATGTATAGTTTTGATTTCTTCTTCTGAAAACTGCCTGTTCATAGGAAATAATTTTTATTTTTATAAATTTGGCTCAGTTCCCTGCATATTTGACAAATACAGCCTTTATCAGGGAAACTTGCAAAACAAATTTCTAGTTTCCTGTTTCCTTTCTAATTTTGGCTGCATTAGTTTCATTAAGTGATCAAAAAATGTTATTGTTTACTTCCTATAAATCTTCTTTCTCTTTTTTGGTCATAAGCACTTCTTTTATCCTTAGATCTAACAGGTATATTTTTTTTCATACTCCTCTAGTTATGATATCATCCTTTATGACTAAGTCACTTATCTACTTTGACCTTATCTTGGTATATGGTCTATGTCTAGTATATGCTAAACTGCATTCCAGTTTTCTCAGCAATTAGTGCCAAAGGTTGAATTCTGGGATCTCGAGTTTTATCACTACATTACTATGACCACTTGCTATTGTATCGCTAATATATTCCATAGATCTACCACTTTATTTCTTAGCTAGTCCCAGATTGTTTTGATAATTACCATGAAATATGGGACTGCTAATCCACCTTCCTTAACATTTTTTCATTGACTGCCCTGATATTTTAGACCTTTTAAAAATTCTTCCAGATTAATTTTGTTACCATTTTTTCTTGCTTCATAAAGTAATTCCTTTTGGTTAGATTTGTACAGCATTGAATAACTTGAATTGTTATTTTATTATATTAACTGAACCTACCCATTAAAATTAATATTTTATCCAATTGCTCTGTTTTTATATGAAAAAATGTTTTGTAATTGTGTTCATTTGATCCCTGGGGTTTGCCTTGCCAGGTTGACTACCAAGTAGTTTATATTGTATGCCATTATTTTAAATGGAATTTTTCTTTCTAGTTCTTCCTGCTAGATTTGTTGCTAGTATATAGAAATGCTACTGATTTATGTGAGTTTATTTTATATCCTGCAGCTTTGTTAAAGTAGTTAACTATTTCAACTAGTTTTTTAGTTGATTTGATTCTCTAAGTTCCTCAGGTATCATTTACAAAGAGTGATGGTTTTGCTTCCTCAGTGCCTATTTTTATTCCTTCAATTTTTTTTCTTGTCATTATTATAGCTAGTATTTCTAGTACAATATTGAATAATAGTGATGATAATGGACCTCTTTTTACTTCCTTCTTGATCTTTTGGGAAGTCTTCAAATTTATCACCAATACATATAGTGCTTACTCTTGGCTTTAGATAAATACTACTTATTATTTTAATATGAGTATGATCAACTAGGAAATTATTATTTAATTATTTAATCGATTCCTATGATTTCTAATTTTTTTATAAGAAGCAGTGATGTTTTTCATCAAAGACTTTTTCAGCATCTGTTGATGTGATTTTTTTTGTAGCTGTTATTGAAATGGTCAATTTATGCTGATAGTTTTCCTAATTATAAACCAGCTCTGCATTCCTGGCATAAATCCCACCTGGTCATAATGTATGATCTTTGTGATCTATTGCTATAATCTCCTTGCTATTTCATTTACATGTTCTGCATTATATTCATTAAGAAAATTTTTCTATAGTTTTATTCTTCTGTTTTTACTCTTCTTATATCAAAATCATATTTGTGTCATAAAAGGATTTTGATAGCATTATCTTACCTATTTTTTCAAATAGTTTTATAGTATTACTATTATATAGTATTACTATTAAATGTTCTTTAAAATGTTAGGTAGAATTCAGTTTTAAATCCATCAGGTCCTGAGGATTTTTTTCTTAGGGAGTTCAATGATGGCTTGTTCAATCTCTTTTTTCTAAGATAGGATTATTTAAGTATTCTATTTCCTCTTCTGTAAATCTGGAGAGTTTATATTTTTATAAATATTCATCTATTTCATTAGATTGTCATTAGTTGTTAAATTCACATATTTCTGGTACTGTTCATTTTCAGGATATGATTGGTAGATTCCTCCTATCTCTATTTTATCCTCTGGATCTAATATATCAAGGCAATTTTCCTTGATAATTTCTTGAAATATGATATCTAGGGTCTTTCTTTGATCTTGGCTTTCAGGTGATCCAAAAGAATTTAAACTATCTCTTCTCAATCTATTTTCTAGTCAGTTGTTCTTCCAATTCTTCACATTTTCTTCTAATTTTTATTCTTTTGACTTTGTTTTATTGTTTCATGGGGTCAATAGCTTCCATTTGCTCAATTCTAATTTTTAAGGAATTATTTTCAGCAGTGAGCTTTTTTTAACCTCATTTTTCATTGGACCAATTTTGTATGCCTCTTTTACCAAACTAGTTTTTTAAATCTTTTTTATAATTTTCTTCCTTTTCTTTCATTTCTTACTTATTTTTACTCTATCACTCTTAATTTGATTTTGAAGCTCAATTTTTGACTCTTCCAGAAATTCTTGTTGGGCTTGTTTCAATTAACTTTTTTTTCCTTCTGAAGCTTTGCTTAAAGATTTTTTTTTTAACTTCATTGTCTTCTGAGTTATTTCTTGATTTTCTCTGTCACTGTAGTAATTTTTTCATGTTCTTTTTTTGTTGTTTGCTAATTTTTCTATTTCTTTATTTGAAACTTTATGTTAATGTTGGGCTCTGTTTCCAGCAAGGGGACGGTGGTAGGGGTGGGGGGGAATGAGTTACTCTGTCTCAAGCTTCAGGTTTTTTCACACTGCTGTTTTCAGAGGTATTTCTGGAGTTTTGAAAACTTCCAAATTGGTATGATCTAGGAAGAAGTAAGTTCATGGCTCTCTTGCTCTGCAACCTAGTCCTAACCTAGTAAGGACCCTAACCCCTTGAAGTTGTAATCAATATTCCTTATCAGAGCCCCTCCTCCCTTGGGACCAGAATGATACTGTTCCTCAGGATCCCTGTTCCCTTGGGACAAAAAGTGATACTGTCCTTCAGGGTTTCTTCTTGCCTGAAAAATGCTCTCTGTTCTGCCCTTGAATAATGACTTAGAAATAGTTACAGGCAACAGAGCTGCCAGACCCTTAGGATTTCCCACTCCCCCTTGCCTCAAAAGACTCCTCTCTGTTCTCAAACTATGACCAAAAGTGGATAGATGAAATAAAATTGTCAAATGACATCTGGTACTTTGTCCAGTGTTAGCATAAGGGCAGCCTATATCACTTTCTGACCCGTTGCAAGGGGCCTTTACCATCTCTGGATTGAGATCTCTTGAGTCTGCTACAGATCCTGTCACTACAGCCCACTTGTGCATAGCCCATCCAAGCTGTGTGATCCTAACTCACTTCCCTCTCTCAAGGTCACACAACTCACTAGAATAAGAAGCAACTCTAGGCAGCTGCTTTGAGATTGGCTCCTTGTTCTGGCTTATAAAATTCTGCTGAACTAGACCTCACATTGCAAATGACTCCTGACTCCTGACTCCTTGCAGATGATTTATTGATAAAAAAAAATAAGTTACCATCTCGATAGAGTTTGCCTTACAACAATCTTGTGAAAGAAGGTGTATTCTTCCTTTTATAAATAACACTTTCCTCATTTTATAGATAAGGAAATCAGGTCTCAAAGAAAATTATATTGGTCACATAGTTAGCCAATAGCAGAGCCAAGGTTTGAAACCAGGTCTTTGGAAACAATTCTGGAATACTTTTTTTGCTGTTCTTCATACTTATGACTGTTAATGAGGGAAAAAACCCTTGAAAGGAGAGGAAAGGTGGATTTTGGTGGTGGTGATGGGGTTCCCCTACCAAATGTCATTGTCTGGGCTTCAACTTTGCATAAGTGTGAAGTACCTTTTTTCCCAAAAGGAAAAAATAATATTATATAATGGAAGGAACACAGGACTTGGGACCAGAAAACCAGTATATGAACCCAGCTCTGTTCTATTCTCCTTGGGCCTCAGCTCCCTCACCTGTGAAAATGGGAATGTTATGAAATGACCAACTCCTCAGGGTTAAGGTGAGCATCATAGGAGATAATGAGCAGAAGGAATGCTCAGAACTATAATAATCCAGTGACAAGGATTTTAAGCTTACTGAATGGCCAACCAATGAAATAAATAAATAGACCATGTCACCTGAACTCCAAATAATTTAGAGGTAGCTAGATGGTCCAGTATATACAGTATACAGTACTGCATCTAACTATATGACCCTGGGTAAGTCACTTAACTTTTATTTGTTTTAGTTTCTTCTTCTATAAAATAGGAATAGTTATAGAACCAGCCTCCCAGAATTATTCTCAGAATCATATTTGTAAAACATTTTGCCCACCTGAAGTTATAATATATATGCCTGTTCTTATTAAAGTGCCCATAGGTGATCTGTCTGACTTTGAAGATGCTGTTTTGGAAACTCCTGCCCCTTATGAACAAGGCTGCAGGCAGCTCAGCTGTTCATGTAGAGAAGCATGATTAATAATAAATTCCAAAGCATAGTATTGCTTCCTCCCCAGACTGCTTCTCACCTATAGTCTCTTTAGGAACAGAATAGGGGTAGAAAGGGCAATGTTTAATGAGGCTTTTTTGTTGTCAGATCAAGGGGGGGTCTTATCCTCCATTCACTTGGACTGAGTCCAAAGCAATCCAGCAAAGTTTTCCATCTAGCAAAGTTTTCCATCTAGCAAAGAATTCAACAATGTGTGTCATATGAATAATAAAAGTTAAAAAATAATGCAGGAGGGTGGGGAGATTCAGTCAGCGGAACATTTCAGGTGAAGGGAAGAGAGTAGTTTCTTTAATTGCTGCTAAGAAGTTAAATCCATCCTTCTTTTTCAATTCAACAATCATATGAAGCATAAAAGGGTTACTGAGTAATCTCTTGGAACCCTTGTTGCAACTCCAATATTCTAAGTCTTGATGCTTTAGCTCATGTTCTATAAAAAATAATGGTAATAATGTTTTATTAAAAATTTAACAGTGAACATCAATACAAACAGTGTTTACTTAAGTACCACTAACATTTTAAAATTAATTTCAATGTAGTGTAAAGCTGATCTTGAAATCAGTGTGACGGGTTCAAGTTTCACCCTAAACATACTCATGGTGAATGTCCCTGTGAGAATCCCTTAATCTCTCAATGTTCTAATCATCTCTGTGAGAGTGAAAGTTGCAAAGATATTGCTGACCCACTTGGATGAAGAGAATTTTCTTATGCAGGAAATACTGATGAATCTGCAATTCCATTTCTTTGCTCTATCTCTAATTTCAAAATATAAAGTAACCCTTTCTGGAAGACTTGAAAGAAGTCTTCCACCAGTATTATTTGCCTATTTAATTCTCATTTATGTTTTCCTCTCCTATAAGTGAAGATGATAATGTATACAGATTTTTCCATACTGCTTTGTTTCATGAAGATCTTTCCAGATATATATATATAAATCTTATTTTTTAGTCTTAATGATATAGTTTTTCACTGCATGAATGCTACAGTTTATTTAACCTTTCCTTCTTTTTAGGCAATTTAAATTGCTTTCAGGTTTTTTTCTAACATTTTATGTAATACCATTATGAAAAATCTTTGAGCATATAGCTCTTTTATGTCCTGATTGATAATACTTTAAGAAAATAGTCATCAAAATGAAATTAGATTACATGGCATGATGATTTTTGTGACTTCTGGGTACTACCTTCAGGAATTCTATGTTTGCAATTCTACCAACAATGAATCAGTGTCCTTGAATAACCTTATGCTTCCTAAATGCATCTCAACCTTTCACTTCTCCAACTGAGTTTTGATGCCATTACCAATTTAATAAGTGTGAAGTGATACCTTAAAGTTGTTTTGTTTTACATTTATTAGAGATTTTAAATTTTTTCAGTTGCTAATTAACAATTTATGTTTCTTCTTTTCGAAAATTGACTGTTCATATTCCTTTACCATTAATCCATTGTGGCTTAATTGGGACAACATATTTTAGATGTCACATATTTAATCTGCCCTATTTGCCATAAGTATTTCCCTAACTTGTTAGTTTTCTTCTTGCAATTATTTTTGCTTAAGAGGTTTTTTTTATCTTAAATGACAAATGGGAAGGAGTTTAAATTCCTCTGCTGTAATGAAGGAAAAATTCAGACATTTCAGATAAACAATATTTTTCTCATCATTTTTATGATTTAAAAAATTAAATCTCTAACATTCTATATTCCAAGATTCCTTATTATGTCCTGAGATTCCTTTCAGCTCTAATTTTCTAGTTTCAATGTACAAACATTTTGTTTTGAGGACTTGGTTTGGTTCTAACAATCTCTGTTCTAAGGTTCTTCCCCATTCTCCCTTCAACCTGAATCTAGTTCTAACATTCTATATTCTAAAATCCATTCCAGCTTTGAAATTCTTTGTCAATAAATTGGCATTATCACTCCCATGCCAACCATTGCTAGGTTGAAACCATTGTTTCCAAGGTAACAGTGACCTTGTATCTGTACTTCTGTATGGGTTTATAGAAGTAGCCAAGAAAGACAAGAAAAATTCCAGCAGTGAGCCCTCATAGGGATCAGAATTCTCAAGACTGTCTGGGAAATGCTATAATTGACTTTGCTCAAGGCTGTACAATGAGGGACAAAGTGTCTTGTTTATTTTCCTTTGTTCCCAAGGCCCTAGAAAACCTCTGTTCTTCTTGTGTCCCTCGACTGCATGACTGGGGCCCCCTCCTCATCAGTAATGCTCTTTATGTGAGTTGCTTCTGCCTGGAGATCACCTCTGTTCTTTCTAAAGTTGGACCACATGGGACTCAAAGTCATATCATTATGGGATCAGCTGAAAGAGCTGAAGATGTTTAGCCTGGAGAAGAAGACTTAGGGGACATGAATGCTATGTTTAATATCTGAAGAACTATCTTGGGGAAGAAGGAAGAAGCTTGTTCTGACTTTCCCCAGAGGGCAAAACCAAGACCCATTGGGAGAAATTAGAAGGAAGATTTTAGCTCAACATAATGAAGAACTTCATAAACTTAGACAGTCCAAACATAGAGTAGATTGCTTTAGGACATAAGATTATATTCCCTATTACTGGAAGTTTTCCAGCAGAAACTGGATGGCCATTTAATATCATAACCAAATCTCATGTGTATATTGTCTTATCAGATTTACAAGGTGCTTTCCTGGTAACAGAACAATGAGGTAGATAATATAAAGATTGTTATCCCCATTTTCCAGAAGAGGAAACTAAGGTATAGCCTTCTAGCAAATGCATATCATTGACCAAAAGGTGAGAATGGATATGAAAGTGTGGGTGACTTATTCCAGATCCATCAATAACCTGGCAAAGCAATTCTAATAATGTCTTTCTTCTTATATGAACTCCAGGACATTCCTACATAATAATTTTTTTCCTGCCAGATCATAAAACAGTTGAGTGAGATAATGTAGAGAAAGTAGTTTGTGACTATAAACATACATTATTAAGAGAGACTTTGTGGTACAATTTTTAAAAAATTTTTTTTCCAATTCCATGTAAAGATAGCTTTCAATATTCATCCTTTTACAAGTTTTTTAATTTCATATTATTCTATCATCTGCCCCTTCCTCCCCACTCCCCATGGTAACGAGCAATATGATATACATTGTACAATCATAATAAATATTTTGTGGTATAATTTAAAGACCAAGGAGTCAGAGAAACTCTCATTTAAGCCACAGCCCCAGTGCTTAGCAATTGTATAATCTCAGACAAATTGCTTTCCCAGTTTGACCCTTAATTTCTCCTTTTGAAACCATTGGCAGAGATAGACATGGGAAGGGAAGTATTATCTGCCTATCCTTCTTTACATGCTTGCTGCACAGATTGATTAATATGAAGGCTTGGCCAATAGATCAGAAAGCATTTATTAAGTACCTCCCATCTTCTAGAGATGATGGAGATATACAATGATCCTTGCTCTCAAGATGTCTACATTCTAACAAGGATGTAACACTTATCAAACATTTCAAATGTAGTAAAGCTTGACATGAAAGCAAATTCATAATATATTGGAGCTATTATAGTTTAATGTTTTATCAGTACTCGCATCAGCTATGAGAGAGTAAGTAGCTCTGCTCCTAAACCTCTAAACAATTTCCCAATGTTAGCCAACTTGCAGAAAGACTGTAGAATGGAGCCAAGCCTGTGATGGATGCTCAAGGAGCAATTCACTGACTCCTTTTCTTTCAGACCCATAATCAGGTTCACATGAAATTGGAGAATATCACAGGATTTATAACTAGAAGGAACCTTAGACCAACCCCCTCATTTTATAGATGAAGGGGCTGGAAGAATTGTGTGCATTTAGCCTGAAAAGCAAAAGATGGGGGGAACATCACCATTGCCTTTATGCCTTTGAAGGATTGTTATCTGAAAGATAGATTAGATTTGCTCTATTTCACCCGGGGGTTTGGGGTGAAGGCATAATGGGTGGAAGTTATAAGGAGGCAGATTTAGATTTGATGTGAGAAAAAAATAAAAATTCCTTATAATGAGACCTACCTCAAAGTGCAATGGACTACATCAGGAGGTAGTAGGTTCTCCTTTTTCTGTGAATATTTAAGCAAACATGAATGACTGTCAGAAATTTTGTAAAGAGGAATCTTGTTTAGGAATCTAATCTTGATTAGAGCAGAGGTATGAAAAATGGAGCCCCCAATACTAAGCCAGATTAAAATATAATTGGGAAATATTTAATAAAATAAATAAAAATAAAACAAAACCTAGGAAACATTACATTTTTATTTTACACTTTATAAAAAAATGTAAACTAGGGAATTTGACACCTCTAGAATAAATGATCTTAGAGGTCCCTTCTGTCTTTGAGATTGTATCAAAATTAGACTCTGAAGGGGACTTACCCAAGGTTATGAAGGTGATGCAGTCACAGCCTCAATTGTAGCATCACACTGAAGGGAAGGTTACCATTGAGGTTAAGAATTGAAAAACATTGTCATTTCTTAAAAAGGAAAAGGAAGTTGTGGCCAAAGACTGATTCCTGATTTTTTTCTTTTTCTATTTTTACTTCCATCCCCATGGTACCCAGTGTGTCACAAAAAGCTTTGGCCTAATGCATGCACCAAAGAGTAATTGAAAGTCAAGTGTGGGCCCCCAGTAGGGGTTGTGTGATTAATCAGCCCCTGGTACCTCTCTGTGGGCTCTGATTATCTCACGGCAAGACCCCAGAATAAGCCCATCGAAAATCAGAAATCAATTCAGGACCATTTTCAGACTTTTCACAGATAATTCATATTTGAATAAACTTGGTTTCGAGCTTGATCCTTGCAGGGATTTTGTCAGTGGAAGAAAATAAGACCATTTCTTTGGGGGCTGACAAGCAGAGTCAGATTTGCAAGGCCACTGTCCAAGGTCCTCTCACTACAAGTCCAGTTCTCTTGCCACTGTTCCATAACACTTTGATAAAAGAAGAGGAAGCTGAAGAAGAGGTGAAAAAGCTTTATAAGAGTCTGTGCTATCCAAACTAGATCTTGAATAATTAGAATAATTTGGATAAAAAGAGAAGCAGGGTTTGGTGAGAGGAGAGAACTCAGTTTCTTCATCTGTAAAATAAGAGAGTTAAATTGTTTTTTTAGGTCCCTTCCAGCTCTAACTTGTACTTAATTCTGTGAACTGCCAAACCAAAAGCATGGGGATGTAGTAGTAATAATAGTAGTAGTAGTAGTAGTAGTAGTAGTAGTAGTAGTAGTAGTAGTAGTAGTAGTACTACTACTAGTAGTAATAACAACAACAATAAATAACAGAGCACTTTTAAGATTAGCAAAACAATTTCCACATGCTATCTCACTTATTAGATACTATATAGACTTGGCATGTGAGAAGGGGCAGAGAATGTGAACAATACATTTTCTAAGATAAACGTGATAGCTGTTTCCAAGTAAAGGAAAAGGAGGCTTCTTCTGTGTAGAAGAAAGCTTCAACTTCTTTTTCTTTTCCTAAGACAGAACTTGAATCTGTTTGGGAGTTGTAAAGGGGCTCTCTTAAACTCATTGTCAGGAAAATCTTGATAATAATCAGAACTTTTTGAAAGTAGAATGGGCAGCTTTGGTAAATGATACTTCCCTTTACTACCTATTAATCTTTTGAAGAATGCCCCCCCATTCTCAATAATTTTTCCCTATCTCCTGCCTCCTTCCTTACTACCTACAAATAACATAATGTCACCCCCCATTCATGAGAAACTTTCACTTAGTCCTGCCATCCCTCATAGCTATAATCCTTTATCTTTGCTGCCCTTTATGGCTAACTCTGGAGAAAGTCATCTATTTGTCTCTTCCTGTCTTCTCACTCTCTTCTAAATCTTTTGCCATCTGACTTCTGATCTTATCATTCAACTGAAGCTGCTCTTTCCAAATAATATTATATCCAAAATTAAAAGTGATCTTTTCATTGTCAAATCTAGTGACATCTTTTTAGTTCTCAGCCTTCTTGACCTCTCTGCATCCTTTTACACTATTGATCACCTTCTCTATCTGGATACTCTCTCCTCTATGAATTTTGCCTGACATGCTCTCTCTTAAAATTCCCTCTACCCACCCAACTACCCTTCTGGTTCTTCATTCAGGCTGTACCCACTGACCATGATTATCTGTTTTGCCTCAACTCTCTCCTGTTTCCTCTACTCCAACTATTGCCAAAATGCAGAGAAGGGAAAAGAGTTGAGGGAGAGAAAGGGGAAGTGGTATAAAATAATTCATTTAAGGCAAAGACTCCTCAGTGAGCTACTGGACTAAATAAATAGAATGTGCTTCTAGCTAATAAGTATTTTTATTGACATGTCATTTTTATGAATAATACATGCTATGAACATTTTTCAACATTCATCCATATGCATATGTATATTTTTAAGTTACAAAATTTCCTACCTCCTTCCCGTCCCACCCCAGACTCTCAGCAACAAACTGTCAGGTTAACATTGTACATATATATTTGTGATAAATGTGTTTAAAGATTAGTTGTTTTTGGTATGAGGAATTAGGATTAAGAGAAAGAGATACATAAGAGATATTTTTTTATAAAGTACTCATCAGATTCTGAAGTCCTTTTTAATTTATGATTTTGTCTGGTTTGGTTTGGTTTTTCTTCCTCTGGATGAGGATAGCACTGTCCACAGCCAGTCTGATACGGTTGTCTTAGCTCTCTGAACTGTTGAGAGGAGCTGCTTCCATCAAAATTGATCATCTCACAATGTTGTTCTTAATGTGTACATTGTTCTCTTGGATATGGTCCCTTCATTCAGCATCAGATCCTGTAACTCATTCCATGCTTTTCTAGATTCTGACTATTTATGATTTCTTTGTACAGCAATATTCCACAGTATTCATGTACCATAACTTGTTTTTATTGATATTTTACTTTTCCAAATACATGTTATGAAAGTTTTATTTTTAAAATTCACTCCGATGCCTATGCATATTTCTAAGGTAAAAAATTTCTTTCCACCCTCCCTTCCCACCCCCATCCCCTTTGGGGGAACAGTCAAGTTAATATTGAACTTAAACATTTATGTTAAACATGTTTATGGGTTAGCCACTGTTGGCATGAGGAATTAGGATTAAAGAAAAGAAATACGTAAGGGATTTTTTTTTTTACAAAAGTGAATGTAGTGTTCCTCAGATTCTGAAGAATTTTTTTGGTTTGTTTTGCTTTTTCTTACTCTGGATGTGGATAACATTGTCCGAAGCCAGTCTAACACACTTGTCCCAGCTCTCTGAACTGCTGAGAGCAACTACATCCATCAGGGTTGATCATCTCACAATGTTGTTGTTCTCTTTGTTCCACTCTCTTTGCTCAGTATCAGATCCTATAATTCCTTACATGCTTCTCTAGAGTACGACCATTTATGGTTTCTTATAGCACAATGGTATTTTCATAGAATTCATGTACCATAACTCTTTTAGCCATTCCCCAATTGACAGGCATCCCTTCAATTTCCAATTCTTTGCCACCACAAAAAGAGCTGCTATGAATATTTTGGAACATCTGGGACTTTTCCTATTTTTTTATGATTTCAATTTCCAATAGAATTGGAATTGGAATTGCTGGGTCAAAGAGAATGAACAATTTTTTGTTTGTTTTGTTTTTTGTAAGGTAATGTGGTTAAGTGACTTGCCCAAGGTCACTC
Source organism: Macrotis lagotis (assembly GCF_037893015.1). Lineage (NCBI taxonomy): Eukaryota > Metazoa > Chordata > Mammalia > Peramelemorphia > Peramelidae > Macrotis > Macrotis lagotis. The sequence goes on along the minus strand of NC_133658.1, from coordinate 806,286,351 downwards.
ACCTAGTAATTATTAAGTGTCTGAGGTCGAATTTGAACTCAGGTCCTATGTTCTATCCATTGCACCACCTAGCCACCCTGGGAATGAACATTTTATTGCTCTTTGGGCATGTTTCCATACTGTTCTCCAGAATGGTTGAATCCATTCACAACTCCACCAGCAATGCATTAATGTCCCAATCCTCCTACAACCTCTCCAACATGGATTATTTTTGCTTTTTGCCATTTTAGCCAATCTGATAGCTATGAGGTGATACCTCAGAGTTGTTTTAATTTGCATTGCTCTAGTCAATAATGATTTGGAGCATTTTTTCTTATGATTATATGTATCTTTAATTTCTTCATTTAAAAACTGTCTATTCATATCCTTTGACCATTTATCAGTTGGGGAATGACCTGTAATCTTATGAGTTTGATGCAATTCTCTATATATTTTAGAAACAAGACCTTTATCTGAACTCCTAATTGTGAATATTGCTACTAGTTTTCTGCTTTCCTTCTAATTTTGGAAGCATTGATTTTATTAGTGCATAAACTTTTTAATTTAATATAGTCAAAATCATACATTTTTCAGTTTATAATATAATTCTATTTCTTGTTTGCTCATAAATTTGTCCCTTTTCCATAGATCTGATAGAGTATTTCTTGATCTATTAATTTATCTGTGGTGTCACTCTTTATGTCTTAAATCCTGTACCCATTTTGACCTTATTTTGGTATAGGGCTAATAAAATATTAAAATATTCACAAATGTACAACTGGTCTAAAAAGGTCTTCCTTTGGTTCAAATTAACTTAAATCAACCAACAGTGACCACTAAAGGCCATGGAGCCTTGGACACTTGGGGTAAGTAACTAATGGAAATTTTCTAGTCTGCAGTAATTGGAGTAATTGCATTTTAGACTTATATTTGCTGTTTACAGTTTTGGAAGGTGGGATAGTCCCTTTAGAATTACATAAGGTGGGGGTGGCTAGGTGGCGCAGTAGATTAGAGCACCAGCCCTGGAGTCAGGAGTACCTGAGTTCAAATTCGGCCTCAGACACTTAATAATTACCTAGCTGTGTGGCCTTGGATAAGCCATTTAAACCCCCCCCCCGCCCATTTGCCTTGTGAAAACCTAAAAAAAAAAAAAAAGAATTACATAAGGGGAATCTGTATATTAGGAAAGCCCATCCTTCAACTTTTAGGTTGATATTCCTGTTGAAATGTTGTTAACCTGATATGGTATTTCTGATGCTTTTGTGAATGTTATATCAGCCTATTTTCATCCTTTTGAATGTAATGTCTGAAATGTAAAGCCACTAATGGTATGAGGAATTAGGATTAAAAGAAAGAAATACATAAGGAGATATTTTATTTAAAAAAAAAAGTGAATGTAGTATTCCTCAGATTGTGAAGCATTTTGCTTTGTTTTGTTTTTTTCTTCCTCTGGATGGGGATAACATTGACCAAAGCCGGTCTAATGTAAAGTCTGAAGCAAATGAGTTGTAACTCTAAATTCTACGTTTTATGGTCAACTAGTTGATCCATCCTCCTACTACCTGAACTGGAGTGTTAAGTGTGTATAGTGAAATGCAACATTCTGTATGGGTTAGAGTGTTAGACTTGGAGTTGAGAGAGTTCTGGATTTGAATCCCAACCCAGACATTTTTTAGTTATGCACTAAAATGGGCTCTTCTAAGTGACAGCTGCCCTGCCAAGTCCAAAGGCCTGACTTTAACTATTTCTTTATGGAAGCCACAGCCTTGGGCTAGCTTGTTGCCATAGAAGGCAACAAGTGAATCATGCTCAAGAGTGGGGTAAATCTCTCCAACCAGACTGCATTGTCTATGAGACATCAGTGTCCAAAGCCCTCAGAGATAATATGGAAACTGGCTGTCATGGGATAATTTGTAAATAGAAATAATTCAGTATGGGGGGGTATAAGTCCAAATTTCTTCTTCTTTAAAGAGTTGTGTGAGAATATCTCATATTTAAAATAATGGCAACTCTGACTCTACTAGCTCTGATATCCTGTGCTCTAAGGTCCTTTTCTGCTCTGACACATTTTGAGTTCTAAGGACCTTTCTAGCTCTGACAGTGTTCTAAGATGTCTTCAGTCTGACATTCTGTGTTCAAAGGTCCCATCCCAGTTCTTACATTCTGTGTTCAAACATCTTTTCCAGCACTGATACTTCTTTATTCCAAGGACCCTGCCCAATCTAACATTTAAACTTCTAAGTTCATCCCTATCTCTAGCATTTGTTTGTTGCTTTGGGGTTCCTTCTGGTGCTGACAGTCTAGATTCCTAGGTCCCTTCTTATTTGATAACTCTATGAAACCAAATCATTTTAAATTGAATCAAGCTCTCCAAATGACTTGGGAAGAAATAAGTTTGGAAGCCATGCTATGGATGTAAATGATGGAATTCCTTTGATAAAACAAAAAATGAAAGCTTAAGTAGGATACTTAGGCAAGAAGTATGGCAAGTATATGTAAGACAAAGAGCTAAAAGAAGTCATCATCAAGATGATTATCAGTCAATCAACAAAATATGTATTAAGCAGCTATTTCTAAATGCTGAGGATAGAAACAAACAATGAACAAAAACAATCTTTCCTCCCATAGAACAAAAATTCTAATGGGAGAAAAATAGCTATCTATCTATCTATCTATCTGTACATCTGTATATGCATATGAGCATATATGTTTATCTTTATCTATGTATATGTGCATAATACACACATACATGCATGTATGTAAGTAAATATGAAATAAATAAAACAAGAACCAATACAAGTTGCTAGTTGCAAGGTAGGTTATGAATTGGAGAGTAGTGGGGGATGGGAGGAGATCAGGAAAGACTTCAATGAGAAGGGGATGCTTGAGCTGTGCCTTCAAGGAAGACAAGAATCTATTGCCAAGATAGATTGAAGGAGAGGAGCCAGATGGACAAAGACAAAGAAAGGCCAGATGCTCTTTCTGTGATAGTTACTGATGTTGCTGTCTGCTATTAATTAAGGTCTCTCAGCGTGCTAAGAAGAACTGCCACCATCCGCTCTAAACCCCTTTTTCGTTTCAAAGATGAAACAGTAGACCACACTTGTGTAATACTTTAAAGTTTATATAACGTCAGCGGTTCAAGAGTCACTGCTGACATTTGACAGAGAAAGAATCAGAGGCTCATGAAGAGGCAGCTCAGTTCATGGCTTTCTCACTGTGGGCTCATGGACAGGGGCTGGTTGCCCCTATCTGACTCATCTGACAGACAGGAACTTGGAAGGAGCCCTTTACGCCTTCAAATACCCATCCAGTCTATCGCTTCTGCTAATTTGGAACAGGAGCCAGCTAGGGGAGACCACCTGCTCCGCTGCCAGAGATGAGATTCAAGGCTTCCAGTGAAGCTTTCCTGGTGTCATATTTCCTTATATCCCATTTGATTGATGGATGTTTATCTTCAGACATGTGGTTCTGGAATAAATCATTCCATTTGCCATCCCCTCACCAGGCTGTCCCAGCACAAGGGACTGCTCAAACTGACTTGATTAATCAATCAGAGGTTCTGATTAAAGATCCTATTCATTAAAAATAAATTCAGGTAGAAGCAGAGTACTTAGGTGGATGGGTGCAATTCATGAGACATAAAAAAATCAAATGACCTACCAGAAAGAGAAGCAGATTTGGAAATCAGGAACGGACTATAACTAAGATAGGGTGACTACTAAGGTAGGATGTCATAGAAATAATATATCTAAAGTTGGAAGGGGATCATGGAGGTCATCAACTCCAATCCCTTCTTTTTTAAGGATGAAGAAACTAAGGCACAGAAAACTTTAAAATGATTTATACAGGGTCACACAACTAATCCAAAACCAGGCCTCCTGAATACCCAACCAATACTTTATCCTTTTCCTCTGATACCACTGGTACTCCATCAGAATCTGGAAACTACTGAGTTTAACACCTAGTTAGCAAATAAGGAATAGTCACAGCCACATCTTTGATGAGCTAGTGTCCTCCTCTCATACTCTTCTCTCCCACCAATCAGTAACTTCTAGGATTCCAGTCCATGAGACCTGTGAAGGTTCTGTCTCTCTCCCCCAAAGGGGCAATATGTCAGATTTTGGGGTCTCTACCTCCATAGAATTTTAGGCACAAAAGTTTACCTTGATCCCCAACACGCAACTGAATTTGAGTTAAGATTGTGAGAATTAAGAGGGATTATAAAACCCAGAATATGAGAGCCCTTACACATGGAAACTGTTAGAATTCTTAGGACATGGAATGTGGGAGCTGGGAGGGTCCTTAGTATCTTTTTAATCCCCTTCATTTTTTCAGAGGAGAAACTGAAGACCCATACAGAGAACATGATTTGCACAAGGTAAAATGGCTAATTAATTTGTAGCCAAATCAGGTTTGAAACTTAGACCTACTGACTCCTCCTTTAGTGATCTCTATTCTACTTTCAGAGAATAAAAAAAAATGAAGGTAGAAAGGGTAGTTATGCAAATTCATCTATTACTAAACTAAGTTTAGTAGATATAGACCTACTTATAGGTGGTAGAGACCTATTCTGTAGCTTAGGTGGCATCAAAATATATAGTGTTGGACTTGGAGTCAGGAAGACTCATCTTCCTGAGTTCAAATCCAGCCTCAGACACTTATTAGCTGTGTGACCCTGGGCAAGTCACTGAACCCTGTTTGCCTCAATTTCCTCATCTGTAAAAGTTGGAGAAAGAAATGGCACCC